>NC_044031.1:149393416-150059093 GCF_901765095.1 Microcaecilia unicolor | reverse complement strand
AACTCTAGTATGTGAGTGCGCAAGTTGAACAAATGTAAATGCATTTACAACTTATTTCTATACCAAATTTAAAATGCTTGAGTGCAAAATTGAAACTCTGGAGAATAAGCAAGAACATCTAGAGAATAGTGAAATTGAATGAATGTGAGGATTGTTGGTGCCCCTGAAAGTCTGGAATCTGAAGATATAGCACATATTGTCCAAAACTCTGCTGCGCGTCTTATATTCCGCCAGAGTCGCTATACTCACGTTAGCACTCTCCTCAAGTCGCTTCACTGGCTTCCGCATACGGTTCAAACTTCTCCTTTTTTTGACCTACAAGTGCATCCACTCCGCAGCTCCTCAGTACCTTTCCGCTCTCATCTCTCCCTACACTCCTCCCCGTGAACTCCATTCGCTGGGTAAATGTATCCTGTCGTCCCCCTTCTTCCCCACTGCTAACTCCCGGCTCCGTTCCTTCTATCTCGCTGCTCCCTATGCCTGGAATAGACTGCCTGAGCCAGTACGTCAGGCTCAGTCTCTGGCTGTCTTCAAGTCTAGGCTTAAAGCCCACCTCTTTGCTACTGCTTTCGACTCCTAACCATGACTCTCTTACTCAACACCCTCACTTATCACCCCTACCACTGCAATTTCCCCACCCCTAGCTGTCTGTTTGTCTGTCCAATTTAGATTGTAAGCTCTGTTGAGCAGGGACTGTCTTTTCATGTTAATTTGTACAGCACTGCGTAAGTCTAGTAGCGCTATAGAAATGTTTAATAGTAGTAGTAGTAGTAGTATTGTTAATGAGATTTACAGTTAAATTATAGGCAAAGACTCTTCCGTTCAGGTGAAATTGGATACGGCCCATAGAGTGGAGCATAGTGGTTTGCTTTCATACTTTTCTGGACAGAGAGTTTCTACTTGCAGCTGGGAGGAACAAGTCAGTTGTCCATTATAATAGTCACCCTATTAAGATATATTATGACTTGATCAGTATTACTTTGGAGAAAGGGGAAAGCTCTTGCCCATTAATCTCTTGGCGCCAATCTAAACATATACATTAGGGATGGCATTTCCCATTTGCCTTACAATTTGAACACCAATGAGAAACATTCATTGTGACTCTACAACAATGCAATGCAGTTCTACAAAGTTTGTCTGACCCTAAACTTGCAGCAGTGTCTAAGCCACTCCTGACTCTGCCTGGCATGAAGTATGCTCTAAAAGAAGGAAGATGTATTCCAGTTCTGACCAACCTAAATTTACTGATCTGGGACAGGCCCCTCTGACATAGCTGGTGGAGTATAACTTCAGAAAACATAATACCCCAGAATAGAGAGACATGGATACCACAAAACCATCCTGATAGCAGAGTTCATCTCTGCACTCTTCAGCAATCTTTCTCAAAATATATGCTATTTAAATATACTCTGTGCTATTGCTTTTTGTCTTCAATCCTTTAGCCTCTATGATTTTCCTTTTTCAAGTTTTTGGACCCAGGGGACACTGAATAGTTAGTGTGATGACTTCTCCATTAGTGCTTCCTCAGGATATCTTTGTACATGCATTCACCATTTTTGGTGGTGATTTTTCTATCACACCTAATCTTATTTCTTGTCTCTTTTTTTTCATTATCTTAGCTTTATTTATGTTTCTTCATATTTTATATGACTTTATTTATTTGGATTTATTTACTGCCTTTTTGAAGAAATTCACCCAGGGCCTCTTTTACAAAGCCACACTACCTATTCCCAGTGCAGCAAATGAGAGGAAGACCATTCAATTCATATAGGATTCCTCTCATTTGCCGCGTAGGAATCAGTAGCGCGACTTTGTAAAAGAAGCCCCCAATGCGGTATACAGCCAATTTGATAATAAGCAATAAAGAATTACAGCAGTAAAGACATTCAAATAAGAGTATATAATATGCTACTCACAGTGTCAACATTATGCATTAAAACATCTTAAGTACATAAGTATTGGCATACTGGGACAGACCGAAGGTCCATCAAGCCCAACATACTGTTTCCAACAGTGGCCAATCCAAGTCACAAGTATCTGGCAAGATCCCCCAAAAGTAAAATGTATGCTGCTTATCCTAGAAATAAGCAGTGGATTTTCCCCAAGTCCATTTTAATAATGGACTATGGACTTTTCCTTTGGGAATCCATTCAAACCTTTTTAAAATCCTGCTAAGCTAACTGCTTGTACTACATTGTCTGGCAATGAGTTCCAGAGTTTAATTACACGTTGAGTGAACAAAACGTTTCTCTGATTTGTTTTTACTGCGGTGTAGCTTCATTGCGTGTCCCCCTAGTCCTAGTATTTTTGGAAATAGTAAACAAGTGATTCACGTCTACTTGATCCACTCCACTCATTATTTTATAGACCTCTATCATATCTCCCCTCAGCCGTCCTTTCTCAAAGCTGAAGATCCCTAGCCACTTTAGCGTTTACTCATAGGGAAGTCCCCATCCCCTTTATCATTTTCGTTGTCCTTCACTGTATCTTTTCTAATTACACTATATCTTTTTTAAGATTCGGTGACCAGAATTGAACACAATATTCAAGGTGCTGTCGCACCATGGAGTGATACAAAGGCTTTATAATGTCCTCATTTTTATTTTCCATTCCTTTCCTAATAACACCTAACATTCTATTTGCTTTCTTAGCGGCCGCCAGACACTGAGCAGAGGGTTTCAACGTATAATCAACAACGGCGCCTAGATCCCTTTCCTGGTCGGTGACTCGTAATGTGGAACCTTGCATTACGTAGCTATAATTCAAGTTCCCCTTTCCCACATGCATCACTTTGCACTTGCTCACATTAAACGTCATCTGCCATTTAGATGGCCAGTCTCGTAAAGTCCTCTTGTAGTGTTTCAAAATCCTCTTGCGATTTAACAACTTTGAATAACTTTGAGTCGTTAGCAAATTTAATTATCTCTCTATTTACTCCCATCTCTAGTTTATTTATAAATATGTTAAATAGCAGCGGTCCCAACACAGACCCCTGGGGAACCCCACTATCTACTGATCTCCATCGAGAATAGTGTCCATTTAACCCTGCTCTCTGTTTTCTGCCTTTTAACCAGTTTTTGTTCCACAGTAGGACATTACTATACCATGACTCTCCAATTTCCTCTGGAGTCTTTCATGAGGTACTTTATCAAAGACCTTTTGAAAATTCAGATACACAAAATTGACCAATTCATGTTTATCCATGTTTGTTCATCCCTTCAAAGAAATGTAATAGATTGGTGAGGCACGATTTCCCTTCACTAAATCCATTTTGGCTTTATCTCATTAATCCATGCTTTTGAATACGCTCTGTAATTTTGTTCTTTATAATAATATCTACAGTTTTGCCTGGCTCTGACATCAGGCTCCTCTGGTCTATAATTTCCCGGATCTGCTCTGGAATCTTCTTTAAAAATCAGCTACCTATGAACCAGTCCAGAACACTGATGCATCAGTGGTTACATAAGCATTGCCATGCTGGGACAGACCAAGGGTCCATCGACCCAGCACCATGTCACTGAATGCAGCCAAAAGAACAAGCAATTTGTCTCGCCCCTCCTAGAAATAGTGTATTATTCCCTTGTCCATTCAATAACATTCTATGGCCTTTTCCTCCAGAAAGCTGTCCAACCTTATTTTGACGTCCGCTAAGTTAACCGCCTTAACCACTTTTTCCGGCAGTGAATTCCAAAGTTTAACTACGCATTGAGTGACGAAACATTTCCTCTGATTTGTTTTAAATTTACCACACTGCAGCTTCATCACATGCTCCACATTGACCTGTTTCATTCCACTCATTATCTTATAGACCTCTATCATATCTCCCCTCAGCCGCCTCTTCTCCAAGCTGAAGAGCCCCAGCCTCTTCAGCCTTTCCTCATAGGGAAGTCGTCCCATCCCCTGTATCATCTTTGTCGCCCTTCTCTGCACCTTTTCCAATTCCACTATATCTTTATTGAGGTGCGGCGACCAGAATTGAACACAATACTCGAGGTGCGGTTGCACTATGAAGCAATACAATGGCAGAATAATATCCTTATTTTTGTTTTCAATCCCTTTCCTAATGATACCCAACATTCTATTTGCTTTCCTAGCCGCAGCAGCACATTGAGCAGATGTTTTCAACGTATCATCAATGATGACACCTAGATCCCTTTTTTGGTATGTGACTCCCAATGCTGAACCTTGCATGACATAGTTATAGTTTAGGTTCCTCTTTCCCACAAGAGGTTGAAGCCTTATTGATTTGTAGTATGTAATAATGTTCATTTTGTTTCGGTTGCTCCTCTTTTTTTTCAGTTCCACTCCAGTAACATTCACACTGTGCACTACCTCCTCCTATGCAGGGAGAGCACTGGGTATTAACACTTCATTCCTTTATGACTTTGTAATCCTTCATATTGTTACTATGTAAGCCACATTGAGCCTGCCATGTGTGGGAAAGTGCGGGGTACAAATGTGATAAATAAAATAAAAGTGGACCATGCCTCGGAGCTGAACTTTTTTTTTCACTTAGTAACTTAGTGAGCTCTTGAATTTTATCTTCTAATTTTCTTACTTTCCTTAGACTGGCATTTAGACATTATCCTCTCTCCTTCCAGATTTGCGTGGTTTCCTGCTATCAGCAGAAATCTGGCAGTCATAGCACTTCCAGTCCCTCATATGGTTGTATCTTCCTTTTTTAAAGCCTTGCACAATGCAGACACAGTGAATGGGCAGTATCAGCATTAGCGCGTGGCTTAGTAAACAGGGAAGTTAGTATTCTTTTCTGGACGGGGGGGGGGAGGGGGTTCCATTCTCTTAGATGTTCTCAATATCATCAGGTTTGTTTGTTTTTTCAACTTTTTGATAATCTTGATCAAACTACTGTGCTACAGCCTCATCAAATTGGATTTCACACCCATCAGTCTACTGAACACTCCCTCCTGGGAATTACTAACTACTTTATTTATTTACTGCTTTTGTGGTATACAGTAAGGCTGATGTTGGATGGAAGAAGAGATGTTCTCTTTTCACTGGATATGTCAGTGGCCTTCAACTTAGTTGACCATTTCTTGCTTCTCTCGTCTAATGAACTTGCAAATCACTGGTCAAAATCTACAGTGGTTTTACTCTTACTTAACTGACCGTTCTTAGGTTGCTCGCCATTCAAATTCCACTTCCTTCCCTCGTCCTTTACTTTCTGGTGTTCCTGGGAGTTCTATTCTGGGACCCACCATATTCAATATGTTCTTGACTCTACTTCTCAGCTTCAATACTTGGGATTCACTTTCTTTATGTATGCAGATGATATACAGCTTTTTTTTCACTTTTCACTCTGGTTCTACCTCTGATCCCCGATTTTTGGTACATTAGACTGTCGCTGACTTGCTAACTACAAATCATCTGAAACTTAACTCATCTAAATTAGTACTTGTGAACTTTTCTTCTCATTCTCCTGTTTTGGGTCCTCCCTGCTTCACTATTCAGGGTACTCCTCATCCTTATGTCTCCTCTACTAGGATATTGGGTGTCACATTTGACAACACCCTCTGTTTTCACTCTCATATCTCAAGACTATTTCTTCTTTCTCACGCTTAGGTTTCTGCATTCTATTTGCCCCTTATGGATCCTGGATCTCTCCGTATCTTTTTTTATTCACTTATATTGTCCAAACTTGACTATTATAATTCTATCCTCATGTTTGTCCACATATCAGTTGAACCACTTGCAACTGGTACAAAACACTGCCACGAAACATCTTTATAACCTACAAAACACTGCTATGAAACGTCTTTATAACTTACAAAACACTGTCATAAAACTCCTTTATAACTGTAAGAAATATGATCACATTATGCCACCTCTCATTGCTGAACACATTCTTCCTATTGATTTCAATGGATAGACAAAATCTTTTACACTGCTTTGGGATGTGTCAAACCAGGCCTGGCCAAAACATTAGTCTTCTGGAATGGGTAACTTTGCAGCTCTGTTAAAATATGTAATGCAAGCAAAAAAAGCCCATTTTGCAAAAAAATGAAATGGACCCTAGCAAGGCTATCATCTAATGGCCATTATGTTTTTAACGGAAGCGTTAGCAGGAATATCCTATCATAAGCAATAAGTGATAAGGCTTTACAATACAGGAATATCCTCCCAGGGCAGGGGACGGCCTTTTCCTTGCAGCGGCTTGTTCCATTTCACGGGCCTTTTGTTCTTCACTCATAGCTACACGCCTTTTTCTTTGCGCTTCGGCTCTTTTCCGTTTAGCTTCAGCCTGCTCCAATTTAAATTTGGCAGATCGTGGTAAATAGTAGTTAAGGTGTGTTGCAGTAGATGATGTGTGATGTACAGCAGGTTGGAGTGTGCCTCTGCTTCCCTAGAGCAGTGTGTGTTGGTGGTAGCTCATTTGCATACGGTTACGAACCCAGCCATCCAGGGACACAGATTGACAAATTATTTATATAGATGTTTGCCTTAGACCTCATATACTGTTAATGCAGCCCTGGTGGCAGCAAAGAAGCAATCAGATACTACTGAGGATACATATTAGTATCTATGTAGAGCTGCAGCCTAATGGTAAGAACAGCTACCTATGAACCAATCCAGAACACTGATGCATCAGTGGTTGAAGCCTTATTGATTTGTAGTATGTAATAATTGACAGGCATACAACCTATTGTTCCCAAATGTGTAAGACCTTTGTTGAAATGGTAAACATTTGGGGTCAGTGTGTTGTATGGCTGTCACTGCAGTGCCTACTGAGGATATGTGAATATAGGGTTGCTCGTTTGCTGCTACACAGAGCTCTATGTTCCTGTTTGCTGGCCTTTTGATGTAGCTATGTCACTCTCATCAACAACTGCTCCTCTTGTATGTCTTTGCAAGGATAATGATCACAGAAGTGAATGTAATCAGCCACCATGTGCCCTGTTCAATTCTTCCTCAGACCTCACCTTCAGGTGCACTATGGACATGGATGTGAGTTAGGTAAACCAGTATCATCTGATGAAATGACCACATTGGGAACTAGGGTACGGAGTAAATATTTTATGAGAGGAGGCTGCTGTCAAGTAGGCCTGAGAAGGTACTGTAGGTGAGGTTTGGTGCTCACATACCAGAGCTATATTTTCCAGCTTAACAGTCATTTGGTATTGTGCTGCTGCTAGGGACAGGAATATTCCTACAGTGATTATGGGGCTCATTTTCAAGGCTTAGAACTTCCAAAGTTATGTGGAGGGGCATTTTCGATATGACGCCTAAGTCCAACTTTAGACGTTTTGCAAAAAAAACATTCAAAATCTGAATGAGAAAGAAGTTCATTTTCAAAAAATCTATTTTACAACAACAAAAAAAAGCCAACTGAAAAACATAGAAACTCCAGCCATTGGGATGTAGGAGAGACCAGCATTTTTAGTAGACTGGTCTCCCAGACATCCCAGGAGATAAATGGGGCACTCTAGGGGGCACTACATTGGACTTCAAAAACATGCTCCCAGGTACACATCTCACAGGTGCTCCCTTATCTTGTCTGCTGAGCCCTCCAAAACGCACCCAAAACCCACTGTACACCACTACAATAGCCCTTATGGGTGAAGGGGATACCTATATGTGGGTACAATGGATTTCTGGTGAGTTTTGGAGGGCTCACAGTTTCCCCCACAAATGTGATAGGTAGAGGGAGATAGGGACCAGAGTCTCCCACGCCATGGTGCACTGCACTGCACTGACCACTACACTGTTCCAGGGACCTGCATGCTGCTCTTATAGATTTGGCTCTAACATCTGAGGCTGTCATAGAGGCTGCTAAATCATATTTGTATTTACATTTTTTTGGGGGGTGAGGGATCAGTGACTGCTGGAGTGATATTGGTGGGTCACTCCTGATTTCCTCCAGTGGTCACCTGATCATTTAGAGCACCCTTTTATGCCGTATTCATTGTTAAAACAGGTCTAGCTCAAAACATGTTATATTTTGTCCTGGACACTTTTTTGTGTTCTTCCATTATGGCTGAAAAACATCCAAGTGTTAGGAACGCCCAGATCCTGTCCTTAACACTCCCCGACACTCCCCCTTGTGGTTTGAACGCACTTCTGACGGACTTCATAGAAAAACATCTAAAAATTGGTTTTGAAAATACCAATTTGGACGTTTTTCTGAGAAAAACATGCAAATGCAGATTTATGCCACTTTTTGGATTTTTCTCTTTTGAAAATGAGCTCCATAGGCACCTCTGTTTCGTTATAAAATAGGCTGCAAACTTGAGTTTTGCTGTCTTAATCCAGGCAACCAGTTGTAATTACCCTCTTTTTGGATTACTCAGGTGTCTCTGTTCTCTCACATTTAATTTTCATTAGTACATATGGATTGCCTTACTTGGAGAGATGAAAGGTCCATCAAGCCCAGCATCCTGTTTCCAACAGTGGCCAGTCCAGGTTACAAATACCTGGCAAGATCTCAAAAAAGTACAAAACATTTTATGCTGCTTATCCCAGAAATACACAAATATAATGGCTTAAGTTTGTCCAAAAAATACTTGTAAAAATACACAACTGATAATGAACAAAAACCAATATTGCATTCAAGAACTTCTGACTGGTATAGGTGTCTCATAACAACTTGGACGTCTAAATACGTCTACTTGTATTAAACTCACAAGTTTATGTAGATTTGTAATCAGCGAACACCTCCAGCCAACCAGTAGTATACCATGTCTATCATATATTTAAGCCTGGATAGAGTAATGTTTCTCATTCATTAATAAAAAATATCAATTGCCAGGCGTGAAAGACTTTTTAAGTACTACTGATCAAAAAATAAACATCATTGCAATAAATCAGCAAATAATGCACAAAATCAACTTAGCTTGAAGGCTCCAAACGCTAAATGTCGTCTTTTAAACTGGAGCTTATCAATGTCATATTAGGCACCTCCGCTATCACTGTGCGCCCGACAGGACCCTGTTTCGCGGTCTACTGCTTTATCAAGGGCATAATTCAGCAACAGTTACTGCACTCGATGCTGTGCACAGCATCGAGTGCAGTAACTGTTGCTGAATTATGCCCTTGATAAAGCAGTAGACCGCGAAACAGGGTCCTGTCGGGCGCACAGTGATAGCGGAGGTGCCTAATATGACATTGATAAGCTCCAGTTTAAAAGACGACATTTAGCGTTTGGAGCCTTCAAGCTAAGTTGATTTTGTGCATTATTTGCTGATTTATTGCAATGATGTTTATTTTTTGATCAGTAGTACTTAAAAAGTCTTTCACGCCTGGCAATTGATATTTTTATTAATGAATGAGAAACATTACTCTATCCAGGCTTAAATATATGATAGACATGGTATACTACTGGTTGGCTGGAGGTGTTCGATGATTACAAATCTACATAAACTTGTGAGTTTAATACAAGTAGACGTATTTAGACGTCCAAGTTGTTATGAGACACCTATACCAGTCAGAAGTTCTTGAATGCAATATTGGTTTTTGTTCATTATCAGTTGTGTATCCCAGAAATAGGCAGTGGATTTTCCCTAAGTCCATTTTAATAATGGTCTATGGACTTTTCCTTTAGGAAGCCGTCCAAGCCTTTTTTTAACCACACTAAGCTAACCACTTTACTACATAACATTCTATTTGCTTTGTTAGCTGCTGCAGCACACTGAGCAGAAGGTTTCAACATACCATCAACGACGACACCTAGATCCATTTCTTGGTCAGTGACTCCTAACGTTGAACCTTCTCTTACTTTGTCCTCTTCTATCCCGCCATATCTTCTACTCCTTCTCTCACAATAACTCTTACTACAATAGTTTGAATAAGTGCCTGTGGTGCCTGAGGCACAGCAGGACCAACAGTTGACTCTCCTTTGGGGAGAAGTTGGGTTCTCTCCTTACAGACATTTTTTCATTCTGTTGGATGCTCTTCCACGTTCACTAGACAAGGACGTTTTGTATGTGAAAATGGATCTCCTCCCATCACATGATACCCTTCCAGTGCAGGCCTACTTCTACATTCGAAGAAGGGCAACCTTTGAAAGCTAATCAAGAAATGTATTAAGTTATGTCCAATAAAAAAGGTATCATCTTATTTTCTTTTCCATGTTTTATTTTGTTTGATTTCTATTGATAACCTTAAGAGTGGACTAACACGGCTACCACACTCCTCTACTTAAGATGTCATATCAGAAATGCCCCGTCACTTATAAGACTTAAATTAACTGATATGTATTTCTTGGAAATGTTCTTGCTTCTTAAAATGAAGCAATGGCTAAATATTTGTACAAACATTTGCATGAGCTTGCAAAATTTACATGCTACTGAATTTGCTTCATGTCTGATCTACTTTTAAGATTAGGAAAAGCTTATAAGAAAAAATATCCAGGTAAAAAGAAATAGTTATTGTGTATTGCAGTTGATAATGAATGGATCATTTAATTGTTAAAGGTAAAGTTAGAAAAATGCTGGTTCAGTAGGTAAAAAATGCAAGGTACTAGGTTAAATATTAATTTGTATTTGTACAATAATGGAGATCCATGCTATTTAAGGAAGTCATTATTCTACTATGTAGTCAACATGCATATTGATTAGAAGTAATTCAGTCTAAAAAGTCTCCAATAATTTTTAACATACGTTTTTCCTCTTTAACAGTACCCCAAAGCTTGTCTTTTTGTGGTCAATTTAGCAACAAATTTGCAATTAATCATATGCTGATTGCAGTGAATGCTCTGTCAATAATACACAGCTCACATTGCTAAAAGGATTATATAGAGCTTTATTGTTTTCCTTTTGTCTTGGGAACACTTTGTCTAGTTGTGTTTCCTAGAATGGATTTTAGATAGACGGTTTTGAAGTAATGCATGCCAGTTTGAAGCAGACACCAAGGGGCCTCAATCAAGATTCTGGCCTACCTTTGTTTTGATACTGCAGAATCAAATCACTCATGTTATTTTTGGTCCCTGTAGAAAATACCTAGATAGTTGCTATTGTAAAAGTACCTATTTAAAGCAGATTTGTCATGCATGTTACATTAAGGTATGGTAGGTACTTTCCTGTCCCAAGAGGGTTCTTTTATTAAAATATTCCTTGAGATGTGCTTAGCGTGTTTTAACGTGGGACTTTCTTGCACATTAAGCCCATTTCTAGTATGGCGTTAAAATAGGGCTTTTTTATTTTTGCAGGTATCACACAATTTTTCCATTAGCATTTGTGACCTGGAAAAATATTAACATGGGGGCACTTACTGCCTCCTATTTAGGAGGCACTAACTGGTTGAAATTCAGTGCTATTTAACCGTCCAGGAATGTCTCCTGGCCAGTTACATAGCACTTAGCTGGCTATCCATGAATAATCAGCAAGGGACAGCCAGCTATCTCCCGCTGAATACAGTCAGCGAATAGCGGCTAACTGGCTATATTGTTCAATATAGATGGCTAGCCGTGAATATTTAGCACTTCGCCGGCTAAGTTAAGTAGCCATATCGGACTGCGTAAATAACAGGCCTGTCTGGCTGCTATAAACTTAACCGGCCAGCGCTGAACATTAACTTAGCTGGTTAAGTTTATAGTAGCCAAAAAAACTCCTGGATATTCAATGCCGGTCACTGGAAACTCAACAATGTCTAAGAACCCTCTAGAAAGTAAGACCGACTATAGAATCAAAAAAATTACTCTGAAAAAAGTCATATAAAAATCATTGTTTGGTATAAATATCTTATATTGTCTCTATCTCTAATCCTTATTATTATGTAAGCTACATTGAACCTGCTTTGAGTGGGAAAGCACAGGGTACAAATGTAATAATAAATAAATATAGGGGTCATTTTACTAAGGTTCGCCAAAAAGTGGCCTGCGCTGGTGTAGATGCGTGTATTGGACATGTGCAGGTTCATTTTTCAGCACACCTGCAAAAAAGGCCTTTTTTTGGCTAAAAGTGAATGTATTGCAAAATGAAAATTGGCGCGCGTCCATTTTGGGCCTGAGATCTTACCACCATCCATTGACTTAGCAGTAAGGTCTCGTGCATTAACCGGGCAGTAATTGTCAGCGTGCGTACAATGCCGATTACCGCCCGGTTAGCGCTGTTGACCAGAAATTTTCTGGCACACATAGTGGGCACACGTAAAAAATGAAATTACCACCCAGGGGTAGTTTCAAATTGGCATGCGTAGGCACCTATGTGACTTAGTAATAGTGTGTGCAGGTAATAGAGAAATAGTAATATATGTAAAAGCAATACAAATTATGTAAGTTGGGTCCTCAGTGTAGAATTTCAAAGATAGGGAAGAGCATTGTCTTTATTTCCTAACATACAGCCAAGAGCAATAAATATTCACAACTGGCTGTAACTTCACACCATCAACGTCCGTCTGTGAGATAAGTACCCCAAAACATAAACAGTGCATAGAAGTAAATAAAATATGTGTGTGTATATCAAGTCTACAGTCACTAATTAGAGCAGTCCTTGAGCAGTGCACAAATAATGTTTATAATCCATGAAACATCAAAATTCAGTATGAAAAAATCTATTGAATGAAAAACTTATCTAGATAGTGAAATTAGTCCAATTGGGTTCTACAAAGCTCTGTTTTGGAAATTACTCCTTCATCAGGAACCCGACCTCAAAATAACCACTAGATAGCTTGGTTAGGACTGTAGTGCTCCTCAAAATGGTGAGTGATCAAAAGAAGTTGAAACAACCGCTGTTAAAACCAAAAGGAACTGGAAATGACGTTTAGCAAAAACTTTATAGAACCCGAAACAAAATGGTGTTCCATTCTATACAATCATTCAACCCAAAGGGTTCCACTGCCTTAAGTTCAAAAATCCAGTATTACTCCCGAAATGTTAAACGCTTCAGCTTTTGTCCGTCAAGGTATGCATAGACTTGTTCAATAACAAACCACCACAAATCTTCAAAATTGTGTTTCTCTGTCATATAGTGGGAAACCATAGGAGTAATGATAGTTCTGTTCTTCAAACAACTGTGATGTTCTTTCAGTCTCGTTTTAATGCTCTGTGTGGTACGACCCACATAAATTTTTCTTCAAGGACAATTATGTATACTACATGGTTGGAATTACAAATGGGTCTTTGCTTCAAAAAATATGTTTTCCTGGTAGCAGGATTAATCCATTGCACACAATCTAAGGAAAGTTGACACATATTATAATTCCCACGAGGGCTATGTTGTCTATGTTCATAGGGCAAAGAAAAATCCATTCTTTATGAATTGTATACCAGGTTATCAACCAAGTTTCTAGATCTAGAATGGGCAATACAAGATCCAGAACAAAATATTTCATGAAGTATAGGCATCAACTGATGCTTATGTATGCTGGCCACTACTCGTGCAGATTGGTCTGGAAAGGAAAGACCACAGATCTGTTTGTCCATAGGAGTACACGTTTGATCTTGCAATAACAATTCTGGCTGAGCATAATGAGCTCTCACATAGGCTTGCTTAACCAAAAGAGGAGGATAACCTCTTCTCAAGAATCTCTCAGTTAAAATATTTGCTTTCCTCTTACGTTCACGATCTGTAGTGCAGATCCTGTGTATTCTAAGAAATTAACTGATAGGCAAAGTACGTTTTAATCTTGTAGGATGACAACTATCTTATCTTAAATTGGTGTTTTTCATGATAGGTTTCTGTATACCATAGTGTAAAGTTGCGCGCCAGTTTTAATGACTTTAGTATCTAAAAAAAAAAGTGTGACCCTTTCCTTGAATTCACAGTGAAACGTAAATGTGGATCCTTGGAGTTTAACCAATCTAGAAACTATTGTAAAGTTATAGAAGCCTGTGTCCAGATACAAAAGATGTCATCTATAAATATCACCCATAGTTTAACAAAAGAAAACCATGAGGAGGCATATAGATACTGTTCTTCAAATTGAGTGATGCACAGATTAGCCACACTAGGGGCCATCGCTGTGCCCACGGCCACACCATGAGTCTGTGGATAGAATTTCCCATCATATATTTAAAATAAAACAGCATTTACTTATTTGTACACTTGATATACCACAAAATTGATTCTGGACAGGTGACTAAGCAGTTTACACAACAGAATAAAATTCTAGCCACGGCTGATGAATGGAATAGGAAGAGAGGGTAGGCAAAGGGGAAGGTGGGTCAAGAGTAAAGGCAAGGCGGTGGGGGAGGACTAGGATGGAAAGAGAGGGGTAAGACTAAAAAGGAAGAGCAGAAGGCCAAGAAGAGAGTGGACAGACAAACAGCAGCAGTGATCCAAGGAAGGACAAACACATCAAGAGTTTATGGTGGTTATTAACTTTTGGAATTGGACCACAACTTTTTCTATTCAGGTATTGCAGAACATGCACTGAATCTGTGAATGTATTGTGGAAACCTATGTGATCCCTGACGGAGGTTTTTCCGAAACTTGGCCAGGTTGGATCCTATTTCCATTAAAGTTGACATTTGGATAAACTCTTGTTGTGTTTGTCCTTCCTTGGATCGCTGCTGTTGTCTGTACTGGTTCTTCAGTAGAATGTCTTCTGTTTATTTCTGCAAGAAGAGAGTGGAAAATCATGAGACAGCAGAATCAAAGGAATTGGAGAACAGAAATGCTTTAAACAACTGTAAGGGTAGAGGGGAGAGAGTTCTAAAGCTTTGGGTCTAAATAACTAAAGATGGTATCTTGGGAGAGTGGGAGATGCAAAACTGAAGGTGACAGGATGCAGAGAAGGTTATTAGGGGAGGAGTGAAGGCTGTAGGAAGGGCAGTAGGGGACAAGCAGCTTGTTCAAGTATGCTGGAGCAGTGAGAGAGTGACATTTGAAAACCAACATGAGTAGTTTGAAATAGATATGGGCAGAAACAGGGAGCCAGTTCATGACGAAGGAGAGGGGTGACCCAATCAAAGTGATGTGCATGATGCATAAGTTTAATGACAGTTGATTGAATCAGTTGATGATGCTTAATAGAACAGAGAGAGAGACCAGCATAAAGAGAGTTGCAGTAGTCGATACAGAAAATAACCATGGCAAAGACAAGAGAATGGATAGAGTGAGTCAAGAGGAAGGAACAGATAGAATGGATACGGTGAAGGGCAAAAAAGGATGGACAGACAACAGAAGCAATCTGAGCATGGAACGTGAGCTTAGAATCAAAGATTTCACACTTAATCGTAATAGAGTCTCTAAAAGGCAACAGTTGAGAGTCAAGAAAAAGTGCAGGAGGCAGTAGAGAATGAGAGTTGGAAAAGACAATAGATTCACACTTAGAATTGTTGAGAAAAAGACCATTATCCCTGAACCAAGTGGAAATAGCAGCAAGACAAGAGTTTAAAGTAGTGAGAGGAGCAAAGGGGGTCTGAGACGCAAAATAGAATCTGAATGTCAGCAAAGCAAAAGGGAAGACAGCCCTGTTCCTGAATGATAGTGAGTTCCATAACATGATCCCTGCCACTGAAAAGAGCGAGTTAAAGATCTGCTGAGATTGGATTCCCTTGTGAAACAGTGGGGCTAGGATCAATTGTTATTTTAGACTGCTGGAGTGAACAATGCTAATGGGTGAGATGTTAATCAGGAGTGCAGAGGTAGTACTTTGAAGAATCCGAAAGACTAGGCAGGCAACCTTAAACTTAGTTCTTACAAACACTGGCGTATCTGTTCAGCTTAAAAATGAGTCTTGCCGCTGTGTTCTTTATGATTAAAAAAATATATATATATATATATTATTTTTTTTTTTGCTCCTAATACCAAGAAATAGGGCATTGCAGTAGTCCAGGTGTGGTAAGATAAGCATTTGTACCAGTATTGCAAAGGCTTTTTGATCAAAGAATGACCTGATTAGACAAAGTTGTCTCATTTTAAACATTGTTTTCTTCCATATTTGGTTGATATGGGATGTGGATGATAAGGAGGAGTCAAATATGACTCCAAGCACTCTAGCTTCTGATTCAACTGGGAAGGTGATTTTGTCGGGTAGTGTTAATGAGGTTGGGATCTCGGCTCCTTGATTACGGAACCAGAGAATCTTAGTCTTTTGTGTGTTTAATTTCAGTTTGTTTCCTAGGCCCCAGGTCTGAATAGTGTTCATTCCAATTTTTGTCGATCGGGTTGGATCTTGGTGTGAGGATGGCAGAGGTAGAAGGAGCATGATGTCGTCTGCATATGACAGTAATAGTTCTCCTTATCCCAAGTGGCTAGAGCTAAGGGAAGACATGAAGAAGCTGAACAAGATGGGAGAGAGCGGGGACCCTTGAGGAACCCCACATTTCAGAATCCAGAATTTGGAAAGGTTTTGTTTCACCAGGTAGCTTCGGTTTGAAAGGAATTCATTGAAGACTGCTCCGGTTATTCCAATGTAAATCAGGCAGTCCAGTAGCATTATGTGATCCAATGTGTTGAATGTTGCTGAGATTTCGAACTGAAGTAGTAGTACCTGATCCCCCTTACATAGGTAATTTTTGACATACGTTGTTGGTACTAAGAGCAGTGTTTCAGTGCTGTCTGCGGATCTGAATCCGAATTGGGACTGATGTAATGTGGAGAATGTGTCCAGATATTTGGAGAATTGTTTGCTAATATATGATTCCAGCATTTTTCTAAAGAGTGGTATACTCGCCACTGGGCGATAATTTGCTGTAGTTGCTGTGTCTAGCCCTGATCCCTTCAATAGTGCTGTGAGGATGAGTTTGCCCATATTGGAAGTGAGAAAGCCAGAATCTAGTAGTCCATTAAGGCAGCCATTGAACCACCTCTGTTGGGGTGGTTTGGAACAAGAATTCCGGACATTGGTCTTGGAAGCAATGCAAGCATGAGCATTTTAGTAGTAGTGATTTTACATCTTCAGTTGATAGTGGTTGGAATGATTCCCATAGCTGGTTTGCTTTAATTCCCTGAGCTGAGTCTAGGTAGAGTTAGTTCCTGAGTCATAGTCTTTTAACTTTTATCTTTTGAATTATATTTGGCTAACCTGCTTATTTTCGAAGGAGAAGGACGGCCATCTTTCGACACAAATTGGGGCCGGATGCTCCTTCCTCAAGCCACAATTCTCTAGGACTGCACCACTTAGCCACCGCCTTGAGCAGCATGGCAGCACAGGTTACTCCAGGTGCTGGTGGGTGTCCGCTCTATCACCGCTGGGTTTTGTTGCCCACTTTGTAGTGTGTCTGGGCTCAATGCAGTCTCGGAGCCAAACACTTCTGCACGTGGAGGCTTGCCTGACTGGGCAGTCAGGCTCACTGTTCTCAGCTCCACCTCATGGCGGTCGGGCCTTTGATGTTCCGCTCCTCCATGTGGGTTCTGCCTTTGCGGGTGGTCTAGTGACTCCGCTGGATTCCAGTGACCTGTCTGGGCTAGTTGAGGGCTCGGTCCATCTCAATGTCGCTCTGCTCTTCCAAGTGAATGGGTTGGGGTCTGCAAATCCAGATTCTGGTCCGATCCAGTGGCTTCTCGAGACCTGTCTAGATGGGGCAGCCATGCTGTGGGTCCCAGAATCTGGGCAGGTCCGGATTGCAACTGCAGTGACCGTTCTGGGCTCACCGAAGGCTCGGTCCACCTTGATGCTGCTCCACTCTTCCATGTGAACGGCTCGCCTGTCTGGACGGTTGGGGCCTGCAAATCCAGTTTCCAGTGCAGATCCAGTGGCTTCATGGGACCACATTCATTTGGTGCCTAGCTTTAGGTTATAGAGTGAGGGGGTTATTTTATGTTAGTTGTTTTGTTAGTTGTTATGTTGTTCATTGGTTTTGGACCAAGAAGAAGGTATATTATCCAGCTCATTTTCGAAAGTGATCGCCAGCCATTTCCCGACATAAATTGGGAGATGGCCGGCGATTTCGAAAAAGCGGCGAAATCGGTATAATTAAAAGCTGCTTTTTTTGACAGCATCGCCGCTTTCCCGTCGCCTCGCTGGCGAAAGTTCAAGGGGGCATGTCACCGGCTAAGCGAAGGCGGGACATGGGCGTGGCTACCAGATGGCCAGCTTTCGCAGATAATGGAACAAAAAAAGCGGTGTTAAGCAGTATTTTACCGGGTTTACTTGGTCCTTTTATTTTCACGACTAAGTCTCAAAAAGGGGCCCCAACTGACCAGATGACCACTGGAGGGAATGGGGGATGACCTCCACATACTCCCCCAGTGGTCACCAACCCCCTCCCATGCTCCAAAAATAAAACTAAAAACCTTTTTTTTGTCACATGTATGACAGCCTCAAATGCCGTACCCACCTCCATGACAGCAGAATGTGTTGTATCATCTGACAGGCTTTCTGTGGTTGTGATGTGGCTCTCGGGTGAGTGTGACACCTTTTCTGTTAGGTGCACTGCAGAGTCACATCAGCAATGTATTGTAGTGGGTGTAGGGTACTGGACTCTACTCCCATGGTGCTTTTCCCCCCTGCTAAGTGGGTCAGAGTGTGCCCTGGTTTGTTTCCGGTAGTCCATGAGGTAGTGGCCATTTTTGTAAGCCAGTTTTAGATCCCTTTCATGTGTTACCCACGTTAGAGAACTTACTTATTACTTTGAATGTGGCTGCAAGAGGGCAGTGTACACCATTCTGCCAGCTCTGACCTACTGCTAATCTCAGTACCAGGGAGACTCTTTGCCAGTGGGGCACAACCTCTGATCTGCAGTTATCTGTGAGTAAACGTGCTTATTCAAATAAAGGACTTTTTCAAAGAGATTAGTCTTCAGGTGTCAACTGGTGTGCCAAGGTTATACAGCACCAACAAGTCCTAGAGGCCTGAGTGTATGCAGGTCCCTGGAGCACTTTTAGTGGGTGCCGCAGTGCACTTAAGGCAGGTGGACCCAGGCCCATCCCCCCTTACCTGTAACACTTGTGCTGGTATTGGAAGCCCTCCAAAACCCACTGTACCCACATGTAGTTGCCCCCTTCACCCCTAAGAGCTACGGTAGTGTTGTACATTTGTGGGTAGTGGGTTTGGGGGGAGGGGTTGGGGGGCTCAGCACCCAAAGTAAGGGAGCTATGCATATAGGAGGTTTTTCTGAAGTCCACTGCACTGACCCCTAGGGTGCCCAGTTGGTGTCCTGGTATGTGAGGGGGACCAGTGCACTACAAATGCTGGCTCCTCCCACAACCAAATGCCTTGGTTGTCGCCGGGGTGGAGATGGCCGGCATTTTTTCCTTTATCGCTGAAAAACAAAACCAGCTATCTCAAACCCGGCGAAATCCAAGGCATTTGGCCGGGCTAAACCGTATTATCGGGGAAAAAAAGATGGCCGGCCATCTTTTTCGATAATACTGTTCCAGCCAGCTGTAGCGCCGCCACCAACATAGATCGCCGGCGACGTTCGATTAATCCCCTCCACGTTGTATAAGTAAACTAAAACTTGATGCTAAGTTGCCACAGTCTGGACAAGTGCTCTTTAGTATATTAGGGAAAAGTCAGCTAACAGTATGTGACCACAACTTCACTGAACTAGGAAAAATTTATAGAGCTGCTGAAACAGATTTCAAGGTATTTTTTTCTTCTTCAGCCTTTGGTATCAGCTTTATCTGTGGTGAAAAGTAAAGGGAAGAATGGAATCATTTGCCAGAGAAGTTGGAGCACAATGAAGTTCTTATTCTGCGCACCTAGATAAATAATCAAAACATGGAAAGGGATGTTTTCACAGGTGCCAGGATCATGTATCTTTTCTATAGGTTCAGTTATCAAGCATAGAAATAATAAACAGCTTGTCCTCACACTGAGAACATTTAATGCAGGTCCAGGAAAACCAAGCAAACTGATTGGGTTTAAGATTAGAATGCAACAAAGAAAATATTGGTTATGTCATTTTTTTTCACTGTTCCTTCTACTCCTCTCTACTTGTTTGTTTCATACCTGGTAACTGGTGATTTATCTAAACTGGTTAGAAACTAAATCCATTCATCTTCCTGTGTCCCTGACTACCTTGCTTTGATCACTATGTTTTAAAAGTGAAACTGCAGTAGCAGTACTTTGATTGTGGTGAACACATTGATTTTTCCACTTAGATAATGGCCTTGCTAATCAAGGTCACAAACTAAAATGACAATATCGATAGACATTACAATAATATTTTCAAAAATGACACAAATAGCTGTCTGCTTCTTAAATCACAGGTTTTAGGTTTCATCTTTATTTCATATACTGCCGATCAAAATTATCTGTATAGTTTACAATAACACCTCTTAAAAAATAAAAACACAAAACCAAATACTAAGCCATAAACAGTGAGATTAAATAAGAAATTAAAACTGCGGTCTTGCTCACTTGCTGAAATAGATTATGAATTATTCCAGAGTTATTTGGAATCGATATTCAGCCTCTGGCTGGAAGTGGCTCATAAGTCATTTCTAGCTGGTCTTCACACAATAACACCTGACTGATGGCTGGCTACCTGTTAATTCTGAATACCCTGAATTCAGAGCTTTTGCAAGGGTGAAGGGCACCCTAGGTGAACTTTAGTCTTACATCCCCACTCTCAATGTTCTTTCAAGCCCCTAGACTACAACCCCTCCCCAAGATTATGATAAGTAAACTCCAATGTTCATATCATCACATAAACATCATATAAAAATGCAGATTGCAGGATGTGCTGATGGTTCTTTGGGTTTATGTGACTGTCAGGAGCTATATTTTTACTTCAGCTGCAGCTGGTATTTTTGCTGCCCCCAAGAAGCTACCACACTACTAGACTACCTAGTCTTGCCCAATGTTAGGGCCGGCCCTGCTTGAATTTTCTGACCAGGTAGTTAAGTATCTGGTGCTTTTAGCCACAACATACTTCTGGGACAGTGTTTTCTTACTGAAATATAAGAATTGGTGTAGGCTGGATGTGGAACCAAATCTCAAATCAAAAAATACATCAATCCAATTAGACATCCTAATTTTGACATCACAAAGTAGCACGAGCCATCTCATTAGCTTATTTTTCAGACCACACCTCCAGACTTCAGGTTACAAGCTGATTCTGAATACCTAAAGACCTACAATGTACTGGCATGCTTTTACGATCCTTACTGGGGAGCTGGGCAGGAAGCGATGTGTCAGGGAATTGGCCCACATGTGGAGCCCTGGGTGCCGTGCACCAAGCCGTACTACGTGGCCCTCCGAGTTGGGCCAGAAGAAGTGATGAGGTGTGCTTCTCTTCATGCTAGGGCGGGTGCGGCGCCCGTGGCTCATCCCCAGCGCATAACCTTCCTCCTTGACTACTGTGGCTTCCTTTTGTCGGGGCACTTCCTGGTTCCCCTTCATGACATCAGAAGTCATTGGTCTTTTTAAGACTGCTCAGTCTCTCCCTTGGGGCCTCAGCTATGACTTTTGTTGTGCATTTGGTTTGCCCTGGCAAGAGATCTCTTAACCTTGTTTTGGTGTTCCCTGTTTGCAACCAATTCCTACTTGGCTTTATTCCTACTTGCTGTGATTCCTGCCTGAACCCTAAGCCTGGACCTGGATGCTGTCATCTGCCTTCTGCCTGCCTAAACCTTGAGCCTAGATCTTGACGCTGCCTTCTGTATGCCACCTGCCTGAATCCTGAGCCTGGACCTTGGTGCTGTTTTCTGCCTGCCACCAGCCTGAACACTGAGCCAGGATCTGGATTCTGTCCTCTGCCTGCCACCTGCCTGAACTACTACTACTACTACTACTATTTAGCATTTCTATAGCGCTACAAGGCATACGCAGCGCTGAACTCTGAGCTTACAGCCTGCCGCTTGCCTGGATCCTGAGCCTGGACCCTGAAGTTGTCTTCTTCCTGTCTGTCCCTTCTTCCAACACCCAGACCCGTTCTTGTCCTGTCGGCTGCCCACACCCAGGGGTTCAACCACTGGGGAACGGTGGTTATCACAGGTGAAGCACTGCGTTTGTCAATTGCTGCCCCTGTCTTTGGGATTGTCCAAGGGTCACTCTACGTGACACATGTGGTGTTCACTTTGTGAATATTGACGGACCAATATTGAAATTCTTTATTGAGTATGTGTATGTTTTCTTTTTATATGCCAGTCACTGTGTTTAAATATACTGCATTTAGGCCCTCTTTAAAAAATATATATTATTTTGCAAATTTTTACAATACATATCCAATTTCTTATTCCAGAAATTTGAACAAGCAAAATACAGATGCAAAAAGAAAAGGAAATAAATTAATGGGGGGGGGGGGGGGCAATCATCAGAAACAGAGCAAGATCTTCAGAATTTTAATAAAAGTAATATAAATAGGAAATCTTTAAAGGGGTCTTTTACTAAAGCTTAGCTCGAGTTATCTGCAGCAGGGCCCGCTGTATTCCTATGGGTCCTGTTGCAGGTAACTCGAACTAAGCTTTAGTAAAAGACCCCCTAAATAAGGTGTATGACAAGCACATAGATACATCTTAGCTGAAAATGGGTGGCGGGGTGAAGAGGGGTTGGTGGTTGAGAGGCTAGGATAGGGGAGGGCAGACTTATACGGGGTCTGTGCCGGAGCCGGTGATGGGAGGTGGGACTGGTGGTTGGGAGGCGGGAAATACTGCTGGACAGACTTATACGGTCTGTGCCCTGAAAAAGACAGGTACAAATCAAGGTAAGGTATACACATATGAGTTTATCGTGGGCAGACTAGATGGACCGTGCTGGTCTTTTTCTGCCGTCATCTACTACATCTCTATCCTTTATCCTACCTCCTCTCCTAACAGAACTAACAAGAACAGGAAATTTATGATCTTAGAAATTCTTCAATTGAAGAGGGTCATAAAAAATTAATTTCACATTAGCATAATAACCAGACATAAAACATGGAAAACAGAGAAAACAAACAGTGATCCAGAAGAAATAACTCCCATCTCGTTGCCAGGAAAGACATGTCTCTCCTAAGAGACCTACATAAGAACAATGGTACGTCTAGCCAAATATCCTATTTTCCAAACAGTGGCCAAACCACGTCACAAGTACCTGGCAGAAACCCAAATCGTGGCAACACTCCATATTACAAATCCCAGGGCAAGCAGTTGCTTCCCATATCTGTCTCAATAGTAGACTATGGACTTTTCCACCAGAAATTTGTCCAAACCTTTTTTAAACCCAGATACGCAAACTGCTGTTACCATATCCTCTGGCAATGAGATCCAGAGCTTAACTATTCATTGAGTAAAAACATATTTCCTCCTATTTGGTTCTTTTTTAATTATTATTATTTATGTATAAGATTTCAAAAAATAATACATTCGCATAAGATAAATGTAAGAAATCAGGCAATACATCCAAAGAAGATTAAACTCCGTCCATTACATATTCATGGATTTACAGAAAATGACATGGTTACATTGTCCACAAAGATTGTGATCAAGATACAAAGTAATAATATTAAAAGGAAAATTTGAGAATACTCTTAATAGAACAATGAGAGGACGGGGTTTTAAACTTTTCCAGCGGTTTTAGCTCCCTACTGGTGCTACCAAGATTTGACTGTCCACGCTTTCCTTAAGCAATACAAGGTGCTTCAATTTGTCTGGGTCAAAAAATACATAATGAACATTGTTAAACGATACAAGAGATCTACTTGCAAATTTCAATTTAAATGTACCTCCCAGTGAGAGAATCCAAGACCTAAGTCCCAGAAACTCTCTCCTTTCTTTCTGTGTAGACTTACTAATGTCTGGAAAAACCTGTATCTTTGATCCATAAAATTGAGCTGCCATAGATCTGAAGTAAAGTCTTAAGATATTATTCCTGTCGGTTTCGAACGCGAAAGACACTAGGAGAGGCCTGCGTTCAGTAATAGTCTGTAAAGATGATTCAAGAAATTGTGTGAGATTTAGATCCGGAGCTTCCCCACGATTTGGTTTGGCTCCTGTGATATAATAGGCTTTCACAATCGGAGGAAAAGCTTCTTTTGGAATCCCCAGTATATCCAGGAAATATTTCCGTAGCATTTCTACTGGAGGTAGCAAAGGATTTTTTGGAAAATTTAAAAATCTTAGGTTATTTCTCCTAAGTTGATTGTCCAGAAATCCAACTTTCCTTTGCTCTTTTTCTCTTTCCATTACTACATTACCAACAAGAGTTTGTAGCTTTTTTAATTTCAAGTAAATTTAACTCACTTTTCTTCTCTTGCTTTTCCACTCTCGAGCCCGTCAATTATTGTCGAGCTTTAATATCTTTCACCTCAGCAGTCAATAAGGACGATATTTGCTGCAGGGATGTATTCATAATCTGGATCGCGTCCCAGAGGGCCTCCAAAGTAACGGTTGCAGGTTTCACAATTTTGCAGAGTCCTCCTCCTATTTGTTTTAAAAGTATTGCCATGTAAATTCCTCGAGTGTCCCCTAGTCTTTGTACTTTTGGAACAAGTAAAAAAATGATTTACTTCTACTCGTTCTACACCACTCAGGGTTTTGTAGACCTCAATCATATCTCCTCTCATCCATCTCTTTTCCAAGCCGAAGAGCCCTAACTTCTTTAGCCTTTCCTCATATGAGAGTTGTTGCATCCCCTTTATCATTTTGGTCACTCTTCTTTTAACCTTTTCTAATTCCACTATATCTTTCATATACGGTGACCAGAACTGAATGCAGTACTCAAGGTGCAGACACAGAATGGAGCGATACAAAGGCATTATAGTATTTTTGGTCTTATTCACCATCCCTTTCCTAATAATTCCTAGCATCCTGTTTGCTTTTTTGACTGCCACCGCACACTGAACAAAGGATTATAGCGTATTATCTACAATGATGCCCAGTTCTTTTTCTTGAGCACTGACCCCCAAGGTGGACTCTAGCATCAGGTAACTATGATTCAGATTATTCTTTCCAATGTGCATCACCTTGCATTGGTCCACAATAAATTTCATCTGCCATTTGGATGCCCAGTCTTCCAATTTCCTAAGGCCTTCCTTCAATATTTCACAGACTACACGTGTTTTAACAACCTTGAATAGTTTTGTATCATCTGCAGATTTGATCACCTCACTTATCATTCTGATTTCCATATCATTTATAAATATGTTAAATAATACTGGTCCCAGTACAGATCCCTGTGGCCCTCCATTGAGAGAAATGACCATTTAACCCTACTCTCTGTTTTCTGTCCAATAACCAATTCCTAATCCACACCAGAACCTTGCCTCCTATCCCATGACTTTCTGAAAATCTAGATACACTACATCAACTGGCTCACCTTTATCCACATGCTTATTCATGCCTTGAAAGAAATTAAGCAAATTGGTGAGGCAAGACTTCCCTGGGCTGAACCCATGCTGACTCTGTCCCATTAAACCATGTTTGTCTACGTGTTCTGTAATTTTATTCTTTATAATAGTTTTCACTATTTTGCCCGGCACCGACATCAAGCTTACCAGTCTATAATTTCCTGGATCACCCCTAGAACCCTTTTTAAAAATCAGCATCACATTGGCTACCCTCCAATCGACAGGTACGACAGACGATTTTAATGACAGGTTACATATTACTAACAGCAGATCAGCAATTTCATGCTTGAGTTCTTCGAGTACCCTTGGATATATGCCATCCGGTCCAGGTGATTTACAACTTTTTAATTTGTCAATTTGGCTCAGTACATCTTCCAGGTTCACCAAGATTTCCTTCAATTCCTCCACATCATCACCCTTGAAAACTATTTCCGGTACAGGCAGATCTCTTACGTCTCCGCTATGGCCTTGTCCTCCCTGAGCGCCTCTTTTGCTTCTTTGTTACCACCATAAGTGTAACAGGTAGGGGGAATGGGCCTGGGTCCGCCTGCCTGAGATGCAGTGCACCAACTAAAACTGCTCCAGGTACCTGCATACTGCTGTCATGGAGCTGGGTATGACATTTGAGGCTGGCATAGAGGCTGGCAAAAAAAAAAAATTTAGTATTTATTTTAGGGTGGGAGGGGGTTAGTGACCACTGGGGGAGTAAGGAGAGGTCAACCCCGATTCCGTCCGGTGCAACTCATCAACAGATCTACAAGAAAGAAGCAATTTGTTCCAAAGAGGAACTACAGAATAGGAGTAAGCACGACAGCATACTCACTCAAAATGACAAAGTTTAGCTGGAAGAAGAGCAAAAAAGCCTATCACCCTTAGAATGCAATGGTCGATTCAGAACATATTTGAAAACCTAGCTCGAAAATATCCATGAACCATCCCATGAAAAATCTTAAAAGCATTAACCAACAATTTAAATTAAAATCATTTTTTCAATTAGTAACCAGTTCAAAACTGTGAGAATTGGTGTAATATGATTATAATGCCTAGAATTAATCAAAAACCATGCAGCAGCATTTTGTACTCGCTGTAATTATTTCAGGCTCTTCAGTGGTAATCCCTGAAACAGCACATTACAAAAATTAATCTGTGACAAAACATGAGCATATATCAACTGCGTTAATTCAGAATGAGAAAAATAACAAATTTTTCTAAGCTGGCGTAAATAGAAAAACAAGTACTAACAATATTTATTTATTTATTACATTTCTACCCCGCTGTTTCCCACATACAGCAGGTTCAGTGCGGCTTACATAGTAAAAGAAAGCATCTTACATGGTAGAGAATAAAATAAAACAAGGAAATGTAGGAAGAGTATATGGGAGATGAGACTATCAAATGTCAAAACTGAATCCGTCTTTTACCCTTCTTCTTTTGAAAAACATAGCGGCCTCTTTTTCCCTCTAATTTACTTTCTTAACAAATAGGTCTTTTGTCCTTACAATATCATCTTTCAGTTTTACTCACTGTTTTTCTACTTTCATTTGATGCTAACAACTCCTTGAGGTATGCCCCCATTTTGAAGAAGTTATTTATGTAGTTTTCTAAAGTCTAAGACCTTCACTTTTGATTGAACTGTCACCACCTGTGGCCTAATATTGAACAAGACCATCTGGTGACCACTGGATCCTAGATGATCACCTACTATGTTGTCAGAAACACACTCTTTTCCTAAGCACTGGATCTACTATCACCATATGCCACACGGATTTCATCACTAACTGCCAGGACAATTCTCCCTGTAGAGAATCCATATTGTCGTGAACATCTTACAGATTGAAGTTGCCTAGCAATAGCACTTCCTTTTTTATAGCAGTTTTTTGAATATTTTCCAATCATATCTGTGTCTAGCTGTTCTGTCTGCAAGAGAAGTCTGTATATCACACTGATTTAAATAGATGTTCCAGTCCCTCTTTCCTGATTAACTCACAGTGCCACCTCCTTACTTCATAAGCACTGCAGTTTTGTTGCTTCTATATTAGTTAGTTGTATGTCATAACGCTCTTCCTCTCTTTCTTATTATATTACTAGTAAAAAAGCCCCGTTTCTGATGCAAATGAAACGGGGGCTAGCAATGTTTTCTTTTGTGTGCATGTGGGAGTGTGTGTGTCCCTGCCCTCTGGCCTCTCTCCCCTCCCACCTCTGAGTCCTTCACTGTTACAGAGCCAGCGATTTGATTTCGTGCTCTGCTGTTTTCCTTCACTGACTATGTTACAGAGAGGGCGGGGCAGACACTCATAGGGAAACCGGATATCTCGCCCCCTTCACACTTCCGGCTGGAGGCTTCATAGAACGTTGGTGTTGCTTTTTATATAGAGAGATACTTTCTGAATAGATGAAATGGTATAACTGTACACTAACCCCAAAAAGGATTAGAAAATGTTGTACTCAAAAAATTTTAATGTACAGTATTTGAATTATCATGTGCTGAATTTTTACTATTGCATGTGCCACATACATTTAACTACTTCCCCATCACTAATCATTTAGTCAAAATACATTTCCCACCATCTTCCCACGCACAATTAGGAACTTACACACAGTTTTTTCTCTACAGCAGTTAACTCAGTAATTACATTTTTCTTGCATTACCTACATAAACAGTACTTTCTCTTCAGCCTTTATACCATACACATGATCATGCCCCCCTAACACCTCCCACATTTAAAAGAGAATTATTTCCAATCAAACTTTAACTATTCAACACATCTTTAACACTTACAGTTTTCTGTAAACATATTATTTTCATATGTTCATCTTGCCCCTGTTATTTCCACAACAACTGTAACCTACCCATCACTTCAGACCTGGGTCCAACTCAATTTTTATTTTTTTCTACATAATACATTTATTTTAAACTCAAACATTTCTTTCTTTCATTATCCTTATCTAACCAGGGCCTAGGTCCAACCAGAAATTTCCTTTTATTTGTCCCCACAGATTTTTATTGCATAAATCCAACCCCCTCATTTTAAACAGTGAAACAGAAAAGTCTTTCATGAACCTGAGTCCTACTCAAAACTCTGTTCAGCCATACCACTTGGGGTATGGTTTCTTCACAATCAGTCCCCTATGTATTAATCTTGGGGCATCATAAACCTGAAATTGGTGGCCCGAATCCACAATTTCTGCCTGATGCTTGTAAATGGATCGCCCAATGTTCCATTCCTGAGTGGCCTAGTGGTTAGGGTGGTGGACTTTGGTCCTAGGGAACTGAGGAACTGAGTTCAATTCCCGGCACAGGCAGCTCCTTGTGACTCTGGGCAAGTCACTTAACCCTCCATTGCCTGCCACATTGAACCTGCCATGAGTGGGAAAGTGCAGGGTACAAATGTAACAAATAATAAAATAAATATAACTTTTGACTCTGGGGTCAGTCGGTCCCAAAGAATAGCTTGGGTCAGGCCCCAGACATTGGTAAGTGGCTTTGCGAATCCACTCTTCCATATCATCATGCTGATCAATCCATAGACTGGTGGGTTGTGTCCATCTACCAGCAGGTGGAGATAGAGAGCAATCCTTTTGCCTCCCTATATGTGGTCATGTGCTGCCGGACACTTCTCAGTATGTCGATATCCAAGCTCCATCCGCAGGACTCAGCACTTAGAGAATTACACCCACAAAGGGACACTCTGCCCAGCTCAGCACCGCCGAAACGGGGGAGGGGAATTAACCCAGCTCATCCCCACACAAGTGGGGGAGGGGAATCCGTCCAGCTCATCCCCGCGGAGCGGGGGAGGGACACCACCCCGCCGATGCGGGGGGATCTGGCTTATCCTGCAACCGCAACCGCGGGAGGAGCTGACCGACCCTAACACCGCGAAAGCGGGAGGGGTACAAAGCTGCCCTACAGCCGCACGAAGCGGGAGGGAGCGCCGGCAGAATTTATGTCTCAATCCAGCCCCGTAAAACGGAGGGGAGAGGAATGCAGCAGCTCACTGTAACACAAACTCGTCTCAACTCTTGAAGAATCCAATTGAAAAAACTTGAACACGAAGTCCTCCTGAACAGGAACTGAAGACTAAACTTGAACCTGAAATGCAACCAGAATATAAACAGTACAGATATCTGGGAGGGGCTATGGATTGATCAGCTATGATTAATGGAAAGAAAATTATCAGGTATGATACATAATTTTACCTTCCATATCATCATGCTGATCAATCCATAGACTGGTGGGATGTACCGAAGCAGTACTCACCCAGGGCGGGACATTGAAATCCCTGACTGCAACACTGAAGCTCCAAACCGGGCCTCCGCCCGAGCAGCCACAGTCAAGCGGTAATGTCTGCAGAAGGTATGGGCCGAAGCCCAAGTTGCCGCCTTGCATATCTCTTCCAAGGAGACGGACCCGGCCTCTGCCATCGAGGCTGCCTGAGCTCTAGTGGAGTGAGCCTTCAGCTGGATAGGCGGCACCTTCCCCGCGGCCACATAAGCCGCTGCAATGGCTTCCTTGACCCATCTTGCCACTGTAGGCTTAGCAGCCTGCAGACCCTTACGAGGACCTGCAAACAGGACAAACAGATGATCAGACTTCCGGAAATCATTGGTCACTTCCAAGTATCTGATGATGACTCGTCTCACATCCAGATATTTGAGAGCAGAGTATTCCTCTGGGTAGTCCTCCCTACGAAAGGAAGGGAGACAGAGCTGCTGATTCACATGGAAGCGAGAAACAATCTTGGGCAGGAAGGAAGGCACTGTGCGAATAGTCACTCCTGCCTCAGTGACCTGCAGAAAAGGCTCTCGACATGAGAGTGCCTGGAGCTCGGAAACTCTCCTGGCTGAAGTGATAGCCACCAAAAAGACTGCTTTCAACGTCAGGTCTTTCAGAGATGCCCTCGACAAGGGTTCAAAAGGCGGCTTCTGCAAGGCTCTTAGCACCAGGTTGAGATTCCACGCAGGCACCACTGAGTGCAGAGGAGGGCGCAGGTGATTAACTCCCTTGAGAAAACGCACCACATCTGGCTGCGAAGCCAGGGAAGCACCCTTCAGGCGGCCCCTGAAGCAAGCCAGAGCCGCTACCTGGACTTTAAGGGAACTGAGCGACAGGCCTTTCTCCAGACCTTCTTGCAGGAACGCCAACACTGAAGAAATTGGAGCAGTGAAGGGAGAAAGTGAGCCTGCTTCACACCACGCTGCAAAGGTACGCCAAACCCTGGCGTAAGCAGTAGAAGTAGAGCGCTTCCTCACTCTCAGCATAGTGGCGATGACCTTGTCTGAGAAGCCCTTCTTCCTCAGACGCTGCCGCTCAATAGCCAGGCCGTAAGACCAAAGGGGGAGGGATCCTCCATCACCACGGGACCCTGATGCAACAGGCCCTGCTCCACTGGCAGCCGCAGAAGGTCGTCCACTGAGAGCCTGATCAAGTCCGCATACCAGGGACGTCTGGGCCAGTCCGGACCCACCAGGATTATCCGGCCCGGATGCTTTGCCACCCGGTCTAGTACCCTGCCCAACATGGGCCAGGGCGGGAACACATAGAGAAGCTCCTGTGTCGGCCACTGTTGGAGAAGAGCATCTACTCCCAGAGATCGAGGGTCCCGTCCTCTGCTGAAAAAGCGCGGTACTTGGCAATTGGCCGATGACGCCATCAGATCTAGGCTCGGCTGGCCCCAGCGCTTCGTGATGTCCAAGAACGCCTGAGCCGATAACTGCCACTCTCCGGGATCCAAGGTATGGCGACTGAGAAAGTCCGCCTTGACATTCATGACTCCGGCAATGTGGGCCGCTGACAGCTGTTCCAGGTTCGCTTCCGCCCACTGGCATAAATTCATGGCCTCCTTGGCTAGAGGGTCGCTCTTGGTACCTCCCTGGCGGTTGACATAGGCCACAGCCGTGGCATTGTCCGACAGGACCCGTACTGGCTTCAACGCCAGTACCGGGAGGAACTCCAAAAGTGCCAACCGAATGGCTCTGAGTTCCAGGAGGTTGATAGACCACTTTGCCACTGCAGGAGACCAGAGCCCCTGCGCTGTCCTTCCCAAGCAGTGGGTTCCCCAGCCCGTCAAAGAGGCGTCCGTCGTGACGACAATCCACTCCGGGGTCACAAGAGGCATCCCTGCAGACAACTTGTCTGTCTTCAGCCACCAGCTCAGCGCCTTGCGCACTGCTGGATCCAAGGGAAGGCGCACAGCATAATCCTCCGACACCGGAGTCCAGCGCTGCAGCAGAGAGTGTTGTAGTGGTCTCATATGAGCCCTGGCCCAGGGCACTACTTCCATCGTGGCTGTCATAGAGCCCAACAGCTGCACATAGTCCCAAGCCCGAAGCGGAGAGGCTACTAGGAACTGGTCCACCTGAGCCTGAAGTTTGACAATCCGATTGTCCGGCAGGAACACTCTGCCCACTTGGGTGTCGAATCGAACTCCCAGATACTCCAGGGACTGAGTCGGGCGCAGCTGGCTTTTCTCCCAGTTGATGATCCACCCCAGGGAGCTCAAAAGAGCAATCACCCGGTCCACAGCTTTGCCGCACTCTGCATAAGAGGGGGCTCGGATCAACCAGTCGTCCAGATAAGGATGGACTTGTACTCCTTCCTTTCGCAGGAAGGCCGCGAAGACCACCATTACTTTGGAGAAGGTCCGCGGAGCAGTAGCCAACCCGAACGGGAAGGCTCTGAACTGGAAGTGTCGGCCCAGGACTGCAAAACGCAGAAAGCATTGATTAGGAGGCCAGATGGGAATATGCAAGTACGCTTCCTTGATGTCCAAGGATGCCAGGAACTCCCCTGCCTTCACTGCCGCTATAACAGAGCGGAGAGTCTCCATGCGAAAGTGCCGAACTTTCAAGGCCCGATTGACCCCTTTGAGGTCGAGGATAGGCCGTACAGAACCTCCTTTCTTTGGTACCACAAAGTAAATGGAGTAACGTCCCTTGCCAAGCTGATTTTCTGGCACCGGAACGACCGCACCCAGGTGGATCAGATTGTCCAAGGTCTGCTGCACTGCCACAGCTTTGACCGGAGACTTGCAGGGAGAGAGTACAAACCCGTCTCTTAAGGGTCGGCAGAACTCTAGCTTGTAGCCGTCTCTGATGACTTCCAGCACCCAAGTGTCTGAAGTTACCCTGGTCCACTCGCCCAGAAATGAGGACAGGCGTCCTCCAATCTGCACTGGGCCATGGACCAGGACCCCGTCATTGGGTACGAGACCCTGGGGGAGGATCGGAGGGCGCACCTCCGGGACGGCGGTCTCTGCGAAAGGAATGCTGCTTGGGGGAGAAGTTCCTCTTGAAGGAAGAGGGGGCAGAGGAGCCCGACTTGCCCGGGCGGTACCGACGGGCTTCCTGAAACCGTCCTCTGGAGTTACCGGGGCGAGCACTGGCCCGAGCCCTGACCTCTGGTAACCTCTTGCCCTTAGACGTGCCGAGATCGGTCACAATTTTGTCCAGCTCGACCCCAAAGAGCAGCTTGCCTTTAAAAGGCAACTTAGCCAGGCGGGACTTAGAGGCGTGGTCAGCAGACCAATGCTTCAGCCAAAGCCACCGCCGCGCAGAGGCTGTCTGAGCCATACCTTTAGCCGAGGCTCTCAAGACATCATACAGTAAGTCTGCCAAATAAGCCAAGCCCGATTCCAGGGCCAGCCAATCAGCCCTCAAGGAAGGATCCGAGGGGGAAGCCCACTGCACAATCGTCAGGCACGCCCTGGCCACATAGGAGCCGCAAACTGAGGCCTGCAAACTTAAGGCAGCCGCCTCGAAGGACGACCTTAAGGCCGCCTCCAATCTTCTGTCTTGGGCGTCCTTTAGGGCCGTGCCACCTTCCACCGGCAACGTCGTTTTCTTAGTCACCGCAGTGATTAAAGAATCCACGGTAGGCCAAAGAAAAGCCTCCCGTTCACTTTCAGGCAAAGGATAGAGGCGGGACATAGCCCTAGCCACTTTGAGGCTCGCTTCCGGGACATCCCATTGAGCCGAAATTAAGGTGTGCATGGCATCATGCACTTGGAAGGTTCTAGGCGGGCGCTTCGTCCCCAGCATAATGGCGGAGCCAACAGGGGCTGAGGGAGAGACGTCCTCTGGAGAGGAAATCTTCAAAATGCTCATGGCCTGCACTAACAGGTTGGGCAAATCCTCTGAGTGAAAGATCCGCGCTGCAGAGGGGTCATCCGCTCCATCCGAGCGGGAATCCGTCTCCTCCAAGGAATCCCCAAAGGACCGTTGGGAGAACACAGATACACTGCCCTCATCTACATCAGAGGAGACAGAGTCCTTTAAGGCCTGGGAATCCACCCGAGGGCGTTTACTTCCGGTGGCCTCAACCCCTTTATCGGACAAGGGAGCAGGGGCAGCGTTTTGCATAAGGAAGGCCTGATGCAGCAGCAAAATAAACTCGGGGGAGAAACCCCCCAGACTGTGCACTTCAGCAGCCTGGGCCACAGCCCTAGAGGCACCCTCAACCGGCGCTCGCAAGAGCGGGGGAGAAACATGCTGCCCATCCAAGATGGCGTCCGGCGCGACACTTTAGCCGCTTTTTTGCCGTCACCCAAATCAAGGGCGGCCATGGCATTAACGTCTCCCAGCTCAAGGGCGGCCCAAGAAGAAGCCGTCCAAGCAGAGTGGCCGGCCAAGATAGCGGAGGCGAGCAGCGGGGGATGGGCGTTTATGGCGGGGAAAAACGCCGCACCGGAGGAAGAACCGGGACACTGTCCGGCCTCCAAACTGACACCCAACAAGGGCGAATCAGACTTTAAGACCCCCGCATCCCCGCTAGAAGCGCACACGCGTTCCGGGGAGCGATTCTTCGCGCCCTCGCCCTCCGATGCCATAGGCCACGTGGAGATCGATCGGGGAACCCCCTGCCCGCTATAAAAAGGTAAAAATTACCTGCTTCTCGCTCCGAGCTGTAACGAACTGGTGTCCCAGTGAGTAGCTGCAATAAACGTTTAAATAAACGTTGAAATAAACGCCCTTAAGGACGTCTAAATTTTTTTTTTTTCAATGGAGCCAGCGGGAGGGGGGAGAAAAGGAGGGACCTGGCACCACCAGGTTTGCACTTGCTCAAGAAGAGCCCTCAACCCCAGGTACTCAACAAAACCTAAAATTAGGCTTGGAGACCTAGCCAGAGCTGCTGCTGTGTGTGACCACCACCTGCTGAGATAGAGAACATACTGAGGAGTTTCCGGCAGCACATGACCACATTTAGGGAGGCAAAAGGATTGCTCTCTATCTCCACCTGCTGGTATATGGACACAACCCACCAGTCTATGGATTGATCAGCTATGATTAATGGAAAGAAAATTATCAGGTATGATACATAATTTTACCTTCTCTCCTGGTATGTACCACACTCATGACAGGCAGAGACACATAGGGCTACCCTACTCCCCACATGTCCCATAACAACCACTTTTAATTAGATATGTACTCGACTTGGGGAGGTTTCTTTCCTCCAGCCTTCTCCACCCCCCCCCCCCCCCCCCCCCCGCTCAATCCAAGACCCCTCCAGTATCTCCTTTGGCACTGGGTTTCCCAGCCAATTCCCATCCATGTTCTCAAGAAGCAGGATTATTGCGCCCCGTCCCCCAACAATAGTTGGGCTAATACTGAGTCTCTTCAACAACCTCTCTACCTTGGGGTGCCTCACCATCCACTCCATCTCCAGAGCCCAGGAACATTCGACTTCAGCAAAGTGACCGGCTTTGGAAGGCTTTTCTCCCCATCCAGGGATATCTTTCATAGGATCGGCGGTCCTTTACTAGCAGTCTTTGTCAATGTCCCGGGTCTGTCCCCCAGCTCAGATGCAAGGGGCTCCACCCCAGGTGTCACCACCTTCACTTCGGGTGGCACTCCCTCCATCAGAGCCAAAAAATCCAGTTCCATTATTCCTTTGTTCAGCTGTTCAGGGCCCATGGGGAACTAGCAATTCCAAGGAGGTTGCTGCTCATCTCTCCTTCCACCACTGTCAAATGTACCAGCCAGATACACCTTCCTGAGTTTTAAACACTCCATGGGAACATTCTCTGTCGAGAGAGCAACTGCTGCTTCAACCAGGCTCCGAACCTGGGCACCAGTCCGGTGGGTGTCTTGCCTGCTGTCATACTCAGAGTCGCTGTCCATATCGGAGTCTTTGTCCTTATCCCTGCCGCTCGGGCTCCTTCCCCGAGGGTCCTCGCCTGAGGTTCACAGTGGTAATACCTCTGTCCACAGGCTGAACATATGATCAAGCCAGGACTTTCATTCTATGTACCACTTTTATTTAGACTTGTATGTATGCATATATTACAAAGTTACTGCAAAATTTGGCTTCTGTTGTACCAATGATCTTTATTAATTGAAGTACATATATAATAATTTAGTTTACCAATCTATCAAAGTGAATTTGTAGAAAGAACCACAGAGTTCACTGAAAAGTATCTTTGTACTTTGAAGTAAGAACTCCTTTTGCATAATTTAGCAGTCAGGTGGTCTAGGTAGGCGTAATACAGGAAACTGTTGCAGCTTCTCTTTGTAAATCTAAAGGCATTATCATTCCACACAACAAATTTAGTTTTCAATTTATGTTGCACTTTTTTGTTTTAAACTTTGCATTTTTCTATAATGACAGACTCACAGATTTCTTTTTCCTGGTAGGATGCTTCCATTGCACACAGATTCCACATCATGCGAGAAAAACATCCAGAGAAGTTCAACAGTAGGTAAGAATACAGCTAATGTAGTTATATGATTAAGCCATCTCAGGATGATTAAGCACAGCTGTGTTTTAACAATGTGGAGCTAAATTTTAATTTGTTGTATTTACATAGAAATTGATGATTATTTAAAGAGAAAAGAATTGATGTATATCTCGTTGTGAAAATGTGCTTCCATTTTGCAGTGCAAATCCCTTGAATCATGACAGCAATTGCCAATGAAATTTCTAACTAACCTCAGGATTTGTATGGTTAGAAACTGCAGACATCTAAGCTCCTAGATATGAAGAATAGGCCTTACGTCCAGATGCATAATGCACTTTTCAGATAGCTAAGTTGAAAATCTTGGTGTTCACAGCATGGCTAGTTAACATACTCATCAACACACATGGATTGATGTAACATGGTCAAATATTTGTTCCTATTGGCCAGATATTGCCTGTTCAATCAGAAGCAGTTTGTCTTACTTATTTCAAATTATCTAAGCACTTGTATAGTTAATGTGCAGCGGAACACTTTGTTATGTTGGGAAGGAGAAGTACAGCAGGAGAGCATAGCTTTTAGCATCTTTTCTCACTACTACTCCCTCTGGTTCTTCTGTCAGTACCCTGGCATGTCGTTGTCCTTGTGACTGCGCATGCTGGCAGTCCAATAACGAGAATTCACAATGGGGGCATTGAGCCTACAGCAAAATAGCAAAGGGGCACAGATTCAGCTGGCAGTGGTGAGCATTTTTTAGCCACCACTGGTTTTCTTCCCAGATATTCAGTGCCAGGTTGTGTGATATTCAGCATTTAACCCCCTAAGCGATGCCATATAATGATAGGACTGAGTTTTCTGCAGTCCAGTTTGGCCGCTTAACTTAAGCGGTAAAGTAGTAAAAACCCACACTTAACCGCATAAGTACTGACTCTGCCCAGGAGCACCCCAAAATAGCCGGCCGTCAGTTTAGCAACTCCCCCTTCATTATCTCCTCAGACCCTTGCTGAATTCTTTCACAACAAGGTTCAAAAGATAAACCTTGCTTTCTCTACCTCACCAGCTCTCCCTCCACTAGTCCGTTCCCCTCTCTCTCCTTCCCCTCATTCCCTTTCCTCCTTTCCTGAAGTTACTATTGAGGAAACTACACTTCTCCTTTCTTCCTCAAAATGTACCACCTGTTCCTCTGATCCCATTCCCACCCACCTTCTTAATGCCATCTCTCCTACTCTTATTCCTTTTATCTGTCACATTCTCAACCTCTCACTTTCCACTGTGACTGTCCCTGCTGCCTTTAAACATGCTGTGGTCACACCTCTCCTTAAGAAGCCGTCACTTGACCCTACTTGTCCCTCTAATTACTGACCCATCTCCCTCCTTCCTTTTCTCTCCAAATTACTTGAGCGTGCTGTTCACAGCCGCTGCCTTGATTTTCTCTCCTCACATGCTATTCTTGACCCATTACAATCTGGTTTTCGCCCTCTCCACTCAACCGAAACTGCGCTTACTAAAGTCTCCAATGACCTATTACTGGCTAAATCCAGAGGTCAATATTCCATCCTCATGATCTTTCCGCTGCTTTTGACACTGTCGATCACAGCATACTTCTTGATACCCTGTCCTCACTTGGATTCCAGGGCTCTGTCCTTTCCTGGTTCTCTTCCTACCTCTCCCTCCGCACCTTTAGTGTTCACTCTGGTGGATCCTCTTCTACTTCTATCCCTCTGCCTGTCGGCGTACCTCAGGGTTCTGTTCTTGGTCCCCTCCTCTTTTCTATCTACACTTCTTCCCTTGGTTCATTAATCTCATCCCATGGCTTTTCCTACCATCTCTATGCTGATGACTCCCAAATCTACCTTTCTACCCCTGATATCTCACCTTGCATCCAAACCAAAGTTTCAGCGTGCTTGTCTGACATTGCTGCCTGGATGTCTCAACGCCACCTGAAATTAAATATGACCAAAACCGAGCTTCTCATTTTCCCCCCCAAACCCACCTCCCCGCTCCCCCCGTTTTCTATTTCTGTTGATGGCTCTCTCATTCTCCCTGTCTCCTCAGCTCGAAACCTTGGGGTCATCTTTGACTCTTCTCTCTCCTTCTCTGCTCATATCCAGCAGACCGCCAAGACCTGTCATTTCTTTCTTTACAACATCCGTAAAATCAGCCCCTTTCTTTCCGAGCACTCTACCAAAACCCTCATCCACACCCTTGTCACCTCTCGTTTAGACTACTGCAATCTGCTTCTTGCTGGCCTCCTACTTAGTCACCTCTCCCCTCTCCAGTCGGTTCAAAACTCTGCTGCCCGTCTCATCTTCCGCCAGGGTTGCTTTACTCATACTACCCCTCTCCTCAAGACCCTTCACTGGCTCCCTATCCGTTTTCGCATCCTGTTCAAACTTCTTCTGCTAACCTATAAATGTATTCACTCTGCTGCTCCCCAGTATCTCTCCACACTCGTCCTTCCCTACACCCCTTCCCGTGCACTCCGCTCCATGGATAAATCCTTCTTATCTGTTCCCTTCTCCACTACTGCCAACTCCAGACTTTGTGCCTTCTGTCTCGCTGCACCCTACGCCTGGAATAAACTTCCTGAGCCCCTACGTCTTGCCCCATCCTTGGCCACCTTTAAATCTAGACCGAAAGCCCACCTCTTCAACATTGCTTTTGACTCGTAACCACTCGCCTCCACCTACCCTCCTCTCTTCCTTCCCGTCCACATTAATTGATTTGATTTGCTTACTTTATTTATTTTTTTGTCTATTAGATTGTAAGCTCTTTGAGCAGGGACTGTCTTTCTTCTATGTTTGTGCAGCGCTGCGTATGCCTTGTAGCGCTATAGAAATGCTAAATAGTAGTAGTAGTAGTAGTATTCCTGATATTCAGCTGCACTAACTGGTTAAGTGCCACTCAATATCAGTGGATAGGCCTCCACAAATTATTTTACCAGCTAGGAACCATTTCTGGCTGGTTATATCTCTTTGAGTATTGACCCTAATGTAGTTTTGATTCCATCCATATTGCTATTTTATGAATAATTCAGTAGCATTGAATTTTGTACTTAATTAGAATCCAAACTATATAGAGAGGAAAGGTCCCACTTAACTTTCTTTCTGAGAAGTTCTGAGAGAAGAGGACATTTCTATGGGTAAGTGATATTATTTTATTCTGTGCTTGGTAACTTAAGTATTGGTTTTAAAAGAGGAATTGTAGGATATCGATAAACCCAGATTTAAAAAAAAAAAAGAAGAAGAAGAAGAAACCTTTATTAGCTAGTCTCCATACCCTTTTCCTCATAGTTTTAAATCTTGAATTTTCTGCCACAGCATTAACAGTCTCTAGAAGGCACAGTAGGGCCTACTTCGGTCCTTATTCCCACCCATCCTCCCCAGCTCCCCCCACCCCCACCCCTAGCTGAACTCTTCATTTATAGTCAATTATTCTAATTAGGACAACAAGAGGAGCATTTTCATTAGAGTTTTAATTACATTTAACTAGGTTCTGAGAAGCAAACAATAAATTATAAATTAAACCAATCTTCAGGCTCTTTATATTCATATGATATCCCTACTACCTTAAGAAGTTTTAATTAAGCAACTCTATAATACTAAGATGCAGACAGTAGTCCAACAGTAAGAGGGGTGCTATCCAGTCACATGTATGATTATCTCCCAGTTGGTGAGAGGTCATATGTGTGTGCTCGATGCAAAGAGCATCTAGCTCTCAGAGAACGAGTCTGTTCTCTTGAGGCTAGACTAGCAGACTTGGAGGAGCTGAGGGGGACAGAGAGGTACATAGATGAGGCCTACAGGGATGTTGTAGAGAAGTGCCACCTCCAATCTGGCAGCCCCTGTGCTTTTTGGAGGAGGAAGGTCTTCTGAGAGGAGAGCATCACCCTGGTGCAGCTGGAAGTAATCCTGTGGACAGTACCAGCACACCAGGGGATGCAATATCCTCTCGCACTGAGGATGTGTCTCCATGAGCTACTGCCCAGGAGGGAAGGGTTAGAACAGCTGTTGTAGTTGATGATTGGATTATTAGGCATTTAGATAGCTGGGTGGCTGGTGGACGTGAGATTACATGGTCACTTGCCTGCCTGGTGCGAAGGTGGTGGATCTTGCACGTCACCTAGATAGCATTTTAGTAAGTGCTGGGGAGGAGCCACCTGTCTTGGTACATGTGGGTATTAGTGACATAGGAAAATATGGGAGAGAGGTTCTGGAAACCAAATGTGGGCTCTTAGGTAGAAAGCTCAATTCTAGAACCTCTAGGGCTGCATTTTCCAAAGTGCTACTCATTCCACGTGCAGGGCCCATGAGACAGGCAGAGCTCTGGAGTCTGAATGCGTGGATGAGGTGATGATGCAGGGAGGAGGGTTTTAGATTTGTTAGGAACTGGGCAACATTCTGATGAAGGGGAAGCCTATTCCAGAAGGTTGGGCTCTACCTTAACCATGATGTGAGACCAGACTGCTGGCATTGGCATTTAAAAAGGAAATACAGCAGCTTTTAAACTAGAACCTGGGGGAAGGCTGACAGTCATTCAAAAACACAAGCAGGCTCATTTTCAAAGCACTTAGCCTCCCAAAGTTCCATAGAAACCTATAGAACTTAGCCTCCCAAAGTGCTTTGAAAATATGCCTCAAGGTATCTTTCAAATAAATCACCAAAACAGGGAGGAAAAGGTTTTTCTCTTACCAGAATTGGCGATCGCCATCATGGTACTAAGTAAGCCACATTGAGCCTGCAAATAGGTGGGAAAATGTGGGATACACATGCAACAAATAAAATAACAATAAAAATAATTTATAGATTATTTGGTCAGTTTTTTTCCATGTGTAACTGAAGTGAGGGATTTTGGCAACATGTAGGTTCTGTGTAGGAATCTTTATGAGTTTGTTTTGTTCTCATTTTTCAGCTGCAGGTGTCCTAGTGTTATAGAGTATTTGCATTGTTCATGAGTACAGTTGGTACAGTTTAAATTATTGTCATGTCCCCTACCTCAACGCAAGCGGCGTCCTCGGGCTGCGCAGGGTCCCGTCGACACGCACCCTTGACTGGCACTGCCTGAGCCATGTGTGTGTAGCCCTCTCTGGGTTTGTTCAGAGAGCAGTGGTTGTAGGCTCCTTAACTGCTTTGCTTCCAGGCACCTGTTTCTGCTCTTTCTCTCTCTTTGCCTGGCTTTCAGGCTCCTTGATTGCTTTGCTTCCGCCCACCTAGGTCTGCTCTTCCTCTGCCTGACTTCCCTTGCTTCTCTCCTATGGCTGTGCCCCTTCTCCCTGCTGATGTCAGATGCCAGCACTTTATCAGCTGAGCTCTCCCTGGACTCCATGCTTCGGCTTCTACTTTGGTAGGTGTTTCTAACTCTGTAGTCTGCTTCTTATCTACTGGTCCCTCGTTACTGACTTCCGCCTGTACCTGGATTACTCTCTTGCCTGCCTTGCCTGTACCTGGATTACTCTCTTGCCTGCCTACTGACTTTCACCTGCATCTGGATTACTCTCTTGCCTGCCGCCTGCCTATTGACTTTCACCTGTACCTGGATTACTCTCTTGCCTGCCGCCTGCCTACTGACTTTTGCCTGTACCTGGATCACTCTCTTGCCTTCCGCCTGCCTACTGACTTGCCTGTACCTGGATTATTCTCTTGCCTGCTGCCTGCCTACTGACTGCTGCTTGTACCTGGATTACTCTCTTGACCTGCTGCCTGCCTGGCTGATAAATTCATCACCCCACTTCCAGATCCGTCCCATAAGTCCTGCAGGCTGCCCGCACCTAGGGGCTCAAACTCTGGGGAATGGCGGTCAGCGCAGGTGAAACCCGGGGTTGTCCAGCCGCCAAGCAGAACCTGGTCCAAGTACTGGGCTCAGCAGCGCTCTACTTGGTACAAGAACTCACAAGCCTGACAAAATAAGATTCACCAACTGAAAATAAACCCATCCACCAAAATAAGATTCACCAACTGAATATCTCCACATCCACCTATACAACAGATTCATTATAAGGCTTCTAAATGAATGCACAGTGCATCCATACCTTGAGTACTGTGTTCTGTTATGGTCCCTTCATCTATAAAAAGATAAACTAGAACTATAAAAGATTTAGAGAAGGGAGACATAACAATAGGGATATAATGCCTCAGTTACAGAAAGAGGCCAGGAGGATTGGGTTCTTCAACTTGGAGAAAAGATGGCTGAGAAGAGAGAAAAAAAAAAGTAGGCTATGAAACAATGACTGGGGAGGAAGAGATAAATAGGTAAAAATGTTCACCCTTTCAAATAGTACTAAAAACAAGAGATGCTCAATAAAGCTAACAGAATAGGTAGTATTATTAAACTGATAGAAGGAATTTTTTTTTCACTCAATGCATAATTGAGCTGTGGAATTTGTAACTGCCCATGTTGGGTCTTTGGCATTAAAGATTTCTACGCTGTTGCAGTCTTGTGGTATTTTTGCTGTCCTGATTTGTGTGCTTTTGAACACTATTTTCTGCTGCTTGGTAAAATCAGTTAACACAGCTAGGTTTAAAATTGATTTAGACAAGTAACTGGAAGAAAGGTCACTAAATCATTAATATGAAGACTTGGGAAAGCCCCAGCTTACCCTTAGGTGTAAGTAACAAGGACTGGATCTATTCTTTAAGATCCTGCCAGGTATGTGTGACCGGTATTGGCCACTGTTGAAAATAGGATGCTGGATTTGATAGACCTTTGGTATGACCCAAGTATACCATTTCTTGTGTTCTTTCTTTTCAAGGAGATATTTAGTTTTTGAAAGCAGTTATTCACAATTGCTCGAATCTCTCTTCCTGTCTGTTGCTCCATGCAAAAACCAACTACCAAAAACAAACAAAAAAAACTGGGGTGGATGAAGCTCTGAATTAAATGGTTATTACAATGTTTGGCAATCTTACAATAGTACTATGTTTTACAGTTGAAAAACTGTCATTTTTCCAAGTCTTTTTCTCATGATGAAGTAATATGAAGTGAAAGGTACTGAAATGATATATTTTTCTAATTACCTTTCTTAAGATAATGTTGGAAATATTAGGTTCTTTAAAAATACAGACAAATTTGAATGTGAATCTGCTGGAAGATGTTAATAGTGAGTTATGTTACTATGTTACTATGTATATATAATTGCAAACTGCTGAACATATTTATTGAATCACTAATAAAATATTTGTACTTTCAGTTCCTACAGTCTATGTTTTTAGTTTAACCTTTACTTTGCTCAAGACCATGTGGCTAAATAATTATCTTATTGAATTCAAATTCATATACACATCCCCAATCATAACACAACCCCTGTGCCTATGGATAAAATCAGGTGCTATGTTGATTCCATGATGGAAATTAACATGTTCAATTGAATTTTCCTGGTTATCTGAGGAAAATGAGAATGAATGCAGAAATTTTAGAAAATTTATTCTTTACTGATTTTTGTACATTTCTGTGACAATTTAGAACATAAACAGTGCTTGCAGACACAAAGGAACACTGAAAATGTATTTGAAGGAACAAAGACAAATTCCCTGCAGAGTTGCTCTTTGAACACATGGGCCAGCATGCATGCTGCAGATACAACAATATCAAATATATCAAAAAGATTTATGAACCTAGTCAATATCTTCTCATGTTTTTTTTCAATGGATTTACACATTGTCGCGAACAGTCCTTCAACAAATTCTTAAGAGTAAATATACAACATTCATATGTTCTTTTATTAAAGTGACTTCAGTGATCACTGAGGTCACTTTGATAAAAGAATGTATGAATGTTGTATATTTACTCTTAAGAATTTGTTGAAGGACTGTGCGACAATGTATAAATCGATTGAAAAAAACATGAGAAGATATTGACTAGGTTCATAAATCTTTTTGATATATTTGATATTGGACCAGTCTAAATTTAAGAATTTTGCCGAATATTGAGTGTTGCACTGCAGATACCAAGCATAGAATCAGATGCAAGTAATGCATCAGAAAGTACTCATACTGATTTTGAAATGAAATCACTATCCTCCTAATTGTATAAAGTTGGGTGCTTAACATTATGCTTAGTGTGCAATGTCATGCGAGCAATTTATAGAGTAAGGTCAGTTGTGCACATATGTAACTGCCCATAGTTGCTGTTCTATAAGTAGCACACTCAAATTCCAGAGTGCACAACTTCAACAGGGTGTGGACAAGGGAGGGCCATGGGTCGGGGTGTGTAAGGCAGTTAGATGCGTAGAATACTATCATGTACGAGGCTAACTGCCTACAGTTAGGCGTGAGCACTTACACATAGAAACATAGACAGATAGACCATATGGCCTATCCAGTCTGCCCATCCATGCCATCTACTCTTCCTGTCACTCCCTTACAGATCGTAAGTATTTGACCCAAGATCTCTTGAATTCAGATACTGTTTTCGCCTCCAGCACTTCCACCGGGAGCCCATTCTACAAATTCCCCAACCTTTCCATGAAGAAGTATTTCCTCAAGTAACTTCTGAGTCTAGCCTTTTTCACCTTCATCCTAAGCCCCCTCATTCCAGAGCATCCATTCAATTGAAAGACTCACCTCCTGGGCATTCATGCTGCATAGATATTTAAATGTCTTCATCATATCTCCCCTCTCCCACCTTTCAATAGCGTTAATGCTCATGCTTAACATTTGGCACCTAGATGTAGACTTGCGCTAGTAGTCTGTAACAGCAGTTCCACAGACTACAGAGTTAGAAACACCTACCAAAGTAGAAGCCGAAGCATGGAGTCCAGGGAGAGCTGTTATAGAATTCACGCTCAACCCCCCCTCCAGCCCCCATTTTGCTTGGCTCGGGGCCAGGGTAGTTGGTGTCTGGTGGTCCCATGGACCTCCAGCCCCTGTGTTTGACAGGACTGGGCTTTTGACAGACCAAACCTGTCAAACAAGTGCGGGAGGAATGTCAAGTGTGGGAGGATTGTGCCTGAAATCCTCCCACACTTCTACCCTATGATCGGAGAGAATTGCATGCTTAAATTTGCATGTAATTATCTCTGATCATAGGGGTGGTAAAGCCCCATGCTGTTCCAGTGCTATTTTTTAGAGCGCTGTTTGGAACAGTGCAGGGCCTTTGATCATCTGCCCATGAGATACCACAGGTTAGTCACTCACAAGGCAGATTAAGGAATCAGACTTATACTACACCGCACCTAAATATTTTTGATTGTTTAATCAAATCACATATTAATAGAATTTTTTAAAATGTTAATTTAAGAATGGCATCACTTCAAAAGATTTAAAGTTGATTTCAGATAAATGAAATGCTAAATAATCAAACATTTTTAAGGGAGAAGAGAATAGCTCTCTCTTTATTAGGATACTGAAAACTAACTACAGATAGATTCTTCATGAGCTTTTGAAAAGGAAACAAGAACTGGTTTTGCATTTTATAAACGCAATTGCTCTTCATATTTATTTAGTGAGACATGCTTTGTTCAAAATATGTAAATTATTTTTAGAAACAAATTTCCACTTTATGTAAATGATATTGTCCTTTTAAAAGCTTGTCCTTTTCTAATGTGTAAAGCTTAAACCATCCTAACATTTCATTATTTTAAGTAATTGCTGTAGTCTTAAAAGAATATGGTCATAGTTTTCTAACATCTGTTTAAAGAGGGTCTAGTTAATTCCAGCATTGGTTATGAAATGTAAAGCTTGCTGTGTGCCATTATTTAGGTCTTTCCTGTTTTGCTAATTATCAAAATCATTAGTATATGATAGCCCTTATCTTTAATTTATCATCCATTACTATTTCTTACAGAGAAGTGAAAAGATTAAATGTTCATGTAGACTGATCTACCCTCCCACTCTTGAGGCAGTCAGTTTTACCGAAATTATCACTATTACTGTTATTTTATGGTAGTTTCATATAGGGCCCCTTTTACCAAACCAAACTAGCAATTGTTGCACGGCAAATGCGAGGCAGCTCATTCAAATGGGCTGCATCGCATTTCCATGCCGGGAACCACTAGCATAGTTTAGTAAAAGAAGCCCATATTGCTGATAGCATAAGCAGTGGAATGCAGTAGAAACACATATATATTAATGTAGGGCTATAGAGCATGATATAGAAATGCCATATGGCTGCAAAAAAAAGTTAGCAGTCATACTGGAAGCAAAGTTACAGATGCCAAAGATATAGGACTGGTAACAGTTACATGAATGATTTAATAACAGCATAAGAGTAGCCAATGGACCATCTTTCCCAATATCCGGTTTTCCAAACAGTGGCAAAGCCAGGTCACAAGTACCTGACAGAAACTCAAATCCTGGCAACACTCCATACTACAAATCTCAGGGCAAGTAGTTGCTTCCCATGTCTGCCTCAATAGCAGACTATGGATTTTTCCTCCAGGAATTTTTTAAACCCAGATACACTAACCACTGTTACCACATCCTCCGGCAAAGAGTTCCAGAGCTTAACTATTCATTAAGTGACAAAATATTTCCTCCTATTTGTTTTAAAAGTATTTCCATGTAACTTCCTGGAGTGTCCCCTAGTCTTTGTACGTTTGAAACAAGTAAAAAATTGATTTCATTCTACTTGTTCTACACCACTCAGGATTTTGTAGACCTCAATCATAATTCCCCTCATTCATCTCTTTTCCAAGCTGAACAGCCCTAATCTCTTTAGCTGTTCCTCATAAGAGATGAGTTCCATCCCCTATCAGGCTTATTTTCGAAAGTGATCACCGGCCATTTCCCGACATACATTGGTAGATGGCCAGCGATCTCTCAAAAGCGGCGAAATCGGTATAATCGAAAGCGGCTTTTTTGACAGTATCGCCGCTTTCCCGTTGCCTTGCCGGCGAAAGTTCAAGGGGGTGTGTCGGGGCGTAGCGCAGGCAGGACATGGGCGTGGCTACCAGATGGCCGGCTTTCGCGGATAATGGAAAAAAAAGCGGCATTCATCAGTATTTCGCCGGGTTTACTTGGTCCTTTTATTTTCACGACAAAGCCTCAAAAAGGTGCCCCAACTGACCAGATGACCACTGGAGAGAATGGGGGGTGACCTCCTCGTAGTCCCCCAGTGGTCACCAACCCCCTCCCACACTAAAAAAAAATAACAATCAAAACCTTTTTTGCCAGCTTGTATGCCAGCCTCAAATGTCATACCCAGCTCCCTGACAGCAGTATGCAGGTCCCTGGAGCAGTTTTTAATGGGTGCAGTGCACTTCAGGCAGGCAGACCCAGGCCCATCCCCCCCACCTGTTACACTTTTGGTGGTAAGTGTTGAGCCCTCCAAACTCCCTGAAAACCCACTATACCCACATGTAGGTGCCCCCCTTCACCCATAAGGACTATGGTAGTGGTGTTGAGTTGTGGGGAGTGGGTTTTGGGGGGGGATTTGGGGGGTTCAGCACCCAAGGTAAGGGAGCTATGCACTTGGGAGGTATTTGTATATATTTTTAAAATTTGTAGAAGTGCCCCCTAGGGTGCCCGGTTGCTGTCCTGGCATGTCAGGGGGACCAGTGCGTCTGTTCACGCTTTCCAAAAATACTAGGACTAGGGGGCATGCGATGAAACTACAGTATAGTAAATTTAAAACAAATCGGAGAAAATATTTCTTCACCTAACGTATAATTAAACTCTGGAATTTGTTGCCGGAGAAAGTGGTGAAGGCGGTTAGCTTAGCAGAGTTTAAAAAGGGGTTGGACGGTTTCCTAAAGGACAAGTCCATAAACCGCTACTAAATGGACTTGGGAAAATCCACAATTCCAGGAATAACATGTATAGAATGTTTGTACGTTTGGGAAGCTTGCCAGGTGCCCTTGGCCTGGATTGGCCGCTGTCGTGGACAGGATGCTGGGCTCGATGGACCCTTGGTCTTTTCCCAGTATGGCATTACTTATGTACTTATGACCAAATGCCTTGGATTTTGCCGGGTTTGAGATGGCCGGCATTTTTTTCCATTATCGCTGAAAAACAAAACCGTCCATCTCAAACCCAGCAAAATCCAAGGCATTTGGCAGGGCTAAACCGTATTATCGAAAAAAAAGATGGCCAGCCATCTTTTTCGATAATATGGTTCCGGCCAGCTGTTGCGCCACCGCCAAAATAGATCGGGCGATGTTCGATTTTGCCGCTCCACATCATTTTGGTTGCTTTTTGAACCTTTTCTAATTCCACTATATCTTTTTTGAGATACCGTGACCAGAACTGAACGCAATCCTCAATGTGCAGACGCACCATGGAACAATATGAAGGCATTATAATATTTTCAGTCTTATTCACCATCCTTTTCCTAATAATTCCCATCATCCTGTTTGTTTTTTGGCTGCTGCCACACACTGAACAGAAGATTTTTGTCCCTTCCTCATTACAGGCTTTCTTTTGAGTTCCTTTTGTTTAAAGGGGTGGGGAGGGGAAGGGATAAAGCTGTTTTGTATTTCCCCCTCCCACACCCCTACCTTTCCCCATGAGACTGTCATGGAATTATGCTTCACTCATATATTTTAATATTTGTCATCTTTTGCTCATTTTTGACCCGAAGAACAAGGTATTCCCTTCAAAGCTAGTCAAAAATATTTGTTTAGTCCAATAAAAAGATATCCTTTTATTTTATTTCTTTTTTGTGTGTGTTGTTTTATTTTTATTTAGTAACTTAAAAGTGGACTAACATGGCTACCATAGCATTGTATCCATTATTTCCCCTCTGAATTTAATACATGTTCTGGGACATTCCAAGATAAAGTCACAAAATCTGCTAACAAATCAGTTTATTTTTGCAATAGCCACCAACGTGTTACATTTAGCATGACAATTGTAAAATAAATCAATTTGTTACCAGATTTTATGACTTTGTTTTTGCATGCCAAGACACCTAACCTTGCATATATAGATTGAAGCTATTCCATGCAAGTTCTTAAATACGAACAGCACTAATTTAAATTGTATCCTAGCTTTAACCGGCAGCCAATATAAAGAAACCCAATATAAAGGTGTAGCTCCTTCCTAATAATTTTAGCCGCTGAGTTAACTGGGCATTCTGAATATTGTGGTGGCATAAAGGTTCTTCTTTCTCTGATCTAGTTCCCCCTTCATCCCTCCCTCATGGGGGCCTTTTACTAAGCTGTGGTAGAATTCATCCGGCAGTAAACGCCGAGATGCCCATAGGAATATAATGGACGTCTTGGCATTTACTGCCAGCTGATTTCTACCATGAGGTAAAAACGCTACCGCAACTTAGTAAAAGACCTGCTAAGGGAGATGAAAAGGAGAGTAGATGGAATGGATGAACAGACTGGATAGGCCATATGATCTTTATCTGCCTTCATGTTTCTATGTTTACTAGGTAAGTTGCCTATGATAGATTGATTAAACATGTTATTATGTTGGCATTAAAATTCTGCTTAATACTATTTCATGAAAAAAGTAGGTTGGTGGTTAAATCAGAATTAAATTGTACACTTTTGCTTCGAATAGAGTTGTATTATTTGAGGAAAAAATCATAAAAGGACCAAATTCTATAAATAGTGCCGAAAAAACTGTGCTAAGCACTGTTCTATAAATGGTGTTGAAAATTGGGTGCCTTTTGTAGAATATGCTTAGCATTGGGATCGGCGCCTAACTTTACACGTAAGGATTTATACCAAGTAAACTGTGGTGTAAATCCTCACGTCTAAATTAGACACGGATCCCCCTTATTCTGTAACAGCATACATAAATTGTAGGAACACCACTGATTTGTCGATGACTCTCCCACGGTCATACCCCTTTTTATAGAGCCATGCATAAAATGTATGCGTGGATACCCGCGACTAAAAATGTGTGCAGAAATTTCAATTAATCCCAATTAGTGTCGATAATTTTTAGCCCAAGATTATTGGTTCTGGTTGGCTTTTTAATTAAATTATGCCACAGTTTTAAGTGTGATTTTTAGAATTTCAGGGAACATGGATAATTCAGTTTTATAGTCGCAAAGCATAGATGCAAAATCCAACTGCAGGGATAAATATAAGCAAACAAGCTTTTTAAATTTCATAAATATATAAACCAACTACAATGAAAATGAGCCACACAAATGCTTAATAATCAGAAGAAAAGAGTTGATGGGAGAATTATGTAAAAGAACAAGTTTAAAATCAATGGGTGGGAGGGGAATCATGGCTATTGAACTTCCCTCCAGTTCATCTTTGGAAAGGAATCATGTGGGGATGTCAGATTTGACATGTAACAGGAAGGAGGGGAGGATTATGATTCAGGGTTCTGTCATATTTCAGGGTTGTGAACCATTGGGCCACGGTCACAGGGCCGACTGTGGCAGACATATCACCTCCAAGGCCTATGCAGAGAGACAAAGGGAGAAAGCTTCCACGGCTGGAACTCTGGGCAGGCAGGAACTCCGGACCGGGATTACAGCGAGAATTGGGAGCAGGGCTCTGGCAAGAACCAGGAATACAGCTTGGCAGGAACCAGGAATGCAGCTTGACAGGAACCAGGAAGAAGGCTTGGCTTAAGCAAGAACCAGGAACAGGGCTCTGGCAGGACCCAGGAACAAGGCTTGGCTTAAGCAAGAACCAGGAACGCAGCTTGGCAGGAACAAGGCTTGCTTGTTGCGAAGGCACGGTAAGTGGGGCTGAGTTTGCTTAAGAATGTTCAACCCCAGCGACGTCCCTTCTTCGAAACCCTGCAGCCAGCCCTGGTTTGCTGAGTCATGGTGTGCGCTGTAGCAGAAGGACATTACTGCGTGATTCCAGGTTGATGAGGCACAGTCATGGTAAGACCGCGACAGGTTCTCAGCCATTTATGAAAGTTTCACTATCAGCCAGGAGGAAAAGAGAATCTGTATAGCTTGATGTAGTCCAGCTGTGGCAGCATCTAGATTTGGCTGGAGAGTTGGATGCCTAGTGCTAAATATCTTTGCCAATTTCCAGTTTTTTTTTCCCCCTGTAACTTCATTCCTGTCCACAACCCCTTTGTAAAAAAACAAAGTTATGAATACAGAGGGTAATTTTATAAGATGTTACCGAGGAGAGGAGTAGGTGCAAATATATACACATAAAGTATGTGTGAACACGTATATTTTTAAAAGTATGAATTTAAATCACAGTTCCACCCACCCTCCACCTCCAAATATGCTCACACCCGTGTCACATAAAAGTACACTTTTTCTTGCCATTGTACATTCTTTTATTAAAGAAATAATTTTCTAAGCAGCATTTTGCAGGTGTGCTTGCACCTAATTCGTAAATCTGAAAACGTACTTGAGAAAGGGTCATTACTCAAGGTTTAGAGTTCAGTTTCCAGGCAGTAGAGTGTTCTGTGTGATTGAAAAGCTAGACAGGAAAACCCATTGGTGTATTAATCCTTGAAAGATATGAGTGGAGGAAGCTGAGGGTGGTACCTATTCAGAATTTCCCCTTGAAGTCAAGGAACCTAGTGAAAGAGAGAGAATGAGAATGAAAGTTGGGAGTTGAGAAGAATATGTTGAAGCATCTTGTAGGTCAGATGAGTGAGTTCTTGACTGAGGGTCCTCAGTAAAGGAGAAGATAATTCCTAGTATTTGGAGCAAAAAGAGTCCTTGATTGGGAACTGGAAGAAGTAAAATCCAAATGTTCTACATGTTTTTATCTCTTCTAATATTTGAATTTTAATAAATCACCAATTAAAGACTTTAATTTTATTATATACCAAAATCTTGACTAGACCTGAGCACATTTGAGTAAGTGAGGATTGAATGAAGAGAGTGTAACTGCCAACTGCCACGTAAAGCATCTGGTGAGTATAGTGCCTTCCTTCCCCCTACCTCTGAAGGCCCAGGCAGCTAAGGAAAGTGATGCTGTCTCACATGCTGTAGCCCTACATCCAATTAAACATAGGTACCCAATAGATTTACTGCTTAGACCAAGTAACATCTACTCACATTATAATCAAATTGGGATTCCAGACTCTGACAACAGGTATGTCTTTACTTCTTGCAAAATTTCTAATTCCTAACTTCCAAATTTTTGTACCTAAATACTTTGAATGTTGTCTACAGGGAAAAAAAATGCTACGATGCCAAAGAAAAAAACAAAGCCTTAGTAAATTATACCCTTTATCCCATATGTGGTGATAAGAGTAAGTGAGTGAAAAAAGTGTTTTTTTCAGGACTGAGGAGAGGAAGCAATGGTATGTCAATTATATAGATTACAATGAGGAGGTAGAATGAGTTTGAAGGAAGAAAATATTATGATATCAAAGCCAAACACAAAATTTCACAATTTGTCAAGTAGGATCTGGTTCAGGTATCTCCGGTGCTGGGACTAATTCTGCTCAATATATTTGTGAGTGACATTGTCGAAGGGTTAGAAGGTAAAGTTTGCCTTTTTGCAGATGATACCAAGATTTGTATCAGAGTGGACACCCTGGAGGGAGTTTAGGGAAAGGAACATGAAAAAGGGTCTGCAGAAGCTAGAAGAATGTTTTAATGTTTGGCAATTAAAATTCAATGCAAAGAAGTGCAAAGTGATGCACTTAGGGAGTAGCAATCCATGGGGGACATATGTGTTAGGCGGTGAGAGTCTGATATGCACAGACAGGGAGAGGGATCTTGGGGTGATAGTATCTGAGGATCGGAAGGCAATGAAACAGTGTGACAAGGTGGTAGCCATAGCCAGAAGGATTCTAGCTGTATAGAGAGAGGTGTAACCAGCAGAAGAAAGGAATTGTTGATGCTCCTGTACAAGTCATTGGTGAGGCCCCACCTGGAGTATTGTATTTAGTTTTGGAGGCCGTATCTTGCTAAGGTTGTAAAAAGACTTGAAGCGGTGCCAAAGAAAAGCTACAAAAAATGGTATGGGATTTGCTTTACAAGACGTACGAGGAGAGACCTACTGGCCTGAACATGTATACCCTGGAGGAAAGGAGAAACAGGGGTGATAAGAAACAGACATTCAAATATTTGAAAGGTATTAATCCGCAAACAAACCTTTTCTGGAGACAGGAAGGCAGTAGAACTAGATGACATGAATTTGAGGTTGAAGAGGGGCAGACTCAGGAAAAATGTCAGGAAGTTGGTGGATACTTGGAATGCCTTCCCATGGGAGGTGATGGAGATGAAAACGGTAGCGGAATTCAAAAATGCATGGGATAAACACAAAGGAATCCTGTTCAGAAGGAATGGATCCACAGAAGCTTAGTGGAGATTGTATAGCAACAGGAGAGAGACCACACAAAAGTGTGGAGGTGCACTTGATCCCCATGGGAAAAAGTCCAGTGCAAGGCAGAGAAGGAGTGGGGAAGATAGGCTCTTTCCAAACAGGGAGAAAGACGTATGGTTAAAAGAAGTTTATTAATAACATCAAAAAAATGACTCCAATTGTATGGCAACACCTTTAATTGGGAAGCAAAGCTAGTGCTGGGCAGACTTCTACAGTCTGTGCCCTGAAAATGACAAGAACAAATCAAGATTAGTTATACATATATAATAGCACATACAATGAGTTTATCTTGTTGGGCAGACTGGGTGGACCATACAGATCTTTATCTGCCATCATCTACTATGCTACTGTGTTACTATGTTTGTCAAAGGAGTAGGGAGAAGCTGAATGTACAATTACTACTGTGACAGACAGTAATAGCAAGATTTTAAATATGTTGCTTATATTGAACAGAAATATGTGTGTGCATATTGAAGGCAATTCTAGAACTGGGTGCCACAATTTAGGTACCCACTTTACATGTGCTGTGAGCCTATTCTGGACAGCATTCACACATGTAATTGCCGTTATAGAATACTAGCATAAGTTGGCATCAACATGCCTGCATTTAGGCATGCCCACTTACACCAGGTCTAAGAATAGCAAAAGCGGGCATGCCTAAATGTGGCACTTATGTGTTTAACTTAAAGTCCTATGTAATTTATGCATGTAAAGATGAGTCCCGCCCATACCCCGCCAATGCTCAACTGTGAATATCCCCTTGCAGTTACATAGTAAGCAATTTGCATGCTTAAGTTATAGAATATTGCTGAGCACTCTTATAGCACATATAGATGTAAGTGTATATTCATGTGCATAAGTGCCAATTTGCTATAAATTTAAGTGTACTAATGGTGCTTTAATTTAAGCGCTCTGTTATAGAATGAATGGAATAGGGGATTATTTTATAAAACATTTTCTGTGTGGAAAGCATGTTTTACACAAAGTGTTAAAATTGCAGAGGAGTATACATGCAGAAAAAGGCACACAGAAAGAGTATGTGTGTTCTCTCTTACTCGTGTGATCTATGTATATATGCCTTCCGAGGGTGTAGATTGGATGAAGTTGTAATGTATATTCATATTTTATAAAATAGACAAACACATGAGTAGAACACACACACAGATTGACACTTGCTTCTGAGCCGATGTGAATTTGTGAACAAGGAATTGTGCACTACTGGGCTGGTTCTGGGAGCCTCTTTTGTAAAGGCACATGTGCATTCATATTGCCTTTATGCAGTAGGTGCATTTTTTGGAACTTTGAGCCCGATATCAGGCACATGGCTCATGTGTCATTTATATTGATAAATCTGTTCAGCTGTCTGCTATCTGTAATATATTTTTCTATCTTTTTATTTGAATATGTTAGCTTGCTTTGCTTAAGAACATGTTGCACTTTTATGCAAATAATCAGAAGAGATATTTCTGACTTGATTACAGCTTTGTATTTCCAATGTTAACAGTAAGTAGTGTGCTTTTACATATATTTTGCATACTGATGCATGCAGGAGCAGAAACAAGCAACACAGGATAAAATGTCTCTAGCTATTCTTTGGTTAAATTTAAATTTTTTGGCAGATTAAAATATGAAATATTCTTATTAATAACTGCAAAATAATCTTTTACAACACTGATTTCTGTACATCGTGGAGGCAATTTTATAAGACGTTTGCCTAAGTCAAAGTATCATAATGGTGGCTATATTAAGCCTATGTTATAAATGCAACATTGGTACATATGTGTCTTTTTAAAATAGGCTTCTAGCAACAACCCCCATAGCACATAAATGCCAAAACACCTGCTATAAAGTTGATGTCAATGTGTGCATGTATGTTCTGACACTTTAGAAGCCCTGTTCATTATAGACATACATAAACTAGCACTTAAGCGTGTATATCGCATACATGTTTAAATCTTGATTTTTAGAAAACTAGGATATACACATACTCATGACAGATATGTGCATATTGCTTGGGGACATGGTCTGGGCAAGACCAGGCCAGAACTAAAAAAAAATACACATGTATTCTTCACTTCAGAATGAAATACAAATTTATGTCCTTTGAGATCAACATTATGGCTTACAGCTGTACTAGGGGACCTTGCCTAAGCCCAGATTCTAACGCCCTTTAGTAAAAGGGACCCCTAGTTAGTAATAGCTGCTGTTAACAATAAAATAGCATCTTAACGGTAACACATGTTGCTAATTTCCCACTTTCTATTTCATTGTGGCCTTAATTTAGAAGCTCTGTTCATGTTTTAGACATCTGGAAACCAGCATTTAGACATCCATATTGCATGGATGTCCAAATACTAATTTTATAAAGCCAGAATATGGACATCTAATACTTCAGTATGTCCAAATAACGAGGGGAGTAATCTGGGTGTGTTTTGGGTGGGACTAGGGAGGGGCCAAAAGATGACTATCAAGCTCCAAATGCAGAAGGAGAAGGGATGTCCATGTTCAAAAAGATGGTCGTCTATATTTAGACCTGATATTTTGCATGTCCAGGTTGCAGAAAGTTGTTTTGATTGAACAGTCCTCCACTGAATGGAGATAAAGGAATTCACAGTAGGTATTTTTCTGACCCTTCAGTGCTCATGTTAAAATAAAAATAAATTTAAAAAAATGAAACGCTCACATTAAAATAAAATAAAAAACCCAAAATGGAAACAAAAACTTCAAAAAGCTAGTGTGGTTTGAACCAGCATCCTCTCAATGTCCGGTGGCTGCTTTTTAACCATTAAACTATTCCACCAAGTGGATGTGTATGTGGCCATTTTATAATATGGATGTCTTTCAGATGTCCATGTCCCTCATTTTGCCTCGTTCATAATTTTGATCTTTCAGTCTGTAAAATGGATGTTCGAGCTGGACATTTTCACCACATGGATGTCCAACTCACATGTGTTTTAGAACAAGCTGTATCCTGTTCTAAAATACATGTGAAATGGACATCCATTTGTGATGTACTGACTGGGATGTCCACCTTCTGAGTTGGACATCCTTTCTAAACTACCCCTCTGTGTGTACTGAGATACATTTTGAAGAATAATGATCTTCTCTCCCTCAAATAGAATCAAGTCATGATTTTTCATCTTGTTAAGTCTTGCTTAGCACTGTAGAAGTAGATGCTGTTATGAATGAAGAGCAGACTCTTTTATAAGCCTTCTAACTACAACTGTGTTCTTTCTGTATACTGTACATCAAAACGTGTGGGTAATGTAAATCACTTTGATTGTACCACAGAAAGTTGGTATATCAAATCTCACTACCCTTTCCCTTACTATCAGGTTCTTAAGGTCTGTTATTATTTGGATAACATTTTCAGATTGCAGCTTTGCTTTATTTCCTAGGTTTGGGCACTTTCTTTTTGCCTATCTTTTTTTTATTCCAAACCATTTTTCTGCCTAATATCTTTGCTGACTTTCTTCCTTTTTTTTGAAGTTGTGGAGTCTGTTCCCCATCATTATTCCATTTTGGATTAGAGTCTCCTTACAGTCCTTAATTTAAATACTTAAATGATTTTACCTGGTTTTCTAATATACAATTGAAATAAACATTTTTATCAGGTGATCTATCACTCTTAAGAGATTTAATTTTGATTACCATCTCTATCAGATCCATTGTTTGTAATTTTGGGGACCAAAGACAGAAGAGGAAGATGTTTTTTTCTTTCTCAGTACATGATGCAGCCACGTTTAGATCTTATTTATATGGATAAGCTCAGACTTGGGGGCCCTTTTACAAAAAGGCAGTAGGGCTACCGTGTGGGTAATGTGTGGGAAAATTGCACTGCTGCCAGGTGCACCCATCACCCTACGGTAGTTCTGTTTTTGGCACACATCATTTCCTGCACTACAAAATTATTTTTATTTTCTTGCTTGAGGGCGGGGAGTATGTATTCCTGGTAGTAATCGGGCAGTGCATGACCATTGCTTTGCACTGCCTGATTACCACGGAAGTAGTGTGTGAGCCTTTACAGTCTGCTAAGTAGGTGGTGGTAAGGGCTCAGGCAACAAATGGATGTGCGCCAATTGAAAAATTAGCACATGACTATTAAGGACCTAAATTTAAAAATGAGGTTTTTCCTGCTCCAGTAAAGTGGGGCCTTGGCGCATGTGCCCACACTACCACAGGCCACTTTTTACCATGCCTTTGGTAAAAGGGCCCCTATGCTAATAGCTAATGAATCAGAATAAGATTTTTCTGAGGTGGTTTGGGAGAAAAGAGTAGAGAGTGTTTGAATAAAGGCTCTCTGTTGACCAGTTATTTCATCGTTATATCTTCTTGCACACACATGATCTTTAAAGTAAGGTCCATTTTGTGATGGAATCAAATACTGTTAATCAAAAATTATGATTTATTATCTAATTTGCAGCTAGACCATTAAATAAAGAGATAATTTATCACACTCAGATGCTTTATGGTACCGTATAACAATACTCTATATAAAGAAAACTTTTTACAGAGGATGCTGCTGGAAAGCTTTGTTTAATTTTGATAGGTTAAGGAAACTTTCCAGTGTTGTATCTAAGGGGGATGTTTACCAAAGCTTAGCTCAAGTTATCTGCAGCAGGGATCATAGGAATAAAATGGGCTCTGCTGCAGATAACTCGAGATAAGCTTTAGTAAACAAGGAGGTTAGTGTCTTCAGAAACTCGTATTCCTTGTTTTGCATATGCATATCTCAGCTATTTTTGTACAGAGTTCACAAATTGGAACATGCTGTACAATGTCAGTGAAAGACACAAAAATTACATATTACTATTCTGTGCGTGATATCAATTTGTCTTACTGTTATTTTGATGTCCTCTCTTCTGCAAAATTTTGGAGTCATTTAGAGGACAATATTCAAAATGTTTACCAGGGTAAATAACAATTTGACCAGCTAAACTGTATTATCTAAAACTGTATTGCACTGTGCTTTGGGCAGGATTAAAAACAAAACATTTTTAAGGGGCCTTTTACTACAGTGCTATAGCAGTTATCAAATGAATTAGTCTGCATTTTTAGCACACAACTATGTTAAGGTCCCTGTTTACTAAGCCATGCTAGAGGCGCATTAGCGTGTTTAGCGCACTAAGAATTAGTGCGCACTAACAGTGTAGATACCCATAATATTCATATGGGCGTCTACACGGTTAGCGTGCACTAATTTTTAGCATGCAGTAAAAACGCTAGTGCACCTTAGTAAACAGGGCCCTAAATGTTGCCTTGCTGGCATGACAGCATGTGCTACAAATTTATCTAGTAATTGCATATCATAGAATGGGGCAAAAAAAAGTGAATTATGGGTAGGGAATGTGTGTGGACTCTGTCTTGTAATTTGCTCATGATAGCTGACCATGAACTGTCACCGCTGTAAGATACAAAGGATACGCTTATGCCTCCAAAATAGGAAGTGGTAGTATGGATGCACTCACTGTTAATGCACAAATAGTAAGGGTTTCTCTTGTAAATGTTTGGGAAGATGTTACAAATGCCCCCACTTCAGTAGAAGGGCCTTAGATATAGGGTTTTCAAATCTGTTCATATTACTTTACATATGAATTTTACCCACTTTAAAACTTTTGCAAAGACTTTAGGTTTGTTTTACCTATGACAATTTTCAGAGAGGATGTATATATACATTTTTCCTTGGAAAACTATATACAAAGTCTGTATGTACTCTTGATGTGATTTCTTGTTGTAGAGCTGTCTTTCCTCTGGAAATGAATTGCTGCTTGTGTATTATCCCTTTCTTTCTATAGCAGGTCACCCAAATTTAAGCACCCGAAGTATGCTAAATCTTATGGAATACTTGTATTTTTACACATGAATGGCAGTAGGGAGCTTGACCACTATTCTATAATTATGTATTAAAACGGAATACCATGTAAGTGTAAAGGGGGTTTTCACAGAGGAGAGGCAGGGCTGACACTTACATAGAAACAGATAAAAATTAAGGCAGATAAAGACCATATGGCCTATCCAGTCTACCCATCCATTCCATCTACTCCCCTTATCACTCCCTTAGAGATCCTGTTTACTTGTTGCAAGCTGTCTTGAATTCAGATGCTGTTTTTGTCTCCACAACTTCCACCGGGAGGTCGTTCCATGAATTCATCACCCTTTCCAAGAAAAAGTATTTTCTCTAGTTACTTCTGAGTCTGTCCCCTTTCACCTTCATCCTAAGCCCCCTTGTTCCAGAGCTTCCTTTCAGATGAAAGAGACTTGCTTCCTGTGCACTTATACGGCATAAGTATTTCAATTCAGTTCTTGTATACCGCTAATATCCCTTTCCAGGGTTCAGTGCGGTTTACATGAGTCCATGATGTTCAAGCCGAGCTTAATTTTGTTGGTGATTTCTGTTGGATCATGTTTGTAAGGAATGTATATTGTGACATCGTCCGCATAGATGAAAGGGTTAAGACCTTGGTCGGATAAGGACTTGGCTAGTGGGGTCATCATTAGGTTGAAGAGGATTGGTGATAGTGGTGATCCTTGAGGTACTCCGTAGTCTGCTTTCCACGGTGATGATATGTTTTAATTTGATTTCACTTGATATGTTCTAGTGATTAGGAAACCCTTGATCCAACTAAGTATATTTCCTCCGATCCCAAAGTAGTCTAGGAGTCTTAGTAGTATATTATGGTTTACCATGTCGAATTGGAGGAAAAGTATGCTTTTACCTGTTGCTTTTTCTTGCATGAATTTGGCTAGGAGAGTAATTAGTACTGTTTCAGTGCTATGGAGGGGGCGAAATCCTGATTGTGATTCATGTAATATTGAGAATTTGTTTATATAATCAGTAAGTTGCTTGGTTACCATGCTTTCCATCAGTTTGATTACCAGTGGGATAGATGCTACTGGACGGAAGTTGGTGATTTCGTTTGTATTTTTCTTGGTGTCTTTTGGTATTGGGGTGAGTAGGATGTTGCCGTTTTCCTTACTACCACTACTACTACTACTACTACTTAACATTTCTAGAGCGCTACTAGGGTTACGCAGTGCTGTACAAATTAACAAAGAAGGACAGTCCCTGCTCAAAGGAGCTTACAATCTAAAGGACAAAATGTCAAGTTGGTGCAGCCTAGATTTCTTCAGTAGAGGTGTGGTGGTTAGGTGCCGAAGGCGACATTGAAGAGGTGGGCTTTGAGCAATGATTTGAAGATGGGCAGGGAGAGGGCCTGGCGTATGGGCTCAGGGAGTTTGTTCCACGCATGGGGTGAGGCGAGGCAGAAAGGGCGGAGCCTGGAGTTGGCGGTGGTGGAGCAGGGTACTGAGAGGAGGGATTTGTCTTGAGAGTGGAGGTTACGGGTAGGAATGTAAGGGGAGATGAGGGTAGAGAGGTAAGGAGGGGCTGCAGATCGAGTGCATTTGTATATTAGTAGGAGAAGCTTGAACTGTATGCGGTACCTGATCGGAAGCCAGTGAAGTGACTTGAGGAGAGGGGTGATATGAGTATATCGGTCCAGGCGGAAGATAAGACGTGCAGCAGAGTTCTGAATGGACTGAAGGGGGGATAGATGGCTAAGTGGGAGGCCAGTGAGGAGTATGTTGCAGTAGTCAAGGCGAGAGGTAATGAGAGAGTGGATGAGAGTTCGGGTGGTGTGCTCCGAGAGGAAAGGGTGAATTTTGCTAATGTTATAGAGGAAGAAGCGACAGGTCTTGGCTATCTGCTGGATATGCGCAGAGAAGGAGAGGGAGGAGTCGAAGATGACACCGAGGTTGCGGGCAGATGAGACGGGGAGGATGAGGGTGTTCTCAACTGAGATAGAGAGTGGAGGGAGAGGAGAAGTGGGTTTTGGTGGGAAGACAAGAAGTTCGGTCTTGGCCATATTCAATTTCAGTTGGCGGTTGGACATCCAGGCAGCAATGTCGGATAAGCAGGCGATACTTTGGCCTGGGTTTCCGCAGTGATGTCTGGTGTGGAGAGATAAATCTGGGTGTCGTCAGCATAAAGATGTTAGTGGAAGCCATGAGATGAGATCAGGGAGCCCAGGGAAGAGGTGTAGATTGAAAAAGGAAGGGGTCCAAGGACAGATCCCTGAGGGACTCCAACAGAGAGCGGGAAAGGGGTGGAGGACGAACCATGAGAGTGTACTCTGAAGGTACGATGGGAGAGATAAGAGGAGAACCAGGAGAGGACAGAGCCCTGGAATCCAAAAGAGGACAGTGTGTCAAGAAGTAAGTTATGATTGACTGTGTCAAAAGCGGCGGATAGGTCGAGGAGGATGAGGATGGAGTAGTGACCTTTGGATTTGGCGAGGAACAGGTCATTGCAGACTTTAGATAGTGCCGTTTCTGTCGAGTGCAGGGGGCAAAAACCGGATTGAAGCGGATCGAGGATGGCATGAGAGGAGAGAAAATCGAGGCAACGGCTGTGAATGGCACGTTCAAGTATTTTGGAGAGGAAGGGTAGGAGGGAGATGGGGGCGGTAGTTGGAGGGACAGGTAGGGTCAAGTGATGTTTTTTTGAGGAGAGGTGTGACTACGGCATGCTTGACGGTGTCCGGGATGGTTGCAGTGGAAAGAGAGAGGTTGAGGATATGACAGATGGGGGGGGTGATAGTAGGAGAGATGGTGTTAAGTAAGTTGGTGGGGATGGGGTCTGAGGAACAGGTGGTGCATTTCGAGGAGGAGAGGAGATGGGTGGTTTCCTCTGCGGTGATATCAGGAAAACAGGAGAAGGAGGCCTGGGTTGGTTGGTTGAGGGAGTGGGTTATAGGATGAAGAGGAGGAGAAGGTTTAGTGGTGAATTCAAGGTTGATCTTCTGGACTTTGTCACGGAAGTAGTCAGCCAGTGATTGAGGAGAGAGTGAGGGGGGGTGGGAGCAGAGGGCACTTTGAGGAGGGAATTGAGGGTGGCGAAGAGACGACGAGGGTTAAAGCTGAGGGAATTGGTCAATTGGGTGTAATAGTCCTGTTTGGCGAGGAATAGGGAGGACTGGAATGAGGATAGCATGAATTTGTAGTGAATGAAATCAGTATGGGTGCGAGATTTCCTCCATAGGCGTTCAGCCGATCGGGTGCAGGAGCGAAGGTATCGGGTGCAAGGGATCTGCCAGGGCTGGGGATTAGTACGCCTTGTGGGACGGGAGACGGATGGTGCAAGGGTGTCTAGGGCAGAGGAGAGAGTGGCATTGTAAGTGGAGACAGCCTTGTCGACAGACTCGGAGGACATGATGGAAGGGAGGAGATCAGAGATAATAGAGGATAAGGTGGGGGGGGGGGGGGGTCAACAGCCTGGAGATTCCTGGAAGTGGTGGTTAGTGTTGGGCGGGACTGAGGGGGAGGGTGATGAAGTGTGAATGTGATCAGGTGATGGTCAGAGAGAGGAAGAGCTGATGCACAGAAATTGGAGGGTGAGCAGGTAGAAGAGAGGACGAGATCAAGACAGTGACCAGATTGGTGAGTAGGGGTGGTGGAGCTCACCTGGAAATTGAAGGAGGAGGTTAGAGTGAGGAATTGAGAAGCGTATGAGTTGGATGGGTTATCAGTGTGTATGTTGAAGTCACCAAGAATGAGGAATGGGGATGAGGGCTCAAAAAAAACGGAGAGCCAGGCATCGAAGTCAGTAAGGAAGGAAGGGAGGGACTTATCAGGGGGGGCGGTAAATAACTGCAACTCTGAGTGGCAGCGGGTAGAATAGACGGATGGAGTGGACTTCAAAGGATGAGAAGCAGTGAGACTGTGGTAGGAGGAGAGGTTGAAAACTGCAGTAGGGCGAAAGTAGTAGACCAACGCCGCCACCGCGGCCAACTGGGCAGGGCGAATGGGAGAAAAGATAACCTCCGTGGCATAGGGCCATGACTGAGGCAGAGTCGTCAGGGGTGAGCCAGGTTTCGGTTAGGGCGAGCAGTTGAAGGGAGTGGGAGATGAAGAGATCGTGGGTGAAGGAAAGTTTGTTGCAGACTGAGCGGGCATTCCACAGGGCACATGAGAAGGGGAGGGAGGGGGGAGGAGGGGAATGGAGATGAGATTGGAGATATTGTGGAAAGAGACCTTGTTGAAACATGTAGTTTAGGTGAGATGTGACGTCTATTATAAAGCGGTCAAAGGCAGGTTTTATTAGGTGGCTTGGGCAGGTATCCAATTTACAGTGGGTGTTAGAGAACCTTTTGATCGCCTGGGTGACTGTTTCAGCGGTGATGAGAGTGAAATTTGACAAAGTTTGGTCAGCTGGGTATTCTCCAGGGGTTGGATCCAAACTATTGATGAAGTTTTCGATATTGTCCTGAGGTAGTGTTTCTCTTTTTTATCCTGCTCTAGCTGTTTTTAAAGGACATGGCTGGAGATTTTAGAACTTGAAATAATATGCCATAGTTATGTTAGACTTATGTAAATATAATATCTCATTTGTTATTAAATCTTGATCATCAGATTTTTTTTGTAGAAACAGCTATGCATTTGTTTTGTTATTCATTATAATTTTTGTTTGTTTGTAATGTGAATGTTAAAATAAGTGAAACATATGTGTTGTGAGAAGTTGGGCGTTCTATTCCACCCAGGCGATGATCAACGCCACCTGCGCTAAGAGAGAGCTTCCCCCCCCCCCCGACAATTAATATATGGTAAGCGACTGCTGTCACATTATCGGGATAGAACTCAGACATCACGAAATAGGAGCATCGGCTGAAAATGCAACAGAGCAAGACGAATTGCCCTGGTTTCCCCCTAAACCAACCTCTCCTCCTCCCCCATTCTCTATTTCTGTGGATAACACTCCCATCCTTCCTGTCTCATCAGCTCGTAACCTTGGGGTCATCTTTGACTCCTCCCTCTCCTTTTCTGCACATATTCAGCAGACTGCTAAAACCTGTCGTTTCTTTCTCTATAATATCACCAAAATTTGCCCTTTCCTTTCTGAGCACACTACCAGAACCCTCATCCACACTCTTATCACCTCTCGCTTAGTCTATTGCAACTTGCTTCTCACAGGTCTCCCACTTAGCCATCTCTCTCCTCGTCAATCTGTTCAAAATTCTGCTGCACGACTTATATTCCGCCAGTGTCGTTATGCTCATATTAGCCCTCTCCTCAAGTCACTTCACTGGCTTCCTGTTTCCGCATACAGTTGATACTCCTCTTATTGACCTATAAGTGCATTCACTCTGCAGCTCCTCAGTACCTCTCCACTCTCATCTCTCCCTACATTCCTCCCTGGGAACGCTGTTCACTGGGTAAATCTCTCTTATCTGCACCCTTCTCCTCCACCGCTAACTCCAGACTCCGTTCCTTTTATCTTGCTGCACCATATGCTTGGAATAGACTTCCTGAGCCGGTGCATCAAGCTCCATCTCTGGCTGTCTTCAAATCTAGGCTAAAAGCCCACCTTTTTGATGCTGCTTTTAACTCCTAACCCTTATTCACTTGTTCAGAAGCCTTATTTTATCATCCTCACTTTAATATTCCCTTATCTCTTGTTTGTCCTGTTTGTCTGGCCTAATTACATTGTAAGCTCTGTCGAGCGGGGACTATCTCTTCATGTTCAAGTGTACAGCACTGCGTATGTCTAGTAGCGCTATAGAAATGATAAGTAGTAGTAGTTGTGGATTGCCCTTCTAAGCTAACACTGATTTAATTTGATGCCAAGGGAAAAAGAGGCTTCATTTTTTGTTGTTGTTGTTTTTGTTGTTGATTGAGCACTTAGTGACATTTAATTATAGTGTGTTATTTAACTGGCTCTTGATTTTACAGAATCAACAAGTGGAGGATTTATGATGCATGGTTTAAACTGTAAACAATGGAGAACAAAAATATTTGAAGATTTACCTTATAGTTAAAATAAGGCTAATTTGTTATATATATTTTTTCCTAATATATAACATATGAAGCTTAATCTAACAATTATGGTAGCATTTCTAGAAGTGGGTGCCTCCTTTTAGGTGTGCCAATGCAGTGCAGTGAGGGGCTATTCTAAACCAAATCTAGGCACCCAGATTCCACTATCGAATACTAGCATAACCTGGCATCAGTGCACCTTAAGGGCTATTCTATTTACTTATTTAATACATTTATAACCCGCCCATCCAAACATCTGAGCGGTGTTCAGAAAACACTCAGATGAGGGTAATTCTATAAGGGGGCATATATTTTAAACAGTAATGTATGCACCCAATTTAGGGTATTTTAGTCAATTATATATGAATGTGGCCACATATCTACGTAAATGACCTCTTATAAAAGAGCAACTAGTGGCATATGTTGCCAGTTGGTGTGCACAGGGGTGGCAGAGCAGGCAACAACACATATAAGAGACAGTCCCTGTAAACAAGCATATAAGAGACAATTCCTGCTCGACAGAGCTTACAGTCTATTCAGTACAGAGAAACAGTACAGGATAAGTAAGGAGGCATCTCTCTATAATATGGGAATTTAGCAGGTCTTGGTGTAGGTTCATGAGGGCACATGTTTGTGCTTACCTTGCCAGAGTCATCCAGTTCAGTTCCCAGACCTTCCTTGCTGCAGTGTAGTCTGGCCTCTGTTCCCTGGGGTGGAACAATATGCTTTCATTGGAAAGCACCAGACTTGCCAGGAGTTGTCTTCATCAGAGAAATTTCTCTCCATCCTGGCTAGTATGTTGGTGCTCTCTAAAGAAGGGCCACTAGTGCCTGTTGTATAATGTGGGACCAGAAGCATGTCATGACTCTGCGGTGCAAGATGTGCTATGCACCTGGAGGTATTCAGGAAGGCAAATGGTAGGCACAGCACTGCTTACACATGCATCCTGCACATGAGCCCAGCATAACATTCCACCATTCATATTTGGATTGCACTATAGGACACCAGTCTATTTTCTACAAGGATAACCACAATTCCAGTGATCCATGAGTATCCCAATTTTTTTATTGGCTTGCACATGTTGCTGCCCCACTCTCCATAGGTACTGTACATGTGTATCTGATAGGTATTTTCTAGTACTTATATGTGGATGTTATTACCCCAAGTTACTTTTTTCCACTCTATTGTTTAGGGGTTGGCGATATACATATTTTAGATCGGCCTCCACATTCACCACTGCTTTTGTAAAATGATTCCTCTATCCTCCATGTACAGACATGATATCTCTATCCTCATATACATTCTTTCTAAAATATGGCTCCACTTGTCTTTATAAAATACAAGTACAAATCCTGCAGAAACAGTGGATAGATGAAAGCTATGGACATTTATGCCTACTCAGGAGCAGGCATAAATATTATCATGTGATGTATTTTTGCATATTGTGTGATTTGTCAAATCTATCATCAGCCTTTCCAATAGACTCTTTTTATATGGAGGTCAGACCCTGAGATGATGTAAACAGAATAGTCTACTGTTATTGTGCAAATATTAAATATTAGTTTTCTCAATCAGAACTGGTTCCTTAGGGAATAAGTAAGGATAGAGGGTGGTTTGTAGGGTACTTGAGACGGGGGAGGAGTAAGGAAGGGGGGGCTTAGTGGGAGGGATTCCGCTCGATACAATAGAAATCTGGGAGTATTGGTTGCTTGGGAGTGGCTTCAACTTCGAGATTATTACAGCTGGCGGGAGTGGTCTGCAGTAATGGAAATAGGGTGGTCAGGGGCTGGGCTGGCTTCTCTCAGACGCAAATTACAGGGGGTGACTGTATCATTTTAAGTTAGAGGTATGACTAAGATTGTTACCTGGAATGTGAGGGGCATCCATTCCCCCTTAAAAAGATCAAATATTTTACAATATCTACAGAGAATTAAGGCTGATATCGTTTTTTTTGCAAGAAACACATTTATCTGACAAAGAGCATGCAAAATTAGCACAGTGGTGGGTGGGGGAGTGTGTGTCGGCTCCAGCGGTAGGACGTACAGGATGGGTGGCCATACTTTTTAGGAAAGGAGTTGCATCGCAGATTGATAATATTATGACGGATTTGGAAGGCCGATATATTTTCTGTAATGCTTTAATTGCTAGACAGCGGGTGTTGTTGGGCAGCATTTACGCACCGAATAATTTTGACTCTAAATTTTATAAGAGAGTGGTCCGGGCTCTTATTAGAGTAGCCCCTCTTCCTATGGTGTTAGGGTGAAACTTTAATATGACATGGGATCCCCAGATGGATAGATCACATCCCTCAATGGAAACATTAGCCAAGTCCACAAGAGGCCTGCCAGATTTTTGCTCAATATTATACTTAGTGGATGTATGGCGAGTCCTGCATCCGGTGGATAGAGAATACATGCATAGGTCCAGATCTCATGGCACTTACTCGAGGATTGATTATTTGCTAGTTTCCCGTACGATTTTTTTCAGACATTAGAGAGGTTGTTATTGGGCCGGGAGTGATCTCAGACCACTCAGAGGTTTGGATGACTTGGAATGGAGAAGGCAAAGCAGCTGGGGAACATAGCTGGTCCTTTCCTAGCTACCTTTTTCGAGAGGAGAAATTTAGGGAATATTTAGTAAATAAATGGAGGGAGTATAGCCACTTTAATGCTGAGTCAACAGAGGATGCTTCTTTGTTTTGGAAGGCGGCAAAAGCTGTGTTAAGAGGGGAGATCATTAGCTATGTTAGTCAATATAAGAAAGCCCGAGACAGAGAGATTATAAGTCTGGAAAAGAAATTGGGAGGCTTAAGGAGGCTTTTGGGGGAACAGCCGAGCCCTCGAGTGAGACAGGAGTTAATATCAGTTCAAACGGCCCCCTTTGCTACATGACCAGGCGGTGAAATCTCAGACATATTACAGATTTCACTTATATAAGTATGGAAATAAAGAGAACAAAATGTTAGCTAGATTAGCGGTGCCGAGATATACCTCTAGAACTATAATTACAGTTAAGAACAAAGAAGGGAAACTACTCCATACTGACAAGGATATAAGGGATGCCTTTAAATTATTTTATCAACATCTTTATTGTGGAGAAAGTCAGGAGGGTCTGCCGAAGGAACTCTATTTGGAAGGAATAAAGTTTCCTAGAGTAACACAAAAAGAATGTGACCGCTTGAACGCCTCTATCAGTGAAGACGAAGTCAGGTGGCCAATTGGTCGATGAAATTTGGGTAAAGCGCCTGGGCCGGATGGTTTTAAACCAGAGTTTTACAAGTTGATGGGAGATTCCATCGTCCCGTCCTTGACGGAAGCGTTTACTTCTTGGGTGGAGAAAGGTCAGCTCCCAAATGGTCTCAATTTAGCTCAAATTATAGTGCTCCCCAAACCAAATCAAGAAGACAAGTTACTGGCCTCCTATAGACCGATCTCTCTTTTGAATCAAGAGGTGAAAATATTGGCAAAGATTTTGGTCAATAGGTTGGGTAAGGTATTGCCAAATATTATTCACGAGGCGCAAGTGGGGTTTGTGCAGGGGAGGTCAGTGGCAAAAAATGTTAGAAGTATCTTGGCTTCCCTAGAGAGGTTGGGGGTGACACGGGAATCAGCTATCATGATCAGCTTTGATGCCGAAAAGGCGTTTGATCGTGTTGAGTGGCCATTTCTATTTGCCATGTTGGAGGTCTATGGTATTAGAGGTTGGTTCGTACGAGCGATTAACGCCTTGTACGCTAAACCAAGAGCTAGGGTGTTGATAAATGGAAAGAGCTATGAAGCTTTTGAGATCAATAAGGCTATTATCAAAAACAAAATTACAGAGCACATCCAAGGACATGGATTATTACTGAGACCAAGTCAGCACGGCTTTTGTGTGGGGAAATCTTGCCTGACCAATTTACTTCAATTCTTTGAAGGAGTAAACAAACATGTGGACAAAGGGGAGCCAGTTGATATTGTGTATCTGGATTTTCAAAAGGCGTTTGACAAGGTACCTCATGAAAGACTACAGAGAAAATTGGAGGGTCATGGGATAGGAGGAAATGTCCTATTGATTAAAAACTGGTTGAAGGATAGGAAACAGAGAGTGGGGTTAAACGGGCAGTATTCACAGTGGAGAAAGGTAGTTAATGGGGTTCCTCAGGGGTCTGTGCTAGGACCGCAGCTTTTTAATATATTTATAAATGATTTAGAGATGGGAGTAACTAGCGAGGTAATAAAATTTGCTGATGACACAAAGTTATTCAAAGTCGTTAACTCGCGACAGGATTGTGAAAAATTACAGAAGGACCTTACGAGACTGGGAGACTGGGGGCTAAATGGCAGATGACGTTTAATGTGAGCAAGTGCAAGGTGATGCATGTGGGAAAAAAGAACCCGAATTATAGCTACGTCATGCAAGGTTCCACGTTAGGAGTTACGGACCAAGAAAGGGATCTGGGTGTTGTCGTCGATAATACACTGAAACCTTCTGCTCAGTGTGCTGCTATGGCTAGGAAAGTGAATAGAATGTTGGGTATTATTAGGAAAGTTATGGAAAACAGGTGTGAGGATGTCATAATGCCGTTGTATCGCTCCATGGTGCGACTGCACCTTGAGTATTGTGTTCCATTCTGGTCGCCGCATCTCAAGAAAAATATAGTAGAATTGGAAAAGGTGCAGCAAAGGGCGACTAAATTGATAGCAGGGATGGGACGACTTCCCTATGAAGAAAAACTAAGGAGGCTAGGGCTTTTCAGCTTGGAGAAGAGATGGCTGAGGGGGAGATATGATAGAGGTATATAAAATAATGAGTGGAGTGGAACACGTGGATGTGAAGCGTCTGTTCACGCTTTCCAAAAAATACTAGGACTAGGGGGCATGCGATGAAACTACAGTGTAGTAAATTTAAAACAAATCGGAGAAAATGTTTCTTCGCCCAAAGCATAATTAAACTCTGGAATTCGTTGCCAGAGAACGTGGTGAAGGCGGTTAACTTAGCAGAGTTTAAAAAGGGGTTAGACGGTTTCCTAAAGGACAAGTCCATAAACCACTACTAAATGGACTTGGGAAAAATCCACAATTCCAGGAATAACATGTATAGAATGTTTGTACGTTTGGGAAGCTCGCCAGGTGCCCTTGGCCTGGATTGGCCGCTGTCGTGGACAGGATGCTGGGCTCGATGGACCCTTGGTCTTTTCCCAGTGTGGCATTACTTATGTACTTATGTAATAGGGGGACTCGTCAAGGTTGCCCACTGTCGCCTTTGCTCTTTATTTAGACCCGCTGCTTAGAGACATAAGCATGTGTTTGTCCATAAGAGGGGTACGCATTGGGCAAATGGAATTCAAACTAGCGGCCTTTGCTGATGACCTGTTGGTGCTGCTTACAAACCCCAAGGCATCATTGGGAGCGCTATTGGAGCTATTTAAGGAATATGGAGATTACTCGGGATTTAAACTGAACTTAGATAAATCGGAAGCCTTGGCCAATGCGCAAGAAACTCGGAAGCTTTGGACAGAGAATTTTCCGTTGTGGTGGGTGGAGAAATTGTTTCGATACCTGGGGGTGTTACTTGCGGCCAGAACGGAAGAGTTATATCGATTAAATATTGACAAGCTGTTAGCTCAAACGGAGAGACAATTTGAAACTTGGAGTACGATAACGGTGCCATTAGTAGGTCGCATTTGTCTGGTTCGAATGGTAATTTTACCACGATGGCTATACACATTGCAGATAATGCCATTTCGGTTGCTACAAAAGGATATGAGGCATTTCTATCGTATGGTGACGAAAGTTTGTTGGGCAAAGAAGAAGGCCAAGCTACAATTAAAGTTTTTACATGGAGGCTGGAGGCAGGGAGGAATGGGGCTCCCTAATCTGAAGTATTACAGTCTGGCATGCCTCTTGAGGCAGGTGAGAGACTGGCTATTCTCAACAAGTTTTCATACTCCCCTTCAGCTGGAAGCAAATTTTTTCAGTCCATATCAGTTACAGACTTTGTTGCAAATAGGGAACGATAAATTACCTCAGCAATTTAAAAGGTGTGTGCTTTTGAAACCTTTGAGAACTGCATGGAAACTGTTAGGGGAAGGGTTAGGGGGTAATCTAAGTATCACAGAACTGCTTACTATTACGGGTAACCCGTTGTTTCTTCCAGGGCTGGAAAGCTCAGTTTTTAAAAGATGGGAGTAGTTGGGCGTGGGTTGCCTGGAAGACATATTGGGGACAGCAGGAGAACTTAAGCCATTAGAGACAATTTTACATCCTAATGTTATTAGCTGGGGTGATAGGTTTGCTTACTGTTAGTTGAAACATTATATTCGAACCCTAGATAAAGAAGCATTGAAATTTAAGTTGGGAGGGAAGATTAGGGAATTTTTTGAAGAAATCTCAGACGAGGCACCCTCAATATCAGGCATTCAGCGTAAATTGTGGAATTTGCAACCGGGAGAGGAGCTGGCCCAGCTGCGAAGGAAATGGGAGGTTGATACTGGGGTGGATTTGACAGCTTGGGATATTGTGGCACAGCTTAAAAGCATTACTAGATTAATAAGTGGGGCAGGGTATAGGGAATGTGCGTTTAGAGTTATACATAGAGCATATTTTACTCAGGTTCAGTTGTTTGGAGCAGGCAGTATTAACACACCCACATGTCAGAAATGCAAACTGTTAGACAACACATTCTATCACGCAGTTTGGGAATGTAACGTGATCCAACATTTTTGGAAGATAATAGTGGTCTTTCTTGCCTCTCTGGGGCTAGGTAGAATAATGGGTACGCCGGGCCAACTGGTGTTGGACTGTCCTGGTTCCTTTGGGGGACTTAGTGCTGATAAAACTTTGCTGTGTCGTAAATTATGTTTAATAGCAAGAAAATGTATACTTCAATATTGGATTTCAGAGTCGGGCCCCGAATACTGGCATTGGCGTAATCAGATTCACCAGCTGGTGGCCTGGGAGGCTAGAGAAGCAAGAGGAACCTACAGGCGAAAAGTAAGGTTTCTTAAAATATGGAGTCCCTTGCTTGATAGGATGACACAAAGAGGTAGAAGTCTCATTCTCAACACTCTGTGATTATGGTGGCTCTTAGAAAGCATACTAAGAAGCATCTGACATTTGAAGATTGAGCAGAGGGGAGGGAGGGGAGGGGAAGGGGTGATTAGAGATTGATGGGAATTATAGTATTACTGATGTTATACAATCGGTTTGTCAATTTCGAGATGTGAATTGTGCTTCACATCTGTATTTCGCTTTAATGGTTGTTATCTGTTGTCTCATTAATAAAAACGGTTAGAACATAAAATGGGGTGGGGTGGGGTGGAGGGAAAAATGATAAAAGTTGATGACGGAATGTAGCAATTTTATTTTGCTGAGTATATTTTCATATTTGAACTTCTGTACTTCAGACAGCGGAATGTGTTTCTACTGAATTGTCATCAATAAAAGTGTTGAATTATAAATTTCTCAATCAGTTTTCAATATTTACATTTCTTAATTTTTAAGTGATCTTATTCATTTCAAACTTCATGCTGCAATAATTGAGTGTTAATAACTTATCTTAGACTTCATGAGAGTGCAGTGTTCATATAACTTCCCGAAATGATCACATTTCGTTATAACTGTTATAAATAAATAACTGCTTCAACACAGAGGTTCCTGCAATAAATAATGTTTATAAAATGTGCATGTAATTACAACTCTTCACATGCTCCACCCAGCACTCCTTTCCTGAACATGCCCTGCTCTGAAGTCACGTACAAATACATGACGAATTGCCCCAAACGTAGTTTCACTTAGGTAGCAATTTTTTAAGAGGCTGTATGTCAGGGGCGTAGCCAGACAGCAGATTTTGGGTGGGCCTAGGCAAGAAGTGGGTGGGCACCAAATGTTCTCTCCCCACCCCCACATTAAAAAAATATCTCAGCTGGTGGGAAAATGCTTCTCTCCAGTCTCCACCTTGGTAGTCTGCAGCAGGCATGCGCTGAAAACTGAGAATGCAAAGGTGCCAGTATTGTGGAGAGCAGCATTTTCATTACCATGTGCTACTGTTGGATGGGCTTGAGCCCTAACTAGGTGGGCCCTGGCCCACCCAGGCCCACCTGTGGCTACGCCACTGCTATATGTGTGCAAAAGATTCTGTTTTAGAATTATCTCTATTATGTCTACTTGGCGATATATTGAACATTGATGCTTCTGCTGCTGGTGCTTAGTAAGTATTACCCTTTCTTGGTACTTTTGAAAAGTTTAACCTCAATTATGTTTGAATATCATGCATAATATAGAATCTTGCAAAATACCATATTATGAGCATACTAGAGAGGAGAGGTCAAAATTCATCAGCACTCTTAGATCAAGCTAACTAATTAAGAAGACTTTGATCACATGCTCAATTCTTGGAAGGTGCTTTATTTTAGCCACTTTCAAAGCCAGAGTGCTGATGCTCCTCCCTAATTATTGCTATTAAAATAAATGTCAACGTGTCTTAAGTTCATTCTTTAAAACAGTATTGGACACATCTACAAGTAATTATAACTGTTTCCAAGGTTTTTGTATGCCAGGGAAAGAGGGAATGCAGAAGACGATAAGGGTTGATCAACGTGAAACAGTTTAAATTTTATAACTACAGCCTTTTGCTGTAGACTCCTTTTCAGTTTGGAGCTTACACAACATAACCTATATGTAGACATTTAAATTCAAATCTGCATCATCTGATATTCAGTTGGGTTTGCATCCTTCAGCTTGAAATAACAGTATCAATAGTATATCTTTTCAACATTAGCAGGGTACAGAAAACAAACTAAAGGGACCTTTTACTAAACCACAGTAGGGCTACCATGCGCCAAATCAGCCCCACCACCGGTGTACAGCGGGAGCCCGGTGATAGTTCCGAAGTTGGTGTGCGCAGTTTATGTGGTTGAAAATAATTTTTTATTTTCTTCCATGGGGGGGGGGGGGGGGAATTCCTGGCAGTCATGGGCAGTGCAGCCACATTGCTGTGCACTGCACGATTACCGCACAAGTAGCATGTGTGCCTTACCGCTTAATAAATAGGTGACGGTAAGAGCTCAGGCAGTAAATAGCCGCACACTAATTTTATTATTAGCACACAGCCATTTACTACCCCATTTTTTAAAAAAAAGGCTTGCTGCCCAGTGCATTCCGATTTCACTTGCCAAAACTAGTGCAGGCCACTTTTTACCGCAGCTTAATTAAAGGGCCCCTAAAAGGTTACTCTAAGTTATAATTAAAGAATGGGCTGAGCGGCACACCTATTTTGAAGAATGGGTTGAGTGGCACACCTATTTTGAGGCTGAACTGGAGACTGAGACAAATAACTGTTTTAGGCCTGTGGTGAGAAACTCTAGCAGTTCTTTGCTTGACAGAGGTCTATTTTGTTCTTTGAAAGGACATAAATTTCATGCAAATGAAAGATGACAGAGGCTATTTTACCAATCCTATTCAGAGCTATAGAATGCTTTAACTGCTTCTTGTTCCCTAGACACATACCTGGTTATCTCTTTCTCTATATATAAGTAAGGGTCCTATAGGCATTTTTACTAATATTGTGCTCCTTTTGCTGAAGGACACAATAGAGGTGATTTCAGATCAGGTGTGTATTTGAAATGTCCAAAAAAGTTACTTCCTGCCCTTTTTTATAAAGACAAATCAAGATCAATGTGTAAACTATATTTTCAAGCGTTACTCTTCATAACTATGCTTATAGTAGGCACCGTAAATAAAAATATAAATATATAATAGCGATGTAGGATGCTCTCAGAATGTACTTTCACCCACTGGACAGCCTTTTTATGTTTTGCAGCCATTTTCTGGGTGAAATAATGCCCTCTTACATAAGGCACCCTCCAAATGCATATAACTAAAACAACCCTCAGTGCACAGTGGCCTGTGTTTACTAAATCTTAAGTACATAAGTACATAAATATTGCCATACTGGGACAGACTGAAGAGAGTGTGGACATGTGTTGTGGGCTCCCAGAAATTATCTTTGGGACCGAAGCTTTTCCCAAGAGAGTAGATAATATAGACATCCTCTGTGCCATTTGGAATCCTGGATCCTGTCTACTTCAAACTCTGGGTCTGGGTTAATGGCAGGAGTATGATGTGATGATCGTTCTGGATGACATTTGGAGGAGACCAGAAGTTTAAGGAGGTGACATGGAAGGCATTATGAATCCTCATGGAGGAGGGAAGATGGAGGCAATAGGTTACCGCTTCTATGCTTTCTTGGATACGGAAGGGCCCGTTGAGATGGGAGTCAGAATCGGTGGTGCTTAGTACTGAGCCATACCTTTTCTCCAGTGTCGGAGCCGGTTGAATTGTCGCTTGTAGGCTGTTGTTGCTTGCTGAAGTTGATGTCACACCTGAGTCCAGACATTCTGAATCTCTTTGACCACCTGTTAAACTGTAGGAGTGTCCAATGTTTCTGGAACATGGATTGGTTGGTGACTGTATAGCGCAAAGAATGGAGATGTTTTTGAGGAATTGTGAATGTGGTTATTGTAGATGAATTCAGCCCAAGGGAGCAGAGTGGACCAATTATCCTGTCTTTTGCTGCTGTACAAATGGAGAAAGGTCTTCACTGTCTGGTTAACCTGCTCGGTTTGTCCGTTAGTCTGGGGATGATATGCTGAGGAGAAGTCCAGCTTAACCCCTTCACCAGAATTGGGATGTAAATTGCACCCCTCAATCATCAAGTATTCATATAGGGTGTCCATGCAGGCAGAAGATACGTTGGAAGAAGACCTGGGCTAAGGTAGCTGCTGAGGGCAAGCTTTACATGGGAATAAAGTGGGCCATTTTAGTGAATTGGTCTAGGAAGCCATCCAAACCTTTTTTAAACTCTGCCACATTCTCTGGCAACAAATTCCAGAGTTTAATTTCACGGTGAGTGGAGAAAAATTTCTCCACTTTGTTTTAAATTTACTACATTGTAGCTTCATCACATGCCCCCAGTCCTAGTATTTTTGGAAAACGTAAACAGATGCTTCACATCTACCCATTCAACTCCACTCATTATTTTATAGACCTCTATCATATCTCCCCTCAGCCAACTTTTCTCCAAGCTAAAGAGCCCAAGCTGCTTTAGCCTTTCCTCATAAAAAAGTCGTCCCATCCCCTTTATAATTTTCATCGCCCTTCTCTGTGCCTTTTATAATTCCACTATATCTTTTTTGAGATGCCTTTCTTGGTCTGTGACTCCTAATGTGGAACCTTGCATGACGTAGCTATAATTCGAGTTCCTCTTTCCCACATGCATCACTTTGCACTTCCTCACATTAAACGTCATCTGCCATTTAGGCGCCCAGTCTCCCAGTCTCGTAAGGTCCTCTTGTAATTTTTCACAATCCTCCCGCAATTTAACGACTTTGAATAACTTTGTGTCATCAGCATATTTAATTACCTCACTAGTTACTCCCATCTCTAGGTCATTTATAAATATATTAAAAAGCAGTGGTCCCAGCACAGACCCCTGAGGAACCCCACTAACTACCCTTCTCCATTGAGAATACTGACCATTTAACCCTACTCTCTGTTTTCTATCTTTTAACCAGTTTTTAATCCACAATAGAACACTACTTCCTATCACATGACTCTCCAATTTCCTCTGGAGTCTTTCATGAAGTACTTTGTCAAATGCCTTCTGAAAATCCAGATACACAATATCAACCGGCTCACCTTTATCCACATGTTTTTTCACCTCTTCAAAGAAATATAGTAGCTTGGTGAGTTGTAAGAAAAGGGCCAGGCTACCAATATGCAGGTATGCTATATACAGGAGGACAACTCCTAATATACATCCAGAGGTACTTAGCTGACAGAACACTACTAAATAGCATCTATTCTGGACTCGTATCTAGGGGAAGCGTACCTCTTTGGCCCAATGGCAAGCTAGTTGTGCTGGAAAAAGGAACAATGCCACAGATGGAATATATATTAGTTATTAAGTATATATATATATATATATATATATATATATATATAGTTCTGAAGCAAAATACAATATATATATATATATATATATATATATATATATATAGTTCTGAAGCAAAATACAAAATAACTTGCTACAAAAATAGATTATCACCAAAATATAGATAATGACATATGATTATCCTAACGGACTAACTAAATGAGTAATTACACAACCAATCACAATACTGATATCCTAATGATTATTATGAGAAGTTACACCACACGTCTTATGCAAAATACAGTTAGCAGCTAAATTCACAGACCATAAGTCATGATCTACAACCAGTGGTGTGCTGGAGCAGGCTCTCACAGGCTCGCAAGAGCCGGTTGTTAAGTTTTTAAGAATTTTGGGAGCCGGTTGTTAAAGTAAGGCCCTCCATGGCTACTTTAACAACTGGCTCCCAAAATGTGGGCTTGGGCCCCCTGCTGAATTCTCTTTAACTTTGCTGGTGGGGATGCTGAGCCCTGCCAGCCAAGTAAATAGACTACTGCTGCTCCCCTCTCCTTGTTTCTAGCTCTGGGCAGCAGGCTGAGACTTCTCGAGCATGTGAGCAAGTTTCAGCATGCTGCTCAGAGCAAGACGTTGTGAGTGGTGGCTGCCAGCAAAGGTATGCCTAGCGTGCCCGCACGAAGGGAGGGAGGAGAGAGAGGCAAGTGTTGCCCCCCCCCCCCCCCCCGGCCACCCCTGGTCCCTTCAACTACAGAGCTGGCTACATCCGGAGAAAGAGCCTGTTGTTAAAAATGTACCAGCACACCCCTGTCTACAACCCATCTGTCTCAGACAAAAGCCAAGGACTAATTATCCCCATGACCATAGGTAGTAAATCCTGTTACCTCACCTTGCAGTCTGTGGCAGACTTCCAATGGTAAAGAAGCGGATTCCTCCTCTTAGACTCAAGCTGAAGCATCAGTGAGTCTCTCAGTCCAGGAATAAAGTCAGAGATCTGTATTCTGGATACTAATGGCACAGTCTTTAGGTAAGGCCGTATATTATAGCTGAGCTAACCTTGTGAGTTTGTTACAAGGTAAAATCCCTGCACTTAAATTAGGCGTGGATCCCCTTTATTCAATAACAGTGCTCATAAATTGTGAGAACACCTCTGAGCTGCCCATGGCCATGCCCCCTTGTTGGATCCACATACAAATTTTATGTGCTGATCCGGTCACATAAATTTACTTGTGTAAATTTTAATTGATGCCGATTAGCAACAATAATTTATTGTTATGGCCCAATTATTGACACTATTGGGCTTGTTATTCAATTAAATTGCACTCCCAAATTCGTGCATGCAGTTTTTAGCACCATTTATGGAATTCAGGGGATACTGCCTTAGTTGGCAGAAAAAAGGCCCCACAGTGAGGAAGGAGAGTATTCTGGCATGGAATGCTGCTGGAGACCACAGACAACAGGAGCTCATATAAGGAAGACGCAGTAGGTGGCATTGTTTTTCATTCTGTCCTATTGGGATTAGAGTGTTCAATTGCAGTTTGACCAGTGATTGTGTAAACGAGAGTGATTGTAGTGTGCTTGCCACCATTTATTGATCATCAATGCTAATGGTGCATAGAAACTTGAGTTCAGTACCATCAGTAGCATCTGACTCCTGATGCATTCCAGGTGGTTGAAACACAGGCCCATGTCAAGTTGTGCCTTGTTTTAACAACGCTGTTATTGACTTTTTGTGTTTCCATTGTCATCTTTGCTGTGTTCGCCATTTGTGCTGTTTACGAGAATTGTTTCTTCTGTTTCTATCCCTACTTTTATTGGCCTATTCCCCCAGGCAATTTTATAAGCACCTGCCTGAACATAGAAAACACTGCTCTACACACTCAAGCTTCTTATAAAATTGCTTCGTAAAAAGGTTGATATAGGCATTGAAAAGATGGCACTGTATTAAGTTAGTAAAGGTGTGATTGAAAATGATTTTGGTAAGTAACAGGGTGCAAGAGTGTTGTTTTTGGTATAGGAAAGCTTACAATTTATGCACAAAGATGGTTATTTAATAAAATGACAAACTGTACTACTGCTAGGATACATTAATTTGCTTCTAAAGCTGTTCCATGTACTGTATAAGAAGGTGCTAATTAGGCTTGCAGATTAGAATATAATCAGACCACTTGTGTGGATGCTTGTTAAAATATATTTTCCTCTTCATGTAAGCCTCAAAATAATTAAAGCCGGTAGCAAAAACTTAGCTTTTTCTGCAGAGTTTTTAAATGCAAGCTAATAATGCACTGAGATCATTCAGCCCATTAATAGGTTAATTTTAGGAAAAGAATAAGGGGAATAATTAATAGATGAATTTAAGCATTATCACCAGATTTTGCTGGAACACCTATAAAGCTGAACTCATTCATATCCTGATTTAATTTTGTCTACTGTCATTACTGGTTATTTCTTTTAAATTTTTCATAAGTCATATTTAATTATCTTGTGTATTTTGCTTAACAATCTGGGATAGCTGATATAGAATTTAGCATTAAAATACTAAATGATAGACTCGATTCACTCAAATTGGGGTGTCTGAATAATTTAAAGCCGAACAATATTTATTGTCTTGAACAAATAAAGAACGTTCTACATCCTACTTTCAAAAATAGTGGCAAAGTGAGTTGTCCATCTTGAAACATTTGCTTTGATTTGAGGTTTTAGATGACAGGGTCATAATCTAAGAGTAAAAATGATTTTTGAATAAATCCATGATATGGGTTCCCTTCCTCTCGTTATCTCTTTGCAGATAGGTGCTCCTCCTGGAAATAAACAGAGAGGAAACAGAGAGAGAAATAGGCAAGCAATGAATTTAATCTGAAGAAAGGACACGAAGCCAGACAGATGTCCATGTTTCATTCAAGAGTACTCCTGTCTATTTTCAAAAGCTAATTTTAAGTTATAACTCGGTAGGCGCAAGGAGAGAGAAGTTGCTTTGTAAAACAAAGAAATACCAGAATTTTGAATATGTCCTCATGTTAGTTTGGTTGATAAATACATGTAAAAATAGCAGTTAAATCCTATGATAGAAAAACGTAGTTGAATGTACTCAGAGTTGCTGTTGGCAAATTAGCTAATTTAGGAGGATCAAGATGGCGACATGAGGAGAGATGTTGTTGTGACATCTCCAGCAGATTGCTTTCCTCCCCTTTCCTCTCATCTCTTTCAGATCTAAGAAGATTCAAAAGGTCCAGTTTAGGGAAGCCCCAGCCAGCCACCTACCTAAACCATAATCCTCTGTCACAGAAGTCATGTCTATTGTTCCTCTTGACTCATCTGAGATTTCTGATGCCAAATTAGGCAACGAATAGTCAGCCAAATGAACTGAAAGATTTTTCTCAGCCTTGCATGTGAGAACAGCACCTAGCTGCACTGCAGGGACTCTGGGATATGTATAATGGCATCAGGGAAATAGACTCTGGATTATTCTAGAATGCAGGCCAGTGAAGCTATGCTGGGTCTTGTGTGGATTGACTGTGAAGTTGTAAGAAAATATGGCACAATTTACATCAGTGCAAGTATAGAGACAGCTAAAGCTCCTGGTGAGCAGTGCTGGGACCTTTAGTTGCTCTACCAGAGTAAAGGAGATCACACTTTTTTCTCACCTCACAGTTTCCTGAACAGGGCTATGTCTTTCTTTCTTTTTTTCTTTCTTTCTTTCTTTCTTACAGGGTGGGGATGATACATCCCTTGGAGAGATGAGCTTAGCTCCAGATCCTTGTTCGATGCATCATAGTGCAAGGGGACCAGGGCTTTGTCTCTGAGTCTCTAGCCAGTTCCTTACCTATTTACCTTTTGAAACAGGCACCCTAAACCAGACAAAATATCACAAATATTCAAACACAAATTTACATCTACTCCAAAAAAAGTGCTAATGTGCATGAGAACTCTACATGTGTACCTGAAAGTCCATCTATCATCCAACTGAACTGTCCCCAGTAACCTGCGTATAGATCATTTAAAGTAGACATGCTCCTTCCATGTACAAGCAGTATACAATTTTATAAAAGCCCATTCTTTGCTTCCTATAAAGTAACATTTACATGTGGAAAAAAACTTTATAAAATTACCCCTAAATGTGTAATTTGTTTTCTTTTCCAAATGTATTTTCTCAACTGAAAAGTTTTCTTGTCATTTCTAAAATGCAGAAACCTGCCTATATGTATGTGAAGGATACCTTGATTCAGGGTGATTCCTAGGTAGAGTCACACCTCAAGGGCATGCAGACCATCTATTTTATTCTGTTCTCATCCTCTCTTCATCCTGCACATGCACACTCTTCTCCAAGAGAAAGAGATTTCCTTTCAAGGCTCAGACATCATTTTCCTTCTTCACCTCAGAGACAAATATGGGTGCGTCAACTAACTTTACTAAATAGTGGTGCAAAACGATTACTGCTTTGAGGTAGCTTTTCTGTTCTGAGGTTTTAGAGCATTAAGCAAACATTATTTATTCATTAGGATTTATTTACCACCTTTTTGAAGGAATTCGCTCAAGGTGATGTACAGCAGAATAAATTACATCAGTAAAAATATTCAGTAATACATTACAATGTCAATACAATATGCACTAAAACATTTTAATAGCATAGCGTGTAAGCAAAGGTAGAACTTATAGATAGATAAGATAGAGTAACAGGAGTTAGAAAATAAGGGAACTAACTTAAAGAAAGTTGTACATGAGGTCAGAAAGGTGCTTGAATATTATCTTACCTAGGGTAGGAGTGGATACTCTTGGCTAGGGTAGGAGTGGTATGTGCTGCTATAGTATGTGTAGCCAGTGTCACTCCTTGTTTGTGTGCGACTAGCAAGTTAGTTACCTTTTCCATTAGAATCCTGTTTGAAGAGCCAAGCTTTCACCTGCATCCTGAAGAACAGATAGTCTTGTGTTAAGCAAAGCCTTTCAGGGAATGCATTCCAGAGTATGGGGGCTACTCCAGTGAAGGCTCACTGCTGAGTATCACATCCTGTGATGTTTATTGGAGAGGTGTGGTTAGGTATACTCCTTGAGAGGACCTTAGTGACCTTGGAGGTATGGAGAGGGAGAGCCTTTTCTTCAAGTATCAGGTCCATTTCCTTTAAAGACCTTGAAGATCTGACTTAAATTGGAGCTGGTGCAGACCCTTTGTAGTCAGACCAATGTAGAGTGTATTACAGTAATCCCATCTTGATGTTCTCATCTGGCGTGCACAACTGAGACAAGACTTGCCTTCTCGGTTTAAGGAGAGAGGCAGTGTAGTTGTGACAGATGATAGAAGCAGCACTTGAAGGTTGCTTGGATTTGGGGAACCAGAGTAAGTGTTGAATCTAGCTATATTCCAAGGTTTTTGACTTGTGATTTGAGGGGAAGTTTGTAATTCCCAAAAGAACGGACCGACCGTTCACTTGTCTATTAGATTGTAAGCTCTTTGAGCAGGGACTGTCTCTCTTTGTTAAATTGTACAGCGCTGCGTAACCCTAGTAGCACTCTAGAAATGTTTAGTAGTAGTAGTATGTTAAGGACCCATAGCAGCTTGGTTTTACATGGGTTCAGGCAAAGTTTATTTTTTTAGGGGTCCTTTTACAGAGCGGTGGTAAGCCCAACGTGGGCTTACTGCTCGTTCTTCCGGGTAGTCCTGCCCCGAGCACACACCATTTCTGGGGGAAAAAGAAAACACCTGGAAATGGCTTGCATGTTGATAACCCGGCGGCGCTGCTCAGTTACTACTGGGTTAGCTTGGTAGTCATTATCACCTCAATAGGTGGTGGTAAGGGCTCCCCGCTGTATGGCCACGCAGTAAGAGTTATCTCACCACGTAGCCATTTTTTTCAGCTTTTACCGGCTGTGGAAAAACCAGCCCTGGCATGGGAAAAATGTCCTTCGCTGCTAGCGCAGGGCCCTTTTTCCCACAGCTTGGTAAAAGGACCCCTAAGTCCATTTTTAACTGATGTTAGACACGTAGTCAGTTTTTTCAGGTCTGTGGGTAAGTCCGGTTCAATGAGTATGTGTAATTGCACGTCGTTCACATAGATGTAGAACTGAGTGCCCATCGAACGAATCGGCTCAGTTAGTGACTTAAGGTAGAAATTGAACAGAGTAGTGACAGTATCGATCTTTGTGGTCCCCACATGTCAGTGCCCATAGTGGTAATAAGGTACTAACACCGAGGCAAATCCCCTCTTTTGGTTTCTGTGAAAATCATCTAGTAGGGATAGAAGGACCGTTTCTGTTCCATAACTGGGTCTGATTCCAGATTGGCTTGTCTGTAGCCAGTTTCTCTCTTCTAGCCAATCACTGAGTTGAACACAGACTGTTTGTTCTGTAAGTTTTCCTAGAAATGGGATGTTAGATACTCGCAGGTAAATTTCAAATTTGTCGTGGTCAAGGTTGTTCTTCTTTAGCAAAGGCCTCACAACTGCCCTTTTTTTAAAGCTGTTGGTAGTTGCCCGTTTAGAAAGAGAGGCATTCACATGAGGCCCCTGCTTGCCTGCTGCACTATCTTTGATGGGCAGGGATCTAGGGATCAGGTAGTTGGTTGAAGGTCTCTTAGGTTTTTGTCAAGGCCTTCCCCTGTTCTTGGGTTAAAAGAGTCCCATATGTCTGTGTCACTAGAAGGGCTCATGTCCCTGCCTGTAGACTCTTAACCAGTGCGTGCTCTAGCTGAGCTATAAATGCTTTGTTACTAGGCTCACATTGACATACTGAATGCTGGGGATTGCAGCAGGGAGTCACTGATGGATCATCCTTTATCCTGATGACAGATAGGCTCGTTTTTGAAAGAGATGGACATCCAAAAAGTGAAATAAATCTGCATTTGGACGTCCATCTCACAGAAAGGTCCAAATCGGTATAATCGAAACTTCATTTTGGACGTCTTTCTCAGAAGTCCATCGGAAGAACATCCAAATCTCAAGGGGCCATATCGGGGGTCCAAGACGGGACTTGGGCATTCCTAAGACTTGGACATCTTTGAGCCATAATGGAACAATGCAAAAACGTCCAGCACTAAAACTTGGACATTTTGAGCTACACCTGTTTTTCTTACGAATAAGGCACAAAAAAGTTGCCCCAAATAACCAGATGACCTGCCCTTATTCCCCCAGTGGTCACTAACCCCCTCCCACCCCTAAAAAGTCTGTTGAAGAACATTACTTGCCAGCCTCTATGCCAGCCTCAGATGTCATACTCAGGTCCATGACAGCAGCATGCAGGTCCCTGGAGTAGTTTAATGCACTTCAGACAGGAGGGCCCAGGCCCATCCCCCCACTACCTGTTACACTTGTGCAGGAAACTGTGAGCCTTCCAAAACCCACCAGAAACCCAATGTACCCACATATAGCTGCCCCCTTCACCCGTAAGGGCTATGGTAGTGGTGTACAGTTGGGGGTGGGGGGGGTGGCTCAGTAAGGGAGCTGTGTACCTGGGAGCATTTTATGAAGTCCACTGCAGTGATCCCTAGGGTGCCCGATTGCTGTCCTGGCATGTCAGGGGGACCAGTCTTCTAAAAATGCTGGCTCCTCCCATGTCCCAGTGTCTTGCCTTTGGACGTTTTAGACTTGGACGTCTTTTTTTTTTTTTTTTTTTTTTTTTTTTCGAAAATGGCCGAAAATCAAAGACGTCCAAATCGCAAAACGCCCAAATTGGTATTTTTGAACACAAAAGATGGACGTCCATCTTTTTCAAAAATGACCTTCCCGCTTCGGAATTTGGATGTCTTTGTAAAACGTCCAAATTCTGACTTTTCTTTTGAAAATGCCCCTCTAAGTCATCCATCTCCTGTAAAGTACTTCCATATGGCCCTTTGCTGGATAAGTTTCTATGGTCTTGATGGACTGAGAGTGGTACGTGCATTATGCGCAAGAGTGATATGCAGGAAGAATGGCTGACCACTTTCACTAGCATGTTGGATGAACTTTATGGATTTCTCAGTGTATCTCTGGTAAGGCTAGTCAAGTTCACTAGCTGTTCAGCAATGCTCAGGTTGTGAAGTAAAGGCAATGAAATTTCAGTGTAGCATTCTCTTCTGTGACAGTTTGTAGTCTTGTAGTCTTGAGATACTGGGGACAGGATGGACAAGGAGGAAGATTATATCCTGGAGTGTCTATTCTTCCCATGTCATTACTGTACATCCCATGTCATTACTTTGATGATTATTCCAAAATGATCATCAAATCCAGAAAAAGTGGATGATGGAAGCCAAGATGACCCAGATTCGATTTTCATATCACCCCAGTCCTGTATCCAGCACCCTTTAACACTTCAGCTAAGGTGGTCTCATCGAGCAGAAAGCAACCCACTGAAGAGACAGTGAAATTGTGAGTTATTCCATTATGAAAGCCTAGTCTCCCTGTGAGCAAAATAGCACGAGAAGGGGAGCAAGTAGACGTAGCAGCATGAAAATCCACAAACATCATTCCTTCTTGAGTCATCTTATCCAGATGACTTCACTTTGTTCCCAGTTTGCTCCAAGATCACCCCGTCCTATATCATTGGCTAAAATGTGCTTTTTGGAACTAGCTGTCTTGCCCTTAAAATAGTCCGAAAGGCAACCCCCCCCCCCCCCCCCCGTGAAAACGGTAATCAAAAGCAGTAACTGCCAAAAGAGTCCTTCTATTTAAAGGCCTTTTGCCAGACTGCAAGTCATTCCCCATGAAAGCTACACCTGGAAGGTAAAGCTATATGTAAAAATGTAATAAGGAAACAACACACAATGACATTTGAAGAAAAAGGATGTTGTGAGGTTGTTCCGCTGTGATTGCAAATTTACTAAGATACTGGAACCCATCCATTGAAGCAAGCCCATAATCTTCATCGGAACAGCAATGGCAGTAAGATCATGCTCCTTGAAAACAACAGAACATCTCTCCATGGACTCTCTGGATCCAGTCACTCCATAAAATATAGAGTGGGCCATCTTTTCCGATGCATTTTATGTGTGCATATAAATAAAGTGTTATAACTACACTAGCCGTTGAGCCCGTTAAAACGGGCTAGTATGGGGTTTTTCCAAGGCCCCCTCCCCTCGCCGCTGCAGGCCACCTCCACCCGGCCCGGGCCCTCTCTTCGCTATTGAACTTACGTCGCCGAAACGCAGATCAGTAGAGCTCCCGTCGACCTTCCTTCTCTGCCTGTGTCCCGTCCTCGTGTGACGTAACGTTTGCAAGGGCGGGACACAGGCAGGGAAGGAAGGCCGACGGGAGCTCAGCTGATCTGCCTGCTGCGTGTCAGTGATGTAAGTTCAATACCGAAGAGAGTGCTCGGGCTGGGTGGAGGGGGGGGGGGTGGCGGTAGCGACGTCGGCGGTTCCCTCCCTCCCCTTCGCGCAGTTTCCCTCTCTGTCCCACTCCCGTCATCACGTATTGACGCGGGGGCGGGACAGAGAGGGAAGTCTCTACTGCGCATTTACGGGTGAGTACGGTCACTCGCCATTTATATGTTTGATTGAGCAAGCAGTTTGAATGACATCTAGCAGAATTATGGTTGTTCATTACAAAGCACCAAGTTCCTAATGCAAATACATTATTTTGGTACATTCCTGCCACATATCTACCTGTTATAAAATGATGGCAGTTTTTCCAGGATATTATGTCAGATGTTGTCCACTTACTGCTGTTTGAATTACATATTTTCAAATTGCATCAAACTCTGCTATTGAAGAAAGGAAACAGAACTTCCACTTTATCTTTCGGGTCACCTGCAACAGGCCCCGCGGTTTTACAACTTGGGCATCCCACCACCTCTCATACGACGTCTCATCCGCAAACAAGTTTATACATTCCCTTCATCTGTCTCTGTGGATCCCTATAAAATATATGTATAAAGTTATAAATGTTATAGTCTACCTTGTTTAGGTGTTTACTTGTGAAGTGCAGACTATAAAAATATATATGCAACTCCAAAGTAATCTTTATACTGTTACTTCCTATTTAATAGTTCATTCTTGTGCCGTCTGCTTGATCCATTTGTCTAAATTAAGGTTCCTCAGTGCTGGCAACATAAAGGCATCATCTGACAATTATTCTGCTAAATGATCCATTTTCAAATATCAGTAGTGTCTTTGGCAGGAGGCATTTTCAAACAAGTTCCCATACCACATTGTAAGATGTACTCGCCTGTTGCTGAAGACATCTGTCACCTCTTCACCCTTATGCCTGAGAATGTTGTTCTTATTTTTAGGTTTAGTGATGCACTATACACTAACGTCAGAGTCTTGCATGTATACTATATACCGTATTACTGCATGCTTCCATTCTAGACCACATAAAATATAATTGAGGAGAACTTTTCCAAAACTCACTCAGTCCATTTTTTTTGTCAGTTTTGAGCTATACGATTAATTTCATTCAAGGCACAATTCATTTACTGTAGCTTATTCCTGTGCCAAAATTCATGGACTTAGTGAGCTTTGGCACAGGAATAAGATACAATAAATGAATCTTGCCTTCATGAACCAAATTAATTGCATAGCTCAAAACTGACAAAAAAATGGACTGAGTGAGTTTTGGAAAAGTGTTCTTCAATTATGTATGGAGAAACATAGAACAAGTGTGTAAGCCAGCTTAAAACCGCAAGTATAGACTTACTGGTTTTGTAGTTTCTATTTATTTATTTAGCTCTTTATGACTATCCTTATGAAAGATTATTGACAGAAGGTTGGTTCATACTTTGTAAAGTTTTATTGTATATGTGTTTATTTTGTAAACCACTTTTGGAAGACACGATAATATAAAAAAGTATTTTTTAATAAAATATATGACGAAATGACCTTTGTCAAATTGCTACAGAGGATCAAATCAAAAGCAAGTGCTAAATGTTTTATTTCTTAAAAGGATAAAACAAGAGAAAATTTCTAACAGCTTAAAAAAAAACTACTAAAATGCTGAAAATGTACATGTATGATATAAAGAAACAAAGCATCATAGTGTAGGTATTTTTCACACAAAGGGATCCTGAAGCCCAAATGTGCAGTTAGGATGTAAGAAAAGGCTTCCTGTAAATGTGTTAAATTCTTTGGCAGTAATTTCCCTATTGCTGCATGCTAAGATTCCTATTTTATGCCTAGTTTACAAAGGCTATATAGGTACCTATGTGCCTTTATAAAATAGGCTTCCAGAACTGGCTCTGGTAACACACAGATTCTTGCAGAAATTTACACCTGTTCCAAAGACGGTGTAAATATGTGTATCTACCTGTTCAAAAAAGCATACACTATTGACCCAATATAGATGCCAACACCCTGCAACGCAGCAAATCCAGCGATCGTATTGAACATTATTTTACCTTTCCCTCTCTCTGATCCCTTTTGTGTCTGAAAGAAATGGACCCTTATCTGACCACACTCCTGCTTATTTTTGAAGGAGAAGGGCGCCCATCTTTCGACACAAATCAGGAGATGGGCGTCCTTCTCCTAAGGTCGCCCAAATCGGCATAATTGAAAGCCGATTTTGGGCGTCCTCAACTGCTTTCCGTCGCGGGGACGACCAAAGTTCAAGGGGGCCTGTCGGCACTGTATCGAAGGTGGGACAGGGCATGGTTAACAAATGGGCGTCCTCAGCCGATAATGGAAAAAAGAAGGGCGTCCCTCATGAGCATTTGGCCGACTTTACTTGGTCCAATTTTTTTCACGACCAAGCATCAAAAAAAGTGCCCGAACTGACCAGATGACCACCAGAGGGAATCGGGAATGACCGCCTCTGACTTCCTCAGTGGTCACTAACCACCTCCCACCCCGAAAAAAACAAATTCAAAAACATTTTTTTTATTAGAATATGTCCTTTGCTATGCCTCCGTCCCTGCGACGGCAATTGAGGACATCTTTCCCTGTGACGGTAGTTGAGGACGTCCAATATGTGGATGTTTTTGTGAGAAGGACATCCATGCCTTTGCGATGCCTCCGACACCCTCTTTATTTATTTATTTTGATTTTGGATCACAAGTAGCAGCAGTGGGATTTGAACCGGCCACCTCTGGATTGCAAGACCAGTGCTCTAACCACTAGGCCACTCCTCCACTCCACTCCCTTGAAATTTGGCCATCCCTGTGGGGGGAGGGGCAGTATGCAGGGCCTCTGGGGGGGAGAGATATGTTTGTGTCAGCGGAGGCATAACGAAGGTGTGGACATCCTTCTTTCAAACATTTTGGAAGTCCTCAACTGCCCCCCACAGGGACGGCCAGATTTCAAGGGAGTGGAGTAGAGTGGAGGAGTGGTCTAGTGGTTAGAGCACTGGTCTTGCAATCTAGAGGTGGCTGGTTCAAATCCCACTGCTGCTGCTACTTGTGATCCAAAATCCAAATAAATAAATAAAGAGGGTGTCGGAGGCATAGCAAAGGCATGGACGTCCTTCTCACAGAAACATCCATATTTTGGACTTCCTCATGTGCCGTCACAGGGAAGGACATCCTCAACTGCCGTCGCTTCCCCTCCTTAGGAAGGAAATTGTGTGCAAATGAGCTAACAGCGAGCAGCTCATTTGCATGCAATTTCCTTCATGCATGCCCGTTCCTTTCCGGATCGGTAAGGGAAGGGCTTTTTCCATTCGGTGCATTACGAATGCTGGCTCCTCCCACAACCAAATGGCTTGGATTTGGTCATTTCTGAGATGGGCGTCCTCGGTTTCCATTATCGTCTAAAATTGGGGGACCATGTCTAAGGTCGACCTAAATTTCATGATTTGGGCATCCCCGACCATATTATTGAAATGAAAGATGGACGTCCATCTTGTTTCGATAATACGGGTTGCCCCGCCCCTTTATGGGGCCATCCTTAGAGATGGGCGCCCCCGTTCTATTATCACCCTCTATATCACCTTGTATTTGTTTCTCTACCGTTCTTGGCTAACGCCTATGGTACCATATAAGCCACATGAGCCTGCAAATAGGTGGGGAAAATGTGGGATACAAATGTAATAAATAAATAAGCACATGGCAACTATTTTCTGTAAATATTTTTGGAGGCATGTGTGTCATGGGTAGAGAGTGGGCATTGTGATTCTGCCAGGTGCTTCTGACCTGGATTGGCCACTGTTGTAAAAAGGATAATGAGCTAGATGGGCCATCGGTCTGTCCCAGTTGAGCTATTCTTATGTTTCTGCACTGCCTGGCTAGCACATGCTAACCAGATAACACAGTATTAATGGAGGAACCCCTAGTGCCTCCTAAATAGAAGGTGGTACTTGCTCCTGTGTTAATCCAAAAGATAGTGCATGTACATTAGCACACAACCTGTAAAAAATATTTGTTAAAAAGTCTAAAACATGCTGCATTAAATCTTGGTTTAGCGTGCAGAAAATCCTGAGTTAAATAACGCTAAACCCAGATCTTAGTACACTTCAGTAAAACAACAACAACAATCATTTCTAAAGCGCTACTAGGGTTACGCAGCGCTGTACAATTCAAACATAGAAGGACAGTCCCTGCTCAAAGAGCTTACAATCTAAAAGACAAGAGAACAAACTAAAGACAAGTGAACAATCTAGAGGACGAGTGAACAGTTAATCTGATAGGGTGGATAGATTGGGGTATTTTATATTTCTCGAGCGGTTAGGCGCCGAAGGCAGCATTGAAGAGGTGAGTTTTAAGCAGAGATTTGAAGATGGGTAGGGAGGGGGGCATGGCGTATGGGTAAAGGAAGATTATTCCAGGCATAGGGTGAGGCAAGGCAGAATGAGCGGAGCCTGGAGTTGGCAGTAGTGGAGAAGGGTACTGAGAGAAGGGCTTTGTCCTGTGAGCGGAGGTTGCGGGCGGGAACATAGGGGGAGATGAGGGTGGAGAGGTAGTGAGGAGCCGCAGCCTGAGTGCGTTTGTAGGTAAGGAGGAGGAGCTTGAATTGTATGCGATATCTGATCGGAAGCCAATGAAGTGATTTAAGGAGAGGGGTGGTATGAGTATAACGGTTTTGGCGGAATATGAGACGTGCAGCAGCGTTCTGAATGGATTGAAGGGGGGATAGATGGCCGAGTGGGAGGCCGGTGAGGAGTAAGTTGCAGTAATCGAGGCGAGAGATAATGAGAGCGTGGACGAGAGTTCTGGTGGTATGCTCAGAGAGGAAAGGGCGAATTTTGCTGATATTGAGGAGGAAGAAGCGACAGGTCTTGGCAGTCTGTTGGATATGCGCAGAGAAGGAGAGGGAGGAGTCGAAGGTGACTCCGAGGTTGCGGGCAGATGGGACGGGGAGGATGAGGGTGTTATCAACAGAGATAGAGAGTGGAGGAAGAGGAGAAGTGGGTTTAGGAGGAAAGACAAGGAGCTCGGTCTTGGACATGTTCAGCTTCAGGTGGCGGTTGGACATCCATGCCGTAATGTCAGATAAACAGGCCGATACCTTGGCCTGAGTCTCCGCAGTGATGTCAGGTGTGGAGAGGTATAGCTGGGTGTCATCAGCATAAAGATGATACTGAAAACCATGAGACGAGATCAGCGAGCCCAGGGAAGAGGTGTAGATTGAGAAGAGAAGGGGTCCAAGGACTGAACCCTGGGGAACTCCAACAGATAGTGGGATGGGAGTGGAGGAAGATCCATGGGAGTGTACCCTGAAGGTGCGGTGGGAGAGATAAGAGGAGAACCAGGAGAGGACCGGGCCTTGGAACCCAAAAGAGGACAGCGTGGCAAGAAGTAAGTCATGATTGACAGTGTCAAATGCGGCGGAAAGATCGAGGAGGATGAGGATGGAGTAGTGACCTCTGGATTTGGCTAGGAGCAGGTCATTGCAAACTTTAGAGAGTGCCGTTTCAGTCGAGTGCAGAGGGTGAAAACCGGATTGAAGTGGATCGAGGATGGCGTGAGAGAAGAGAAAATCAAGGCAGCGGCTATGAACGGCGCGCTCAAGTATTTTGGAAAGGAAGGGTAAAAGAGAAATGGGGCGGTAGTTGGAGGGGCAGGTAGGGTCAAGTGAAGGTTTTTTGAGGAGAGGTGTGACAACGGCGTGCTTGAAGGTGTCGGGGACAGTTGCAGTGGAGAGAGAGAGGTTGAGGATGTGACAGATGGCGGGGGTGACGGTATGGGAGATGGTGTTGAGTAGGTTGGTGGGGATGGGATCAGAGGAACAGGTGGTGCATTTCGAGGAGGAAAGAAGGCGGGAAGTTTCATCCTCGGTGATCTCAGGGAAGGAGGAGAAAGAGACCTGGGTAGGTTGGATGGGGGGGAGGGTTAGAGGGTGAAGAGGAGGTGGTGGCTTGGTCGTGAACTCAAATTTTCTAGGTTGAAAGTTATTGCACTGGTGTACATTAAAGAATTGTCAGGGCAGTTGTATAAACTGGTGCCTATATGTTCATGCCACTTATGTGCCACAAAGTAGTACTTATGTACCATAGTTGCCTAACTGCAAAGGGATATGCAGCATGGATTAGCCATCGGCATGTCATCCCATTATTCCCCTAACTCTATAAAAGTCATCAAAAATTATGCACGCAATTTAATTGAATAATGAGCTAATTAGTGCCAATAACTAGCTGTTTAACAAGCAATTTTTGGCACTAATTAGATTTAATTGGCATTTACATGCATACATTTATTGATCCGTGCCTAAAATTTACGTGTGACCTGAAAAAGGGGGCACAGAAATGGGAGAGTCATAGGCATAATGGAATACACTTTGATTTCCATGCAGAAATCTCGGCGCAATATATAGAATTTGGGGGTATATGACCTATAGTATGCAGTCTGTGTCTTCATATTGCTATCATGATGGGTGTAACCTTTTCTAATTATCTAGAAAATGGTCTTAAAAACTGAAATTTCAAGTTAGATTATTGTGTGCTTCTAAATGTTAAAATATAGCTTACAGAATGTTAAAGGTTATAAAGAATTATTCAGGTCTCCTGTTTTTCATGCTTATTACCTACAGTTTAAAACATGCAAGTGTTAACCTTTCAAAGAGCTATAGCAAAGCAAAGGAGATTAAGAGATTCTTAATTATCTGTGTCTTCAAAGAAAATATTGTCAGGCCCAAACCATGCAGCTACTAGTGCTTGCATGGTGCTGTAAGGGCTTATACCTCTGTCTACCCTTCTTGCCTCTCATTTAAGAAAAAAAATAAAGCATCTAAGAATGCTGTCATCTATAATGTATACATTTTAAGCATATAATTAATTAAAATCTCACCTCTGACCTAATCTGCCATTCCTGGAAGATGGATTTTTATTTCTCTTTCTTTGCACAAATCATTGATCTAGCTAAATAGGGAGTATGAACAATAAACCATAGACAACAAACAAAGCCCTGGTGCGATGATGTTGCATAGCTATGTTACATGTATTATTCTGTTCCATTTTATTTTTGTTTGTTTGTTTGTTTGTTTTAACTGGGAAAGCAAAAACACTTTGGTTGGTCTCCTTTTAGATTAAACCCCTCTTTGTATGTCTTCTTTGTTTTTTATTTGTTTGTTTGTTTAGTGTATGAGGTTAAGTAGCACGTCGTGGAGGGACATTTTCGAATGGGAACGACCATCTCTAAGGGCGCCCATGTGTAAGGACAGCACCACGAAGGGGCGGGAAAACGCGTATTATCGAAACAAGATGGGCATCCATCTTTCGTTTTGATAATACGGTCGGGGACGCCCAAATCTCAACACTTAGGTCAACCTTAGAGATGGTCGACCTTAATGTTGAGATTGCCGACCTTAGAGATGGTCTCCCCAGTTTTCGGCGATAATGGAAACCGAGGACGCCCATCTCAAAAACGACCAAATCCAACTCATTTGGTCGTGGGAGGAGCCTGCATTCGTAGTGCACTGGTCCCCCTGACATGCCAGGACACCAACCAGGCACCCTAGGGGGTACTGCAGTGGACTTCAGAAATTGCTCCCAGGTACATACCTCCCTGACCTTGTGTGCTGAGCCCCCAAAACCCACTCCCTACAACTGTACACCACTACCATAGCCCTTAGGGATGAAGGGGGGCACCTACATGTGGGTACAGTGGATTTGTGGTGGGTTTTGAAGGGCTCACATTTACCAACACAAGTGTAACAGGTAGGGGGAATGGGCCTGGGTCCGCCTGCCTGAAGTGCACTGCACACACTAAAAACTGCTCCAGGGACGTGCCTACTGCTGTGATGGAGCCTGGGTATTACATTTGAGACTGGCATAGAGGCTGGCAAAAAATGTTTTTAAATTTTTTTGGGGGTGGGAGGGGGTTGGTGACCACTGGGGGAGTAAGGGGAGGTCATCCCCGATTCCCTCTGGTGGTCATCTGGTCAGTTCGGGCACCTTTTCGAGGCTTGGTTGTGAAAAAAGTGGAACAAGTAAAGTCGGCCAAATGCTCGTCATGGACGCCTTTCTTTTTTCCATTATCGGCCGAGGACGCCCATCTCTTAATCACGCCCCAGTCCCGCCTTCGGTACGGTGCCGAACCCACCCCCCCCCCCCCCCCCCCCCTTGAACATTGGTCGTCCCCGCAACGGAAAGCCGTTGAGGGCGCCCAAAATTGGCTTTCGATTATGTGGATTTGGGCGACCCTGAGAGAAGGACGCCCATCTCCCGATTTGTGTCGGAAGATGGGCGCCCTTCTCTTTCGAAAATTCCCCTGATAGTGACTTAATTGTTCATAAAGATCAGTCATAATTCATTGAAATATTATACCCTGATAAAGATGTCATTTTCACTATCCATAGTTTTAATTCTGTGTGCAATGTGTATCCTTCAACATCTGTTACCCCCCTCCCCCCATACACACACACTGGAAAAGTCTTTGTTCATGCCTTTTTAAAAGATCAATAAAAGATGTTACAAGAGATTTTGAAATCACAGAGAGACCCTCTCTGCAGATAGCAAACATACAAGTGCATGGCAATAGCACTACCTATGTAAAAATAAGTGTCTTCAGAACAGTACACACTGATTTTGCATATTGTGTTACTAATCTTAGTAGAGATTTGCACATGTATTGCTTTTCTTTCTGGCTGACTTTGTTTTTTAAGCTACTTTGCATCTGAGCCTTGGAAAGAGCAAGCTTATAGCAATTTTATTACCACCTCTCTCCTGAACATAAAAATATAAGAATTGCCAGGCTGAATCAATTAAAGTCCCATCATGTCCAGTATCCCATTTCTAGCGGTGGCCAATCCAGGACACAAGAACCTGGCAGGACCCCCAAAATACGATAGAGCCCATGCTGCTTACCCCCAGGTATGAGCAGTGGATTTCCCCAAATCTACCTTAGTAATGGTTTATGGATATTTCCTCCAGGAACTTATCCAAACCTTTTTTAAAACACATCATATTCTTCTTTCAGTGTTGTTGTCTTTGCAGTTACAGAAGAAACCTTTACTAGTGCTAGCAACAGTGACTTAGCTAGCTGGGGCGCAGGGGGAGCAGTCGCTCCCCTAAATCAATTTCTGACAAAAACGGCGCCTATGCGCATGCAAGCGTCTCACCTTCCTGCCTATGTGCACGTGCCGCCAACTTCCCGCTTGAACGCGGTGCCACTCAGCGTTGCCAGATGGGCGGTTTTCCGCAACCCGCCGCGGGAAACTTTTGCCCGCGGCGGGTTACAGTTTTTTGGGCTGGTTTTGTTTTTTTTTTGTGCGGGTTTGGGGCGGTTTTTCGGCCGACGGGGGGTGGGGCTAATGGTGACAGAGGCGGGGTTTGTGACGTTTTGGGCGGGGTTTGCCGATGTTTCGGGTGGGGCGATGACGGTGGGGGCGGGGCTGATGACGACGGGGGCGGGGTTGATGACGGCGGGGGTGGGGTGATGACGGAAGGGGCGGGGGTGATGACGGGGGTGGGGTGTGTGCGGTTTTTGGGCGGGTTTTGTGCTGTTTTGTGTGGGAATTTTTTTTTTTATATGGCAACCCTGGTGCCACTACTAGTTCCATAACAGGATCGCCATCATCGCCTACTGCTGTGAGCCGCCCAGTGTCCACGCACTCCCTGTCTCCCGTCCCCACGCTGTGCTGCCTGCAGAAGTGCTTGAAGCCAGGAGAAGGAGAACGTCGTCCAGAGAGCTGCTCAGCCAGAGCCACAGCAGCCGTTGTGAGCTGTCTCAGCAACATTCTTCTCCTCCTTTTCCTGGCTTCAAGCAGTGCAGGCAGGCAGCAATGTGGATTTCCATGGGGGCCCAGGCCAGGGTCCTCTTCTGTGCACGGTCTGCATCACCCAGGGTGTGGTCGATGCAGGGCAGGCTGCACTGCTGCAGCCCAACTGTTTGGCGGTGGCGCTGGGCCTTGGCTGTGTGAGGCTGATGGATGTGAGCTGTTCTTCTTTCTTTTTGACGGCTGGCTTGGCTGTAGGGGTAAGGTAAGAAGGGCCCAGGAACCGTTCTGCAGCTCGTGCTTTGTGTGTGCTAAAGCAGTAGCAAAAGATTATTAAAAATAAATGTGTGGTCCTACTGTAAAAAGTCTAATGCTATGCCACTTGGATATGCAGCTTGACATTTCGTCCTTTAGATTGTAAGCTCTTCTGAGCAGGGACCGTCCTTAGTTATTAATTTGTACAGCGCTGCGTAACCCTAGTAGCGCTCTAGAAATGTTAAGTAGTAGTAGTAGTAGTAAAAGGTGGAGGACAAATGGTTTTGTTTTCTTTTTTACTTATTTGACAGCTTTTTAATTTATTTGAAAGCTTCCCATATCTAGATTTAAATATCATGAAATAAAAATTGAACATCACTAAAACAGCTTTTATTCATGTTCAATTTTTATTTCATGATATTTAATTCTAGATATGGGAAGCTGGTAGAAACAAGCAGTTATCTCTGTATTTTGTGCTCATTTCTCTGCGCTGTTCTGTACAATACAGATGTAGAAATTTCAGTGAATATCCTGTTTCTTGATCTTAACTGTTCATCTGTTTCTGTAATCTGCCTTTGAGAAGCGTGTTATAAAGATGGAATATATTGAAATTAAATGGAAATAGAATTAAACTCTCTTTTCATTGGGGCACATGGAATCACATCTGCATCTGATGTCTGTTTTGATCACTTGGTGGCCCTTTACTAACATGAATACAGGGGGAGTCCCTATAGCCAGCCCTCCAAATGACACTGATTTAAAATGTAGAATAAATTAGTACTCTAGTCGATGAAACCAGTACTTCCTCTGTGTACACCCAAGCCAGCATGTTTGAAAATAAGTGAGATTAAATGAAAATGCTACCAACAATAAAGAACGACAACAAAGATGTAGCAGCGAATAGGTTTGCTTTGTTTTGAATGTACTAGATGATGGCTTTGCAAGGAAGGGGGAAACATAGACTAACTTAATTGGCTTCAACTTTTTGATGTCATCATCCCATCTCCTGTTTTCTTCAACCTTCTTGATGTCAGACTTGATGGGATTGGAGGAGGCAAGGGAAACAAGGAGGAGATGCCAGACCTTGGGGGGGGGGGGCAAGGGGAAGAATGAGGAGATGCCAGATCCGGGCAGAGGGGAGGAGCAGAAGATGGATGGGACTGGGAGGGGTGGTGAGCAGAGAGAAGGAGCAGGAGATGGATGGGTCTGGGAGGGGTGATGAACAGGGAAGGAGCAGGAGATGAGATAGATGGGACTGGGAGGGGTGGTGAGCCAGAGGGAAGGAGCAGGAGATGGATGCAACTGGGGGGTGGGAGAGGGTAAGAAGCAGGATGTGAAAATAGGGATATGAAAAGAAGGGCAAGAAAAGGGGATGATGTGGGGAAAGGTTGAGAAATAATGTGAATGACCTGGAAGACTGGAAAGAGGATAAGTGGCATTGAAAGGGGATTGGGGTACTGGTGAGGGGTATAGGAGAAGGGGATGAGTTTCTGAAGGGAGTTGAGTTAGGGTAGAAAGGGTGGTTAAAAGATGGTGAAAGAGTAGCTATTGTGCATGGGGTATAGGGTAACCGACAGAAAAGTGACCTTGGAGGCAAGGGAGGGAAGGAGACATGGATGGAGCTTGGACCGATAGGGTGATGAGATGCAGTGGAGAGTAGATGATGGCAAAGAGAGTGAGTACAGAGGATGGGAACTGGGGACTAATGAAGTGGGTGAAAGATGGGAGAGGAACTTAGAAGATGGGTAAGGGAGAGATAGAGGGGGGGGGGGGGGAGAAGGAGTGCTGGAAAGGGAATGAGAGGGGGGTGGTCAAAGCCAGTAGGTAGATGGATACTAAGGACTAAAGAGTGAAGAAAAGTGTGGGGGGGGGGGGGGGGGGAACATAAAATGAAAGATCAGTGCCAGACAGATGCAGAGAAGGACAGGAAAAAGACAAGAGAAGAGCAAAGAAATGGAAAAGCCAACCTGGAAAAGAATTTAAGAGAAGACACATGGAAAGTGGAAAAGAGACTGGGACCAGACCAACTAGAAAAATAGAATGCTCAGACTGCAAAGGTAGAAAAGAAAATATTCTTTTTATTTAATGCTTTTTAAGGACTAAGATGTACCTGCTTTGTGAAATGTACATTTTTTTTTTCGTACTGTTGTATTTTGCACAGTACAGGAGAAAATATATTTCTGTTTCTCTTTTACCAGTATTTGCACTGTTTCCAGAGTCTGGCTTTCTTGAAGAGATCTATATTTCAGTTTTTCTGGGCATGTTTTTTGTGGCTCCCTATTTTTGTATCACATGAGGGTCTTTCCATGTTCTGCATATTGTGAAGATCCTCCCCTCCGCCTGAGGGTCCTCGGGATCTCACCTTCACCCTTGCTGCCCAACCTCCTGGTTCACTGCAGTCCACAGGGCAGGGCTCAAAGAAATCAACTTCAAAGCAAAACTAACAAGTTCTTTATTTTGCTTGGGATCCAACAGTCCAGCAGTGCAAAAAGACACAATACTTGAATCAACCAAAAAAACCTCACAATTCCCCTGGTTGCTCCTCTCAGGGTTACAAACACAGCAAGAAAAAAAAACAACTTTTAACTCCCAGGCTTCCAGCGCCCAGCTGGGTTCCTTTCAGACAGTTTTATAGCCCTGGGTCTTCTTTCTCCCCCCCCCCCCCCCTCTCCCTTGGAAGGGGGCAACACACTGCAAGCAGTTCCAACAAAAAAAAAAAACCACACAGTTCTTGAGGCTTCAGCACACAGCTCAAACCCCTTCAGCTTCTTTTAGGCTTTTTAGCCACAGTTCTCACTCCCCCTTCTTCCTGCTGGGCGCAGCCCACTCCGAGAAAATCTCTCATCCCTCTTCAACCAGAACTCTTTAACCTCACAGTTCAATCACAGCCTGAGCTCTGGAAAATGAAAAGGCCCCACCCATCTGGGTCACTCTCTCTAAGCACTGACCCATTCTCCCACATGACCTTTCCTCTTTCCTCTCTTAGCCCAGTTACCATACCATGAAGTTACCTGGTCCCTTATTTTGTTACCTAATGAGTGAGCCCAGGCTGAGAGGTCCATAGGCTCTTCCTCGCTCTCCTCTCTTTCTCCCTGCCCAGCTTCTTGATACTCCATGGGCTCCCCGTCCCACCCACTTTGCAGCTGTTCCTCTTTCCCTTGATTACCCTGCAGGGGCACCACCCTTTCCTTGTTAGTTCTCCCCCTGTTCCTGCTGGGGAAGGTAATCTGTGTTCCAGGCTTTGCCCCGAGGTTGCTGGGAAATGTAGTCTCTTCCTCTCCTCCATTTTATCGGGGTCACGACCCTTTCTCTGCTCTCTCTCGGGGAATGCTGGGTAATGTAGTCATTTTTCTCTCCACCCTTTTCTAGGGGGCATTACTACTTTTCTCGCTCTCTGGGGATGGAATGGAGGCAAGGCTCTGTTCTGCCTACGTCTGCTCGTGAGCCTCCCCCCTTCTTCCTCTTTCACTTCCATCTTATCTACCCCCAGGTCCTCTCCTTCACAATATGTGACTGAGGTGACGGATTCTGCTAGCATGTAGTGTTTTGTGTAGGAATGTGTAACAGTCCAGCTTGTTCAGTTTTCCAGTAGCAGGTATATTGGTGCTCTAGGGTCCAGTATCTTTTCATAGATGGGCTAGGGCTCTTATGTGTTAAGTTTTCTGTATAGATTTTGAGTGTCTTTTTGTAGGGTTTTGTGTTATTTCATAAAGTGTCTGGCCCTATTATTTTTGATATGCTGGCTTCATATTCAGCATTTTAGTCTGGTGTGTGTGTGTTTTTTTTAATAGCCTTAACGAATATGTATGAGATGTACATATGCAAATGAATATGCAAATGTGGTAAGCCACACCCTTTGCCCCCCAAAATGAAACAGTCAAACTATGCCCATGTCTGGCGCCCATGTTTACAAAAGTCTGCTCCCCCAGACATCAAAACCTAGCTACGCCTCTGGCTAGCAACTGTTGTAAAGCAAGTATGGCTCTAATCATGGCATTTCACAGTGAGTTTGGAAGGCACGATCGTTTTTAAGGGATAGTGGGCCTTATTTAAATATGCAGTTACTCGCATAGCAAAATTACTGAATGAATAGTGGCACTGAGATAACTAGTTCCTCAGCAGCACAAATTCAAACAATCCAATAAGTCCTGCATACACTTACTCCAAATAATTCCTTTTGGTTCACATCAACAAAACTATATAAAGCTCAGATTCAGCTTCTATAGTGGTCAGAGTAAAAGCAATGGGATAGACAGCAATGCCTTGACACCATTTCACTCAAACTGAGCTTCTTTTGAGGGTGGTACATAAAGGTGCACACTGCTTATATATAAATATTCAACAATTATTAATTCTATTAACAAATTTTATCAAATACAAACTGTCAATCATGTACAGAATTCAAGTCTAATAATATTAAACAACTTTATTAATTCAAATAAATAATATTCATAAAACAGTTCATACATGAGGGGGAAAATTTGAGCTGTCATGAGAAATCTGTTTTGGATGTATGAAGAACAGCAAACCATGAGCTTTGCCAAGTCAATATGGGGCTCATTTTTGAAAGAGAAAAACATTCAAAAAGTGGCATAAACAGGCAGGTGGACATTTTTCTCGCCAAAACGTCCAAATCGGTATTTTTGAAACCATTTTCCATAAGTTTTTCTATGCTGTTCATCTGTAGTTCATCTAAATTTCAAGGGAGCGTGTCGGGGGTGTGTTAAGTGCAGGATTTGGTTGTTCCAAGACTTGGACATTTTTCAGCTACAATAAAACAAACAAAAATGTGCAAGACTAAAACTAAGACATTTTGAGATAGAACTGTTTTAATAATAACTAAGCCACCAAAACAACTCCCTAAGGGGCCCTTTTACAAAGGCGTGCCAAAAATGTCCTGCGATAATGTGGGTACGTGTATTGTACACGCGCTGGTCCATTTTTCCACTGTGTCTGGAAAAAGGGATTTAGGGGGACCAGGAAATGGATGTGCGGCAAAATTAAAACCAGCGTGCATCTATTTATGGCCTGAGCCCTTAATGCCACCCATTGACTTAGCGGTAAGGGTTCATATGTTACCTGCGCTGTAACCATCCAGCGCGTCCCAAACTGCCGATTACCATCGGGAACGCCCCCATGGTGGAAATAGAAATTATTTTACTAAGGGGCCCTCCCAACGCGTGCCAATTTGGAGTTATCACTTGGCTACCACATGGTTCTTGCCGTAATTTCATTTTTGTCGTGCATCTTATACGCGTGTACGAAAAATTATTTTTATTTTCTGGCGCACATCCACTACATGTGCCAAGTGGCATTTGACGCACGTAGGTCATTACCACCTGGTTAACGCATGAGACCTTACCGCTAAGTCAATGGCTGATGGTAAGGTCTCAGACCCAAAATGGATGCGTGCCAATTTTTATTTTGCCCCATGTCCATTTTCAGCAAACATTTTTAAAAGGCATTTTTTTGCAGGTACGCTGAAAAATTGATTGGAATGCACCCAAACTACGCACCTACACTACCGCAGGCCATTTTTCAGCGCACCTTACTAAAAGTACCCCTTAGGTACTAACACATGCCTAACACTGCTTAAAAGGCTTACCATGGGAAGTACTGAGGCATCCTGCAGTAAGTCTGACATTAGTGCACACAAACTTCATGTAAAAGAATATTTTTATTTTTTCCATGTAAGGGGCATGTCGGGAGGGTGAAAAGCAGGTATTCTGCACTAACCAGGTAGCACATCTACATTATCGCATACTAACTGATTGCAGCAGGATTCGCGCATGTGGCCTTACTGCCTACAAAATAAGTGGCAATAAGTGCTCGTGCTAATTTTTATTAATGGCCACGCACTAATGGCAATATTAGCACATGGCTATTAATTTGAAAAAAATAGTGAACCAGCCATTTTCCTGCTCTTAATAAAATGACCCCTTATTTATCTATTTATCTATTGTTTTATTGATGGTAGGTAAAACCTAAAATCAGAAACCCTAGATATAACTCTGAATCACATGTAAGCTCTTGTATGCAAGTGAAATGTTCCTCATTTTGGACAGTGAAAAAAAGGAAAATGTTACCTTGAAAACTAAAAATTACCCTTCAATAAATAATCACTAATGTATAAAATAGAGTCCTCAGTAATTATGATGAAGTGAACAAACTGTGGCTTTATGCTCTCGGTCTCAGGAACCGTTATGATACATCACAGCCCCTTAGAACGCTATTATATATGCTCCTTTTCCATCATTGGACTCATATCAAATGTGTAATGTGTGACAATAAACAAAAAACTGTAACTTAGATCAGTTCCTTATCTCTTGCTTAACTATACAATGAACCTGTCTTGAGTTTAGCTAACCATCAAATTATCCCAACTGGCTCTGTACCACACATCTTATTCCCATCATATATCTGCTCTTGGTCCCTCAACTATATGGTAAGCCATACTGTGAAAAAATCATAACTATGTTAGTTGAATGTTCTAAGCCATGCTTATTAGGTGTATCATTAGTATTATGCTAAAATTGTATTATACCTCTGGTATTTGAATTCCTGTACTGTTAAATGTATACATATATTTTATACTGTTTCACGGTAGTTCTATTATTAGGTTTCAATTTACTGTAATCAAGCATTAATAATGCAGTTAGATCTCTGCAGAGATTAAATGAATTCTTTGCTTTGGTCTTCACCGAGGAAGATTTAGGAGAGATACCGGTGCCAGAAATGGTATTCAAAGCTGACGAGTCAGAGAACCTAAATGAAATCACTGTAAACATGGAAGTTGTGATTCCGCAATTTGATTTGGTTCATCATGATACACTTCTGAGCAGTGGCGTAGCTGCTATGGGGCCACGGGGGCCTGGGCCCCTGCTGATGACCCCCCCTCCCGCCGTCAACCCGCCATTGCCATCTGCTACCTTTGCTGGCGGGGGACCCCAACCCCTGCCAGCTGAAGTCTTCTTCCTTCGTTTGGTTTCAGGAAGAAAGGTTTTACTCTTTTAAGTTTCCACATGGTGTGGAACATCTTTTTCGTCGTGTTTTTCACGTGGGTGTCAAGAGTGAGGTTTCGATCAATGGTGACTCCAAGAATTTTCAAGTTTTGTGAGACCGGAAGGGAACAGTATGGTGTGATTTTGGTGTTGACATTTTTTTGTGTTGTGTTGTGAGGTGAGTACAAGACATTGTGTTTTTTTCTACGTTAAGTTTTAGTTGGAATGCATCTGCCCAAGTGTGCATTATTTGGAGGCTTTGGTTGATCTCGTTGGTGATTTCATTTAGATCATGTTTGAATGGGATGTAAATTGTGACGTCATGTGCATAAATGTAGGGGTTGAGGTTTTGATTGGCTAGTAGTTTGGCTAGAGGTATCATCATTAGGTTGAATAATGTTGGTGAGAGAGGGGATCCCTGGGGGACTCCACACTCAGGTATCCATGGTGGTGATCTGTCCGCGTTCGTTGTTACTTGGTATGATCTTGTGGTCAGGAATCCTTTGAACCATTTGAGAACAGTGCCTCCTACTCCAAAGTATTCTAGTATATGTATTAGTATTTCATGGTTAACCATGTCAAAGGCCATGTCAAAGGCATGGACATGTTGAATTGCAGGAGGAGGATGTTGTTACCAGTCGCAATTGCTTGTTTGAATAAGTTCATTGCGGACACTAGTACAGTTTCAGTGCTGTAACATATAAACTGAAAAAATTGATTAAAATCTAAGGCATATGTGTTGATTTTAGATTAACTATGGAGGAACAATGTAGCCATTTAACCAAGTGGTTCCCAAATCTAATCCTGGAGGCACTCCAGCCAGTCATGTTATCAGAATACCAACAATGAATATTCATGAGATACATTTGATTGCAGCGGTTTCAGGATATCCACAATGAATATTCATAAGAAAGATTTGCATGCAGTGCCACCACTGCAATCAAATCTGTCTCATGAAATATTCATTGTGGATATTCTGAAAACCTGACTGGTTGGGATGACTCCAGAACCAGGTATAGGAACCACTGATGTAACCAAAAGTTGTTTTTAGATTATGAGGACATTAAGAAGAATATGAAGTACCTTCATCAGAATCAATTTAGGTTAGTATGACTTAACCTAAGTAAATTGGATTATTTTAATATTCTTTACTTGGGTGTGTCAAAATGACAGACAGTTCAAAATACAGCTATTTGATTAATTTTGCTTTAAAACTTCCACTTCTAGTACTCCTTTTTTATGTAACTCTACATAGGCTTCCAGTACAGGCTCGCATTGTGTTTAAACTTGGAAGCCTTATATTTAAGATTTTATATGGTTTGATTCAGGGGAGTAGCTACGGGTGGGCCTGGATGGGCCCAGGCCCGCCCAGTTTGTGCTCAGGCCCATCCAGAGAAGACTCCCAACACCTCCGTCACCGACGTGTCTCCTCACACCCTTTCCCACCCCCACCGTAGCGCTTCCCTTTAATGCTATCGGCGCTGCCTCCTCACCTCACAGTCTCCGTTTTCCATCCCCGCGGCAGCGCTTGCAAGTTGCTATCGTCGGTATGCTACCACAGCTGACAGACACAGCGTGACGTCCTACTCCAGCACCTTCCCTCTGCCGCGTGTGTTCCGCCCTTCGTAAACAGGAAGTTGAATTAGCGCGGCAGAGGGAAGGCCCCGGAGCAGGACATTGTGCCATGTCTCTCAGCTGTGTCAGGCAGCGCCGACGATAGCAAATTGCAAGCGCTGCAGTGGGGGTAGGACACGGAGGCTGTGAGGTGAGGAGGCACTGGACTTGCAGGGGGGAGGTTGCAGGGAAGGAGAGACGGAGAGGTGCTGGCTTTGCAGGGGGGAAGGGGAGAGGAGCTGCATATGTGGGCGGGGGTTGGCGGGAAAGGGGAGGTGAGGTGCTGGACATGTAGAAGGGGGGCTAGGATAGGTGCTGGATATGCAGGGGATTGGGGATGGCTGAAGGGAAAGGAGAGAGATGTGGACCATGTGGGGAGTAAGGTAGAGGTCCAGCATGGAATGGGGTAGGGACAGAGTATGGGTGCCCACCCATCCAACCTGCTGGCCCACCCAAAAATTGCTTTCTGGCTACGCCACTGGTTTGATTCCCTCATATATGTTGTCTTTGATCTGTAGGCCTGCATGTACAAGAAATCATCTTGTTCATTATTTTAAATTGGTATTGTCCAAGTCCTATGTGTATACGATAGCGGTGATCCACAAGGATCACCGCTATCGCCGATCCTCTTCAACCTAATGATGACCCCACTAGCCAAGACATTATCCAACCAAGGCCTTAACCCTTTCATCTATGCAGACGATGTCACTATATACACACCTTACAGATCTACACTGACACAAATCGCTAACGAAATCAAGATCGACTTGAATACCATGGACTCTTGGGCAAATGCATTTCAACTAAAACTCAACAAAGAAAAAACACACTGTCTCATCCTTTCATCCCAACACACCACAGACAATCCCACAACTATCAACACCCCAGACCACACCCTCCCTGTCTAAGACAGCCTGAAAATCCTTGGCGTTACGCTGGACTGCAACATAACACTAGAGAACCAAGTAAAATCCACAACAAAGAAAATGTTCTACTCAATGTGGAAACTCAAACACGTGAAACAATTCTTCCCGAGGGAAACATTTCGCAACCTGATACAATCAATGGTACTAAGCCATGTAGACTACTGCAATGGAATTTATGCGGGATGCAAAGAACAAACCTTAAAGAAACTTCAGACCGCTCAAAACACAACAGCAAGACTCATCTTTGGAAAAACACGATTTGAAAGTGCAAATCCCCTCCGCGAAAAACTACACTGGCTCCCAATCAAAGAACGCATTGCCTTCAAAATCTGCACTATGGTTCACAAAATTATCTACGGTGAAGCACCGGGATACATGACAGACTTGATCGACCTACCAACTAGAAACACATCTGAATCAACACGAACATACCTAAATCTCCACTACCCAAGCTTCAAAGGACTCAAATACAAATCAATTTACACATCCAGTTTTTCCTACATCAGCGCACAACTGTGGAACACACTACAAAAGGCTTGAAAACTACATATGACCACTTAAACTTAAGAAAAACACTTAAAACCCACCTGTTTAAAAAGTCATACCCTACCGACCCAACATAAATGCCTGATCTCTGCGACACAACAACACTAATGTTCGTAATGGTCATTGCACAACTCTCCCATTGTACGATTCCTTTATGTGGTCCTGCCACATGAACCTTATCCTACCATAACATCACCTTGTATTTGTTTACTCCGGAGTCTGCAAACAGCTCTCCTGCACTATGTAGGCCACATTGAGCCTACAAATAGGTGGGAAAATGTGGGATACAAATGTAATAAATAAATATAATATTGGAAATTATTTCAAACATCATAGTGAGGTTGCAATAGAGACCATAGTAGACCAGCAGGCTCATTTTCCTTGCAACGAACTTCCGATAGAGACGCCCAAAATTGGGTTTCGATTATTCCGATTTGGACGTCTCTGAGAGATGGATGTCCAAGTACCGATTTATGTCAAAAGATGGACGTCCATCTCTCAGAGATGTCCAAATTTCAAGGGGGCATGGCGTGGTGGAGGTGGGACTTGGGCGTTCCTAAGACTTGGACGTCTTTGAGCCATAATGTAAAAAGCAAAGATGTCCATGACTAAAACTTGGACATTTTCACCAGGACCTGTTTTTATTACGAATAAGACATAAAAAGGTGCCCAAAATGACCAGATGACCACTGGAGGGAATCGGAGATGACCTCCCATTTCTCCCCCAGTGGTCACTAACCTCCTCCCACCCTCAAAAAACATGATTAAAAATATTACTTGCCAGCCTCAGATGTCATACTCAGGTCCATGACAGCGCATGCTGGTCCCTGGAGTAGTTTCGTAGTAGGTGCAGTGCACTTCAGACAGGTGGACCCAGGCCCATACCCCCCTACCTGTTATATGTGTGGAGGAAACAGCAAGCCCTCCAACATCCACCAGAAACCCTCTGTGCCCACATATAAGTGTCCCCCTTCACCCATAAGGGCTATGGTAGTGGTGTACAGTTGTGGGGTAGTGGGTTTTGGGGGGGCTCAGCACACAAGGTAAGGGAGCTACTGTATGTACCTGGGAGCATTTTATGAAGTCCACTGTAGTGCCCCCTAGGGTGCCCGATTGCTGTACTGGCATGTCAGGGGGACCAGTCTACTACAAATGCTGGCTCCTCCACGTCGAAATGGCTTGCATTTGGACATTTTAGACTTGGACATCTTTGGTTTCGAAAATCGCCAAAAATCAAAGACTTCAAATCCAAGGACATCCATGGTATTTTCGAAACCAAAGGTGGACATCCATCTTTTTTTTACAAAATGACCTCCTTGCCTCCGAATTTGGACGTTTTACAAAGACATCCAAATTCCAACTTAGACATTTCTTTCAAAAATGCCGCTCCAGGTGTCTTTAAATAAAAAGCAGACAAAATATTGCAAATCATCACTGTCAACTGCTGAGCAAGATGCAAATAGGAACAACAAACATAGTTTGAAATGTCTATATGTGAATACCAGAAGCCTAAGAAATAAGATGGAAGAGTTAGAATATATTGCACTAATGAAAAATTAGATATAATAGGCATCTCTGAGACCTGGTGGAAGGAGAATAACAAGTAGGACACTGTCATATACAAATTATATTGTAATGATAGGATGGATCGAATTGATGGAGGGGTAGCATTGTATGTTAAGGAGGGCCTTGAATCAAATAGATTGAAAATTTTGCAGGACACAAAACACATCTTGGAATCCCTATGGATTGAAATTCCATACATAAAGGGGAAAAGGATAGTGATAGGAGTGTACTACCGTCCACCTGGCCAGGATGACTGTACAGATGTAGAAATGTTATCAAAAATTAGGGAGGCTAACAAACAGTCCAACACAATAATACTGGGTGATTTCAGTTACCCCAATATTGACTGGGTAAATGTAACATCAAGGCATGCTAGGGAGGTAAAATTCCTGGACGAAATCAGAGATTGCTTTATGGAGCAGCTGGTACAGGAGCCAACAAGAGGAGGAAAAATTCTAGGCCTAGTCCTTAGTGGAGCACTTGATCTGGTGCAGGAAGATATTCCATGTATTAAAAAAGGAGAACGGAAGGCCAAATGACAGCCAACATGGTTAAAAAGTGAGGTAAAGGAAGCTATTAGAGCTAAAAGAAAATCCTTCAGAAAATGGAAGAAGGATTTGACTGAAAATAATGAGAAACAGCATAAGGAGTGGCAAGTCAAATGCAAAGCACTGATAAGGAAGGCAAAGAGGAACTTTGAAAAAATGATTTCATTGGAGGCAAAAACACGTGGAGGGGCATAATCGAACGGAAACGCCTATCTCCATGGGCGTTTATCTCTGAGAATGGGTCTGTGAAGGGGCGGGCCGAACCGTATTTTCGAAAAAATGGACGTTTTTGAGCTGGGCGGGGTTTTTTTTTTTTTAGCGATAATGGAAACTAAAAACGCCCAGCTCAAAACCTCCTAATCTGAGCCATTTGGTCGTGGGAGGGGCCAGGATTGGTAGTACACTGGCCCCCCTGATATGCCAGGACACCAACTGGGCACCCTAGGTCAGTGCGGTGGACTCAGAAAAGCTCCCACATGCATAGCTCCCTTACCACGGGTGCTGAGCTCCCAACCCCCTCCCCTAAAACCCACTACCCACAAATGTACAACATTACCATAGCTCTTAGAGGTGAAGGGGGCACCTACATGTGGGTACAGTGGGTTTTGGAGGCATCCCATTTACCAGCACAAGTGTTACAGGTGGGGGTGGGATGGGCCTGGGGCCATCCGGCTGAAGTGCACTGCGGTACCCACTAACAGTGTTCCAGGGACCTGCATACACGCAGGCCTCTAGGACTGGTTGATGCTATATAACATTGGCACACCAGTTGACACCTGAAGACTAATCTCTCCGAAAACATCCTTTATTGGAATAACCGCCTTTACTCACAGTTAACTGCAGATCAGAGGTTGTGCCCCACTGGCAACAAGTCTCCTGGTACTGAGATGAGCAGTAGGTCAGAGCTGGCAGAATGCTGTACAATGCCCTCTTTCAGCCACATTCAAGGGAAGAACTAAGTTCTATAACGTGGTTAACACAGGAAAGGGAACTAAAACTGGCTTACAAAAATGGCCACTACCGCATGGACTACAACAGGAAACACAACAGGGCACACTCTGACCCAGTAGGCAGGGGGAAAAGCACCATGGGAGAAGAGCCTACCAACTACCAACATCATGAGACTGTAACACAAGCTAATGAAAATCACGGAGCCCAATACCCTACACCCACCACAATGCAATGCTGATGTGACCCTGTACTGCACCCGAGAGCCACATCTGACCCAGGGAAAGGCTGTGACAGGATCGAACACATTATGCTGTCAGGAGGTGGGTACGGCATTTGAGGGTGACATACAGCTGGAAAAAAAGTTTTTAAAGTGGGGGTTTTTTTTGGTGGGAGGGGGCTAGTGACCACTGGGGGAGTCCGGGGAGGTCATCCCCAATTCCTTCCAGTGGTTATCTGGGCAGGTTGGAGCACTTTTTTGGGACTTGTTCATGAAAAAAGGGTCCAAAAAAAGTGACCCAAAATCGACGTAAAACGCCTTTTTTTTTTTCGATTATCAGCTAAGACGCCCATCTCTCCTCGGCTGATAACCACACCCCAGTTCCGCCCCCACCACCCTCCGAAACCCCCCCATCAACTTTATTCGTTTCCGCGACGGAGTACAGTTGGAAATGCCCAAATCGGCTTTCGATTATACCGATTTGGGCGCCTTTGCGAGACAAACGTCTATCTCCCGATTTAGGTCGCACTATAGGCGTTTTTCTCTTTCGAAAATAAGCTGGATAGTAAAAACTTTTTTTAGGTATATTAAAAGGAAGAAGCTTGCAAAAGAATCAGTTGGGCTGCTAGATGACTGAGGGGTAGAAGGGGCATTCAGGGAAGACAAAGCCATAGCAGAGGATTAAATGAATTCTTTGCTTCACTTTTCACCGAGGAAGATTTGGGTGAGATACTGGTGCCAGAAATGGTATTCAAAGATGACAATTCATTAGAAACTGAATGAAATCTCTATGAACCTGGAAGATGTAATGGCACAATTTGACAAACTGAAGAGCAGCAAATCGCCTAGACCGGATAGTATTCATCCTAGAGTACTGATAGAATTGAAAAATGAACTTGCAGAACTATTGTTAGTAATATGTAATTTATCTTTAAAATCAAGCCTTGTACCGGAAGATTGGAGGGTGGTCAATGTAACGCCGATTTTTTTAAAAAGGTTCCAGAGGTGATCCTGGAAATTATAGACCGGTGAGCCTGACGTCGGTGCCGGGCAAAATGGTAGAGACAATTATAAAGAACAAAATTACAGAATATATGCAAAAGCATGGATTAATGAGACAAAGCCAACATGAATTTAGTGACGGGAAATCTTGCCTCACCAATCTATTACATTCTTTGAAGGGGTGAACAAGCATGTGGATAAAGGTGAGCAGGTCAATATGTGTATCTGTATTTTCAAAAGGCATTTGACATAGTACCTCATTGAAGACTCCAGAGAAAATTGGAGGCAATGCTCTATTGTGGATTAAAGCTAGTTAAAAGATAGAAAACAGAGTAGGGTTAAATGGTCAGTATTCTCAATGGAGAAAAGGTAGATAGTGGGGTTCCCCAAGGGGTCTGTGCTATGACCTGTGCATTTTAACATACTTATAAATGATCTACAGATGAGTGTAACTAGTGAGATAATTAAATTTGCCAATGACACAAAGTTATTCAAAGTTGTTAAATCACAAGAGGATTGTGAAAAATTACAAGAGGACTTTGTGAGAGTGGGAGACTGGGCATCCAAATGGCAGATGACATTTAATGTGAGCAAGTGCAAAAGTGATGCATGTGGGAAAGAGGAACCCAAGCTATAGTTAAGCGATGCAAGGTTCCACATTAGGAGTCACAGACAAGGAAAGGGATCTAGGTGTCATCATTGCACCCTTCACCTTATCTTGACCTTCTTCTCTCTGTTGTTATTTCTCATCTTGATTACTGTAACTCTGTAGCCAGTCTTCCTCTGTATTCCATTAAAGTCTTCAGCTCAATCAGTCATCAGCTTCAATAATTGAGCTCCATTCTTCTCACCGCTTCAACCGTGATACTCTTCTCCTCCACCTGAACACCGGTTCCTGGTTTCAGCACATATAAAGTTTAAAAGCCTGTCTCTCGTCTTAAGTCACAACTCCCCTCCACCCCTTCCTGTTTTCACTCGGTCCTGCTGCCTTACACTCCGACACATTCCCTCCATTCCTCCATTGCCAATATTTTGGCAGTGCTCTGTCTCACAGCATTTTCTTTTACCATGCTCCTGTGAATCCTCCATTAGTTCCTTGGCCAATCCCTCTGGAATGCGCTTCCCTTTCATCTCTGTCAGGAGACATTTTACCCAAGGTCTAAGTTGATGCTCAAAACTCATCTATTCTCTGAAGAGTTTTGTTAACCTGCACTTCTATTTCTTCTCCCCCCTCTTTTTGTGTCTGTCTCCCCATTATTTGTTTTAGTATTGTAAACTGCACAGTAGCCATGTTGACCCCTGTGATTTATCAAGCTCATGAAAGAATAAATAAATTTTAAAAACTCTGTGAAGCCGGCTATTTGAACGGGCATATTTTAAAAAATCTGATTGTTCCTTGTTTTAATACCGAGCTTGAATATCAAGAGATGTAAAGCATTATGTATTTGAGATGTCATCAATAAAATGTTGAAAACATAAAAAAAAAAAATCTGAATTATTCAAATTATTTGAATTACTCTAGTTATTTATATTGTTACAACTTATGATTCTTCATACTGTTTGCATTTATGTTTGTGAATTATATTGTAGCCTTTGTAGAAAGACAGTATAAGCCTATTAAATAATTAAAATACATAAAAGCAAATGCATATTACTTTGGTTTTGAAATTTCTCATGGTTGTTTTTGTTTTCTGAAGGTCGATTTTTATTAAGGAAAGCCCTCGCAAACACGTAAACATTTGAAAATGCCATCCACTAATGTACTTTATTTTCCCAGCATAAATTTGCTCTTATGAATATCTCCTCTCACACTAAAAGATGTGCATTGTGGAACTATGCATGGATGTCCAGCCACATTGAGAACATAATTTTTTATAGTTGATTAATGGAAGTAAAATGCATTTTAGTCACATAGGGGTCCTTTTACTAAGGTGCGCTGAAAATTGACCTGCGGTAGTGTAGACCCGTGTTTTGGGCGTGTACAGAATCATTTTTCAGCGCACCTGCAAAAAATGCCTTTTTAAAATTTTTGCCGAAAATGGACATGCGGCAAAATGAAAATTGTCATGCGTCCATTTGGGTCTGAGACCTTACCGCCAGCCATTGACCTAGCGGTAAAGTCTTATGTGGTAACCGGGCAGTAATGACCTACATGCGCCAAATGCTACACGTGCCAGAAAATAAAAAATATTTTTGGACGTGCATAGTGGACACGTGACAAAAATGAAATTACCGCAAGGGCTATGCGGTAGCACTGTGTGAACTCCATTTTGGCCCACATTGTGCACACATAGATGCTTACGTGGCTTAAGTAAAATGGCCCCATAACTTACTTTGAAAATTTTCCTTTCAAGCTAACTTTTGTATTTGATATTGAAGAATTGTAAACTGTTCAGACAGTTTCTTCTTGGGTGGTATATTAAGTTTATAATAAACTTGAATTTTGATCCTGAATGCTATTTTGTATGTAATCTTATTTTCAGATTTTGAACTATCATCCTTCAAAACCTGCTGATATTCATATTCATCAAAGCTTGATTTGCTTTTCTTATTCTTTGTCTGGTTTTATGTGTTGACAACTTGAGCTCTACTCAGGGCTAGGAATTGTACTAGTATCTAAGTATGACTGCAGTTCCAAATAAAGGGGTCCTTTCACTAGGTAGCATTAAGCAGCTAATTCGGGTTTTACCATATAGTAAGCAATGTGGGCCTGCACTAATATCTCCTATACTAAAAAAAAAAAAAAAAAAAGCAGTGCAGTAGAAATTCTGCATTACCTAACATAAACGTAGGCTGGAGCTGGCCATGATACAGGCGAGTGGAGAAGTGGCTGGCTATGACAGCTAGTACACTATCATATGGTAGGTGTCATGATTGCCAGTAATGCAGCTTCACTTACCAGCATCTTAAGGAAAGGTGGTAAGTTCAGCTGCGCTACCTGCAGTCTGGTAGTGCACTCTAGATGACTTTTAAAGGTATGGTGGCGCTCCTTCTCCTCTTCAATCCTCCCCACCCCACAACAACATCCCTTCCAATCCCCACCCACACCCCACAGCGACAGTCCCCTCCAATCCCTCCTCCCCACAAATGACAGCTTCCTTCTGAACCCCCAACAGTGACAGCCCCCCTTCCAGTCCCTTATCTAAAATTCCACTCCCTGACAGCAAAATCCTTTATATAGAGATGCCCTCTAGAGGTAATATTGGGAGACTACTACTAGAGGTCATTGGTGCCACTTTGCATCTCAGCACTGATACAGGCAGCAGCAGAGGGGATCACTGCTGATGGAGACCTCCAGACCACCAATGCTGACACACGTGTAGGTCTTGGGAGGCTCGGGGAGGTGGGAGTTTTAGATGGGGGGAATCAGTAGGGGGCTGTAATTATTGGGGGGATCAGGAGGAAGATCTGATTGTGACGGGGTAGATGGGGATCATTAGCACACCTTAGTAAAAGGACCCCTTATTTTGTAATTGTGAGCCCTCGAGGAACAGAAAAATACCTGCTGTACCTGAATGTACACCACTTCAATAGCCTTCAAGCTTGCAGGTGTTTTATATATTTAGGTACAGTAGATATTTTTCTTTTCCTGTAGGCACACAATTTAAAAATTAAAACAGATTTAAAGTGGGATTTGAACCTGGGTCTCCTGGTTTATGCACTAACCACTAACCTACTCCTTAGACCTGCATTCTGCTCTGTTCAGAATGCCAATAATACCTGATACTGTCACAGAGTCTGGTATTCCTTTCCAGTTTCACTTTCAGGGGAGAGGAAGGGAGACATCAACCACTGGGAGATTAAGGAGGTGTCATGCCTTTATCCCTCCAATGGTCAGCTGCTCAATCAAAGCACCTTTTTGTACCCTCGATGTGATTGGAAAGTGTGTAACCAAGGACGTCTTTCTTTTTAGAACTGGACGTTTCTTCCCATTCCGTTATCACTGTTGGACATCCTGATTTTGATTCCTCCCCAGATTCCATCCACAACGCGCCTCCTTGTTATTTGGACTTACTACAGTGTTGGACATCCCTTTTCGCTTTTACAAAGTCGGGATTTGGATGTTTCAAACACGTGGGCGTCCTTTTGGGCATTTTGAGATGTCCATATGTTTCAAAAATAAGTACCTTAGGGCTCCCAAGTTTAACTAAAATTAAGGTCACAAATTAAGGAGCCTAAGTAGAGCTTGAATTTAGGTGCTCAGGTTTTGAATATCAAGTTGTTGTTTTTTTAATGCATGGTTACACCTCTACTCTTAATTTGAGTATGTGGACTACTATAATGCAAAGATTCAACTTTTTAATGGATCTAAACGTTGTTACAATGTATGGATATGAACATAACACTAAAAAGCTCTGTTTGCCTTTTTTGTCATCTGTACCTGCAAAAATAGAACAATAACTAATATAAGTAAGAAGCAGCTTTTATGTTAGATATAAAGCAATGCCATTAGTACTGTTCTGCTTTTGGCAGGTACAAATGACAAAACATGTACACAGGCTTTTTAGTTAGTCATTATAATTAAGGAACCTTTGATAAAAATGTCTACTAGGATCTGTTAGAAGAAACACAAATTACTTGGAAACAGTCCTTAATGGTTCAAGTGTCCTCATAGTCTTTCTATGTATATTTTTCTGATGGACAGTGCAGAGGAGAATAATTATGCATATTACATTACCTTCTTATGAGATTTCCAAAATGCTCAGTAACTTGAGGAAAGGAAGTTTTTGCAATATTTATTGTGACAACTTTGCCCGATGCGAAACAATGAAATAATGCAATATTAAGTAGATTCCAAGAAATGCAAAAATGAAACATCCAAGGACTTTATTAATTGATTGCATATCAGTGTTCTCAGAAAACCTATTTATTGATTGCAGTTGTTGGGGCCAGCTTTTTCTTAGCCACATAAGGACATCACATGCATACACAGTGCAGAAAATGTCAGACAAATCCAGTGTTTGCATCCATCTCAAGTAAACTTTAAAAGGATAATTTGTAGGAGAGAGGGTGTTGGTAGGCTTGCAGTTTTTTGAATACCTGTGCAAGTGTCATAAACATTCTTCTAAAAATAAAATTATATTTCTGCTGACAATAGCACCTTATCACTATTCCAAATTCATAGCCAAGTACTACTGAGAGGAAGCTGGAAGCAACAAAACAGCATGACTGCTACCTGCTGTGGTCACACATCCAGCTGCAACACTGCGTAAAAGGAAGAGCAGTAAATGAGAGAAGAAAATTACTTAGAACAATCAGCAAATTATATCTATAAAACTTTTCTGAATACAAGTCGGTTTTTCTAAGTCTGTGACTTGACACAATAATGTATTATTGTGTCTTACTACAATACCATTTTGGCAATATTTGATAAGATGTTGCATGATTATTACATTTTGGGAAGGTTTGGAAAGTAGATTTGGATAATTTGCACTAGTAGTACATTTAGGGCTTCTTTTACAAAGCTGCGCTAGTGATTCCCATGCGACAAATGAATGGTAGCTCATAAGAATTGAATGGGCTTCCTCTCGTTTGATGCACAGAGAATCGGTAGCTCGACTTTTTAAAACAGGCCATTAGGTTGGTAAGTATGAAAGAGATGTCATCACTATTGAAACACATTTTCTTCAACCCACTGTGCACTAGATTTATGCCCGATGCACTTGCTGAAATCTCCATTAAGTTTCATAATTGGATAAATCAGTCTTTGAGTCAATATTATTAGGCAATATAATACTAACTCCATTATTTTAAAACCCCTCTTGGAGTAAAGAAGATCTTATGAACTATAGGCCTTTAGCGAATATACGATATTTACTACGTTTTTAGAGACCACTGTGGCAACGCAATTGACAGAATGGTTAGAATATCATAACATCTTCCAGCCATCACAGTTTGGTTTTAGAAAGAAAGCCAATTTGGAATCTTTACTTGGATTATTAATTCATGATATCAGAAAATTATGGCGTACTGGACAACAGGCTATTGTCCAACATCTCTCCCCCTCATCCCACCACCCCCAGGTAGGGCCATCTTCTCTGCCATCCCAGGTCTCTGCCCTGCCCCTTATGGGTCTAGCATCTCTCAATACCTCCATCTCTTTGCTTGCCTCAGTCCTACAAACTTGCATGTCTTTTCCGGCAGCGATTAACCCAGGCTGCCTGTGGCAGGCCCTGAGGCTTTTCCTCTGCCTCATCCTTTCCATTCAGCACCAGGAAGTTGTGTCAGAGAAGGCAAAGCACAAAAAAAAAACAGCACAAAGGGCCTTTAAAAATGAAAGGGAACACAATTTTTTTCATTAAAAAATCAAAATTCACTATTAAAGGATTTTTAAATGAAAAAAAAGTGTTCCCTTTCGTTTTAAAGGCCCGTTGTGCTGTTTTTTTGTGCTTGGTCTCTTTTTTTGTACTTGGTTTCCTCTCTTTGTACGTGTCAGAGAAGGCAGCACATGGCAGAGTGAAAGCCCGTGGGTCGGCCCAAGGCAACCTGGCTTAATTGTCATCGGCAAACACTTGGAAGTTTGGATGACCATGAGGGTGGGGGGAGTAAGGAGAGAGGTAGGGAAAGAGAGATGCTGACTGTTGGGGCTGTGGAGCAGGAACGGGGAGAAAATGCCTCACAGGAGAATCCTCAGTCCCAACATGCAGTGAGCATACTCACACATGGCAGGTAAGATATCTCTGTAAAGCAGCTAAATATGCTTTTTGCAGAGGAGAGGGCCTGGTTTGAAGCTGCACCTGCTGCTTCTGTAGCTTGCCAGCTAATGGAGGAGTTAATCCGATGCAGTTTTCTTCAGTGCAAGGTCTGTGACTTGTATCCAGCAGCCAAAAAAAAGAAAGAAAGAAAGAATGGCCGTGGATGCTGCCCCATGATCCTTGGGAGCTGCCACTGTCCCATGGGCCTTATGTTGAAGAGCATTGGTATATAATAATCCAAGAGCCTTTTTACTAACATGCACCTAGCAGTTAGGGTGCGAATTAATGAACATAGCCATGACAGCCATTACTGTGTTGGCATGACGGCACACATCAATTAACTGCATAGGCTGTAACAGGAAAGGGGTTTAGATGGGGAATGAATGTGGACTTCGCATTGCAGTTAGTGCATGGCAACTTACCACATGCTATTGCTGTCACAGTCACAGATAGTGAGAATGCATCTGCACTGTCAATGCGTTGTAAATAACACAGTGAAGATTTTTCTGTGCAGTAGTATGGGAGGATACTGGGAATACCCTCAATAGTAACTGCAAAGACTTTGCCCATACTGTACAATAGTTTGGGCATTCATTGCAAGGTAAGTGCAAAACTTTACCACACTTTGGAAAAAGGCCCCTATAAGTTGTGTTCAAAGGCTGAAAAATATTCCTGTATTATAACTCAACTGTTAGGCTGTATTTTTACGGTCATGTTATAAGAACTGTGTAGAGCAGTCAGAGATATCACTAGCAGGGGCATTTTCAAAAGAGAAGGGCGCCCATCTTCCGTCACAAATCGGGAGATAGGCGTCCTCTCAGGGTTGCCCAAATCGGCATAATCGAAAGCCGATTTTGGGCGCCCTCAACTGCAGCCCGTTGCGGGGACAACCAAAGTTCACAGGGGCATGTTGGAGGCGTAGTGAAGGCGGGACTGGGGCATGCTTTAGAGATGTGCATCCTCGGCCGATAACGGTAAAAAAAGGGCGTCTCTGATGAGCATTTGGTCGACTTTACTTGGTCCATTATTTTTACAACCAAGCCTCAAAAAGGTGCCCAAACTGACCAGATGACCACCGGAGGGAATCAGGAATGGCCTCCCCTTACTCGGCTAGTGGTCACCAACCCCCCCCCCCCCCACCCTAAAAACAATTTCTTTTTGCCAGCCTCTATGCCAGCCTGTAATGTCATACCCAGCTCCATGACAGCAGTATGCAGGTCCCTGGAGCAATTTTAGTGGGTGCAGTGCACTTCAGGTAGGCGGACCCAGGCCCATCCCCCACCCTACCTGTTACACTTGTGCTGGTAAATTTGGTGAGCCCTTCAAAACCCACATGAAACCCACTGTACCCACATGTAGGTGCCCCCCTTCACCCCTTTGGGCTATGGTAGTGGTATACAGTTGTGGGGAGTGGGTTTGGGGGGCTCAGCACCGAAGGTAAGGGAGATATGCACCTGGAAGCAATTTGTGAAGTCCACTGCAGTGCCCCCTAGGGTGCCCGGTTGGTGTCCTGGCATGTGAGGGGGACCAGTGCACTATGAATGCTGGCTCCTCCCATGACCAAAATGCCTTGGATTTGGTCGTTTTTGAGATGGGCGGCCTTGGTTTCCATTATGGCCGAAAACTGGGGACGACCATCTCTAAGGTCGACCATCTCTAAAGTCAACCTAAATGTTGAGATTTGGGCATCCCCGACTGTAATATCGAAATAAAAGATGAACACCCATCTTGTTTCAATAATATGGGTTTCCCCGCCCCTTCGCCCGGATGTCCTTAGAGATGGTCGTCCCCGTTCGATTATGCCCTCCACAGGACCTATTAACTGAAATGCTGTAACATCTTAATGCACAGTAAAAACTAGTGGGCTGATATTCAAAGGCACTTATTGTTACGATTTAGCCCATGTTTCTTGCTCTCATTCATCTTGCCACCTGGTGGCTAGACACGGTGGCTTCTATGGACTGTTTTCCATGTTCCAGAAGATATTTCAGTCCAGTCCGGATCTTCCAGCCGTCCAGTTTGTCTTGGGGATTTTTTGGAACTTAGCAGCACCCTTACCTGGTGAACCCCTTGTATGTTGCCTTTATTAACCACCTGAATACTTTCTGATTTGCCTTGCAACAGAGGTCCTCAGGGGAGTTTCCTTCGGTGAGAGTTTGTTGCAGTGCTTCTGTGCTATTTCCAGTTTCAGCTTTGACCCTGCTTGTCTCCTGGTTTATTCTACTGTCTGCTGCCTGCCTAAAGACCCGGCTTGTTTCCTGGTTTATTTTACTGTCTGCTGCCTGCCCAAAGACCCGGCTTGTTTCCTGGTGTTATACTGTCTGCTGCCTGCCAAAGACCCGGGTTGTTCTGCTGATTGCGGCTGGCTCTGGTTCCTGCTTGATTCCTGGCTTCTTCTGATTGCAGCCAGGCCTTAGACTCTGTCTGGTTCCCGGTTTCGCTGCTGCTCAGCTACCTATTTGGGTGGTTCTCCTGCCGCTGCCGGTTATCGGTAGTGGCCCAAGGGCTCACCATTCCTGACAGTTGTGACACTTATCCAGTTAGCAGGCCAGCAAAAAAAAGGCTGTTCTAACTTTATCTGGTTAACTATCCTGTTAGTGGCCTGAATATTTCCAGCAACTGAATTGTACTTGTGGGTTGGTGTTGAAACTGGATATTCAGCGCTGGCCAGTATCCAGGTACTGTCACTGAAAATCCAGTTTCAGTTTTACCACGGCAGCTGACATTTTGCTTAAAACGCTGAACTTCACAGTTAAATATTGGCCCCTAGGATTTCTTTTCATACAGTGCATGTTAAAATAGAGTTTGCACATTAATAGAAATACATAGTAACATATATAACATAGTAGATGACGGCAGAAAAAGACCTGCACGGTCCGTCCAGTCTGCCCAACAAGATAACTCATATGTGCTAATTTTGTGTATACCCTACTTTGATTTGTACCGGTGTTCTTCAGGGCACAGCCCGTATAAGTCTGCCCAGCACTATCCCTGCCTCCCAACCACCAGCCCCGCCTCCCAACCACCGGCTCTGGCACAGACCGTATAAGTCTGCCCAGCACTATCCCTGCCTCCCAACCACCAGTCCCGCTTCCCACCACCGGCTCTAGCACAGAAATGGAGACGATTATATCACCATTAACATTTTAAAAATCCTTTATGGTGGTAAAAATATTAATTGAATGCAAATGTATGCAGATCATTCCATTTATATTACAAAGCCTCACAATTTGCATCAACACCAACAAAATTGACTGCTTCAAGAAGTGGAGTTAGTTTGATACAAGAACATCTTCAGATTAGTACACCTGTCCATATCTCAACTGCAACCTCCTCACCCTTGCAGAGCTCTGAGGGGCTAATAAGACAGTGATATCCCTGCCTCCAAAGAACCTCTCCCTCTTACTGAGGGGCCCTTTTACTAAGGCACGTAGGCGCCTATGCATGTCCAGCATGCGTCAAATTGGCACTACCGCCCAGCTACGGCGTGCCCCGGGCAGTAATTCCATTTTTGGCGCGTGCCCAAAACACACAGTGGAAAATATTTTCTACCACGTGACGCTTTCCCGGCGGTAATCAGCAGTTTACGTGAGTTGAATGCTTACCACCTGGTTAGTGCATGAGACCTTACCGCTAAGTCAATGGGTGGCAGTAAGGACTCAAGCCGAAAATGGACATGCGCTGGTTTTAATTTTCCCACACGTACATTTTCTGGCACAAAAATAAAAAGCCTTTTTTCCAGGCGCACTGAGGAAATGGACTAGCGTGCATCCAAATCATTTGCCTACACCAACGCAGGCCACTTTTAGGCATGCCTTAGTAAAAGGGCCCCTGAGTAATGAAAGTAGCTGTCTGCCCCAATATTTACAGTTCCCCTCTGAACTGAGAGGTTTCGTTTCCCATTGGACCCCAATATCTTCCTTACTATCAATACTACTTTGCATTTCTGTTGTGCTACTAGGCATATTTATTATTGTAGAAATACATAGGAAAGAGCTTAAAATCTAGTTGAGACACAGAAATGGAACGCAATTTTACAATAATCACAGGTGAGAGGGCTGAAATGAGAATGAGCCAGGGTTTCTGGATTTGAATGCAATCTGAAAGAGGTAAGTCTTAAATGGGGCTTGAATACCATCAAAGATGAAGGCTGTTCCAGGCACATGCATTGCAGTTCTATAATATATGCGCAAATAGTTATACACCATATATGCCAAAAATTCTGCCTAAGTGCTATTCTGTAAATATGCATGTGTATTATATAGTGTGCATTTTACAGGTAGGTATATGGATAGGCGGAGTCGGGGGTGAGCGTTACACACATATCACGTGTCTCTGGCACTTAGGTGCACATACTTACACCAGTTCTATGGTATGTATGTTTGCTGTTATACCAGTATACAAGAAAGAAGGAACCTATATTGCTTTATAGCAATCCTTCACAAAGTTCTGCTAGTGAGGAGCACTGTTTCACTATCATATTTTCAATAGTGAGGAACAAGCAAGCTTTGCAGGTCTCCAGGGAACTTGCCTGTCTCTAGTAAATGAAAACACAATATTGAAGCACCACTCTCCATTGGCAGCTATTCAGTTGGAAGACTCCCTGCTCAGGTAACTTGGAGCTGCAGAGTTAATGTACTTGTCAGTGAGAAGTGAACATGGAAGCAGATGAGGGAGCCAGTGCTGGAGGAACATAACTCCCACAACTAAATTTTAAGTAGTAACAGAGATAAAATAGTTCTGTAGCATGTGTGAGGAGTGGTTTGCAATGGTACCAGCAGTAGGTAAACAGAGGGTGAATAAAGGTGTTTGTAATGTGTTCAGAAAGGAAAGAGCAGGTTTTGGTGATGAAATACAGAAAGAAAAACGACACACTTAGCAATATTGACAAGGGCTGGTAGTATCTTATAAGATCAACCGGTTTATTGAGGCATGAGCTTCCAGGACAATAGACAAAGTTGTCTCCTGGAAAGTCCCTGCCTCCATAAAATGATTAGTCTATAAGGTGCCACCAGCTTCTGTTAATTTTGCTATTCCAGAATAACATAGCTAGCCATTTGAAAGCTTACACTTAGCAATCTGTTGCATATGTATAACGAAAGAAGTATCAAAGACAACTCCAAGGTTGCAGGCCAATAGGAAGATAGCAGCATTATTAATGGGATAGAAAAATATGGAGAAGATTTGGAATGTGAATTTGGTTACACTTCATTAGCTGCCAGTAGAGGTATGTGTCCAGTTCAAAGTTTGTATATTGATTTTTAAGATTCTGCATGGGTTAGCTCCTTCTTGTCTAATGAACTGGTCCCAGACCACTGCTTAAAAAACAGAGGTCTTTGTGATAATGTCCAGCTTAACTTTCCTAATCCTAGGGGCATGACACACAAGTCTATATTCTCTGCTAGTCTTTTATACCAAGCACCGACTAACTGGAACTCAATTCCTCTTCAGTTGGGAAATATATAAAAGTACATTGTCTTTCAAAAAGCTTTGAAAACATTTCTCTTTAAGAAATGTCTATTTTAAATGGTTTTTAGATTCTCTGTATGCAATGGTATAATAATGATTTCATACCTGATACTGTGTGTTAGCTCTCAGGGTCTGCCTGCTTTTTTTAAATCTGTTATCCAAAGTGAAATCCATTTGGGGTAACTAGTGAAATATAAGTAATAATGTTGCCTCTTTGACTCCCAGGTTGGCCGGAGATGCTTTGATGGCTGCCTGCAAAGGCCCAGGGAGAGGGGAACTGTAGACATTGTTTAAGAGTGACAACTAATGGTCATATTCAAGGCTCATGATTGCACAGGTCTGGATGGAGATCTGGTACATACCTCCTAGCCCAGGATCATTGCTGCAATGACTTGACTAGGTCCTTGAGCATTTGCAGTTGAAAATTCCTGGTGCCAAATCACAACCCTGGTTCTGGCTGAGCTGGAAGTACAGAGGGGCAAGAGGAAACTGCCTTGTCAAAAATTTAAAAGAAGTCCATCAGTCTTGGTCATGTCAAGTTTAAGATGGAAGTTTGCTGTTCAACAATATTTCTGTTCCATCTCCCTGCCCCTACAGGGACATTCTAGTTTACAAAGTGCATCTGGGCAGATTTGTCAAAATATCTGAGATTGAGATTGGATTCCAGGTGAAATTGCCAGCCCATCATCACCTGAGCACCTTTACCATGTTGGGAAAGACAAGTGAGAATCAAACATAATCTAAAGAGGCTGATTGTTTGTCCAGGTCTTTGAATCAGGTCAACCTTGGTTACTAGAACATAAGAATAGCCACACTGGGTCAGACCAATGGTTCATCTACCTCAGTATCCTGTTTCCAGCAGTGGCCAATCCAGATCACAATTACCTGGCAGAAACCTAACATTCCATGCTACCAATCCCAGGGCAAGCAGTGGCTTCCCCAGGTCTGTCTTAGTAGCAAATTATGGACTTTTCCTCCAGGAACTGGTCCAAACCTTTTTTAAACCCAGATGCACTAACTGCTGTTACTACATCCTCTGGCAAAGAGTTTCAGAGCTTAACTATTTGTTGAGTGAAAAAATATTTCCTCGTATTTGTTTTAAAAGAATTTCCATGTAACTTCATTGAGTGTCCCCTAGTCTTTGTACTTTTTGAAAGAGTAAAGCATCAATTCCCTTCTACTCGTTCTACACCACTCGGGATTTTGGGATTTTGTAGACCTCAATCATATTTCCCCTCATCCGTCACTTTTCCAAGCTGAAGAGCCCTAACCTCTTTAGCCTTTCATCTTATGAGAGGAGTTCCATCCCCTTTATCATTCTGGTTGCTCTTCTTTGAACCTTTTCTAATAATACTATATTTTTCTTGAGATACGGCAACCAGAACTGAACACAATACTCAAGGTGAGGTCACACCATGGAGCAAAGCAGAAGCATTACAGTATTCTCCGTCTTATTTATCATCCCTTTCCTAATAGTTCCTAGCATCCTGTTTACTTTTATGGCTGCCGCTGCACACAGCAAAAAACATTTCAGTGTATTCTCAACAATGACACCTTGATCTTTTTCTTGGGTGCTGACCCCCAAGGTAGACCCTAGCATCAGGTAACTATGATTTGGATTATTCTTCCCAATTTGCATCACTTTGCATTTGTCCACTTTAAATTTTGTCTGTCATGTGGATGCCCAGTCTTCCGGTTTCCTGAGGTCTTCCTGCAATATTTCACAGTCCATATGTGTATAACCTTGAATAGTTTTGTGTCATAGGAAAATTTAATCACCTCACTCATCGTTCCAATTTCCATTTCATTTATAAATATGTTAAATAGCACCAGTCCCAGTACAGATCCCTGCAGCACTCCACTATTCATCTTCCTCCATTGAGAGAAATGACCATTTAACCTTACCCTCTGCTTTCTGTCCAATAACCAATTCGTAATCCACAACAGAACATTGCCTCCTATCCCATGACTCTTTTTCTGGAGTCTCTCATGAGGAACTTTGTCAAAAGATTTCTGAAAATCTAGATATACTACATCAACCAGCTCACCCTTATCCACATGTTTATTGATGTCTTTAAAGAAATGAAGCAAATTGGTGAGACAAGAGAAGACTTCCCTTGGTTGAAATCATGCTGACTCTGTCCCATTAAACCATGTTTGTTTATCTGTTCCGTAATTTTATTCTTTATAATAGTTTCCACTATTATACCCAGCACTGACATCAGCCTTACTGGTCTGTAATTTCCCGGATCACCCTGGAACCCTTTTTAAAAATTGGCATCACGCTGGCCGCCTTCTAATCTTCAGGTACTACTGATGATTTTAAAGACAGGTTACAGATTACTAACAGTGGATCAGCAATTTCATGTTTGAATTCTTTCAGTACCCTTGGATGCATACCATCTGGTCCAGGTGATTTGTCGATTTGACTCAGTACATCTTCCAGGTTCACCGAGGTTTCTTTCAGTTCCTCCGCATCATCACCCTTGAAAACTACAGGTAGATCTCTTACATCTTCTTCCGTACAGACCAGACCGAAACAAATAATTAATTCAGTTTCTCCGCTGTGGCCTTATCCCACAGATTCCCTTGCAGGCGTTCTGCAGCTGATGTACCTGAAAAAGTTGTTAATGTGAGTTTTTCTCTCTGTTGCAAGTTTCTCTTCATATTCTCTGATAGCCTTCTTTATCAGTGTTTTGCATCTAGCTTGACAGTGCTTATGTTGCTTCTTATTTTCTTTATTTGGATCCTTTTTTCCATTGTTTGAATGACAGTCTTTTGGTAGTAATAGCCTTTTCTGCTTCACCTTTTAACCACGCTGGCTGACGTTTTCTCTTCTTTCCACCTTTGCAAATACATGGAATGCATCTGGACTGGGCTTCCAAGATGGTATTTTTCAATAACGCCCACGCCTGATTTAGTTCCCTAAGCTTAGCAGCTGATCCTTTTAGTTTCTTTTTAACCATTTTCCTCATTTTATCATAGTCATCCTTTCAAAAAGTAAATGTTCCTATTGTAGATTTGCTTTGTGGCTTCACTCCAGATAGTAGCTCAAACTTGATCATATTATGATCATTGTTTCCCAGCGGACCCAACACTATTATCTTTTGTACTATGTCAGTCTACCAAGTGGTACTGCTTGCTGTGCAGCCTTTACTTAAGTTCCTGTTCCCATTTTGTTTTATTTTTTTCAACCTTCTTAGATATCTAATCATTTTAGCCTCAAATTCAGTGACTCAACCACTGTATGGCACCAGTGGAGGAGTGGCCTAGTGGTTAGGGTGGTGGACTTTGGTCCTGGGGAACTGAGGAACTGAGTTCAATTCCCACTTCAGCCACAGGCAGCTCCTTGTGACTCTGGGCAAGTCACTTAACCCTCCATTGCCCCATGTAAGCCGCATTGAGCCTGCCATGAGTGGGAAAGAATGGGGTACAAATGTAACAAAAACATTACAGTATTGACAGACACAAAAGAGAGGATTAGCTGACCCCTGAGGCAGGTGCCAGTGCACCAAAACACGGGCCGTGTCGGGTCTATCCGTCAATTCATAAACAAGAGACTTTGATCATCTCAATCCTGAAGGCCCAGTGTTGCTGTTTTGTTTCTGAATTACTGTGTTGGACAGGCTAGTATGAGGCTAGTATGCCCATTTTGAATATTAAGAGGATCACTTATAGAGGAACCAAATATAAAGTATGTTATTAAATTTAATAGAAATCCCAAGAATGTTTAAGGAGGAAGTTATCAACCCACAAGTTGGGTTATTTTAGCACAAGGTCTCATTTCATACTGTGAGACCCTGTGCTAAAATAACCCAACTTAATAGTAGCCCATGTTGATAACTCCCCCCCCCCCTTAAATATTCTTGGGGTTTCTGTTAAATCTAATAACATGCTTTATATTTGGTTCCTGTATGCGTGATCTTCCCTTTGGGATTACATTTCTGCTGTGCTATATATTTCTGTACAATAGAATATATCAAAGACATGCTCGTTTTCTTTCTGTCTGCTTTTAAGAGGAGCGAGCAAACTGGTTAACTGCAGCACTGGCTTAGCAATATTATACCAATTATAAGAAATGTTGAAAAAGTAGCCTAATGCAGAACATTAAATTTAGAGTTAATGAAACAATGATTCCTGTAATGTAGCTGAGTGAAGGAAAGGCAGATCCTATGCCAGTAAAACTCTCATCAGGTGATGGCCTTGACAGAGCATCCCAGTGTTCCTGTCACCCAGAGCCGTCATAAACAAACCACTGATGAGACAATGACAATAATTAACGCAGCATTGATGGGACAGAGAGGCTCATAGTTATTTTTCAGCTAGAGTGAGCTGAATGAGTGCCAAGTGGTGCACATGGTGTGCCCGGCGTCATTGCTTGCTTCAGTATCTCTCGCTGCAGTAACTGTTGGTTGTATTAGTTTCATGATTGATAACAGTATACTTTCTCTTGCATTTCATATGCTTGAAAAATACCTCTAGTAATTAAGCATAAAGTAACAATACTTGCAATCAACTTCAGAGAAAATGACACATTTTATAAGCGGGGCTGAACTCAAAACTGCCTAGTTGATTGGAATAATTTGCCTTTTACTCTCTGGACATTGCTCTGATTAAAATGATGAGACATTATTTAGAACAGATGGTAGTAAGTATGATTAAATGAAGAATTTGACCCTGTCATGGTATGTTAAATATTCAGGGAAGAAAACACCATGCACCCTGTTCTGCTTTAAAAAAATAGTAGAACAATATTCAAACAATAGTGCGAAATTCAAACAAAATAGAGAGGCACTGAGATGGAGTACTTGAGCAGGATTTTGTTTTTTGTTTTTTTATTTTAAATTATTCATATTTTAATTACTCTTTGGGGCTCATTTTCAAAACAAAAAAGTCCAAAGAATGTCATAAGGTGACAAGAAGGATGTTTTTCTCTCAAAAACATCCAAGTTGCAATTTTCAATATCCTCATTTTAGATATTTTGCTCTACAGGAAGTATGTGCAGGTGGTTGAATTCTGGCCCTCTTTAAAAAAACAAAAAAAAGTGGCTTTGATCCGAAAGGACACGACAAGAGGGATAAGAAGTAAGGAGATGATGGGAGAATAGCAACAGAGACAAGAATGGAGAAAAGGAGTTTAAAAAAAATAGAAGGGAGTGTGGGGGGAAGGGGATATTTGAATGAAAGACTTAAGTGAGGAGCAAAGTATTAGAGACTGGAAAGCATGAGGGAGGGTTAGAATATAGGAAAAGAAGATAAGTAAAATAGGTGTAAGGGGATAAGGGTTAGGAGTAAAGAATAGGATACAATAAACATTGAGTAACTGGACAGAAACAGAAAGTGGAACTGTGCATGGTGGAGAAAAGTGAAGAAGAGAGAAGAACATCAGAACAGGAAATGACAGTTATTTTTGTGTGTGTGTAATTTGATTTGTTCATTTATATCCACATATATGAAAAAACCTTAGAAATCATTATCTGTGAGTACAATTCAAATCATTGAGAAGGTAATTTTAAGTCTCCCCACAGATTCATAAGTGGAAATTATTTATGTATCTGCATGCTGAATAAACTATTAAACTGCCAGAACCCTATTTCTAAGAATAGAAGGATATGTTCTATTTCCTTAAAAGTGTAGCCATTTGATCTGGTTCAAAAGAAATATATTGCTCTCCGATGACCATATCTGCCCTTTTCAGAGATAAAAGAGACTAAGTACAATTTTAAGATGGAAAATGTTTTGTTTCAATGTCAGAAATTTTTCCCTGTCAGGCTTGTGTAGCTTCTTAGTATATTTGGAAAAATGTAAATCTTGCAACCCTCAAACAAAACATTAGGATGCAAGTGTGCCAACCAAATTACCCAGTCTCTCTGATTTAATAAGTAATGTAATCATCAAAGGCCATTTTATAAATTTTTGATTCTCCTAATCCACAATGCCTGTTCACTCTCATTAGCTTCCTTGGAGTATGACAATATTGTTTCAGTTTTGTTACATAAATCCATGTTTCTTTGACATTTTACCGGAAAGAGCCAAAGTTTTGCAATTTGAGGGCAGGATGACTGCTGTATTGTACAGCCCATATTAAAGTATTTACAAACTGATCTACTAGCTTGTGATTAATTTTGCTAAAAAGCCCCCAAATGCAAGAAAACTGAAATTCAACTACTTTTGTGTAGTTTTTCGCACAAAGCCCCTTGGTGATAAGGAAATTTGTCTTTTGTTGTTATATTTGTTTATTTGTTTATTTGTTATACTTTATATTTTATTTATATTTATGTATATTTTGTTTTATTGTAACTCTGCAAATGATGGGTCAAGTATGTCCTCAAGTCCTCAATTATGTGTAATAAAGAAATAAACATAATTGGGTCAATATTCACCCCGTTGCAGTCAGCAGTTGTTTAAAAACCAGCCACCAGTACAACTGGGGCAGCACTATGTATCGGGATCCCAATGATATTCAAACTGATACACAGATAGGTAACCAGGTAAAGTTAGGACAGCCTTCTTGCTTTCCTAACTTAATCCAGTCACGCAGTTAGCAGTATGACTATCTCCACTAACCAGGTGTCTCCCAACTCTGCACAGACTACCCTCCCCCCCAAGACCCCCTCGGCACTACCTGTAGAACTGGGAAGTATACATCAGGCACACAATGTACGCTAAATCCCAGTTCTATAACAGCTTTTCCACATGGATCTGCCGTTATAGAATACTAGACTTAAGCACTATGTCCAACTTTAGGTGTACATATTTACACCAGCCAAAAACTGGTGTATATGTTCATGCCTACATACAGGCAGTATTTTATACCACATTTATTGTTGATTTAATCATGAATTGATAATGAATTTGGCTATTGGGCAGACTAGATGGGACTGTTCAGCTCAGGGGTGATATGATACAGACGTTGAAAGGTATTTGAAAGGTATTAATCCGCAAACAAACCTTTTCCAGAGATGGGGAAGGCGGTAGAACGAGAGGGCATGAAATGAGATTGAAGGGGGGCAGACTCAAGAAGAATATCAGGAAGTATTTTTTCACGGAGAGGGTGGTGGATGCTTGGAATGCCCTCCCGCGGGAGGTGGTGGAGATGAAAACGGTAACGGAATTCAAACATGCGTGGGATAAACATAAAGGAATCCTGTGCAGAAGAAAGGGATCCTCAGGAGCTTAGCCTAGAATGGGTGGCAGAGCTGGTGGTTGGGAGGCGGGGCTAGTGTGGGCAGACATATACGGTCTGTGCTGGGGCTGGTGGTTGGGAAGCGGGACTAGTGCTGGGCAGACTTATAAGGTCTGTACCAGAGCCGGTGGTGGGTGGCAGGGATAGTGCTGGGCAGACTTATACGGTCTGTGCCAGAGCTGGTGGTTGGGAGGCGGGGATAGGGCTGGCCAGAACGGTCTGTGCACTGAAGAGGACAGTACAAATAAAAAAGTAGGACATATGAATTTATCTTCTTGGGCAGACTGGATGGACCGCGCAGGTCTTTTTCTGCCGTCATCTACTATGTTACTATGTCATCTACTATGTTAATATGTTGCTACTAGTAAAAAAGGCCCATTTCTAGGAGAGATGAAACGGGTGCTAGCAAGGTTTTGGGGCAGGGGGAGATGGGGTTTGCAGCCTCTGGAGCCATGGTCAGCGACCCAGCTGTCCCCGAAGCCCCCTGCAGGCACGGGGAGATAGCGTTTGCAGCCTCGCCACCCATCGTCAGCGAGGCAGCTGTCCCCCAACCCCCCCTCGAGGCACCTGCACGCTCCGTGATGCTGTTTCCGCGTTTGTTTCCTGCAATGTGATCCGCTGGAGATCGCGTTTGTTTCCTGCAGTGTGGTCCGCCCTCGTCGTCATGACGTTGTGACACGAGGGCGGGGCACGACGCTTCACAGGTGATTCTGTTTCCGTGGGTAGATCGCGTTTGCAGCCTCAGCACCCAGCCGGGAGATCGCGCATTTGTTTCCTGCAGTGTGGTCCGCCGGAGATCGCGTTTGTTTCCTGCATTGTGGTCCGCCCTCGTCGTCATGATGTTGTGACGTGAGGGCAGGGCACACAACGCATCACAGTTCTGACTTCCAGTTTCCAGGCATGGGCAAAAAGGATGTCTCTGGCGCCTCACAGTTCCGGTTTTGAGGGGGTTTTGAGGCTTCATTTAGAACATTGGGGTTGCGAATTATGTCCGAAAGGGGCGTGGCTGAGGGCGGGTCCTGAGTGACAGTGAGTGGTGCATGAGTGAGAGTGAGTGTTGCTGACAGCCTAGCCTTCAGTGTTTCCCTCCCACAGAGTGAGCTTCAGAATGTTCCAGGTGAGAATTATTATATCGGATGTTATAAGGGTGCCGACTGTGACCCCTCTGTAATTGGCTGCAGATTCTGGAGTTACATAAACTACAGTGTTTTATAGTTTGGGTTTCAGAGAGCATAGGGGAGGGGGGATCCTTGTTAAAGGCCCTACAGCACTATCCACATCAGCATCTCCACTCCTCAGTAAGTGGTTGATGGAAAACTCTGCAGTACACTGTGATGTATTAACTGGAACTCCAACTCTTCTGAAAAGCTTTAGAGCACATGGAATATGATACAGTACCTTCTTTGGAGAACAACTGCATCAGTATGTACAGCAAGACCTTAGCTACTATTGAGCAAGGCCAGAGAAACCCAGAAGTGCCCAATGATAGGGACTGCCTGCTCCTAGGCTGAAGTGCTCCCCTTTCAGTCTGTTTCCCGGCTAACCGACCCTGTAATGTGGCATCTCTCTTTTTCCTTTTTCTTCCTCCCATAGCTCTGGTATCTCTCCCTGCAGCCTCCCCCACCCTCCTTCCCCACACAGTTTTCCAAAATTACAACTGGTCACCAGCAGCAAAAGAGAGAGGTTGCCTCAGGTTGACCCTGAACACCTTCCCTTCGCCTCATCTCACCTCCAATGATAAAATTTCTGTGAGTGAGATGTGGCGGAGGGAAAGTCCCTGGGGATGGCCAGAGACAGACTGCCTTTATTGTTGCCACTGCTGGTGACCAGATGTAAGTTTGGAGAACTGGGGGTTGGGGGAAATGGCGCAGGCCTAGGTGGGGATTAAAGTGGAGAGAAAGAGAGATAGAGATTCTGAAACTGCCAGATGGGGAGAGAGAGAAGAGAAAGACTGGACTTGTGTGGGAGGGGGAGAGAAAGATGCTGGAATGGGGTGGAGTGGAGAGAGAGAGAGAAGTAGACCCAGGGGAGTGGAAGGGAGAGGAAGAGATGCTAAAACTGGGTGAGGGGAGAGACAGAGACCAGGCTAAAGTGGCTAGGACTCTTCAGCTTGGAGAAAAGGCGACTGAGGAGAGATATGATAGAGGTCTATAAAATAATGAGTGAAGTTGAATGGGTAAAAGTGAAGCATCTGTTTACGCTTTCCAAAAATACTAGGAAGCATGCGATGAAGCTACAAAGTAATAAATTTAAAACAAATTGGAGAAAAGTTTTCTTCACTCAACCTGTAATTAAACTTTTGAAATTGTTGCCAGAGAATGTGGTAAAGGTGGTTAGCCTAGCGGAGTTTTAAAAAGGTTTGGATGGCTTCCTAAAGGAAAAGTCCATAGACCATTATTAAATGGACTTGGGGAAAATCCACTATTTCTGGGATAAGCAGTATAACATGTTTTGTACTTTTTTGGGATCTTGCCAGGTGTTTGTGACCTGGATTGGACACTGTTGGAAACAGGATGCTGGGCTTGATGGACCTTTGGTCTTTCCCAGTATGGCAATACTTATGTACTTATGAAGAACCTACGGTTGGTGGTTATAAGGGGCCACCTTTGTTGGAAAAAATATTGTATCCCTCCCACCAGTAGACCTAGTCCTTAGTGGAGCGCATGATCTGGTGCGGGAGGTAATGGTGCTGGGGCCGCTTGATAACAGTGATCATAATATGATCGGATTTGATATTATCTTTGAAGTAAGTATACATAGGAAATCAAATACGTTAGCGTTTAACTTTAAAAAAAGGAGACTATGATAAAATGAGTAGAACAGTGAAAAGAAAACTTAGCCAAAAGCTTACATCAAGCATGGATGCTGTTTAAAAACACCATCCTTGAAGACCAGGCCAAATATATTCCGTGTATTAAAAGAGGAGGATGGAAGACCAAATGACAGACGGCGTGGTTAAATAGTGAGGTGAAGGAAGCTATTAGAGCTAAAGGAAAATTCTTCAGAAAATGGAAGAAGGAACCGACTGAAAATAATAAGAAACGGCATAAGGAATGTCAAGTCAAATGCAAAGCGCTGATAAGGAAAGCTAAGAGGCACTTCAAAAAAAAAGATTGTGTTGGAGGCAAAAACACATAGTAAAATTGTTATAAATATGTAATTTATCCTTAAAATCGAGCGTGGTACCGGAAGATTGGAGGGTGGCCAATGTAACAACGATTTTTAAAAAAGGTTCCAGAGGAGATCCAGGAAATTATAGACCAGTGAGTCTGATGTCGGTGCCGGGCAAAATAGTAGAGACTATTATTAAGAAGAAAATTAAGAGCATATTCAAAAGCATGGATTAATGAGACAAAGTCAACATGGATTTAGTGAAGGGAAATCTTGCCTCACCAATCTACTACAATTCCTTGAAGGGGTGAACAAACGTGGATAAAGGGGAGCCGGTTGATATTGTGTATCTGGATTTTCAGAAGGCGTTTGACAAAGTACCTCATGAAAGACTCCAGAGGAAATTGGAGAGTCATGGGCTAGGAGGTAGTGTTTTATTGTGGATTAAAAACTGGTTAAAAGATAGAAAACAGAAGGTAGGGTTAAATGGTTAGTATTCTCAATGGAGAAGGATAGTTAGTGGAGTTCCGCAGGGGTCTGTGCTGGGACCGCTGCTTTTTAACATATTTATAAATGACCTAGAGATGGGAGTAACTAGTGAGGTAATTAAATTTGCCGATGACACAAAGTTATTCAAAGTTGTTAAATCGCAGGAAGATTGTGAAAAAGTACAAGAGGACCTTACGGGACTGGGAGACCGGTCGCCTAAATGGCAAATGACGTTTAATGTGAGCAAGTGCAAAGTGATGCATGTGGGAAAGAGGAACCCGAATTATAGCTACGTTGAAACATTCTGCTCAGTGTGCTGCTGCGGCTAAGAAAGCCAATAGAATGTAAGGTATTATTAGGAAAGGAATGGAAAACAAAATTGAGGATGTTATAATGCCTTTGTATCGCACCATAGTGCGACCACACCTCGAATACTGTGTTTAATTCTGGTCGCCGAATCTGAAAAAAGATATAGTGGAATTAGAAAAGGTGCAGAGAAGGGTGACAAAAATGATAAAGGGGATGGGACGACTTGCCTATGAGGAAAGGCTAAAACGGCTATTGCTCTTCAGCTTGGAGAAAAGGCGGCTGAGGAGAGGTATGATAGAGGTCTATAAAATAATGAGTAGAGTGGAACGGGTAGATATGAATTGTCTGTTTACGCTTTCCAAAAATACTAGGACTAGGGGGCATGCGATGAAGCTACAGTGTAGTAAATTTAAAACGAATTGGAGAAAATGTTTTCTTCACGCAATGTGTAATTAAACTCTGGAATTCGTTGCCAGAGAATGTGGTAAAGGCAGTTAGCCTAGCAGTTTTAAAAAGTTTGGATGGCTTCCTAAAGAAAAAGTCCATAGACCATTATTAAATGGACTTGGGGAAAATCCACTATTTCTGGGATAAGCAGTATAGAATGTTTTGTACTTTTTTGGGACCTTGCCAGGTATTTGTGACCTGGATTGGCCACTGTTGGAAACAGGATGCTGGGCTTGATGGACCTTTGGTCTTTCCCAGTATGGCAATACTTATGTACTTAAGGTATCAAAAATACTGGCAAAAGTGAAGTTAGAAAGTAGAGAAGCTGTGATTAAGGCTTCACTAGCCAAGTTGTATTTATATAAAGAATACAATTTTTGTAAACGACCTTTGTGTAAGTTACAGAATCTTAACTCTCACAGTTGTACATAGTGCAGGTGCACTTTCCACTTTCTAAAGAGGGGCTAGGGGGTCTTGAATCTATGTTGGAAGGGATGTTATATAGATACAGGGGTGTTGTTTTGCCCCCGTGGCCCCATAGGGGGTAATTTGATACAGACATTATCATGTATATTTGACCACATACACGTTTAAATAGCCTCCTGTAAAATTCCAACCAATGTAAACGCTCACACAATGACTTGATGGCACAAACTTTGTCAGTAGATATGTACAGGGGTGAAGCTTGGGAGGAGCATTAGCAGAGTTCACAAGTACACTTGTAGATTATAAAATATACTGATCGTTGCTTCTGCTTAAATACTGTATGCACGGATATTTACACCTTCTCAACAGCAGCTGTAAATGTCCTCACTTGCAAGGTAGCCACAATTTCTGTTGCGTACACTAATATTTTACAATGATACATAGAAGCCTATCAAGCTTATTTTCGAAAGAGAAGGGCGCCCATCTTTCGACACACATCGGGAGATGGGCGTCGTCCTCCCGGGGTCGCCCAAATTGGCATAATTGAAGGCCGATTTTGGGCGTCCTCATTTGCTTTCCATCGCGGGGACGACCAAAGCTCACGGGGGCGTGTCGGAAGCATAGCGAAGGCGGGACTGGGGCGTGCCTAACACATGGGCGTCCTCGACCGATAATGGAAAATAGAAGGGCGTCCCTGACGAGCACTTGGGTGGCTTTACTTGGTCCATTTTTTGTTACGACCAAGCCTCAAAAAGGTGCCTGAGCTGACCAGATGACCACCGGAAGGAATCTGGGATGACCTCCCCTTACTCCCCCAGTGGTCACTAATCCCCTCCCACCCTCAAAAAAAAACTATTTAAATATTTTTTGCCAACCTCTATGCTAGCCTCAAATGTCATACCCAGCTCCATGACAACAGTATGCAGGTCCCTGGTGCAATGCACTTCAGGCATGCAGACCCAGGCCCATCCCCCCTACCTGTTACACTTGTGGTGGTAAACGTGAGCCCTTCAAAACCCACCAGAAACCCACTGTACCCACATGTAGGTGCCCCCCTTCACCCACAAGGGCTATGGTAGTGGTGTACAGTTGTGGGGGTGGGGGGGGGGGGGTTGGGGGCTCAGCACACAAGATAAGGGAGCTATGCACCTGGGAGCAATTTCTGAAGTTCACTGCAGTGCCCCCTATGGTGCCAGTTGGTGTCTTGGCATGTCAGGGGGGCCATTGCACTACAAATGCTGGCTCCTCCCTCGACCAAATGGCTTGGATTTGGTCATTTCTGAGATGGGCGTCGTTGGTTTCCATTATCGCCGAAAATCGGGGATGACTATCTCTAGGGATGACCATCTCTAAGGTCGACCTAAATTTTGCGATTTGGGCATCCCCGACCGTATTATCGAAACGAAAGATGGACGAACATCTTGTTTCAATAATACAGGTTTCCCTGCCCATTCGCCGGGATGTCCTGCGAGAACGTCCTCAGGAAAACATGGGCGCCCCTTTCGTTTATGCCCCTCAATGTGTCTTTATGAAATAGCGCCTCATGAGATGCCTACTTGTCTCTTAAACCATGTGCCCTATTATAAAATTACCAGAACATAAGAATAGCCATGCTGGTTCAGACCAATGGTCCATGTAGTCCAGTATCTTGCTTCCAACAGTGGCCAATCCAGGTCACAAGTACCATGTGTATCTCAATAGCAGAACATGTCCAAACCTTTTATAAACCGAGATACACTAACCGCTGATAGCACATCCTCCTGAAAAGAGTTCCATAGCTTAACTGTTTATTGAGTGAAAAAATATTACCACTTGTTCTTTTTAAAAGTATTTCCATGTAACTTCTGTGAGTGTTCCGTGTTCCTTGTACTTTTTGAAAGAGTAAAAAATTGATTTATGTTTACCCATTCTTTACCACTCAGTATTTTGTGGACCTCTATCATATTCCCCCTCAGCCGTCTCTTTTCCAAGCTAAAGAGTCCTAACCTCGTAAGCCTTTCCTCATATGAGAGGAGTTCCATTCCCTTAATCATTTTGGTCACCCATCTTTGAACCTTTTTTGATTCTGCTATATCTTTTATAAGGTACGGCAACCAGAATTGCACACAATACTCAAAGTGTGGTCGCACTATTGAGTGATACAGAACCATTATAATATTCTTTGTTGTCTTTTCTATCCCGTTCTTAATAATTCCTAGCATTCTGTTTGCTATTTTGACCGCTGCCACACACTGGGCAGAAAATATCAGCATATTGTCCACGATGACACCTAGATCTTTTTCTTGGGTGCTGACACCTAGGGTGGAACCTAGCATCAAATAACTATGATTTTATTTATTTATTGCATTTGTATCCCACATTTTCCCACCTTTTTGCAGGCTCAGTGTGGCTTACAATACATTATGAATCTTGGAAATACAATTTGTTACAACTTGGTTATGGATTACATTGTGATGAGTTATTTGAGTCAAAGTTAAAGTATCGTTAAGGAGTATAATCATGGAGAAAGCACTGAAACATTGGAAGGAAACAAGGGAGACAAAAAGGGGCAATTATAATAACAGGAAAACACTTGGTATACCTTTTCTGTGAGTAAAGGTATGAGCGTGGTGAGATTCCGGGGGATGAGAATTCAGGAGTGGCTGTATTGATGCATAACTGAACAGTGAGTGTGGGCTTTATGTGTTTTGGTTCTTTCCGTAAATTTTCTCAAAAAGATTTGGTTATTCTTCCCAGCGTGCATCACTTTGCACTTGCCCACATTAAATCTCATCTGCCTATTGGATGCCCAGTGTTCCAAACGCCTAAGGTCTCCTTGTAATTTTTCACAATCCGCATGCATTTTAACAACTTTGAATAGTTTTGTAATGTCTGCAGATTTAATCACCTCACTCATCACTCCCATTTCCAAATTATTAATAAACTAGTAAAAAAGGCCCGTTTCTGAAAGAAATGAAACAGGCGCTAGCAAGGTTGTCCTCTAATGGCAATTATGTTTTTAAGGGACCTGTTAGGAGAGAGTATGTGTGAGAGAGTGAATGAGTATGTGTCAGAGAGTGGGTATGTGTGAGAGAGAAAGAGTGTGTGTCAGAGAGAGTGAATGTGTGATTGAGAGAGAGGCAGAATGTGTGTGTGTCTGTCTGTCTGTCTGTCTGAGTGAGAGAGTATAGTGTGTGTCCCGTGTGCACCAATTAATTATGCTCTGTCCCCTGCATTCATCCATATGCAGCAAACATCCTCTGTGCTCTGCCCCCTCCATCCATCCATCCATCCATCCATGTGCAGCATCTCTCCCCGCTCCCTCCATCCATTGTGGTGCAGCAATCCTCCTCTTCCCTTTGCCCTCCCTCCTCTACCTCCCTCCTAGTTCCAGGCCCCCCTCCCTCCCTCCCTTTGAGTTCCATGCCCTCCTCCCTCCCTCCCTCTTTCCTTTCCATCCCCCCTCTCTCCGAGTTCCAGGGCCGTTCCCCCCCCTCCCTCCCTCTGAGTTCCAGGGCCTTCCCCCCTCCCTCCTTCCCTCTGAGTTCCAGGGTGGTCCCCCCTCCCTCTGAGTTCCAGGGCCATCCCTCCCACCCTTCCTCCCAATTCCAGGGTCCCCTCACTCCCAGTTCCAGGGTCCCCCCTCCCTATGAGTTCCAGGATTATCTTCCCTCCCTTCCAGTTCCAGGCCCCCTCCCTCTGATTTTGAAAAGTCATCTTCACTTACCCCATCGGGGTTACGGCGGCCGGCAGCAGCGGTAAAACGCGTGCAGGCTCGGCCCTTCTGTCTCTCTCAACTCCGGTCCCGCCCTCATTTCCTGTTTCCGCAAGGGCGGGACCAGAGCTGAGAGAGACTGAAGGGCCGAGCCTGCACGTGTTGTACCGCTGCTGCCGGCCGCCATAACCCCGACGGGGTAAGTGAAGATGACTTTTCAAAATCAGAGGGAGGGGGCCTGGAACTGGAAGGGAGGAAGGGAGGGACGATGATCCTGGAACTGGGAGGGAGGGACAATGACTCTGGAACTTGGAGGGAGGGAGGGATGGAGAACGTTGGGGTGAGGCCTCTAGGCCCACCGGTCCAACGGCCATGTGGTCGGCCTCCCTCCCCCGATCCCCTATCCACCGGCCTTGTGCTCTTGCCGTCGTGTGACATGGGGGGTGTGTGGCAGCAGTGGCACCTCCTGTGCTAGCTTCCAGCGGTCCCTGCGGGGGGGGGGGGGGCGGATGCACCAAGAGGGGGGCTTGGGTGATGCTCCGAGGGGGGAGGGTTGATGCGCCGAGGGGGGGACTCCTGCTCCTGTTTGCCTCAGCCTGGTTGCTGCCGGCCGCCCTGCTCTTTCCCATCGCCATCCCCGGCAGCGCCGTGGTCCACGTCACGCGCCCGCCCCCTCCCAGGTCATCCCCGCCCCCCAGGGGTGTGGCCACATATAGGATATATTAAAATAACACCTGTCCCAGTACTGATCCCTGGAGCACTCCACTATTCACCTTTCTCCACTGAGAATTATCCATTTAACTGTGCCCTCTGTTTTCTATCCATCAACCTTCCACATACATTGTTGATAGCAGAGCTGTAACTGTACATTGAATACCATTTCAAGCACTGGTATCTCTCCCACATCTTCCTTGATGAAACCAAAACAAATAATGTATTTAATCTCTTGACTATTTTTCCCTGAGTGTCCCTTTTACCCCTCGGTCATCTAGCTGTCCAGCTGATTCTTTTTCTGGCTTCTTGCTTCTCATATACCTATAGAAGTTTTTACTATATGTTTTTGCCTCCCACTCAATCTTCTTTTCAAATCTCTCTTTGCCCTCCTTATCAGCATTTTGCATTTGACCTGCCATTCCTTATGCTGTTTCCGATTATTTTCAGTTGGATTCTTCTTCCATTTTCTGAAGGATTTTCATTTAGCTCTAATAGCTTCCTCCATCTCACTTTTTAACCATGATGGCTGTCGTTTGGCCTTCTTTCCTTCTTTTTTTAATCCATGGAATACATGGTCTGGGCATCCACGCCTGATGTAATTTTTTAAAATCTTTGCTGCTGCTCCTCTAAGGTTTCTTTTTTTGTTTGTTTGTTACTATTCTCCTCATTTTATCTTTTTTGAACGTTAAATGCTAATTTATTGGATTTCCTATGTGTACATACTCCAGAGATTATATCAGGTCTGATCATGTTATGATCACTGTTACCAAGTGGCCACAGTACCATTACTTTCTGCACCAGATCATGCAATGCACTAATTTAGGTCTAGAATTGTTTCCCCTCTTGTTTTTTCCTGAACTAGTTGCTCTATAAAGCAGTCCTTGATTTAATTAAGGAATGTTACGTCCCTAGCATGCCCTGATGTTGCATTTACCCAGTCAGTATAGGATTAATTGAAATGAACCATTATTATTGTGTTACCCAGGAACTCTTTTACAGAGCGGTGGTAAGCCCAACACAGGCTTACCAGTCACTCTTTCGAGACTACTGCCAGCCCAACGCGGCTGCCGGCGTTAGTCCCCCCCCCCCCCCCCGAGCATGCACCATTTCCAGGAGAAAAAGAAAACCCCCACAAGTGGCTTGCACAGCGATAATCCGGCGGTAATTGGGCATCGCCGCTCGCTGCCTGGTTACCACTGTGTTAGCGCGTGAGCCCTTATCGGCACCTCAGTGGGTGGCTGTAAGGGCTCCCCATCGTGTGGCCATGCAGTAAGACTTCTCTTACTGTGTGGCCATGTGTGCCTGGGGTGTTTTTACCCGCTTTGGTAAAAAGGGCCCTCTTGCATGGGAAAAATGGTACCTGCCACCAGCATAGGGCCCTTTTTCCCCCAGTTTGGTAAAAGGACTCATCAGTTTGTTAGCCTCTCTAATTTCTGATAACATTTCTGCATTTGTTCATCCTGGCCAGATGGACAGTAGTACACTCTTATCACGATCCTTTTCCCCTTTAAACATGGATTTTCTATCCAAAGGGATTTCAAGATATGTTTTGTGTCATGTAGAATTTTTAGTCTATTTGATTCAAGGGCCTCCTTAACATATAATGCTATCCCTCCTCCAATTCGGTTCACCCTATCACTGCGATATAATTTGTACTCTGGTTTGACAGTGTCCCATTGATTATGTTCCTTCCACCAGGTCTCAGAAATGCCTCTTATAGCTATCCTTTCATTTAGTGCAATATATTCTAACTCTCCCATCTTATTTCTTAGGCTTCTGGCATTTGCATACATATATTTCAAACAATGTTTGTTGTTCCTATTTAGAACTTGCTCAACAGTTGACAGTGATAAAGTGATAAATCTGTTTGCACTTTATTTAAAGACGCCTGACCTACTATAGTCTGTAGTGCAACCTTGTTATCGAGGTGTCCTATCTTCCTTGTTTTGGTGACATCCTTTAAAAGAAATCTAGTTCCAAACCATGCGCTGTTGAGGGACTGTCTGCCTGCCACCATTTTCTAGTTTAAAAGCTGTTCTATCTCCTTTGAAAAGATTTAGGTGAAAGAGAATTTTGTAGTTTACAGTGTCCAAAAATATCATCTATACTTTAAGAGCTACAAACAGAAGTTTCACGCCTCAAAGAACGATTCATAAATTTCAGTTTACTGTAATGTTACCTCTCATGTGAAGACAAATCAAAGCTCTGGATTTGCCAAACAATACATATTTATTTAGATAAATAATATAAAATCATTATATCATTTTTAGTTGAGTGGATATCATTAAATAATACCTTTCAAATATGTCCTTTGGCCTTCTTTATGACACAAAATAAAAATGGGTGTTTATTGGATGAACACCAGGAAAACATTACTTCCTCTGTTCTCTCTCACCCCTCCCTTGACTTATGTTGTGTGTTCCACATAGTTGTAATGCCCTTTCATTGATAACTCTTGCATGACATAAATGTGCATATTTGATTCCAACAGAAAAAAGTATACAGAAGTATTATCTGTGGTACAAAAATACCATAAAACATTTTTGTATCCTTAAAGAATCCCTACTTAGCTGGAAATTAAGCAATATATTATAAACCTCTAAGAATAGAAATCCTATTTCTAATATTAAACAATGCCTGACTAAAAATATACTTTTTTAGGAAAACACAAATATTGTTCCTGACTAAAGCTGTATTTTTTACTACCTGCTACATATGGAGGGGCATCCAAAATCTGAATAGGAAAGAAGGTCATTTTCAAAAAAGAGAAACGTCTATCTTTTTTTTTTTTAACACTGTTTTGAACAAGGTTTTGTGATATGGACATTTGATTTGGATGTTGCGATTTGGTCCATTTAAAAAAAAAAATGTCCAAGTGCAAAATGCACAAAATCAAGCCATTGAGATGTAGGAGAAGCCAGCATTTTTAGTAGACTGGTCCCCTTGACATCCCAGGAAAGCAATAAGGGCACCCTAGGGGGCACTGCAAGTGGATGTCATAAAATGCTCCTAAGTACAAATCTCACCATTGTCCCCTTACCTTGAGTACTGAGCCCCCCAAAACCTACTACCCCCCAAGTGTACACCACTACCATAGCCCTTACAGGTGAATGGGACATTATCTGTATGTGGGTACAGTGGGTTTCTGGTGAGTTTTGGAGGGCTCACAGTTTCCTCCACAAGTGTAACAGGTAGGGGGAGGTATGAACTTGGGTCTACCTGTCTGTAGTACACTGCACCCAGCACTAGACTACTCCAGGGACCTGCATGCTATTCTAATGGACATGAGTGCAACATCTGAGGCTGGCAAGTAATGTTTTAAATTATATTTGGGGGGGGGGGGGTAGTGACCACTGAGGGAGTAAGGGGAAGTCATTCCTGATTCCCTCCGTTGTTCATTTAGAGCACCTTTTTGTGCCTTATTCATTATAAAAACAACTCTAGCTCAAAACTTCTTAGTTTTAGTCCTGGGCGGTTTTGTTTTGTTCCATCATGGCTGAAAAATGTCCAAGTCTTAGGAACGCCCTGATCACATCCTTAACACGCCCCTGACACACCCCCTTGTGATTTGAACACACTTCTGACGGACTTCATAGAAAAACATCTAAAAATTGAGACCCACAGAGCTCCCTGACCCAGGTGACACAAGACTTGCAGTCTCCTAGGTTGCTCCCTCTGATTCCAGTGTTACCGAAGATGGTACCGAAGGATGACCAGTGGCGTACCAAGGGGGAACGGTGGGGGCGGTCCGCCCCGGGTGTCAGTGGGTGGGGGGGGGGTGCTCCGTTGGCGTTGCAGACTGCAGTCAGCCCTTTAAAGAAAAATCTGAAAAGCAGCATGGCAGGCAGCGCTTCGCGTCTGCCCTGCCTGCTTGTAAAAGAAAGCGGCAAATCTCGTCGATGTCGCATCGGGTCTTCCCTCACTGGGTCCGGAGGGTGGGACCCAGTGAGGGAAGACGCGACGTCACGACGTCGACGAGGAGATTTGCCGCTTTCTTTTAAAAGCAGGCAGGGCAGACGCGAAGCGCTGCCTGCCATGCCGCTTTTCAGATTTTTGTTTAAAGGCACAAGATGGAGGCAGGAGACGAGGGCTGTTGTCTCTGACGAAGGTAGTAGGTGGGTCGAGTTGGGGGGGGCTTAGATGGGAGAGGAGGACTAGGGAGGGGGTTTTCAGATGGGAGAAGGGGACTGGGGGGTCTCATGGGAGAAGAGGGGAGAAGGGGACTGGGGTGGGGAGAAGGGGGTGGGGGTCTCAGATGAGAGAAGGGGACGTGGGGAGGGGGGTCTCAGATGGGAGAACGGGACTGGGGTGGGGAGGGGTCTCAGATGGGAGAAGAGGGGAGAATGGGACTGGGGTGGGGGAAAAGGGGGGTGGGGTGGGGAAGGGGCCATGCGAGAAAATGGGAACCATGCCTGGGGCTGGTGGGAAAATGGGTCTGGGGCTGAAAAGGGGTCCCTAATGCAAGGCATGTGGATGAAGGGGGCTGGAACTGGGGGCTGAAATGGAGGGTACGTGGGATAAGGGGGCTAGTACTGGAACTGGAGGCTGAAAAGGGGCAGGGGCTGAAACTGGGGGCTGAAAAGGGGACAGGGAGAAGTGGCTGGGGCTGAAGCTCGGGACTGGTGACAGAAAAGGGCTGGGGCTGAAACTGTGGACTGGTGGGATAGTGGGGCTGAAAAGGGGGGGGCAAGTGGGAGATGTGGGCTGGGGCTAGAACTAGGGGCAGGTGGGATAAGAGGGCTGGAACTGGGGGCTGAAAAATGGGGCAGAAAGAGAGAGGGGACAGACGATGGATGGATGGGGGGGGGAGGGAGGGCAGACCCTAGATGGATGGGGGGAGAGGGGAGGGCAGACCCTGGATGAATGGGGGAGAGAGGGAGGGCAGACATTGGATGGAGGGGACAGCAGAGAAGGCAGACACTGGATGGCAGAGAAAGAACGAAGACAGATGCTGGATGGAAGGAAGACAGTGAAAAGAAGATGAGGAAAGCAGAAACCAGAGACAACAAACTGTAAATAAAATATATATATATATTTTTTGTTTTGCTTTAGGATAAAGTAGTATTGTAGTTAATAAAGTAGTATTGTAGTTAATAAATGTTTATAATAGAACATGTAAATAAGGTAATCTTTTTATTGGACTAATTTTAATAAATTTTGACTAACTTTCGGAAAACAAAACCCCCTTCCTCAGGTCAGGTTAGGACACTGTAACACACTATACTGTATTGACCTGAGGAAGAAGGTTTTGGCCTCTGACAGCTAAATGTATTAGTCCAATAAAATGGTATTTTATTTTCTATATTTGTTTTATTTCTATTTGATAATTTGTAAAGTGGTGACTGGTATTTGTTAGTTTTTTTCAAATTTACATCTGCTGTCTTTATATTTTGCACAGTACTAGGGGACATTTTCTGTTTCTGTGGTGTTGCATTGTATGCAGAGTCTGGCATCTTGGGGGTTCAGTTTAATTTTTGTTTAAATAGAAAGTTTATGATTACTTGTTCTATAGTGGATTAGGGTGTGTCTGTGTTTGTGAAAAAGACATGACTTTCAGTTGGCATTGACTGTGCAGGATTGACGATCTGTACTATCTGTCTGGTTTTGTTTTACAATAGGTGAATTGATGTTCTAGTGCTCACTGTAGTGTTTAAGATGCTTTCTTTTTCCTTGTGTGACTCGTAGAAATGACTGCTTATGGTATGGTAGAATTGCTCTCTAGGTCCTGAGTGTTTTGTATTCTCAGTATGCCTAGTACTGGATTTTGGAGGGGGGTGTTAAAAAATGACCGGCCCCGGGTGTCAACTACCCTAGGTACGCCACTGAGGATGACCCAAACTATTTTTTGATATCCTGTTTTTTCTGTTAGTTATCTTCACATTTCCATGTATTGACATATAATTTGGATGATATTTTTAGTCCATCAATCCCACCTAATTTTAATATAATCTTTGTACATTATTTTAAATTTTTACATGTATTTACCTTTTATGGAGGTAATCTATTTTTAATATGATTTAATCCTCTCATGTCTTATATGTGTATATATTTTTTCATATATGTTCTACTTTCTAGACCCCTGACACAGGCACTTTGCTGAAACTGTAGTGTGTCGGGTTTTTGAAGAATTAACAGTTTTTGAAGAATAAAGACTTTGATATTTAAATCTTTTGTCTTCTCGTCCTGAAACAGCCCTGCTACCTTCACTACTCCTTTCATTTGGTGCTTCCCTACATGTAGTGACATACGGTCCTCCACTCCTGCAGACGTCCTGTCCAGACTATTTTCTGACCAGTTTTAAAAGAACCACCCGCCTTGCTTGTTGGTCAAAGCCTTATAGACAGCTTATCTAGGTAATATACTGACCAATAACAGCCAGATGGCATTCCAAGCAGTGACATAGCCACGGAGGACCTTGGGGGCCTCAGCCCCCCCCCCCCCCCCCACACACACACAATTTGGGTTTGGGGCCCATTAAGTTCTGCTGGTTTGGCTTGTGGGGGTCCCCAAGCCCCACCAGTAGAAGCTTTCCTGCAGTGATATGTTCCGCCGTGCTTCCGGCATTGCTTTCTCCCTCCCCCGTACACATTCTCGTTTTTAGTGAAATTGAGCATGCGCGCCACAGTGTGAAAGCATGTAAGGCAGTGTGGTGGCTTGGGGATGCCCTTCAGCTCAGGTATGTGGGGTTACAGCGGGGTTGAGAGTGGCGGGGAGTTGGGGCAAAATGAGCCCCCACACACACGCTTTGATCTCATGCCCCCTCCCAAATCAAGGTCTGGTTATGCCTCTGATTCCAAGATGTCAATCGTGGTGCGACGGCCACCTATGTGGAAGTAAAAGCTGTCATTTTGGAGAGGGCGGTCTGTATCCAAGATGCCTACTAGCAGCATTTCCGGAAGGGGTCCCTGCAAGTTAAAGAAAACCCATGGAGTTTCTTCTACCAACTCAAGGAGGTGCCTGGAGATGGATGCAACCAGAAACAAGATGGGCCCGGAGACTGCAAGAGTCATCCTCCTGGAGCAGTTCCATGAAATAGTGGTGAGGTGGCACCCTAAATTGATCCCAGAGAGTGCTTTATAATTAGTCGATGCCTTCTGTTTATTTGGACTAATCTGTCCATTTGCTATGTATTTCTCTCCTTTTGTCTTCATTTCCTCCCTTTCATCCATTTCTGTCTTTGATTGTTCACTTTAGTTCTGGCCCATAAAGCTTATTATGAACATTCACCTCCATATTTGAGCTCTCTAGCCATTTCATATGTTCCACCCAGGGCACTGAGATCTTTGCAAGAACACCAGTTTCTAAGGCCCAGTGGGCGGCCACACATGAGTGTCCTTTTCTGCCTAGCAACAATGTTATGGAATAAGCTTCCCCAATTCTTTGAACAAAAGAAACATCACAAAATTTAGGTCCATGCTAAAAACACATTGTTTTTACTCAGTCCTTTGGTGATCAACCAGATGGAATGAGTGGGATTCACTGATTCACTCTGCAAATTACAATATGTGATGTTTATGTACACTATTATGATTGTATTAGGTCTTTCATTTAACTAGAGTTTCTTTTCACTAAAGCTTATCTCATTTTAATGTATAATATAAACTGTTGAGATAAGTATAAGCAAAGCAGCATATCAAATGTTAATAAATGATAAATGTTTCATCTTTTTCCAATTTAGGAGTTCTTTTACTAAGGTGTGCCAAAAAATGGCCTGCATTGTTGTAGACATGTGTATTGGACACGCAGAGGTCCATTTTTCAGCCTTTTTTGCCAAAAATGGACGTGTGGCAAAATAAAAATCAGTGCGTATCCATTATGGGCCTGAGACCTTACCGCCACCCATTGTCTTAGCAGTAAGGTTTCACACATTAACCGTACAGTAATCATCAGCACACGCGCACTGCTGATTGCCACCCGGTTAGTGCCATACGGTAGAAAATAAAAAATATTTTCAGACGTACGTAAAAATTTGAATTACCACCTGGAGATCATGGTAGCCAGTTGGTAGTTACTAAAATGGCCCCACATTTTTCTGTTTCTCTTAGCCACTAAGTGTCACTTCCTTCACACCATTCAGTCCCCAATCTCTCTTATTTTACTCTATCTACCTGCATCTTTCCATCTTTCTCATCACAGGCCTCCCATTCACCCATATATCTTTTTCTCTAGATACCCAACTTCCTCTCTACCCACATTTCCCCTGTGAACTGTGTCCAGCATTTCAATCTGCAACCAAGGTACCCACATTTACACTGGTGTTAAAATTCAACATTGCTTGTGTATGTGCACACATACCCACATAAGTTGTGTAAGGAAAAGCAGGTATAAATCTAATAAATGAGCTGGAAAGAGTTTGCATTTCTCCAATTGGTTGAAGATGAGGCAGTGCAAATTAAAGAGATGAAAGTGGTTTCCAGCCCTGCCACTGAAGGTATGGCTGAGACCTCAGAGACACCTATGAGAGCCAGCAGAAGTTCCCACCTATCATCAGATGCTGATGAGAAACAACCATAAGTGAAGAAGCCGGCAGGGGCTTTTTCTTCCCCTCCTGTAGAAAGGTATGGCTAGATCCACAGTGTGACCACATGTCCTCTTTGCATATAGTAGTGGTGTATGCAAGTAAACCAAAAGGTAACCCAGATTCAGCTTGGTGTATAAGAAATACTTGCTTCATATCATCCACAATTTTATAAAGCAAGTAACAGGGACTGAAAAACATACAACTTATCGGTTGATGAAAAGGAATTGTCAATAGCTGTTTACAAATCCTTAGAGTACATTTACTGAATTTTAGGGTATAAAACCAATACCTTCTGAAGACTTCAGAGAGACAGGCAAGTGAGGATGAGCTGTAGATTCATTGGAATGCTTGCCTCAAACTGGAGATTCTGATTCACAGAAAAAAAAATCCCATCATTCTCTGTCTCCTGCCTGTGATCAGGAACTGGGACACAGGAATCAAAGTGGATATGGATGCAATTTCTTTAAAAGGTAAGCAGGTGGCAGCAGAACACACATACATAATGTAAACAGAATCTATATCACAAAATTGCTTTCATAACAGGATAGACACAACTTTAAGTGGCAGTGAATCATTGAAAAAGGAATGAAGTGGAGTTTCAGTGAGAAAAAAGAAAAGGGAAGGGATTGAGCTAGAGGCGGAAGAGGTGGGGAGAAGGAGAAGAAGAAGAAAGGAAAAGGAGGGGCTCAGCCAGCTAGAGCCCCACTGTACAGAGTCACACATTCCTATACTCACATTCCCTCCTATTCACTCTAGCCATACCCTCCCACACCAAACTTTCACAGCCAGACATCACCCCGCACCCTTATCCTCTCATACTGGCTGGTCCACTACTCTTTCTGCACAGCACATCCAGATACTGAACCACGATTTCGTTTACTAAACATGCAATCTGAAACTCATTTTTGTGCAATTCTTGAAGAATACTTTTTAACTTGGAAGTATTGCATAGATGAAAGGACCAATGTGTTTTACAGTGATAATTCTTCAATTGAAAAGTGATTTTGGATAGTATAACCTTTCAGGGCAAAGACTTGCCATAGATCCCTAAACCCTTTCTCAAATAATTTTTGGTCTAACATATTAATATTTTATATTTAATCTGCCAGTCCTTATCCACTTTTCTATTTTTCTCACTACCCCGAATTAGCGGTTTGTTTTCTCTCCAGAAGAAGCTGGAAGTGAAACAGGTCTGTCGGGATCACACTGTTAAGGAAACTAGATAAGCTGGGGGGGGTGGAGGAGGGACACCCAGGCCTACAGTATCTCAACACTCCCTTGTGCCATGTTATATCTGTAAGCCATCACGGAGTTGGACCTTTGCACATCAGAATCTTTTGGGATGATATTGGCCAGCCAGGTGCTGATGTGGGATGGCACCCCTTGGTTAACTCGGACCTGGCCAAGACACCTGTCACTCAAACATGTCCAGGGAATGTGACCGCTGCATGAACATGTGTCTCCCGACAGATCTGTTGCCCAGCTCACCACAAACAGATGAGGGGGCAGACAGTCAAAAGCTGGCTTACTAACTCTCCTGGGGAGAGCCTCCACCACCAGGTACCCTACACCCATCAGCTTAGGAGGTGTTGCCCTGGAATATAAGGAAGGTCCTGAATGGTGAAGTCTTCATGGAGAAGAGCCTTTACTGTTGTTACATTGACCTGGAAATAATAATACAAAGCAGATCACAGTATGGGGCAGACATACCACCTACTTCACCATTGATCTCTATAGCTGTGTGACTGGGTGGGAGTGGGGGCGGGGGCATCTACTTGTGCTACAATATCTATGCTACCATCAGATCTGCGGTGTCACCAAATGCTGGAGTTGATGGAGCTGCATGCTTTGTGTCAGAAGCTTTGAGGGCCATCTGACATGTGAGTCCCCAAGACCATCTCCCTGATGGAGGCTGCAATCTGGGTGGTATCACAGGTGTCCCTTGTCAAAAATGCTATGTATAAAGTTGTCCTGCTGTGGCTAGATAGAAGGCTACATGTACTGATTTGGGTCACAATTAGCGTACTGAAAGCATTGTCCTGCGTGTTCTTTACAGCTTCCATCAATAGACCATCCCCCATTACCCTTGTTGACCCTGCAATCTTACACCCTTTGAAACACAGCATAGAGTGGCCGAAAATAAAATTATATTGTCTCGTGCTTGCAACCTGCCTGGTACCAACCCAAAGATATGTGCAGGCAATGCCTAGACTGTAGTTTACACTTTGTTCCACATGCTTCCTTAGCCACAACCAACATGACTGAGGGCCAGGAAAGTCCTGCAAAAAGCTGGTCATATTTATACAACAACAATTTTCTACAATGGTAAACATTGGTGAGGGAAAACAACCATGTACAATTGTTGGAGATACCTACATGATCCAGGAGTCAAAGGAACGATTAGATACATGTTTATTTTGTCACAATTGCAACCAGGTACTGAATTGCAGGGGAGCTTGCTCATAGGAATAAGTATCCTCGATCTGGGAACGACGTGGCACAGCCCAGGGAAATTATGTAGGCACCAGGCTGGCCACCTACAGGAGATTTAGAGCAGGAACTGTAACTTAATGCCCTGCACCCTCCCCCGACGTATGCTCTTGAGCCTGCAAAAGGCCCCATCTGTGGCCAGATAGGAAATGGTTTGCAGGGCACCATAGAAAAGGTTCAAATTTGCCTAACTATGGAGGATTGTAGGAGTGTGTTCACTGCTCTGGAAATGACATTCAGTACATGCAATGTTTCCCCCCTGAACCCTGAGAATTGGTGGGCACCTGAGAAAAGGGGACTGAGATTCACCACACAAATAAGGATGGAGCCTACTGAGGAGACACATGAGATGCAAAGCCAACAGATGTGGATACCAGTGAAAAAAGGAGAAGATAGATGTAAGATGTACATCCTGGAAAAAGGCACAAGATGGGGAGCTCTTGACCCTAGGAGAAGATGATGCACAGGCCCATTCCCAGGGCCTCTCCCCCCCCCCCCCCCCCTCTGCAGGCAGCCATACGAGTGTGTTCAATTGAGAACAAGACATCTGTACATATGCTGAAAAAATTACAGTATCAGAGTCCACTGCTATCCCTTGTGTTCCTGCTGACCAGTGCCAGTGCTCTAGTCTGTCCTGAATCCAGATCCTGCAAAAGGCAAGGAATCCTTGGTTAGCAGATACATATGGCAGAGCATGTGTCAGGTCAACTGCCTAGCAGAAGGGTAAGGGTTAGATGAGAGGTGTGTGCTTACCTGCAGAGTTTCACCCACACAGAGGCCATCCAGCTGATGGCTTCCTAAGTAAAGCAGGCTAATCCTTGATGAGAAAGAGAATGTAGAGGGAAAGAGTCAGGCGTGGAAAGGCTAGAGCTGCTGAAAAGTATCATCCTAAAACACATATCACTCAGAAAAGTCCAAGGTGTCAAAAGCTCCAGGCTCTTCAGGAGGAGATCCAGGGTCTGCATTTCACCCACAAGGGCTGTTTGATTGTGCCTGAAGTAAGAGGGACACTGCACTCCCGTGCGGAGCAAGCAGGCATTTTATGCTTGTATTTGGTTCAAGCCCCTGACGCAGCCCTTGCGGGCAAAACACAGTCTGTGTTGGGCGATTATTTCATAATAAAGTTTTAAACTGTACTACTGATTGATCTGCTCTGTTTGTTTCCACATTGGATTTTTGCGGATTGTCTGCCTTGCTGCTTTTTGGGATGATCCAGGGTCTGTGCCAGGATCTGCAGGCTCACCCAGTAGCTCTCTCCTCCAGGATCACACAGCATCCAGTTATTGTGCTCAAAGCTACAGAGAAGACCACCAGGCACCCACCCCCAACACCACCAACCACCTCAACTGGGGAGCAGCATTCATCTGCCAAGCTCCGTTGCCTAGGACTCTTATCAACCCAGGACACTGGGTCAAGCAGAAGACAGCCATCATAAGGCCCCACTACAACTACCATCCTCGGGCCTGTGCCAAGGTATCAAAAGCCAATGAGGTGGCCAGACTTTGCTGGTGCAGCCAAAGCTGCAGGCTGCAGTACAGCCTCAGAGGATACTGATAGCCCCATGGGGAGGACTCAGACTAGAGTTGTGCAGCAGGAACACCCAGCTCATCACAAGCTGCTGAGGGACAGGGTGGTAGAGGTGCTAGCCAGTGTGGACATGGGAAGGGGAGGGGGAAGGATACATAGGCACATCTATGCTATCCAAGCATTTCCTGCGAAGGCCTATGCTGGGGGTAGGCATGTGCAGGGAAGACGGTTGAGTGGGTGGAGGAGGGGGTGTTTGTGAGGGTGGTGAGTGAAATCAATAAATGTACATTACCTTTCCTAGAAATTTGTTTTAATGAGTCTTTGTCGGGCTTGGACACCCAGTTGGGCTTGGACTTGCTGTGGCACTTCTGGGAGGGCTTTTTCTATGCGCAGGGCCAGGTTATGCAGCAGGCCATGAAGATCTTGGCAACTTTTGGGGGGCTGCAGAGGAGCTCACTTCTGGACCGATCTAGACATCGGAACCTGTTTTTTAGTTGGCCAAAGGTGCGCTCGATGATGCCATCTGTGATCCAATGTTTGCTGTTGTAGTCCTTCTCTGTCACTGTATGGGGGTGCACCAGTGGGATCATGAGCCAGGTCCGCAGTAGATATCCTCTGTCACCTGTGAGGCAAAGCAGAATGAGGGTGAGGGACATGGGTGTGTATTGTCTGGGCTGCTTACCCAATAGAGATTTGCTGGGAATTGTGGAGACACCAGGATGAAGGCAGTTCTGAGAGTTATCAGGTGGAGGGGATATGGGTTTGGCAGATCCCTGTTGCACTTACCTAGGAGCCATCCGACGCTAATCTTCCCTCAGTCGAACCTGTGGAAGATTCCAGAATGCTGTAGTATGTAGGCATCCTGGGTTGAACCTGAGTATCTTGCACACACATCTACAATCACCCCTTGGGTGTCACACAGAAATTGCATATTCATGTAGTGGAATGCTTTCCTATTCCTATAGGTGGCCTCGTGCCGGGGGAGGTCAGTGCGATGTGTGTGCAATCAGTATACTTGTGACCGAGGGGAAGCAAGCTATGGAATAAAACTGAGCCATGTTGTTCTGCAGGGTCTTGGGGGTGGTTGGGAAGGTGATGTAGTCTTAGGTGTGTCTAAGAAAGGCATAGTAACATAGTAGATGATGATGGCAGATAAAGACCTGTACAGTCTGCCCAACAAGATAAACTCATTGTATGTGATACTTTATATGCATACTAGACCTTGATTTGTCCTTGCCATTTTCAGGGCACAGACCGTAGAAGTCTGTCCAGCATTGGCTTTGCTTCCCAATTACCAGTGTTGCCACCCAATCTCCACTAAGCTGCTGTGGATCCATTCCTTCTAAACAGGATTCCTTTGTGTTTATCCCACGCATTTGAATTCCATTGCCGTTTTCATCTCCACCATCTCCCACAGGAGGGCATTCCAAGTATCTACCACCCTCTTCTTGAAAAAATACTTCCTGATATTATTCCTAAGTCTGCCCCCCTTCAACCTCAGTTCATGTCCTCTAGTTATACCGCCTTCCCATCTCTGGAAAAGGTTTGTTTGCAGATTAATACCCTTCAAATATTTGAACATCTGTATCATATCACCCCTGTTGAACTTGATGAGGCAGTTTGAAATGGCAGACTGTGTGAGGCAAAAGGTAACACAGCACACAGCAGCTCTCAACTTTCAAACAAACAATTCCTCCACTCTCCAACTCCACAAAATTGCAAATGGATCTACAGACAATTTTGCTCTTACCCCATAAACTTTTATATCAGGTCTAAATCTGTAAGTTTCAATTGCCACCAATGTGAAACCATTTTGCTATTATGTACTGGAGGTGTTCATTCTGTAAGACCGCCTAAGACATGCCCCCTCTGGTGAAGTTGTAATCTGGACGCACTGGCGATTTAAACCATTGTTTTGTTTTGGTGTTTTGTTTTATTATATTCTTTGGACGCTTCCTACTGAGGTAAATGTCTATCTGCCTTTTATGTCATATTTTGGACAAAAATGAGCCCAATAGTAGCTTATGGAAATTTATAAGTTTAATAGGACGTTTAACAAACCGCGCTAAAAAGTGGCCGGCCCTGGTGTCAGCGCATGGGTTTTTCATGCACTGCGACCACTTTTAGCGTGGCGGTAAAATGACCACTTTGCTACATTTTTTAGTAATGATTTCCCCATTTTTTAGTAGTGATTTCCCCATTAGTGCATGGCCGTTACTGTGGGAGCCTTTGCTGCCACCAAAGGGTCCCACGCTATATAAAATTCTCACTTTAATTTATAAGGCTCTTCTTTCTGGCCAACCACTGATTTGGTCATAGTACTTATTGTCATACCTACCCCCTCGAGATCTCCACTCAGGGGCTGAACATCTTGTGGTTGACCACCCCGCATAAGTCCATTTTTTTTTTTAGTCACTGGACCAATTGTTTGGAACTCTTTTCCCACTGAAGTATGCTAACTAGGATCCCACTAAGCAGTTTTGAAAACTCACTTGTTCAGACAGGTCTAGGGGGTACATTCTGGCACCATTTCCCTGTTTTTTGTTTGTTGTTGTATTTTATTTTTACTAGATATGAAGCTATGACTGTGTGCCGTAGCCTGTGGGTGTGTTATCTTTCCTATCTCTTTCTTTCCAATGGATATTACAGTTCTTTTCCCTTAATCTCTTGCATCATTAATTTTGTAAACTGCTATGGTGGTATGCACTCTGTGGCGGTATATCAAGAATAAAAAAAAACTGAATCCTAAATTGGGTAAGCCGCAGTAATGTGCCTTTGCTACTCGATTAGCGCAGGCACACCTATGGGCATGCCTCTCACACTAAAATATTTTGCAGTGTGGAGTTAGCATGCACTGAACGAGTAACTGCTGTGGGACACCTCAGTGCATCCCGCAGTAATGCACTTTTAACGCATGGTAGGTCTGCATTAGTCCTACCGCACCTTAGTAAAAGTTCCCCTAAGTGCTTTGAAAATGAGCCCCTATCCTGCTTATAATCGAAATAGAAAAACGCCTATATTGTGACCCAAATCGGGAGATAGACGTTTATCTCACAAAAACGAATAAAGCGGTATAATCAAAAGCCGAATTTGGACGTTTTCAACTGCATTCCGTCGCGGATGCGGACAAAGTTGATGGGGGCGTGTTGAAGGCGTGGTGAAGCCGGAACTGGGGCGTGGTTATTGGCCGATCAGAGATGGGCGCCTTTCGCCGATAATGGAAAAAAAATATGCGTTTGTAGCGAGACTTTAGGGCACTTTTCCTGGACACTGTTTTTCCACGAATAAGGCCCCAATAAGTGCCCTAAATGACCAAATGACCACTGGAGGGAATCGGGGATGACCTCCCCTGACTCCCCCAGTGGTCACAAACCCCCTCCCACCACAAAATATGCCTTTTCACAACTTTTTAATTTTCACCCTCAAATGTCATACCCACCTCCCTGGCAGCAGTATGCAGGTCACTGGAGCAGTTATTAGGGGGTGCAGTGGACTTCAGGCAGGTGGACCCAGTCCCATCCCCCCCACCTGTTACACTTGTGCTGGTAAATGGGAGCCCTCCAAACCGCCCCCCCAAACCCACTGTACCCACATGTAGGTGCCCCCCTTCACCCCTTAGGGCTATAGTAATGGTGTAGACTTGTGGGCAGTGGGTTTTGAGGGGGATTTGGGGGGCTCAACACACAAGGGAAGGGTGCTATGCACCTGGGAGCTCTTTTACCTTTTTTTTTGTTTTTGTAGAAGTGCCCCCTAGGGTGCCCGGTTGGTGTCCTGGCATGTGAGGGGGGACCAGTGCACTACGAATCCTGGCCCCTCCCATGAATAAATGTCTTGGAGTTATTCGTTTTTGAGCTGGGCGCTTTCATTTTCCGTTATCGCTGAAAAACAAAAATGCCCACCTCACAAATTGTCGAATAAAACATGGAGGTCTATTTTTTGCGAAAATACAGTTCGGTCCGCCCCTTCACGGACCCGTTCTCGGAGATAAACTCCCATGGAGATAGACGTTTCCATTCGATTATGCCCCTTCACGTGTCTTTATAAAATACTAGTGGACAAGGCGGCAGAAATCATGCCTCAATGAGGTCACGGATATTTACACCTGATCAGGAGCAGGAACTGAACCCCAGAACACACCTACATTTGTAAAAGTACATGCCTTTATGTCACTGCATTGATTTTTATGTGTGTAACCCCTGGGGTAATTTTATAAAGCCTACCACAAATTAAAGGATGAGATGTGCTTGGACATGTGTGTCAAACAAAGAACTAAAACATCTCCAGTACTGGCAAGCTTTACAATTAGTAAAGCAAAGACCCTGGTGTTTGACGAATACCAAAAGTTATCATTTCAACCGTGGTTCTTTTAATCATCATAAATCAAACACATTGTAATATTTGCTGTTTTGTTTGAAATAATCGGGCATTATTGACTGTCTTCCATAATTAATAGCCTTTTACTGAATAAATCAAATTCAGTTAGTTTTCTATTATAAACCTTAGTATAGGGTCATTTGTTAAAACAGAAATTGATGTTGATAAAAGTGAAAAATTGATAATGTGTTGATTAATTATCTGGTTATAAGTGGATGTTTCTCCGTGAGTTTATTTTCTCTTACAGTGTTAGGAGAGGTTGGTGATCACTTTTATATCCTCACGATGCTGTTTTGCATGAACAGATATATTTGATATTATGCATTGCAACACTGGTAGAGATTCATTTAGGGATGCAAATGTCTAGTGTTTTTATAACCTACTACTTTTTTGGGTTTCAGGTCTATCAAGTGAAACATATAATTCCACTATTAATAGAAAGCCTCATACTAATATGTTATGAAAAGTTATACTTTGCTATTTCATATTAACTTAATATTATTAACTTAATATAAAAGATATACAAAGGCTCATTTTCAAAGCACATAGTCATATGACACCGCCCCCCTCCCCCATGGGTGAGTTTTATTAAGAATTAGAGAGAGAGAGAAGAAATCCTGGCAAAGTGCTTTTAAAACATAACTGTCATTTTGCTTGTCTTTGTAGAACTACCCAGAATTGTGAACTTTGTTACATTTTTCAGGAGAGGGAATGGGTCCCACAGCTCTGCCTGCATGCAAATGGAGACAGGTGGATGGGAACATTTCCACACACATTGAGGGGATTAATTCACCGAAGGGAATTAAGCTTGTGGGTCAAACTATGCCTACACACTGTATGGAGAACTTGGTTCTCTACCCCTATTACACACTAACCGTCCTGCCAGAGAATCTGGAGAGTTCTCTATATCAGCTTTAGTAGCCCCCTAGGGAAATTTCTAAACTCAGTTTAGCAGGGGATTACATTTAGAAAGTTACTAAACTTTGTAAGTCTAAGTGCTATGAAAATGAGCTCCCAAGTAACTTTGTAAGTCTAAGTGCTTTGAATATACACCTTCACGTAACTTTGCAAGTCTATGTGCTTTGAAAATGAGCACCACAGCGTGCCTTGGAGCAATGGATTATATAGTGGGAGGCAGTGTTCATTCTGAAAATCTGTTGATCTCGATGTTTGCTTCTAATGCCTACTTTTGTGAGTTTTATTAGGTCTTTGCATTTTAATCTTTTTTTTATTTTTTTTTCATTAATTTTTCATTTTCTTTTCCCAGAAATAAAAGAAATAGTCTATTGTAACTGCTTCCATTGTTCTCAATGTCCGTTGCTTTGAGGATAGACTATATTCCACAGTATTCAAAGTAATAAACTCATCAATGGTAATGATTACGATAAACAATAATCTTATGTACCGTCAGAGCCATTAGCTCAGTATGGTGTAATTTACCATTCATTCTAATGGTGAAAGCGTAACATCTCATCATAACATGACTGACAGACTGCAGTCTCAACATACATCTAATTTAAATATTTCAGAAACCAGGTTTTCAATACATTTTGAAACCTAAAACATTAAATGATCACATCTCAAATTCATTCAGTGCAAATTTTCAGAGGTAAAACAGTGCTATACCTGCAGAAATAAGCTTTTTCAACGTTTCCTGTAACGTGGGTAGAAGTACAGCCTGTTTTTGTGTGTGTTTTTTTTCAATAGATAGAAGAAGCGTTTCCAGGGTGATATTAGAAATAGATTTCTTATTAATGAGAATAATCTCATAATCCATTTTTTACATTACATTACAAGACATTTGTATCTCATACATCCTCCTAAGTTCAGTGCAGCTCACAATCTAAGAAAACTGAGCATTCCCAGGAATATTATACAGAAGAAAATCACAATACACAGGAATCATATTTCAAAAAATACCCATGATAGTCCCCTTAAAATCAAATATTTTTTAATAAAAAGGCCTTCAGTAATTTCTAAAGTTCACCATAATTTTCCTGATCTCTAATTGCATATGGAAGTCTATTCCAGTGGCTTGCAACCTGATACGCAAAAGTGTTTACAAAAAATTTCTTATATTTGACCTTCTTCAAAGTAGCATAATGAAGCATTAAAAACTCTCGATTTAGGACTAGATTTTCTAGCTGAAAGATGAGTGGAATCATATAATTGAGAGCAAACCCATGCAAAATGTAAAAAGACAATGAACACAATTTAAGCACAGTATGTGCATGCACTGGTAACCAGTGCAGTTGCAACAACAATGGTGTTGCCCTCTCAAACTGATTAAGGGGATGGAACTCCTTTCATATGAGGAAGGGCATAAGGCGTTAGGGCTCCTCAGCTTGGAAAAGAAATGGATGAGGGGGGGTATATGATAGAGGTCTACAAAATCCTGAGTGGTGTAGAATGAGTAGAAGTGAATTGATTGTTTATTGTATCAAAATGTAATAAGACTAGGGGACACTCAATGAAGTTACATGGTAATATTTTTAAAATGAACAGGAGGAAATATTTTTTCACTCAATGAATAGTTACGCTCTGGAATTCGTTACCAGAGAATGTGGTAATAGCGGTTAGCGTATGTGGGTTTAATAAAGTTTTGGTCCATAGTCTGCTATTGAGATAGAAATACTGCTACTACTAGTTCTACTAATCATTTCTGTAATGCTACTTGTCGTACACAGCTCTGTATATATTATATGCAGGTACTTTTTCTGTCCCTAGAGGGCTCACAATTTAAGGGGCCCTTTTACTAATCCGCGTAAGGATCAAAGCCTAACAATTAGGCCATTCCTCCACTGCTTACCCTGGGATTGGTAGCATGGAATCTTGTTACTATTTGGGATTCTAATATGCTAGTATAACCCTAATCAGAGAATAGAAGAGAACCCACAAATAAATCAAAACATATACTATTCAGGTAGAACAAATGATGGGCAAACATTCAAAATATACACAAGACTAACAAATGAAAACGAAGGAAAAAGCCTCAGAATCTTACTCCATCTGTCTTCTAAACAGTGCAACGGGGATAATATCATTGGCATTAAAATAAACTTCTCTCTTAAAATCAAAGTGCTCTGTACAATACAAATTCTCAGAAGGAATTTTAAAATAAGGAGACTTTTTTTCAAGAAGATGGGTTCCAGTCTAACTGACGATGGGCAGCGTTTTGCATTAAAGCTGCCTCAAGGTTCTTCCGGACTAAATGAACAAGCTAAAAAGAAAACATAAATCAGATACATGTCCTAAACTGCTAACAAAACCAAATTAACCACTGAATACCTGTCGCAATCAAGTGCAGCAGCACTTCATTCAAAACCACCTCCACAAAGATGGCTGCAGGACGCCAACGAGCATCTTAAATAGCTTCATTTGACATCATATCCTACCTAAAAGAACACTAAAAAGGTGCTTCATGAGAAAAAAACTTAATTAAAGCATTCCACTCAATTTTTGAATTTAGTCCCAATGGTACTTCACTGTTGAGCTCGTAAATCTAAAATTATTCCCGCTGTAATAAACAGCGTTGTTGATCAGTTACAGTCAAGTTTCAAGTTACTTTATTGCTTGATATACCACTAAAGGGTGACTGCCATCAGAGCAGTTTACAAAGGCATGCAGATAAATAAGAGAGTTTGTGAAAGGAACCACAATGTGCATACGAAAGAAAATGAAGGAGGCAAACAAAAATAATAATGGAGGGGGAGTTAGCATAAGTTTCCAATAGGCTAAGGCTCCCATGCCCTGCTCAAACATGCAGCAGGAAGCTTAAGGTAGAGACCCATAAAGGGCATTTTTAAGGGCTGTCTTAAAATCTGATTGAGACCTTATGGTACAGAGATTAACAGGGAGTGAGTTCCAAAGCTTGGGTCCGGAAACAGAGAACATGGTGAGGCTAGCCAGTGGCACTGTGAGGTGCAGGGATGCTGAGAAGATGATGTGTAGTAAAATGGAGTTCCCTAGTAGGAATATACTATAGGAGATATTGGTACAAAATGGGGGTTGGTCAATGCTTATAGCTTTGTGAATCAAGACAGTGATCTTGTAGTGAATGCGTATTGTGAAAGATCCACCCCGCTCTGGAATCGAGGGTCTTCGGGATCTTGCCTCCACCCTGGCCACTCAGCCTCTTGGCCCACTGCAGTCCACAGGGCAGGGCTCAAAGAAAATAAACTTCAAAAAGGTAAAAGTCACCAAGCTCCTTTATTGTCAGGGATTCACAGTTCAGTAACTTGCAAAAGGAAACCTGCAGCCCTTCAAACAGTTGTTCCTGCTTTTCTCTCAGGGCCCAGGTACAGCAAAACACAAACACGTCCCCTTCCAGCTGCTGCACAAATCAGTTGGAGCCAAATTAACAGTCCCCACAGATAGGTTCCTCTGTAGCCCAACTTCACACCCCAAAAAGAATCCCTGTATCTTGTCCACCCCCACGGGGTTTCTGTAAACAGTTTCAAACACACAGTTCTGTGGGCCTCAGTCCACAAAAAGGAAAAAAAAACACTGTAGCTTACTTTCACCTCCCCCACAAAAAAGAAGGTTTTGTTTTCCCAACAGTTCAAAATCAACAGTGCTCAATGCCTTGGCACTCAGTTCAGACACACAGTCTCTTCAAAGAACACAGCCTGAACTCTTTTGGGAAAGAGGAAAAGATCCCCCCCTTTCTGGGTCACTCTATTACTTCACTGACCCTCCTCCCGCATGACCTTTCCCCTTTCCACTTTCAGCCCAGCTGTGACACCAAGAGTTCACCTGGTTTTTCAGTTTAGCTTTCAAGGCATGAGCCCAGGCAAAAAGGTCCATGGGTTCCTCAGGGCCTGCCTCCTGCTCCTTCTCTCCAGCAGCTTGCCAGTCCATGGACTCATTCTCCTCCACTCTGGGCGGCTGTTCCTCTCTTATTTGATTAGGTTCCAGGTGCCCCTCCCTTGCCTTGTCAGAGCCTTCTCCCGGGGCATGCTGGGGCCAATAACCCCTATACCAGGGTTTTCCACGGGGATGCTGGGAAATGTAATCCTCCCACCTCCATTTTCTAGGGGGCACTACCTTTTCCCTTCTCTCTCTCTCTCTCTCTCTCTCTGAGGAATGATTAAAGGTAAGGCTCTGCTCTGTCTCCCTCGGCTCTTGAGCCTCCTTCCTTCTCCCCCCTCCACTTCCATCTGTTCACCCTTATTCTCCCCTTCACAGTATGTGAACAGGTAGCCAGTGTTCCTGGCGAAAAAGTGGGGTGATGTGATCATATTTTCTTCCACCCAAAATTAATTTTACCTTTGTATTCTGCACTAGCTGTAGTCAACGCAATTCCCTTTGGCAAATACCATTGAATAGTTTTTTACAGTAATCAATACAGGATATAACAAATGAGTGTATAAGGATACGAAGAGCGGCCATATCTATAAATGGGCGAAGTGACCTGATTTTGTGGAGATGAAAGAAGGACCTAAATACTACAGAAGAGATGTGTGCTGAAAAGGTCAGATGTGCGCCAATTGTGACTCCCAGTATCTTGAGTGAGGCTGAGAAGGGGATAGAGCTACCAAGGAGAGTCAAATGAACTAGGTCAGATGGGAGTGGTTCTCGGGAGAACATTATTGCTTTAGTTTTGTTAAGATTCGACTTCATTTTGTTAGTGATCCACAAGAGTATAAGTTCCAGTTTAGGCTGAAACACAGACTGTGCAGTAGGGCCCACATAGTTGAAAGGCACAAGGATTTGGATGTCATCAACATATATGAAAGATATAAATCCTAGACTGGTGATAAGCTTTGCGAGTGGAGCCAGAAATATATTAAACAAAAGGGGTGCTAGCAAGGACCCCTGCAGGACTCTGCATTCTAGAAGTAATGGGTCTGAGAGGGTATCACACCAGAGGACATAGTAAGAGTGATTATTGAGGTAGGACTTGAAACCACTGCCATGCTGAGCCTGTAACTCTTATTTAGTACAGATGATCTAGGAGTGTAACATCTAGATAAAGAAGACTGGATTGTAGTGACAGTGGCAATGAGAGCAGATTCTATATTATAGTGATGTCTAAAGTTGGTCTGATTGGATGGAAAACGGAGATACTCTCAATATGATCAATCAGGTGTTTCAGTACTGGGGATTCTGTTACTTTTGAGAGAAAAGGGATTTTGGCTATAGGGCAGTAGTTGATAACATCAGTGGCTGGTATTTTAACATCTTTTATTTTGTGTTGGATGATGGCCATTTTCCATAAAGAAGAGAACTGGCCAGGAGCAAAGCTAGTCATTAAGATGGTTTCAGCTAAACCTTGAAAGGAAGAGGGAAGAAGAGCAATTAGGCTAGCAGAGCAGGGTTCATGGGGTGGCAGTAGTGCGTCTGGTAGTGCAAATAGCCATAGCAATTAAGGGCTGAGATGGTAGAGAGAACCATTGAAGGGTGCGCAGGCTTCTGGTGGGTAGCAGAAGTCATAGTGTCTCAGTAATATGATCTATCACACAACACTGTAATTCACTGAAAACATGATTTCTCTTCTAATAATGTTGCACTAATGGAGCTTCCAATTTATTACATTTCAAGCAACTGTTATGTTCCATTAAATGTGTTTTAAATGAACGAGAAGGTCTGTCCAATGTAAACTAGAAGACAAGGACATATAATCATATACACTACAAAAGAGGAAGTACACTTCGTTATATGTTGTAATTTAAACCTCTTATGAGAAATAAAATCTTCAAACCATCCATTGAATTCCATAGTAACCCTACAAATACTGCATTCCTGACATCTCTGATGAGACCCTAAAGGTGCAACAGACTTAGGTATTTATGAACATCAGATGGACTCAGGGGAAGTGAGTGCTTGGGCCATGGTTGGGCACCAGCTATGGCAGGTGACTGCATAGCACTAGGCAAAGTACTAGGAAAGGCAGGCAGACTCTGGAATTCGTTGCCGGAGAACGTGGTACGAGCGGTTAGCTTGACGGAGTTTAAAAAGGGGTTAGATAGATTCCTAAAGGACAAGTCCATAGACCGCTATTAAATGGACTTGGAAAAATTCCGCATTTTTAGGTATAACTTGTCTGGAATGTTTTTACGTTTGGGGAGCGTGCCAGGTGCCCTTGACCTGGATTGGCCACTGTCGGTGACAGGATGCTGGGCTAGATGGACCTTTGGTCTTTCCCAGTATGGCACTACTTATGTACTTAACTTGACTGAAGACAAGGCACACAAGGCCAGACAGGACAAAGCAGACAAAGCTAGACAAGACAAGGATAAAACTGGATCCAGGCAAGGCAAACAGGGCAAGAACTTAACCCAGGTAAGGCAAGCAAGGCAAGAACTGGGTCCTGACAAAGCAAGGCAAACAGGGCAAGAACTGAACCCAGGCAAGGCAAAAAAGGCAAGAACTGGATCCTGACAAAGCAAGACAAATAGGGCAAGAACTGAATCCAGACAGGACAGGATAAGGAGGCACCAATATCTCCTGAGTATGTGCACAATCTTCTCAATCCCTGGTGTATACTGTAGGACACATGTCAGAGCCTGATATACATTGGTTTTATGTCTAGGTAGAAATAAAAGGTCTCTGTTCAAAACCTGTGTGTGCTTAAAAGCGTGCCACCATACCTCATGAAGGTAACCTCTCGCGCCCAAGCGGTCTTGTATATTTCAAGCCTGTGCTTTGAAGTCATCAATATTGCTGCATATCTATCTGTAACATGCAAATAAGGAAAATGGTAAACTTTGCCTTAGTGTTACTGGATGATTGCTGGAATATTTCAAGAATGTGTTTCTGTCAGTGCTCTTCCTAAAAATTGTAGGTTCAAAATAATCTCCATTCTTCATGACCTTCACGTCCAAAAAAGATATGCAAGTAGGATGATAGGAAATAGTAAATCCATCCATTTATGAAATTCCAAGTAGAGGAGTGTGGTAGCCATGTTAGTCCACTCTTAAGGTTATCAATAGAAATCAAACAAAATAAAACATGGAAAAGAAAATAAGATGATACCTTTTTTATTGGTCATAACTTAATACATTTCTTGATTAGCTTTCGAAGCTTGCCCTTCTTCGTCAGATCAGAAATAAGCAAATGTGCTAGCTGACAGTGTATATAAGTGAAAACATTCAAGTGTTACTATGACAGTCTGACAGGGTGGGAGAATGGGGGTGGGTCGGAGGTATGCATGGGGACATCAAAGCATATCATTGATATTCTAACAGGATGGGTGTGGATAGGTGAGGGGTGGGGTGATCAACAGAGACATACAGCTTTATGGTTTATAATGGGCCAGGAACCCCAGATCCTTGTTAAGTCCTTTCTGTTGGGTGTTAAAATATTCAATCATTCTGACTTCAAAGGTCTTACGTTCTTGTATGGTTTTAAAGTTACCTTTCAGTATTCTCACTGTGAAATCACTGGTACAGTGTCCTGGTTCTGTGAAGTGCTGTCCCACTGGGGTGGGGGTCCTACTGGCTGTATTGTTCATATGATGTCTATGTAAATTGAATCTTGTCTTAAGCATCTGGCCTGTTTCTCCAATATAGCATCCTTCGTTACATTTTTTGCACTGAATGATATATACCACATTGGAAGATGAGCTAGTGAAAGATCCCTTTATGTTGAATATCTTTCCTTTGTGGATGACTTTGGGGTCCTGTGAAATATTTTGGCATAGTTTGCAACTGGATAAATTACAGGGAAGTGTGCCCTTCTGTTCCTTTTCAGTCTGTGATGGAAGTTTACTTCTGATTAGCTTGTGTTTTAAGTTGGGTGGCTGTCGGAAGGCCAGTACTGGTGGGGATGGATTTAGGAGCATAAATTTAGGAACTCAGAACCGGAAATTCAGCTGGAGGCAATCAGTGTTTTTGCTGCCAGTGCTATACTTGGAAATTCAATGACAGGCCATGTTCGGGCTCATTGAGTTTCTGGGTACATGGAACTGGCAAAAACATAGCTGGTTAAGTGTGATATTCGGCATTTAACCAGTTATGAAGAACCACATAAAGAAAGTACTGTGTTTTATATGGTCCTGTTTATGCAGTTATCTTAGCTGGTTAAGTGCTGAAAATTGGTACTTAACCGGCTAAGTGCCAACTCTGTCCCTGGAATACCCCCAAAATAGTCAGTTTCGGCTTGGGAGCTAACTGGGCATTTTCACCAGTACTATCCAATTAAGTAAGTGCTGCTGAAAATGCCCAGTTAGCCTTGGACACCTCTCCTGGTTTTTAAAATCATTTTTGAATATCGGGCCCCTAATCTTTAAAACTGAAACCTAAAAAAGGCATTGTTTCACAACAAACCAGATAGTTTCACCAGTCTAGTGATTCAGGTTTCTGAATCCTGACTATACCTTCCGGTGTGTGTTACCTGCTTGCATTGATTTCCAACACAGCGTATTCAGTTAGCATTTGCTCTCGGCCTAACTCGTGCTGTTGCAGATATTTATGAGTTGCTTTCGGCTTAAAAATAAATCACCTCTAATTCCTCTAAGCGAAATCAATCAAAAACCTGTAAAAAAAAAACCCACTGGTTGTTTGGTCGATTCTGGCAGAAAAGTAAACAGCACTTCAGCTTTTCTCCACCATTAAGGCCTAAATGGCCTAGAAAGCAAATCAATATCTCCAGTCAGCTTTCTGGCTATTGTTTAACCAGTAGATATGGATTTTTTTCTGGCTTACTGCACTCCTTTGGGATGAAACTATAATCCTCAGGGAGTAATGATAAATTTGTTATTTAGTTCAGCTCTCTCTAGCACATTTAGATGGACCATATCCATACCAATGTTAAAGACATTTGATGTTAAGTTCTGTTTATTTCACTATAAAATAGTAGCTCTATAATGATTACAATAATTAATTTCACAGCTTATAAAGTATCTAAGAAGATATCAGTGTCCTGTTTAAAAATCTAGATTTCTGCATGGCAAACATTAGTTCCCTTTGACTGCACTATGAGTTTGGCTATGGCAAGGGTTGTTTTTTCTATATATCACATAGACTTTCATTATTCTTATCAACCTGTTTCAAATTATTTCCTGTTGAACACTGTTGTGAAGCTGTCAGCTCACATCATCAATCACTAACAATTCAAATTTAAGCCTATAACTCACATCTAATTTCAAATGTGTGTTTACGAAAGCTGTATGGGCTGTTTCTGGACGCAAGTTCATTGAAGTTCAATAGACTTTTGCCTTCCTGACTCAACACAAAAGGTGTGGCGAGATATATGTCCCCATGAGTGGAAACAAAATGGTTATTAGTTTAGAGGCTCTAAATCTGAGCTGTGCATTAGATAATGACACAGTATCAATAGTTAAGTAGTTATTCTGTTATGTACCATTATTTGTCTCTTGCAGTCATACCTCTCTTTTCTTCACAAAATATTCTGTGACAGATTTTTAAAACTAAACAAATGTCTAAAACAAGGGGGGAAAAGTATTGAGAATGAATACAATTGATATTTGTACAACTGACAAACAGGATTCTGCAGTATTTATATTTCAAAACCCAGATTCATTTGAATTTGAAGCATTATTACATAAAAAAAGAATTTTCAGTTTCTGATATATGTTTTTATACAGACAGATTTTTTTTGGTTACAGATGTTATGCTTGTTTTTTTCCTTGTTAATAGTGCTGACTAATCTTCTTTGAAGCATTAGGATTATTTCTTCTTAGTGGAAAAGCCAGTGTAACTCAAACCAACAAAAGAAACATTTTCAATGCTGCAAGTAAATAATAACTTATGAAAATGTTTGCAGGTTCCTCTTTGTGTTTTGTAAAATTTATCTATGAGATGAAAATGATCTTTTGACTCATTTAAAATCTTTGCAACTGCACAACATTTCATACGTTGCCACAGTCAGGAACTTTGCATATTCCTATGTATGACAATGTTTGAAAAACTTAGACAGCATCTTCCCCCCTTCATACAATGGTGGAAAGATTTAAAGATCCTGTTTGCCCATATCAAAGGTCTGTTGGATGCTGGGGAGCCTCTAATTCCTTTTGTCTAGTGGCTCCCTGCAACCACTGCCATCAGCCCTACTGTGGCGCACCAATGAATTAAAAGAGTCCCCTGGGTTCAACCTGGAAGGATTTATGATCCCTGGTGGTGTGGAGGGGCATTTTCGAAAGAAACATCTATGTTTGGATTTGGACATCTTTGTAAAATGTCCAAATTTGGGGGCAGGGAAAACCGTATTTTCGAAAATACCAAGGACATCCTTGAATTTGGACATCCTTAGACATGGATGTCTTTGACTTTTGGCGATTTTCAAAACCAAAGACGTCCATGTCAAAAACGTCCCAATGCAAGCCATTTGCACGTGGGAGGAGCCAGCATTTCTAGTGCACTGGTCCCCCTGACATGCCAGGACACCAACCGGGCACCCTAGGGGGCACTGCAGTGGACTTCATAAAATGCTCCCATGTACATAGCTCCCTTACCTTGTGTGCTGAGCCTCCCAAAACCCACTACCCCCAACAGTACACCACTACCATAGCCCTTACGGGTGAAGGGGGCACCTATATGTGGGTACAGTGGGTTTCTGGTGGGTTTTGGAGGGCTCGCTGTTTCCTCCACAAATGTAACAGGTAGGGGGGATATGGGCCTGGGTCCGCTTGTCTGAAGTACACTGCAGTACCCACAAAAACTGCTCCAGGGACCTGCGTGCGCTGTCATGGACCTGAGTATGACATCTGAAGCTGGCACAAAAAATATTTAAAAGTTGTTTTTTGAGGGTGGGAGGGGGATTAGTGACCACTGGGGGAGTAACAGCAAGTCATCCCTGATTCCTTCCGGTGGTCATCTGGTCATTTTGGACACCTTTTTCTGCCTTATTCGTAAAAAATAAAACATGTCCGGGTGAAAACGTCCAAGTTTTACTTTAGGACATCCTTGCTTTTTTCGATTATGGCTCAAAGATGTCTTAGGCAAGCCCAAGTCCCGCCTTCACCACGTCTCCGACACGCCCCCTTAAAATTTGGACGTCCTTGCGATGGACTGCAGTTGGAGACGTCCAAAATCGGTTTTCAATTATACCAATTTGGACGTCCCTGGGAGATGGATGTCCATGTTCCAATTTATGTCGAAAGATGGAAGTCCATCTCTTTTGAAAATGAGCCTGATAGTGTGCTAGAACATCCATTAGATCAAAACTAGAGCTACATGCATAAAAAATTCCTCCTTATAAAGTCCTATCCATTAAATAGAATAACATGTGGATCAGCCCTATCATTATCCTCCCCCAGGACCCTAACTCATTCCAAGACCCCCACTTATTCCTGTTTCAGTAGCTGCTTTTCTACAATAAAGCCACTTGACCATTTGCAGTAGTGTCAGAGTAATACCTCTCGTGGTCATACTATCCAATGGGAATCAATCTTTTTCTTATTACTTTTGCCAGCCATATACATAATAACATATTATATCCTCAAAGTTTGATTGAAGTTATCATTCATTATGCTGTGACACCTTAATTTTATTCTGAACTCCTAACACAGCTGTTACAACTTTCTAATATAATAAAGCATAAAATTATAAATGACAGTTTTGGAATGTAGCTGCTGCAGCATGCTATTTTTGACAGTTGCATAAATTTCAAATATCAGTTGTAACCTAATAAGAACATAAGAACAGCCATACTGGGGCAGATCAATGGTCCATCAAACCCAGTATTCTGCTTCCAACAGTGGCCAACCCAGGTCACAAGTACCTGGCAGAACCCCAGATAGTCTAAACACATACTCTCAGGTGGAAGAAATGACAGGCAAACATTCAAAATATGCAAGAGAATCTAAGAAATGAAAGAGAAGGAAAAAAGCTCCTGAACCTAACATCAATTCAAGAATGGGCTAAACACAACAAACTTTGCCTGAACCCAAATAAAACTGAGTTTCTCTGGGTCCCCAGCACAAGTGGATACATACCTGACATCAAAATCCCTTTTGGGAAGTATGAACTCCCCCTCAATGGGAAGTATGAACTCCCCCTCAAATCACAAGTCAGGAACCTTGGGATACAGTTAGATTCAAAACTAACTCTGATTCCCCAAATCCAAGCAACCTTCAAGAGCTGCTTCTACTGTTTGCGACAGCTACACTCTCTTCTTACATCGAGAAGGTAAATCTTTTCCCAGTTGTGCATGCCATGATAACATCAAGACTGGATTACTGCAATGCACTATATAAAAGTCTGACTACAAAGGGCCTGCACCAGCTCCAGTTGATTCAGAATGCTGCAGCAAGACCCATAGAAGGTAGCAAGCGATGTGACCACATCACACCGTTTTTGCAAAAACTTCATTGACTACCAGTACAATACAGGGCTAAATTTAAAATTCTATCAGGCTCATTTTCGAAAGAGAAGGACGTCCATCTTTCGACACAAATCGGAAGATAGGCATCCTCCTCACAGGGTCGTCCCAATCCGATTTTGGCAGTCCCCAACTGCTTTCCGTCGCAGGGACAGCCAAAGTTCAAGGGGGCGTATCGGAGGTGGGACTTGGGCGTGCTTAACACATGGACGTCCTCGACCCATAATGGAAAAAATGGGCGTCCCTGATGAGCACTTGGACGACTTTACCTGGTCCTGTTTTTCTTACGACCAAGCCACAAAAAGGAGCCCGAAATGACCAGATGACCACCAGAGAGAATCGGGGATGACCTCCCCTTACCCCCCCCCCCCCAGTGGTAACTAACCCCCTCCCACCCTCAACAAATATCTTAAAAAATATTTTTTGCCAGCCTCTATGCCAGGCTCTGATGTCATACTCAGGTCTGTGACAGCAGTATGCAGGTCCCTGGAGCAGTTTTAGTGGGTGCAGTGCACTTCAGGCAGGTGTACCCAGGCCCATCCCCCTCCCTACCTGTTACGTTTCTGGAGGAAACAGCGAGCCCTCCAAAACCCACCAGAAACCCACTGTACCTACATAGAGATGTCCCCCTTCACCTGTAAGGGCTATGGTAGTGGTGTACTGTTGTGGGTAGTAGATTTGGAGGGGGGGTTGGGGGGCTCAGCTATGTTTCTGGGAGCAATTTATGAAGTCCACTGCAGTGCCCCCTAGGGTGCCCGGCTGGTATCCTGGCATATCAGGGGGACCAGTGCACTAGAAATGCTGGCTCCTCCCAGGACCAAAGGGCTTGCATTTGGTTGTTTCTGAGATGGGCGTCCTTGGTTTCCATTATCGCAGAAAATCAGAAACGACCAAGTCTAGGGATGACCATCTCTAAGGATGACCAAAATTTCAAGATTTGGCCGTGCCCGACCGAAACGAAAGATTAACGTCCATCTTTTTTGATAATACGGGTTTCCCCGCCCCTCCATCGGGACATTTTGCGAGGACGTCCTCAACAAAACCTGGGCATCCCTTTCGATTATGCCCCTCTATGTCTGATCTTCAAGGCCCTCAAAGGAAATGGCCCTGAGTACCTGAAGAATAGGATGATCCTCTACACACCACCAAGGACACGAAGGTCCTCTCAAGGACTATCACTAAGCACACCCTCTCCAAAAGATATTACATGATGTGATACCCGCAAGCGAGCCTTCTCTGGAGTAGCCCCCACACTCTGGAATGCAGTGCCTGAAAGGCTCTGCTTAACATAAGACTATCTCTACTTCAGGAAGCAGGTGAAAGCTTGGCTCTTCAACCAGGCCTTTAATGGAAGCAGTAACTAACTTGTTAGTCTCACTCACACACATAAGGAGTGACACGGGCTGCACATACTGCAGCAGGACATGTTTATCCACTCCAATCCTAGCTGAGAAAATATTAACCATATCTCTAACCTCATGTGCAACTTTCTTTAAATTAGTCACCTTACCTTCTAACGCTTCTTACTCTGTTTTATATATATATATATATATTCCATCTTTGCTTTACCCTTCACTATCAATTAAAATGTTCTATATATTGTGTTGGCATTGTAAGTAGTATACAATGCCATACTTTGTATTGTTATTTGAATATTTTTACTGCTGTAATTGCCTATTGCTCATATTTGATCTATTCTTACTATACACTGCCTGGAGTGAATTCCTTCAAAAAGGCGGTAAATAAATCCTAATAAATAAATAAAATAAATAAATTATTTGCATAAAAAACATTCTCTCTTCAAAATCAAAGTGCTCTGGGAAATGCAAAATCTCAAAAGGAACTTTACAATAAGGAGACTTATCTGCAAGAAGATCGGTTCAAGTCTAACTGACAATGACCAGCATTTCACATTAAAGCTGCCTCATGGTTTGTCCGGACTAAATGAACCAAACTAAAACGAAAACATATATCACAAACCAGTCCACACCTTTGTAGTGTGGACTGGTTCTGAAGAGGCTTTATTGGAATTTCATCAAACAAAATAAAACATGGAAAAGAAAATAAGATGATACCTTTTTTATTGGACATAACTTAATACATTTCTTGATTAGCTTTCGAAGGTTGCCCTTCTTCGTCAGATCGGAAATAAGCAAATGTGCTAGCTGACAGTGTATATAAGTGAAAACATTCAAGCATTACTATGACAGTCTGACAGGGTGGTAGGATGGGGGTGGGTCGGATGTATGCATGGGGACATCAAAGCATATCATTGATATTCTAACAGGATGGGTGTGAATAGGTGAGGGGTGAGGTGATCAACAGAGACATACAGCTTTATGGTTTATAATGGGCCAGGAACCCCAGATCCTTGTTAAGTCCTTTCTGTTGGGTGTTAAAATATTCAATCATTCTGACTTCAAAGGTCTTACGTTCTTGTATGGTTTTAAAGTTACCTTTCAGTATTCTCACTGTGAAATCACTGGTACAGTGTCCTGGTTCTGTGAAGTGCTGTCCCACTGGGGTGGGGGTCCTACTGGCTGTATTGTTCATATGATGTCTATGTAAATTGAATCTTGTCTTAAGCATCTGGCCTGTTTCTCTAATATAGCATCCTTCGTTACATTTTTTGCACTGAATGATATATACCACATTGGAAGATGAGCAAGTGAAAGATCCCTTTATGTTGAATATCTTTCCTTTGTGGATGACTTTGGGGTCCTGTGAAATATTTTGGCATAGTTTGCAACTGGATAAATTACAGGGAAGTGTGCCCTTCTGTTCCTTTTCAGTCTGTGATGGAAGTTTACTTCTGATTAGCTTGTGTTTTAAGTTGGGTGGCTGTCGGAAGGCCAGTACTGGTGGGGAGCTTAAAACATAAATTTAGGCCTGCCATTTGTTTGGCTAGATTTATGAGGCTAGTGCTAAAGATGAGTGCAAAGCTCCTTGCTTCTTTTCCCTGCCCTAAATCCACCCCCGTTGCCGCCCACCTTTTATGCTCCTACATTTAAGAGTTCAGTGAAATTTGGATCAAAAATATATGCACTCAGACGTAGTATATTTTGAAAGGGGCCAATTTATGGGCATAACTCTTAAAGGGCCCCTTTTACTAAGCGACGTTAGATGCTTACATGGGATGCGCTCAGTCATCCTGCTATAACTGTCAAATTACCGTGCACTAATCCACGTGCTAAAAATATTTTTTTTTAGAGGGAGTGTGCCAGGAAAGCAGAGGGTGGGCGTTCCTGCTCTAACCAGTTAGCGCATCCACATTAACGCGTGCTAACTAGTTAGTGCAGGATTTCTGTGTGACCCCTTAACTGCCAACAATATACAGAAGTCTAGGTGAACAGGAGGATATGGGTGAATGAAACAGCAAGGAGGGAACAAATGATGAAAAATGGCTTAACATAATATACAATTTCTATTAAAGCATTCAATCTATTTCATAAAGAGGTCCATGGCAATCAGTAGCACTGATTCATGGCACAAAGGTGCAAAGCAGCCATGTTTTGGCACTAGGGCTTGGGTCAGGAGTCAACAGTTCTAAATCAAAGTTGTGACACTATTAAATGGGAGTGTGCGGAGTGCTTTGAGATTCAGACGTATGCGGCTTTGTTTTCCTGTATGGTATTCATACTGATGTTTTGGACCATTTAACAAGGTGTTTTCAATTTATCAGTGTCACAACTGTTGAGTCCTGGCACAGGTCCTAGTGCCAAAACATGGTCTTGTCGAATCCTTTGTGTCACAAATCAATGTTACTAAATACCATAGACCTCCTTATGAAATAGACTATAAGATTTAATAAAGATTGTTTGTTCACTCCTTGCTTTTTCATCCACCCTTACTGCCTAGAAAATGCGTGGTCATAAGTGCTCACGCAGTAATTTTTTTAAATGGCCTTACACTAATTGTGTTTAATGGCCATATGCAACATTAGCGCATGGTCATTAATTCAAAATCAGCCATCTTACAGCTGTGGCAAAAATGACCTTAGCATGTGGGGAAAACCCACACGAGGGCACACTAAGGTCACTTTTGCCACAGCTTAGTAAAAGGGCCCCTAAATTAGGAGCATAAATGCATTGACTATCGGGCCTTATAAATCTTATCATCTGTTACCATTTCACCTAGCTGCATCCTCCTGATATAATGGGGTCCAGTGCTTTAGTTTTAAGAATACATATTTCAAAAAGAGCAGTTTTGTAATAGGTCACCCACATGTACATGCCCTTGAGTGTATAAATGTATAGAATAGTGTCACTTACGGGCTTAAGTATACATATGATTTTAAACTGACAGCAGGGCTATTAAGTGCAATTCTACAACGGTATGAATAAGTGACATAGAGGTGTATTTTTATCACTTAAGGGCCCTTTTATTAAGCCACATAAGCATCTATGCGCCCAACGTGCGACAAAATGGAGCTACCGTGTGGCTCTTGCAGTAATTTCACTTTTGACGTACGCATGCCCGAAAAATATTTTTTATTTTCTGGCGCTTAGGTCATTACCGCCTGGTTACCATGTGAGACTTTACCGCTAGGTCAATGGCTTGTGGTAAGGTCTCAAACCCAAAATGGATGCGCGGCAATTTTGTAAATCCCATGTGCAGATTTAGGCGTAGAGGACCATATTCTATAACGTGTAAATTTTGAACACCCATATCCCTTCCCATCACCACACTCCTTTTTGCCTGCACACATTAAAATGTAGGCGCAGTGTTTTACTACTACTACTACTACTACTATTTAGCATTTCTATAGCGCTACAAGTTACTGAATACGCTTAGGGAATTGTGTGTGTCCCCCCCCCTTCCCTCCCTTTCTCATGTGCCCTGTGGAATGCCCGATCGGTCTGCAACAAACTTCCCTTCACCCACAATCTCTTCATCTCTCGCTCCCTTCAACTGCTCGCCCTAACTGAAACCTGGCTCTCCCCTGATGACTCTGTCTCAGTCGCGGCCCTATGCCATGGAGGCTATCTCTTCTCCCATACTCCCCGCCCAGTTGGCTGCGGTGGAGGCGTCGGGTTACTATTCTCGCCCTCCTGTAGTTTCCAACCCCTCCTCCTACCGCAATCCCACTGCTTCTCATCCTTTGAAACCCACGCCATCTGTCTATTCTACCCGTTACCACTCAGAGTGGCAGTCATTTATCGCTCCCCTGATAAATCTCTCTCTTCATTCCTCACTGACTTCGATGCCTGGCTTTCTGTTTATCTTGATCCTTCATCTCCGTCGCTCATCCTCGGAGACTTTAACATACACGCTGATGACCCATCCGACCCTCACGCTTCTCAGTTCCTCACTCTAACATCCTCCTTCAACCTCCAGCTGGGTTCCACCACCCCTACTCACCAAAATGGCCATTGTCTCGACCTTGTCCTCTCCTCTTCCAGCTCACCCTCCAATTTCCACGCCTCAGCTCTTCCTCTCTCTGATCATCACCTGATCACCTTCACACTTCTTCACCCCCCCTCAGCCCCGCCCAACATTAACCACTACTTCCAGGAATTTCCAGGCTATTGACCCTCCCACCTTATCCTCTAGTATTTCTAATCTCCTCCCCTCCATCATGTCCTCCGAGTCTGTCGACAAGGCTGTCTCCGCTTACAATGCCACTCTCTCCTCTACTCTGGACACCCTCGCACCATCCATCTCCCGTCCCACAAGGCATACTAATCCCAGCCCTGGTTGACCCCTTGCATCCGTTACCTTCGCTCCTGCGCCCGATCTACTGAACGCCTCTGGAGGAAATCTCGCACTTATTCAGATTTCCTTCATTACAAATTCATGCTATCCTCCTTCCAGTCCTCCCTATTCCTTGCCAAACAGGACTACTACACCCAATTGACCAACTCTCTCAGCTCCAACTCTCGTCGTTTCTTCGCCACCCTTAACGCCCTCCTCAAAGTGCCCTCCGCTCCCCCCCCCCCCACTCTCTCATCAGTCACTGGCTGACCACTTCCACGACAAGGTGCAAAAGATCAACCTTGAGTTCACTACCAAGCCACCTCCTCCTCTTCATCCTTCAACCCTCTCCCTCAACCAACCAACCCTGGCCTCTTTCTCCTCCTTTCCTGATATCACCGAGGCGGAAACCGCCCGCCTTCTTTCCTCCTCAAAATGCACCACTTGTTCCTCTGATCCCATCCCCACCAACTTACTTAACACCATCTCTCATACTGTCACCCCAAATTGGCATAATCAAAAGCCGATTTTGGGCGTCCAAAACTGCTTCCTGTCACGGGAACTACCAAAGTTCCTGGGGGCGTGTCGGAGGCGTAGCGAAGGTGGGACTATCTTTTTTGAAAATGACCTTATTTCCTGTTCAGAATTTGGACATCTTTGTAAAACGTCCAAATTCTGATTTAGACGTTTCTTTCGAAAATGCCCCTCTGTTTCTCATTCTGTCACGATTGTGCCCATGTTTCATGCTGTCATGTGATGGACTGTCTGTTTGCTGTTTCCCATGTTCCAGAAGTCATGCCAGTCCAGTCCGGATTTTCCAGCCTTCCAGACTGGCTTGGGATTTTTGGAACTTAAGTAGCACCCTTACCTGGTGACCTCCCTTGTATGTTGCCTTTATTAACCACCTGGAAACTTTATACTTTGCCTTGGCAACAGAGGTCTTGAGTTGTGTTCCTGTCCCTGTTGGTCTGTTGCGGTTCCTGCCCTGAAAGCTTTCTTTGTCAGCTTGACCCTGCTTGTTTTCCTGGATTATTCTACTGATTGCTACCTGCCCAAGACCCTGCTTCATTCCTGTCTTATTCTCCTGTTTGCTGCCTGCCCAAGTCCCTGCTTGATTCCTGGTTTACTACTGATTGCCGCCAGGCTATAGACTCTGTTTGGTTCCTGGTTTCCCTTCTGCTTTTCTGCCTGCCGGTAAGACTCTGCTTGGCTCGTGGACTATTCTCTTGCTTACTGCTTATTGCTTCTGTTCCAGTCCAGCAGCTTCAGTCCAGCTGTTCCAGTTCTGGTGGAACCAGTCTGTTCTGCCTTGCCTCCTGTTTGGGTGATTCACCTGCCGCTGCCGCTACTCGGCAGTCGCCCAAGGGCTCACTATTCCTGACCAGCGTGACAGATTGCCAAGGCCATGAGCTCGGCAAGATCATCCTTCCAGCTGGGCTTTCTGCCCATGACTTTTTCTCTGTTGACAATCTGGGGCTCAGCCCGGGTTCTGCTCCTAGTTCCAATTTGGATTCCGGTCCCAACCCAGTTTCTGATCTTGACTCCAGAATTACTGCTATAAACTTTGTTCTGATCTAGCCTTGAAGAATACTCCTGAAGCTGCAGCTGACAGAAAGCATCTCTGGAGGTTTGGGTTTTTTATAGACCCAGTTTCTGCTCTTGATCCTTCTTTCACACTCCTCGAGTATCGCTGCAAACTTTCCTTGGATCCAACCCTTCAGGATACTCCTGAAGCTGACGCTGAAAGAAGGCGTTGTGAAAGCCCCGAGTTCAGGACTCCTGAAGCTGATGCTGAAAGAAGGCGTTGTGAAAGCCCCGAGTTCAGGACTCGTATGCAGGTTTTGTGGAGCCTTCTGGGTCCCAGTCCAGCTCCGGTTCAGAGTTCCGCTTCCAGCCAAGCCTCTGATGCCAGCCCGAGTGGCACTGCCAGCCAAGCTTCTGACTCCAGTCCTGATTCCAGTCCAAGTTCCAGTCCAGGTTTCAGTTTCAGTCAAGATGCTGAGTCCAAGCCGGGTTCCAGTGCCAGCCAGGATGCTGAATCTAGGCCGAGTTCCAGCCCAGACGCTAAGTGCAGTCCGAGTCCGAGCTCACTATTCCTGACCAGCGTGACAGATTGCCAAGGCCATGAGCTCAGCAAGATCATCCTTCCAGCTGGGATTTCTGACCATGACTTTTTCCTCTGTTGACAAGCCAGGGCTCAGCCCGGGTTCTGCTCCTAGTTCCAGTTTGGATTCCGGTCCCAACCCAGTTTCTGATCTTGATTGTTGGACGACACTCCAGAATTACTGCTACAAACTTTGTTCTGATCTAGCCTTGAAGAATACTCCTGAACCTGCAGCTGAGAGAAAGCGTTTCTGGAGGCTTAGGTTTTTTATAGACCCAGTTTCTGCTGTTGATCCTTCTTTCACACTCCTCGAGTATCGCTGCAAACTTTCCTTGGATCCAACCCTTCGGGATACTCCTGAAGCTGATGCTGAAAGAAGGTGTTGTGGAAGCCCCAAGTTCAGGGCTCGTATGCGGGTTTTCTGGAGCCTTCCGGGTCCCGGTCCAGCTCCGCTTCCAGCCAAGCCTCTGATGCCAGCCCGAGAGGCGTTTCTAGCCAAGACTCTGATCCCCTGCTACAGTACACATATAGTTAAAAAAAAAATCCAATATCAGCATTCACATCTCATCTGTGCCACACATAACTACAACTAACGTTTTGGACCTGGACTTTGGAGTGACTAAAGGAGGAATTGTGTTTACATCTCTGTTGTAAAAATCAACTCACTCTACACTATCTAATCCCCTTTCTCTCTCTTATGGTGTGCCACGCATTTTGGATCACCAGTGCAGGTGCAAATGTATATCCATCTACTACCCCAACTTTGGATGGAGATCTGATCTCGCTGGTCAAATAATCCAAATAGCTTGGTACTTTTGATCAGCAACTCTCCTTTGAAGCCCACATTTCCCACATATATTGCACATGTTTTGGGCCCTTTGGCAGTTCAGATCAATTCATTCTTATCTTAATCAAGATTCCCCGGTTATACTATTACATGCTCAAATTTAGATTACTCTAATAGCACGTATGCAGGGCCCTCAATGGTGCTCCTTAAATGCCTCCAAACCATACAAAATACCTCAATCCTTATCCTCTGCCATGTCCATAGTTCAGACCGCATCACTGGCTTCCAATCATATTTCAAATTAGATGTAAAATCTTAGTTCTTGCTCACAGAGCCATTTATATAGGTATTCCTCCCAACTTGGCCTCACTCATCACTTCATTCTCATCTTCTTGTCTCCATCACTCATCAAATACATTGTGAGTTTTTACACCACCGCCTTCCCCAGTATGTCTCAATACCACAAGGCATTCAAACTTCATTTTTTGGCACCCACCCTGTAGAATATCCTTCTATCAATAATTCAGTTAAAAACATCACTCACAAAATTTAAAGTAGCCTCTTTAGCAAGGCCTTTGATCTAACATAGGTTGCATAAGAGCTGAACACATGTGCAATCTCTGCACTTTGTTCTACTCTTCTCTATCCCTTCTGCTGTTTCTTAATTACTTATATTTTCCTATTTAAAATTTTGATATTCCTTTCTAATTTGTGACTTATATTGTAAACCACCTTGTTTTGACCCCAAGAAAGGTGATATATCAAATAAAAAAAACATAGTTGCTAATTGCTTGGTTATTTTAGAAGTCTATAATATATATTATATATGCTCTAGGGTTTGCCCTATTTCTTTGTAAGCTGCTCTGAACTAAATTTGGGTACGTATGGCCTATAAGAGTTAACTGTAATATAATGTGATAAACATACTTCAAAAAGCAACAAACTTCAAAAAGCTTCGGAGCTCAACTCCTAACTTGGCTTTCTGGTACATTCAATTTTACAAAATCGAACCATTGTAAATGTAGGGAGTAAATTCCACATCTTACATGTATAAGTGCTTCTGTTTATACTTACAAAGCCATGAGGGGCCCTTTTACTAAGCCGTATAAGTGCCTACGCGCGCCCAATGGACGTGAATTCCAAGTTACTGCCTGGGTACCGCGGTGCCCTTGCGGTAATTTCATTTTTGGCACGCATCCGCTGCACACGGCCCCAAAATATTTTTTATTTTCTGGCGTTTGACGCGTGTTGGTCATTGCCACCCGGTTATCATGTTAGTCTTTACCGCTTGGTCAGGCTGGCAGTAAGGTCTCAGACCCAAAATGGACACACGCCAATTTTCATTTTGCCGCACGTCCATTTTCGTCAAAAATTTTAAAAAGGCCTTTTTTACAAGTGCACTGAAAAATTATTCTGCACACACCCAAAACCCACGCCTACACTACCGCAGGCCATTTTTCAGCGTACTTAGTAAAAGGACCCCTCAGTGACACAGCTGTTTTTTTTAATCTTTTCTATGTAAAATGGCTTTTCATGCACTATGTGTTGCAGAATACATATATATTTTCTGAAACCTTGTATTTTACAAAAATCTCCATGTTCAGTGAGCCTTTGTAAAATATGTTGCAAATTTTGAATGTGTGACTTAGATATTGCAGTTCAGATTTAGATGCCCTATACAAAATTGGTCTTCACATATTGCAAATGCAAAGCACTTCAATTTTACAACAAATTTCTTTCTCTTGCATGGATTTAATGAAGATTATTTTATAAAATACCCCCTTTGCTTTCCACAGGACATGTGACTATGCATGTTTATAAAATATGTTTGCATGTCGCCACTCCATCAAAAGAAGGCCTCTGCTAATTATGGTAAATGTATGTGGAGGTAGGCTACCTGTGTATATTTTTCTAAATGGGCAATTTTATAAGTTCTTATTTCTACATGTAAAACAGTGGCTTATAACATTAGTGCACATATGTGTTGTTTTTTTTAACAAACATATCTGTTTCAGTTCAATTTCTCTCTTTTAAGATTCTTTATAGTTTTGAATCCCAAAGGCAGTATTAAAATATGGCCAGAGTATACAGGGCCTATTTTATATTTTCCAAGCATTTCAGTGATGACTTAATTCTTCCTTCTGCTTTATTACATGCTAAATATTCACAGGCAAAAGACAAACCTGTTCTCTCCAGCTCAACCATAGTATTTATCTTCCTTTTTATGGTGCACTGTGTAGGACCACCAAACCACTATGCCTTTGTAGCAGAAAGAACAGAGGGGTCAATATAACAAAATGCAGGAGGCTTAATTCACAGCTTAGTACAGACTGTGCAAATATTTTTCTGAACTGAAATGGCTGCCCTATGCAGAAAATTTTAGGGGCCCTTTTACCAAGCTGTGGGGAAAGGGGGCCCTGCGCTGGCAGTGGGGACCATTTTTCCTGCACACTAGGGCCCTTTTTACCGCAGCAGTTGAAAAAGCTACCAGAACATATGGCCATGCGGTAAGAGAACTCTTACTGCATGGCCATGCGACGGGGAGCCCTTACCACCACACACTGAGGTAGCGATAAGGGCTCCCACACTAACCTGGCGGTAACTGGGCAGCGCACAACAATGCACGATTACCGCTGGATTACAACCATGCAAGTCATTTCTGGGGTTTTCTTTTTCCCCCAGAAATGACGCACGCTCGGGGTGGGACTACCGCCAGCTACCGTGTTGGGCTGGCGGTAGTCCCGAAAGAGCGAGCAGTAAGCCTGTGTTGGGCTTACTGTCACGCTTTAAAAGAGCCCCTTAGTGCACAAATAAATAGTGTATAAAGAAATGAGTAGGTATTAGTGCACTGTTCATTTAAATCTAATGGTAATGGCAGCATTAGCTATTAAATTCATATGCAAAGAAGTACGCAGAGACCCAAAGGTCTTATGCTTCAGTCTAGGTGCCCCAATGCTGTGGTCTTAGTGTCAATTCTATAATGGCACCTTGGCAGCAAGTCTGTCCCAGTGGCAAGATGGCTGCCAAGTGAAGTCGCTAACAGGCAGCATTCTCACAGCTCTCTGAAATTTTACCTACGAGATGCCGAAGCGACGGGGTAAAACTGCCTCCCATGCCCCGCAGCGACAGACTCTCTCCTCTCAAGACATCCGCTTACTTTTGCAGGCAGCAGTGACTCCATCTATTGCAGTGTCGAGTGTGTCAGAAGGCAGCCCACTGATACGCGCTGGTGCGAATGGAGGCACCGCAGCGTCTCCTGGACTAGAGCTGACGCTCAGCCCCGACACAAGGGAACCGCCCCCACAGCCGTTGAGCTGTAGCACTCCGACGGAGGTGTCTCTGAATGGGTCTCCCAGCAGGGGTGAAACCGAACAGAGTCGGGAGGAAGTAGATCTCCCTGTTGGAATGCAAGGAGCCTTGATGGGAACTGCTACACCGGTAACATCTATGGTGGGAAGCGCTGCTAATCTGAATTCGGGACCAACTATGGAGAAAGAGGTACCACCAACACCATTTCTTTTTGAAATGCACAAACCAGCTGAAGTAACCTTAGACTCTCTTTGGACCTTAATAGTAGACCTAGGGAAATCATTATCACCACAGATACAGAGATCAAATCAAGAAATGACAAGACAAGATCAAAAAATGAAGGTTTTGGATTTAAAAGTAGGAAAAATGGAAGAATTAGAACTAAAAAGAGATTCAGATATGAAAAAATGCAATCCCAACAAGAAGCTATGATAAAAGATTTGACCTCATTAAGAAGAAAAACAGAATTCCTAGAAAATGCAGTCAGATGTAATAATCTCCATTTTTAAACTTTCCTAAACAACTTACTAAATCTCCTCGAGATATGTTAAAAATATTGAATAGAGATTTTTGAAGTAAAAGAGGAACTTATTCCAACTTTTGCACAGGTGTATTATCTTCCTACTAATGAGCGTGGTGAACAGAGAGAACCAGAACAAGAACAGTTGATGAATGTTACAGAATTACTTGAAACATCAGATTCAGAAATGGTTATTCCAACAACTTTAATTGTGGCGGTGGCTTTGTCACCAGATAAGCTATGGTTAATGTCTATGTATCTTAAAAACAAAGATAAGTTGTTTCTTGGTCAGAAAGTACAAATATTTCCTGACGTCTCTAGAGAGACGCAAAAGCGTCGTAAACAATTTTGTTTAATGAAGCCAGGTGTAACTCAACTGGGTGCTACCTTTTACTTGAGATATCCGTGTAAGTGTGTGGTGAGATCAATCAAACAAATGTGTTTTCTTTGACCTGGCTCAGTTAACAGTATTCTTAGAATCAAGGCAAAATGGGGGTTCTTAAATATCAACTTCCCTGTAATTTAGATAATAACACTGTGTAATGTTATCCTGTTGATATTCTTTCAGCTCTAATATTGGAAAAAAAAATTCTGTTATGAAATATATTCCATTTCTTAACATCTTGCCCAAACTATGTGGACTTGAGCAAGAAGTTTCAAAAAATGTCTTTTTCTTTCTCTTTATTTTTATTGTACTATTTTATACTCTCTTTCATTTTTGGTGAAATGTATCGCTTTTCAAAACAAGCTTTGCTTGATTATAATTGTAAAAAACTGTTATAAATAAATAAAAAATACTTGTGTACATTGGCATTTGGCGCACCCATGTTTAGGCACACCCACTTATGTCCATGGCAGGCATAAGTTGGTGAGCCTAGGAGTGCCAAGTGATATGCATAGTTATAGTATTCTATAAACTAACCATGTAACTGGAAGACACACCTATGGCCCGCTCATATTCCATCCACATGTATGTCCCCCCCCCCCCCCCCCCCCCCTTTGCAGTTAGGTGCTAAGGCATTTAGGTAAAGCACATATGCGCCTACCTGTCTATGGTGCACTTGATGTGCGATAAATGGATCATACCTCTAGGCAATGTAACAAAACAATAGTGCAGATCAAGAGCCTCTTGGTGCCAACATAGAGAATTGCCCCATTAATATGTGGTTATTTAATGCTAGGGATTATCTTGTGGGAAATGCCTGTTCTCATGTTTCAAACCTGCTGCAGTGCCAGCAGCAATACTGGCTGAAGAGCAGCAGAGCAGCAGCTATGAAGCAGCATGCTCCTGATGCTGTGAAGGGTGAGCTGATATGACAGGATTTTTTGGTGCTGTAAATCTTCAGTGCCCTCAGCCAGTGCCTCTGGCTTTACCCCTCATGTTGGCCAATTAGTTCAGCAGTTTCTTAATCTGATGTGACTTCATGGAATCAGTTAATCTGTACTATAATTTGAATAGATTGATCCAAATCACTAGATCCCTCAGCCAGCAGGTTCTATGTGAGCTGACTCTTCTCAGGTTTGTTGGGGTAATTTTAGTCAAATTCCCCAGCACAGTCTCAAATTTAATTTAAACCATAAATTTGCTGCCATGCATAGGGGATAGAGTAAGAGAATATTATTCATATTAAAAATGTTCCAGTTTTTTTGTAAGAAATATTGATGGATTAACAATCTCAATATGTAAAATAAAAAATTGTCTGTCTATTGGTCTTTTTGTTGTGTTAGTTTTTTACAAAATATATAATTGCCTGTAGTTTCTATGAATTCTGATATATTAGCAAAGATGGAAGTACTGCAGTAAACTTAGATACAACATAATGGAAACATCTAGATAAAAGATTAAGAAAGTAAATATTATTTTAAAAGTTTAGCATTTAAACTACTAAAATTAAAATGGTTAATTAAGTAGGGTTGCTGACAACAATTTAAAAATGTTCAGAGCACCCGCCTTATCCCCTTATCTCTCCCTTCCTTCTATCCATCTCCTTCTCCCCTTCTTATCCCTCCCCCCTTACTACAGACTGTTTTGTCCACCAGCACACCTCCCTCACAGTCCATTTCTTTCTTTGGGAGCAGAGGCTGGTCTGAGACCTGGACCATGGCAGTGGGAGCAAGAGGGTGTCAAGGCAAAAGGTCAAGTCTGAGACTCAACATGGACTGAGCTATGAAGGACTAAGGGGTCCTTTTACAAAAAGGACTGTAGGGGTAATGCCAGCTTGGCATGCGGAGATTTGGCCTTTCCACCGGGCTTCAAGGCCCGACAGTAGATCTGTCTCCCGGTGCTAGAAAATATTTTTTTTTAATTTTCTATCACCGTGGGCATGCCTGGCAGTAATCGGACAGCTGTACGGTTACAGCCAGAACCCCTACCACCAAGGTTTCCTGCATGAAATTGCTACGCAGCAAGTGTTTAACTTACCACACGGCCATTTTCTTATTTAAAAGAAAAAAAGCCTTTTACCTTTTTGCGGTAAAAGGAGGCCTCGGTGTGCAGCAAATGCCACCTTTTGGTAAAAGGGGGACCCTAAGACAGGCTCATTCTGCTTCCAGGTCTCATCTAGAGGAAGAGAGGTCATCAGGCCTGTGAGAGAAGTGTTCACTGACTCAGTCTGTGGCCTGTGCAGCTTCACAAACTCTCGCTGCTGTTAATACAGTTGGACCTTATTCCGGACAATGTATCTTGACAGCCTTTCACTCCCACCACCACAGTGGGCCCTTTTGACCAGCCTCTGTATGTCCGTCACTGCTATGATCAGATCCTGAACTGAACATTCTTCTTAATGAACAGGGTTCATGAGGAAGAGAAGGGAATAAGTGGAATTCTGGGGATGGGATATATATTAAGAAAATAATTTTAAAACAGGTCACCTATGCACAAAGGCTAAGCAGGTACCTATTTACAGACTGTTTTACAAAGACACATATACACCTATGTGTGTTTATAAAATACTAGAGGTAAAGTGGCAGAAGCTGCACCTAGATTGAAGCCATGGACCATAACACCTGCCTGGGAGCATCCATAAATATTCACATGGTTTTATAAACAGCACTTTTAAATCATGACTCTGCATTTGCTACAACCAAACTCCTCTCCTGAACATCTCTACATGTGTGTCAAATAAAATTAACTGTTTCTTGTCACCACATATGATTCCTGCCCTTTATAGGCAAAAGAAATTCCTTATAAAATCACCCCCTCTCGAAATGGTTAAGATTAGACAATAAGTCCTTACTTAGCTTTTAGCATTTTATCTCCCTTTAAGAGATATCAGAAGTTTTCTTTCAAAAGCAGAATAAATATTTAAAAAAAGAAATGGGAGGTGCTGCTGAGCAGGATTCAAGATGGCTGTTTAATGATCGATCACAGGAACCTTTGAACTGATTGCAGTTTTTGGTGGGTAGCTAAACCTGCATACTCATATAAAGGAAGCCAACAAAGTTAGAATATGCTACCCTGCAGCAGGGAGTTATGTGTACCAAGCACAAACCCCCTCCACCACACAAGGTGCAGCCTGATAAAGATGCAGAGATTTCTCTTCAAGAAGTAATGGAGCTGCTTCAGATAAAAATGCTGACGGAAAATAAAGAACTACTGCATACCTTGCTAGAGGAAGTTAGCAATGTGAAACAGCAGGTTAGGTGTATGATAATGCAGATGGCCCTGGTAAAGCAGCTTCAAGAAATGCGACATAATATAAAGAGAATTCAAAGCTTGGAACATGAATATGCGAACCAGAACAATAGAATGTATTCGAATTATGGGGCTACCTGATGGTATGGAAGCTTCTAATATGATAATTGTTTTTAGAGTCTTTTCTGCTGAAATTTCTATTTCTACGTTTGAAGTAGAGCATGCTTATTGCCGGATCATCCTGTTTCCCATGTCAGGTGATGGCTTAGCAGCTACGCTACCCCCAGGCACTGGCAATGTTACAGGACAGAATAGTAAAGGCCCTGTTGCAGTACCAGGGCCATAAGATCTTGATACTTTGAATGGAAGAGCAGCCTATTGGTGGAACTAAATAGGTTTAGAGAAGAGCAACAAAAATGATAAAAGAAATAGAACACCTTCCTTGGGAAGAAAGGTTAAACAGCACTCTTCATCTTTGAGAAATGACAACTGAGAGAGGAGATTTTAGAAAGTTTAGAGGAACAAAAAAGCAACAATGGGCCTTCAGTATAGAGATAAATGTTGTCCTTTATTATGAAAATGACCCGACACGGGCCGTGTTTCGGCATACAAACGCCTGCCTCAGGGGTCTGACATAAAAACACAAATATAATCATAAATAAACACTACATATATATTTCAAAAAGAACATTCACAAGATTTCAGTAGTTTGATAACAACAACCAGTTAAACCAATTTAACAAAATATAACAATAAAAGTGTAAGCAATAAAAAATGATAATTAAAATATAAATGCACATAACTTTAGCACAAAATATTTGATAAAAACATAATGATTAAAGATTAGAAATTTAAAAATAGGGGAAATGAGGACCAAGATGCAGTACGAGAATGACACCATCATCATCCCACAGAAATCATAATGAAGCAAGACCAAAAAACAGCTGCCATTATTCTTTTTTTATATAAAAATCATAGTATCATGAGTATTAAGATACATCAAAATATTATCCTGCTTATAATTGAATGAGAAAAACTCCCAAGTTCCGACCTAAATCGGGAGATGGACGTTTATCTCACAAAAACGAATAACACGGTATAATCGAAAGCCGAACTTGGACGTTTTCAACTGCACTCCATCGCGGAAGCGTACAAAGTTGACGGGGGCGTGTCAGAGGCGTGGTGAAGGCGGGACTGGTGCATGGTTATCACCCGAACAGAGATGGGCGCCTTTCGCCGATAATGGAAAAAAAGTATGCGTTTGTAGCTAGAATTTAGGGCACTTTTCCTGGACCCTGTTTTTTTCACAAATAAGGCCCCAAAAAGTGCCCTAAATGACCAGATTACCCCCAGAGGGAATCGGGGATGACCTCCCCTGACTCCCCCAGTGGTCACTAACCCCCTCCCACCACAAAACATGATGTTTCACAACTTTTTATTTTCACCCTCAAATGTCATACCCACCTCCCTGGCAGCAGTATGCAGGTCCCTGGAGCAGTTGTTAGGGGGTGCAGTGGACTTCAGGCAGGTGGACCCAGGCCCATCCCCCCCTACCTGTTACAATTGTGCTGCTTAATGCTTAGTCGTCCAACCCCCCCAAACCCACTGTACCCACATGTAGGTGCCCCCCTTCACCCCTTAGGGCTATAGTAATGGTGTAGACTTGTGGGCAGTGGGTTTTGAGGGGGATTTGGGGGGCCCAACACACAAGGGAAGGGTGCTATGCACCTGGGAGCTCTTTTACCTTTTTTTTTTTTTTTTTTTTTTTGTAAAAGTGCCCCCTAGGGTGCCCAGTTGGTGTCCTGGCATGTGAGGGGGACCAGTGCACTACGAATCCTGGCCCCTCCCTCGAACAAATGCCTTGGATTTATTCGTTTTTGAGCTGGGCGCTTTCATTTTACATTATCGCTGAAAAACAAAAACGCCCAGCTCACAAATTGTCGAATAAAACATGGACGTCTATTTTTTTTGAAAATACGGTTTGGTCCACCCCTTCACGGACCCGTTCTCGGAGATAAACGCCCATGGAGATAGACGTTTTCGTTCGATTATGCCCCTCCACGTGTAAAAAAAATATATGTAAAAAATATATATATGTGTAAAAAAAGGGGCTTACCAGAATGATTCTTCAAAGTATAAACATGAATATAATCAAGCAATTCAGGTGTATTACCTAATTTGGAAACAGGAGAGGTTAATTTTAATATTATATGGATATGTGAAAACAAAAAATTTTATACCCCAATATTAGCGATTATGCTTTGGCAAAACATCTCTGCCTCTGAAAAAGTGTTGCTGTGACTCCCTTAATCCAAGATATTGTGCCAACCACTCTATTTTTATACTTAGTTTGAGAAAGTTATTTAGTTATGCTACATAATGAAAAAATCTAGCTTCATTTACATAGGGAACATATCCGAGTGGTCTTAAAGTGAAAGACAGCATTTCTAATTGTATGTATGCTACTGAAGCAAGGCAACATCTTACAATGTCTGAAAGAACTCCTTGAAAGATCACCATATATTGCAACCTAGTGAGTGCACGTCATGATAGCATAAGTACATAAGTATTGCCATACTGGGAAAAACCAAAGGTCCACCAAGCCCAGCATCCTGTTTCTAACAGTGGCCAATCCAGGTCACAAATACCTGGCAAAATCCCAAAAATGTACAAAACATTTTATACTGCTTATCCCAGAAATAGTGAATTTCCCCCAAGTCCATTTAATAACGGTCTATGGACTTTTCCTTTAGGAAGCCGTCCAAACCTTTTTAAAACTCCGCTAAGCTAACCGCCTTTATCACATTCTCTGGCAACGAATTCCAGAGTTTAATTACACGTTGAGTGAAGAAACATTTTCTCCGATTTGTTTTAAATTTACTACATTGTAGGCTCATCGCATGCCCCCTAGTCCTAGTATTTTTGGAAAGCGTGAACAGACACTTCACATCTACCCATTCAACTCCACTCATTATTTTATAGACCTCTATCATATCTCCCCTCAGCTGCCTTTTCTCCAAGCTGAAGAGCCCTAGCCACTTTAGCCTTTCCTCACAGGGATTTAAGAAAAAAATATTTTTAAAACTGCCAGATTTAGCGGTTGCATAATGCCACCTATGCACTTTGAACCCGTTGATTTTTTTTTAAATACATTTTTAAATGAATATTTATGCTGCATACACTTAGCACATAAACATCCATTTCTCCTATATTTTGGAATAGACTTTACATCAGCAGATTTTGTTCTAAAATATTGCTGTAAATTGGGAAGCAGTGCCCTGCACTTCTCAATTTCTACTTCTGTCACCTGTCTAAAATGGATCTAATAGGCTCTTATGTGTCTTTATGAAATAGTAGAGTTAAGCAGACAGCAATTGTGACTAGACTGAAGCTGGGGACATTTGTACCTGTGTGGGACCAAGTGTAAATGTTAGTCAAGAAAGTATGCATTTACATTTATATTTTATAATTTTATAAAGTGCTTCCCTAAATCACAATGCTACCCACTATCTGCCCAAACACCACTTCTGAATACACCTATACATGTAGAAAAATACTTTCTTGTCATTGTGCCTAGTTTTACAGACATACCAACTGAGCATAAATCAGGATTTTATCTGTGAAAAGAGTTAATAAGTTACCACCATAAAGTGGCACAGGATTAGAGGTATACTGTCATGGGGACTAAATAGCAGCAATAATCAGTCACTATGGACTTGATTCTATATGTAATGCCAAAAAAAATCAGCGCAGATGGAAAATGCACCTACGTGTTATTCTGTAATCTGCATTTACATCAGTGAAAACCTGATGTAAGTGCCCATGTCCTAACTTTAGGTGTGGAACGGGTTATTCTGTAACACTGCACGTAAAGTTTAGGAATGCCCATGACCTGCCCATGCTCCTCCAAGAGCCATGCCTACTTTTGAGATCCATGCAGTAAAATTTACACAGACTACTTTATAGAATATGCTTAATGAGTAGTTTGCGTAATTTGTGCCAGTTAGTGCTGATAATTGCTTATTAACATCCAATTATTGGTGCTGATTGGCTTGTTAACCAATTGAGTTGCATGTGCAAATCAGAATACACCCAGATTTGCGCACGCAACTCTAGTCAGACTATATAGAATTTGCAGGTATCTGTATAATTTATGTTTTCAAGTCTGAATGCAGAAAACAGTCTTATCTTTATATGAACAAATTATCTATATGAAGTTAAGCCTATTCAATGATCCACAATTTATGTGCATATTGAAAGTAGTTTTATAAAGTCATTTCCATGTATATGCAAATTACCTCATAAAATTTTGACTAGCATAAATATATACAGCTTGACATGATAGTGTGTACTTTGCTGACAGCCATGCGCAGAGGTGGAGTTTGTGCATCTCATATGCAAAAGTTAGCACATACTCACATAGATTATGAAATGCCTTAAAATATGCACCATTTACACCAATTCTCATGCAGGTGTAAGGGATTGGGCCTAAATTCAAGGAGTGTTCTGTGTCACATACACCTGTATTTTATAAAAAGAAATTACCCTCGTTATGTCTAGATATATGCATAAGGATATAAACATAGCTCACATTGACGGGGAAGGGGGGCAGAGGGGGGGAAGGGGTGGGGATGAAAATGTAAAAAGTGCATGAAGAGGAAATGTTTTTTTCTTACATGTTTGGTTGCAAAAGGAAAGTTGTCTCTTCAATAAAATATATTTAAACATAAGCATAGCTCACATATGTGATTTTATGCATTTACCATCCAACTGAATACTACCCTGATTGATTTTGGAGATCTATAGGATTTTCTTTTTAATTAGAAATAACAATATTGCTATTACTAACTTTTACAACCCCCCTATTTTTGTGATCTACTGAAGAGTCTGTGAAATAATGCAAGTTAAATAAGCTTTCTGATTTAGAAAATCTCTATCTGTAACACTTAAATCATGGACTTCTGAAAGATAAGCCAGAATTGTGGCTGATCAGGTGACATTGATGCATAAGCTCTGGTGCTTAATGTTCAGACATGAGCCCCTGTTGCTGCTGCTGAACGTCAGACCCATTATTTTCAGATCTTTAGGGAATATCTGCAGTCACAGCATTTAAAGTGCCTGTTCTTATCTTTATTTGTATATTCACTACTTAAATGGCACTATCCATTTAAGTAGTGTCACTGGATATATGTTTGACCAGGGACCTTGCTAGTTTAAGCCTACTATTAAACAGACCTGAATGGATACATATAGACCTGAAGTTCACTCCATCAGTCTATTCTACCCACTGCCACTCAGAGTTGCAGTCATTTACCGACCCCCTAATAAGTCCCTCCCTTCCTTCCTTCCTTACCGACTCTGATGCCTGGCTCTCCGTTTTTCTTGAACCCTCATCTCCGTCCCTCATTCTTGGAGACTTCAACATACACGCTGATGACCCATCCGACTCTTACGCTTCTCAGTTCCTCACTCTGACATCCTCCTTCAACCTCCATCTAAGCTTCACCACCCCTACTCACCAAACTGGCCATTGTCTTGACCTCGTCCTCTCCTCTACCTGCTCACCCTCCAATTTCTGTGCCTCAACCCTTCCTCTCTCTGACCATCACCTGATCACCTTCATACTTCATCACCCTCCCCCTTACCCCGCCCAACACTAACCACTACTTTCAGGAATCTCCAGGCTGTCGACCCTCCCACCTTATCCTCTAGTATCTCTAATCTCCTCCCTTCCATCATGTCCTCCGAGTCTGTCGACAAGGCTGTCTCTGTTTACAATGCCACTCTCTCCTCTGCTCTGGACACCCTTGGACCATGCATCTCCCATCCCACAAAGCGTACTAATCCCCAGCCCTGGCTGACCCCTTGAATCCGTTACCTTCGCTCCTGCGCCCGATCTGCTGAATGCCTCTGGAGGAAATCTCACACCCATACCGACTTCATTCATTACAAATTCATGCTATCCTCCTTCCAGTCCTCCCTATTCCTTGCCAAACAGGACTATTACACCCAATTGACTAATTCTCTCGGCTCCAACCCGTCATCTCTTCGCCACCCTTAACTCCCTCCTCAAAGTGCCCTCCGCTCCCACCCCCACTCATTCTCTCCTCAATCACTGGCTGACTACTTCCACGAAAAGGTGCAGAAGATCAACCTTGAATTCACCACCAAGCCACCTCCTCCTCCTCACCCTTTAACCCACTCCCTCAACCAACCAACCCAGGCCTCCTTCTCCTTTTTTCCTGATATCACCGAGGAGGAAACCGCCCACCTTGTTTCCTCCTCGAAATGCACCACCTATTCCTCTGATCCCATCCCCACCAACTTACTAAACACCATCTCTCCTACTGTCACCCCCCCATCTGTCATATCCTCAACCTCTCTCTCTTCACTGCAACTGTCCCTGACATCTTCAAGCATGCTGTAGTCACACCACTCCTCAAAAAAACATCACTAGACCCTACCTGTTCTTCCAACTACCACCCCATCTCCCTCCTACCCTTCCTCTCCAAGATATTTGAACGCGCCGTTCACAGCCGCTGCCTTCATTTTCTCTCCTCTCATGCCATCCTCGATCCACTTCAATCCGGTGTTCGCCCACTACACTCGACAGAAACAGCACTTACTAAAGTCTGTAATGACCTGTTCTTGCTAAATCCAAAGGTCCCTACTCCATCCTCATCCTCCTTGACCTGTCCGCCGCTTTTGACACTGTCAATCATAATTTACTTCTTGCCACACTGTCCTCATTTGGGTTCCAGGGCTCTGTTCTCTCCTGGTTCTCCTCTTATCTCTCCCATCGTACCTTCAGAGTACATTCACATAGATCTTCCTCCACCCCCATCCCGCTCTCTGTTGGAGTTCCTCAGGGATCGGTCCTTGGACCCCTTCTTTTTTCAATCTGCACCTCTTCCCTGGGCTCGTTGATTTCATCTCATGGTTTCCAATATCATCTTTATGCTGACGACACCCAGCTTTATCTCTCCACACCAGACATCACTGCGGAAACCCAGGCCAAAGTATCAGCCTGCTTATCCGACATTGCTGCCTGGATGTCCAACCGGCACCTGAAACTGAACATGGCCAAGACAGAGCTTATTGTCTTTCCACCCAAACCCACTTCCCCTCTCCCTCCACTCTCTATTTCAGTCAATAACACCCTCATCCTCCCCATCTCATCTGCCCGCAACCTCGGAGTCATCTTTGACTCCTCCCTCTCCTTCTCTGCGCATATCCAGCAGACAGCCAAGACCTGTCGCTTCTTCCTCTATAACATCAGCAAAATTCGCCCTTTCCTCTCTGAGCACACCACCCGAACTCTCATCCACTCTCTCATTACCTCTCGCCTTGACTACTGCAACCTACTCCTCACTGGCCTCCCACTTAACCATCTATCCCCCCTTCAATCCATTCAGAACTCTGCTGCGCGTCTTATCTTCCGCCTGGATCTATATGCTCATATCACCCCTCTCCTCAAGTCACTTCACTGGCTTCCGATCAGGTACCGCATACAGTTCAAGCTTCTCTTACTAACCTACAAATGCACCCAATCTGCAGCCCCTCATTACCTCTCTACCCTCATCTCCCCTTACGCCCCTACCCAAAACCTCCGCTCACAGGACAAATCCCTCCTCTCAGTACCCTTCTCCACCGCCGCCAACTCCAGGCTCCGCCCTTTCTGCCTTGCCTCACCCTATGGTTGGAATAAACTTACTGAGCCCATACGCCAAGCCCCTTCCCTGCCCATCTTCAAATCCTTACTCAAAGCCCACCTCTTCAATGTCGCTTTCGGCACCTATCTATTATACCCCTATTCAAGAAATCTAGACTGCCCCAAATTGATTGATTGCACATTTTTTGTCCTTTAGATTGTAAGCTCCTTTGAGCAGGGACTGGCCTTCTTTGTGAAATTGTACAGCACTGCATAACCCTAGTAGCGCTTTAGAAATGTTAAGTAGTAGTAGTAGTAGCTTAGTTCGCGTTACCTGCAGCAGGGCCCATAGAAGTAAAATAGGCCCCTGCTGCAGATAACTCGAGCAAAGCTTTAGTAAACAGGGGTGTTGGTGTCGAAAAAATAGTGCTAAGTTCTATTCTATAAATGGCACTTAAAGTTAGGCACCATTTATAGAATAGCGCATGGTGTCAGCATTTACACCAATGAAAACTTGGTGTTAATTCCTGTGCCTAAATTAGGCGCAGATCCTCTTTATTCTGTAACAACACTCGTAAATGAAAGAAATGCCTCTGATCCGCCCATGGCTGCGCCACCTTTTTGGACCTGCACGTAAATTTTAATTTAATCCAATTATCACCAATAATTACTTATTAAGGTCTCAATTATTGGAGCTAATTGGCTTATTCAATTAAATTACATGTGCAAATTTGTGCGCACAATTTTTAGAGCTTTTTATAGAATTCAGGGGATTATCTTATCATTTAGCAGCCGAATATTGCCATCTTCACCCCACTTCAATGCTACTCACTTCTTATATGAATAAAATTGGGTCATTTAGGGCTTCTTTTTACAAAGCTACGCAGTAAATGAGAGGAAACCGATTCAATTCTTCTCATTTGTTGCAAAGGAACTGCTAGCATGACTTGATAAAATAGGTCCTTAGTGAGTTAAATGCTGAAAATTTATGGCTTTATTGATATGAATGCTAAATTTATGGCTACTCTCCGACAAACACATAACTCACTTTGAATATCGGGCCCAATGAAGTGGGGGGGGGGGGGGGGGTTTGCATACATGATATATCTTTCTAAATACTTTTTAACAAATAGCATTGAAAATAAAAATAACATGTTTTCTATAGTACTGTATATAGATTAATATTGATAATGTCTGTTACTTTCTCATTTCAGGATGAAGAACAAATTTTGGTATTTTGAGTTTGGTACTTCTGAGACCTTCTCAGCCACCTGCAAGAAGCTACATGAATCAGTAGAATTAGAAGTAAGAACATGTAATTGTTACTTTCCATTAACTACACTTTTATAAGTCTGTTTAAATATTGTCAGGTACAGTAAACATTTATCATATTAAGGTTCATATTTATAAAACTTGCTGTTTATTCTGGATAGTAGCACGACCTAGTATGCCCACACCAACAGTCAATGCAGCGTCTTACCAGAGCACAGTGATTCCTGGGTTAAACAACTAAAAGAAAGGGAGCTTGGAATGGGTAAAAATGGAGTGGAGGAGTAGCCTAGTGGTTAGGGCACCGGTATTGACATCCAGAGGTGGCTGGATCAAATCCTACTGCTGCTCCTTGTGATCTTGGGCAAGTCACTTAACCTCCATTACCTCAGGTACAAACTTAGATTGTGAGCCCTCCTGGGACAGAGAAATATCCAGAGTACCTGAATATAACTCACCTGGAGCTACTACAGAAAAAGGTGTGAGCAAAATCCAAATAAATAATAATAAGAACTACATGTTATATTTAAATCAGAAATCATTGCCACATGTTAACTGTTGATGCAGCAGAACATGTAACACCACCTGAAGAAGTGTAGCTAACTACATCATGCAATCTTCTGTGTAGATTGCACATTATTTCTCTGCGTTAGTGGACCAGCAAAATGCTGGGAACACCTCCAATAGTTAACTCAGAGGCTTCGCTACGGCCAACTTAAGCATTAGGCAAACTTTTGGAAGGGAAACAGAGAACAGCTGCAGTTAAAGTGAAACAAACTCAGAAAACCATCAGAATATGCTTTTATCTGAAGGAATGGTAGACAATTTTTAGATGGCCTATTTATGCAGGTAAGTAACCATTTACCGCAGTTTTTGGAAATTACCCCTATTGTGAATGTATAAATAAAACAAAGTTCAGTATTTAAAGGTATGATGTACAATTATATATTTTACAGTCATTCTAGAAAAGTTGAAATAATCATAATTATTGAGTTTAAGTATCAAAATCTTGAGGAGGCATAGGAATTTGAATGATAATTGAGTGGCAAGGAGGGGGGGTGAGGAGGCGACAAGACTGAAACTTTGACTAGGGAGTCTATTAACCTTTGAACTAGCCTTGATTACTGCATGGTAATTTAGCAAATAGTCCTTAATTGTGTTACAGTCTGAACTATAAGTTTGTCATATGGCATTAAAAATCTTGGGGCCCTGTTTACTAAGCCTTGCTAGAGGCGTGTTAGCATTTTTATTGCATGCTAATCATTAGTGCGTGCCAACGGGTGACTACACAGCATGCACTAATTTTTAGCATGCTCTAAAAACAGTTGCACACCTTAGTAAACAGGACCCTTGGTGTTGATTCAGCCCCCAATAGTTTTGGCTTCTAGGTGGTAAATGTTGATTGAATATTAGAATATCTTGACTACTGTAGTGAAAGGAGATATGATCACTGGTTGTGGTTTGAAACACTTCATAATAAATTAAGAATGAAAAGGAGGCACATCCAGCCTATATTTTCCACGACTGGACTTCTCTCTATCTGCTTTATTATTTCCCAAAACGTTGTTCACCTGTCTTGATATGTGACTTTACTCGCCTTCCAGAGTTGCTACCTTGGATGTATTTTCACTTGCTCAGATCAAGAGTAAATCCATTCTATTTCCCTTTTGTCACCTAGTTCTCATGTTTTTTTGTTATAATAAATTAATATGTAATTTTTATTGTATTTTTCTCCCATAGAAAATCATGGGAACTTGCCAGTAATTCCAATGAAATCAGAAACAAGTTGGGAAACAGACAGAGGCATGGTCTGGGGTTTGTTTTCCAACAAAGATCTGTAGATGTTCCTACTGGTAGTTAGTGCTTTTGGAATGTTAGTGATCACTTCATTCCATAATAACCCCTGTTCACCCCTTCTTATCTTATAACTAGTGGAACCAAGCCCGTTTGAAACGGGCCCTAGGAAGGCTCTCGTGTAAGGGATTTTTCCTCTCTCCCCTGCCCTCCCCTCCATGTCCAGTGATTCTTTCCTCCCCTCCCCTCCCCTCCCATCTCCTCTGTGTCCCGTGTGTGTGAGAGAGAGGTGCTAGGAGTCCCTGTGACAGTGGCGGGTCAGTCGCTCCTTATAGCCAGTTGTTAAGTGAGAGTGTGTGTGTGTGTGCTGGATTCTTTCCTCTCCTCCCATCCCCTCCGTGTCGTGTGTGTGTGTGTGTGTGTCTGATTAAAATGGGCAAGAATTTTTATTTCTGATATGTAAAGAGAGAGAGCGTGTATATGTGTGTGAGAGTGAGTGTGTGAGAGAGAGAGACAGAGAAAGTGTGTGTGTGTGCATGTGTGTGTGTGAGAGATAGAGAAAGTGTGTGTGTGCATGTGTGTGAGAGTGAGTTAAGAGAGAGAGTGAGAGTGTGTATATGTCTGTGTGTGTGTGAGAGAGAGATACAGAGAAAGTGTGTGTGTCTGTCTGTCTCTCAACTCACTCACACTCTCTCTTTCACACAGACGCACACACACTTTCTCTGTCTCTCTCTGTCTCACACACACACATACGTACATATACACACTGTCACACTCTCTCTCTCTTAACTCACTCTCACAGTCTCTCTCTTTCAACACAGACGCACACACACACACACTTTCTCTGTCTCTCACACATGCACACACACACACACTTTCTCTGTCTCTCTCTCACACACACGCACTCTCTCTCTCTCACACACATATACACACTCTCACTCTCTCTCTCTTTACATTTCAGAAATAAAACATCTTGCCCATTTTAATGGGCTTAACGGCTTGTCGTATTTGCCATAAATTAAAAAAAGAGCCTTCTAGTGTAAGGCCATTCTAGTGATATGGGCCCCAAGACTTGTGCAAGGCTAGGCTCAAAATGGAGAAACAGCAGCAAAATTTGGCACAGCACAACACATCCATTTGAGCCAGTTCTTGCCAGGATATTCTGGGAGGATTGGCCATAATTATTGTTGGGGGGGGGGGGGGGGGAAGGGGGACGCAAGTTTGAAGGGTTTTTTTTTTTTTTTCGCATACCTCATATCCTTGCACTGGCCCTGCTCAATAGGCTTCATTTAATAAATTTCCCCTTCCAAAAAATCTACCAAAGATATACCATATCACAACCTATACAATCATATGTGCGCTAAGGAAGGAGGCTAATCGAGTAGAAAACGGATAGGAGAGATCTATATGGTGAATTTCTGACCACAATCTCAAAGCTAAGCACATCCTCTTGACTCCAGTCCTCTCTCCTGCCGGTTTTTGTACAATATGCTGCTTTCCACCAGTCCGAGTTCTCCAATCCCGATCTGGCACTGCGATTATACACGCCCTCCGAGCCTTCAATGGGGAAATGGAGCTGAGAACTCACTAAAGGAAAGATTAATGCGCGTCGCTAGGTGACCGTCAGCTTCCAAGTCAGATGACGTCATATGTTTGGCTCCTCGAAGGACTCGTGGCGGCTGTAGAAAACCTGAACGTTTGCCGCCGTAGGTAAAATAGTGGGGTTCCTGGAACACGGGAAGCTGAGAAGTCCATTATTTATTAATCAAGTTAAAAAATATGCTTGGCAGAGATACAGCTCCAGAGTGTATCCGTTGATAAGTGATGCTTTTGTCATACGTGTCTTAACAATGCAATATTGTGGGACTCTCATGCTCTCGTTCTCTCCACTGCCTGAGCGTTCTGGTCTGTCCTGCCTCTAACCACGTTGGGAGTGATCTGTGACGTGGTTAGGTAGCTGGGACAGGTGTCCAATTTGCAGTGGGTATTGGAGGCTCTGTTCAATGCGTGGGTAACTTTCGACAGTGAGGAGAGAGAAGTTTAACCAGATTCGATCCACTGGGTATACTGAGATTGGGTCCAGGCCATAAATGAAGTTTTCTATATTGGTGGTGTTCTGAGGAAGATTGTTCTGTAGTTTTATAATTTTCTCGTTGAAGTATTTGGCAAGTTCATCTGCCTGTGGGATGTCTGAGTTGGTTGTAGTTACCGAAGATATTAGAGTAAGATGAAGCATATTAATCAAACTGTGGAGTGATACTGGAGTTGGACCTGCGTTGGAATATCTATAGAGATTAATGTAGTATTGTGCCTTTATTGTTACGTTACCTGTTCTTAATGTTTTTATTGTGTATCTATATTGCTATCCACTTAGAATATAATGTTTATGAGTAATATAAATACTATAATGAATAAATAAATCCTCCCAGCACCTGCTGCCTGAATAACACTAATCTGCATCCCCATAGATCCAAAACTAGTTTCTGTCTTCTACAGTCTTGTATTGTATTCCTACAGCTTTCCAATAGATTCTTCAGTCTGTTCAACAAAAACCTAAAGAAGTGCATTATTTTTCAATCATAAATTCCAGATATCTTTCATGGAAACATCAGAATACATCTCCCCAAATATTTCTGAATTCACTTGAACAGATGCTAGCAATGAAATAGTTGTAGGCATTGGCACTTGAGTTATATCTCTGGGTGCTAGTACCATAGATGAAAGGGGTATAGCAGGACAAACTCCAGTAGCTTCCAGTGTGCCCTCTGGCAAACTCCAACATATGCAAGTCCCAGGTAGTGGAGGCAGGGTTTTCGCCTATAGGGCTTAATGAAGCCACTGTACTAGAAGAAGTCACAGGAGAGGCACTAACCTTAGTAATCAAGGATTTCACAAGAATATGCATATCCATAAGACCAAAACCATCAAAGTAGATATTGGTTTAACTTTACATTTGCCCACACTGGGCCAAGAATAGACAAACAACACTCATTAATACCAAAGTACCCTGATGTTGCACCAAAGTGGTGCATTCCCCTTTGGTCAAACTCGTTCAGTGACATGCCCATAGACCATGGATGCATGGCCATTTTCAGGGAGACTTGATTTTGTAGTGGTCAGCAGGTCGATGACATCACAGGTAGGACAGGGATTGATTCCATTTGCTCACTGTCTCTGCACACATGCTCTTCTTGGCTACCCTCTTACATGCCAAACCACGGAGCTGGCCTTTCAGGTACACCACTCCCTGGGAGTAATTGAATTGATTGTGGTGTTGCATGTTTAACTGGACACTGGACAACAGAAGAATCTGAGCAGTAATTGTGTGATTTTCAGTAATTTAAATCACCCATAGCTATTTCATTGCCAAATTTGTTGGCCTTCTTAATTTCTATAAACCTTCCATCATCTGTCTGTTCATTTTGGCCAGGTGGACAGCAATATACCCCCACCAGTATTCTCTTTCCTTATATACATATAATTTCTATCCATAAAAATTCCATGGTGCATTCAGTTTCCTGCAGAAATTTTATTCTCTTTGACTCAATGCCCTCTTTAATATATATTGCTATTCATCTGCCAATTAGATCTACTGTATCATTGTAACATCATTTGTACCCACTGGTTATCCTGCTCTTGAGATAGCTACTATATCTACCTCTTCATTCAACACTATGGGCTACATTCAGTAATTGGTGCTCAAAAATCGGTGCTCAGTGCTATTCCATAATAGGAACTCAAAGATGAATGCCCAATATAGAATAGCACTGAGTGCAGATTTTGGCACCTAAACTTTAGTGCCAGGACTTAGGACTCCTGAAACCAGATGTAATTCCCGACGCTGTATTGGAGCACACATTCCCAGTATTATATAACACTGAGCACAAATTTCAGGAACATCCCTGACCCACCTTGCACCTCCCATGGCCACGCCCCCTTTTGATTTGCATGCTATTGGATTTGAGCACACATTGTTATAGAACCTTGCATTGGAAGATGTGTATGCAAATCCGAATTGGTGCCATATAGCACCAAATTATTGGCACTAATTGACTTGTTAGCCAGTTTAGTTGGGCGCACATCTTGGACTGGCACCCAATTTTGGGTGCCATATATAGAATCTGGGGGTATATATTCCGATTCTCCCATCATATTTTTATGCTTTTAGCGTTTGTGTACAGACATTTCAGAGTGTTTTTTTGTTTATATTTGTAACCTGCTTAGCAGCTGACAGGGATAATTTGCTATGTTTCAGCTCTGCACTTTACTAAAAGGCACCTGGGCTACTTTTGCTCATCTTTTTGGCATATCCTCTTCCCCCCTTCCTCAGAATGATGCCCAGTTCCTAATGAGGCGGCACCTTAAGTTATGCAAATAGTAGCACAATTTAGCTGCTCTCTCTATATGACTTTGCAAATTTAAATGAAATGCAAAAATAGCAAGAATACACGACTAAGCCAGAGTTTCTTAAACCTTTTGGTTCCTGCACACCTTTAGCTGATCAATGAAATCCTTGCACCCCCTTCCTAAACCATGTGTCCACTAGTGACTACTGACAGCTACATATGTTGCTGCTAGATGTTAGTGCTAACTGGTAGCATGTCACAAAAATTATAGTACTACACAGTTATTCTACCAATAACTGTCCTAATAACTACCTTCACTCTGCCTAGAAAGCTTTAATAAATTGCCTCAGATTTCAGTACCCTTCTTTGCACCCCATTTGACCTCGTCCTATACCCCTTAAGGGTGCAGGCACCACTGGTTAAGAACCCCTAGGCTAAGTCATGCTGTTTTATTTAAACAGATATGTGACTGAACATTTCAAGAATCACATAAACCTAAACATATATATATAAATTTGAATAGGTAGTTTATCTGTTTAAAACTATGTATTTGCCTCTGGATTCTATATATAGGTTGCCCAAGTTTGGGTGCACAGTGCAGATGTGCAAGCATATTAATGAGTTAACGAGGTGTCGACAATCAATAATTGAAGTTAATTGGCATCAGTTTGGATTTGTATGGGCATCTGACCTAGTGGCAATTCATATAGTGTACAACTCAAAAGGGGAAGGATGTCCATAGGAGGGCATGGGCGGGTGAGGAGCATTCCAATAAATTAGATGTGATGTTATAGATTGCTTGGATTTGCATGCCCAACTGAGGGTGCAAGGATTTACACCAGGTTTCAGCAAGCATAAGTCCCCACACCCAAAGTTGGGCGAATGAATCCATTCTAAGCAGTATTCTATAAAGATTGCTTAGTGCTAAGTGATCTTTATAGAATTGGCACTTAGTGGAAATCATAATGGTGCCTAACTTTAGGCAGCATTTACTGAATCCAGCCATTGGTGATTTGCTGAAAATTGACTAGTTTTAACGATACAAAAACCTACATGGAGGGGATTATATATAGGAGTGTGTGTGGATGTTGGAGGATGTGTATGGCAGAGATGGAGTCGTTACTTTTTAAAAGTACTTAAGTAAAAAGTAAAAGTACTGGCTTTAAAAGTAGTGAAGCAAAAGTAGAAAGTTTTATCCAAAAACTACTCAAGTAAAAGTAATAAAGTACAGCCTCTAAAAACTACTCTTTTTTATTATTATATTATATGTCAGACCTTATAGAGTTGCCTATTAGGAATGCGAAAAGATCATCACGCACATTCCTCAATCTCCTTTATCCTAACTGTAAAGGGCTAAAATATAAATCCACATACGTGACCAGTTTCTCATACATCTGCACGCAGCTATGGAACGCACTACCGAAGGCCATAAAAGCAATGCAGGACCTAACCATCTTCCGAAGGCTACTGAAAACAGATCTTTTCAAGAAGGCATACCATAAACATCCATCTTAAATACTAAATAACAACGCTACACACGATCTATACATAACTGATCTTTTACCTCATGACCGATTAACCTCTTTGATACTCATGATCAAGTATTACCACTTCAACCCTATGCTGAATAGGGACTCTCTATAATCGATGACCTAATGTATGCTACAATCCAATTTATTCTCAGAAACTTTCATGCAACAGCATAATTTATTTTTCTTTACCATGTATGTATGCACATGGTATATACATATACCATGATCTGTTCCATATATGCCATGTTCTATGTATGTTACCATGTATGTATGCACCTTAATGCAATACCATTTGTAATTCTGTTACCCGGTAATGGCAACCGCCATTACGGCAAATGTAAGCCACATTGAGCCTGCAAATTGGTGGGAAAATGTGGGATACAAATGCTACAAATAATAATAAAATAAAAAGTATTCTTAACAAGTTGGACTACAGAATCTAGTATGTTTACAAGCATTTGTTCCTTTTGTAAAATTTCAATAAAGATTCCTGGTCTTAAAAAAACAAGCAGTACTGTAATTTCAAATTTAAATTAATACCTTTTTAACAAGTTTTTTAAATTTATTTGTGAGCCTGTGCTGAAACTATTTTGGTGAAATAGACCCCTCCCTTAAACTCATATAGAATCGCTGAGGTAAACTGGATCATTTCAAGTAACAGTACTGCAAATTGTAGTTAAGTACTGTAATGAAGTAACTGTACTTTGTTACTATGCATCTCTAATGTAGAAGCATAGGTATGGGATATGTGGGGGACTATATTTAGAGAAGTATGGGTTTAGGAAGAGTGTGAGGGCAGTGAGTATAGGATATATGTGTCCAGGCTGCATAGGTATTGTGGGTATGATTTCCACATATGGTAAATGATGTATGTGGAGTGTGTTTGGAGGTATGGGTAGGATGTGTAGAGTTGTTTATAGGCAGTGGAGTTCGTGTGGTGATGTGTATTGGTTTGAGGGAATGTGTAAATGAGTGAGAGGTGTGGGTATATGGTGTTTAAAATGGTGTTTGGTTGTTTGGGTTGGTGGAGGTTGGACGTTTGAGTGAACATATGTTGAGATGGGGAGCTGATGGAAAAGATAGAAGTAATTTGCTTGTTTGGGTATGTGTGGATTAGTGTGGGACATAGCACTGTGTGGAAGATATGGATAGGGTATGTGTTGGTGTAAGCATATTAGTGGGTGTGCATGTGAAAATGTGGTAGTTCTTATGTAAGAGAAATGTGAGGGACTGGCAGATGTGTGAGTAGAGTGTTAATGGGGATGCAGGTGTGTACTTGTGTATTTTAGGGATGGTTAGGTTGTAAAAGAGGAGAGTAAGTATTGTGGGGGCTGGTACTTGGGGTGGATATAATTTGTATGTGGGTGTAGGAATGTGTGTGGCACTGTGTGGGGGATGTATAACAGAGTTGTGTATTGGTGTATATGCATGTGGATATGGATCGATGTGAGGGTTGTTGTGTTGAGTGAGATGTGTGGGGTGTCATGCTCCAGGGAGAAGGAATAATGAAGCTTGTGAAGTTTATTTCAAGTTGTGAACTGTGGGAGTCATTGAACTACTGTGGCACTGAGATACGAGGTTAGTGACTTCTGTAGTAAGATGTCAGTTTTTACTGCACCTTAGTAACTATCCCCTTAAGAGTAACTGAAATAGTTTGAATAGTTAAAAATAAAAAATGTAAAAAGCTTACTGAGATAGGCTTTACAGAGTTTTCCAACTCACCCAACTTTTAATACTATATGTATCATCATGCAGTAGTTTGAAATGCAAAGTACATTACCTGAGTAACTATCAGCAATGTTATCCTCAGCACAGGAAAGACATATGAATACAGATAGCATAGATAATGATTTCAGCTTCCAGATTAATATGAGATCTGAAAAAATAGTACATGACTTTTCGCTAATGATGTACCATTACTATCATAGAAAGAATAGTATAACCATAAAGTGAGAAATCACTGTGAAGACACTAACAACCTGCAGTCTTTAAATAGAAATTGGAGAGACCCAGTAAGTGAAGTACTGGGTTAGTCAGAGATGACTTCAGCCTTAGAAGCTTTACTATTCTATAAGCATTTCCATACTGGGACAGACCGAAGGTCCATCAAACCTAGTATCCTGTTTCCAACAGTGGCCAATCCAGATCACAAGTACTTGAAAAGATCCCAAAAAACTAAGAGCCATGTTTACTAAGCCATGTTATAGGTGCATAAGAGTTTTTAATACACGTTAACCATATACACGCCTATAATATGCCTATAGTTGCCTAAACGGTTAGGTGCGCTAATTGTAGGCATGTTAAAAACACTAAAGCTCCTTAGTAAACAGGGTCAATTTTCAAATTGCAGGAGTTAGACTGGCTAACTCCCGTGGTCCGCCCTGAGCCTGGATATTTAATGCCGGGCCATTTCTGGTGTCCGGCATTAAATATCCAGTTTATTTTTTATTGGTTTCAAAATAACCAGCTAAGTCAGTATTCAGACTTAGCCGGTTATCTTGAAACCAGCCAAAGATATTCTACGTTTTCACATGGCCAAATATGGCCACTAAACTCACTTTTAAAATTGACAGTCGGTTATATTGTGTGATATAACCGGCTAGCCTCTAGCTGCTAACTGGGGATATTCAGCAGGGGATAGCCAGTTATACCCCATTGATTATCATCAGATAGCCAGTTGCTGTTTAACCGGTCAGCAACCATTCTTGCCAGTTAAAAAGCGCTGAATATCAGGAAAGTAAAACAGATTTTATGCTGCTCGTTCAGAAATAAGCAGTGGAATTTTTCCAAGTCCATCTTAATAATGGCTTATGGACTTCTCCAAACCTTTTTTAAACCTTGCCAAGCTAACTGCTTTTTCCACATTATCTGGCAAAGAATTCCAGAGTTCAACTACATGATATGGTTGGAATGACGAATGAGGTGATCACATTTGCAAACTAATTTTTACTGAAGGTTTTTGCACAGTGTCCTAGCTGTGGTTTAGATTGAGCTGGAAGTATAAACGAATAGGAGGAAACTGCCATGCAAAAGCAAATATATTCCTCCATGCTGTGCAAGAACCAGCCTAGAAAGCCATATAAAGCATGTTTACATATCCTTTCCAAGATATGCAAGATATCTGAATTATTTATTTTAACACAGGATGTAATTATTTTTATTCACTGAAGCCAGAAAATACTTGTTGGCTTTAAATTGCTCTGAGTCCAGAATTTGGATGAATCTGGATCTTGATGTTTTATTTTTAAGGAAAAGAGAGTATGAAGCATTCTGTGCACTGTGGATAATATGTATCTAACTGGACGTCAGAAGGATGTAATCTGTTTACTTTTTTCAAATCCTGCCAGATACTGATATGACTTTGATTGGTCATTAGTCTTGATGGACTTTTGGTCTGACCCAGTATGCCACTTCTTATGATATTATATTCCTTGATGAATGTAGCATGAAGTACATTTTTTAAAGTGTATTGTTCCATCTTACCAGTATCCACGTACCTGCTGCTTCTGGGTATAACAGTAAAAGAATAAACGTCAGGGACAGCAGGCTGTTCAGAAAGTAAGCATTGTAACAAACACCATTCCCTCTCCATTTGCCCACATCTATCCACTATCTCCCAATAGTCATCTCTGCTTTTGCTTGACCATGAGTTGGCTGACCACTGATATTCAGTGCCACTTAATCAGTAGTGCCACTCAACTCAGTGAGAAGTGTAACATCCTGCTAGGGTGTGGCACCACCCGGGTCACTTTGTCAGGACGCTCCAACTTCCTCCTGGAACTGGGGTACAGGAAACAGCAAAAAAACCTCTGGATCCCACTCCGTTCTGGGAGTTCTTGGTCTCCATTCAGAGTGCTTCCAGTTGCAAGGTTAAAGTCCCAAACATAGCCAGTTCTTAGTAAAGTTAAAAATATCTGACTTTTAGGGCCTATAACGAGCCATTAACGAGCAAGTAGATTACCCTGGCATGCACTAAAAGCCATATTCTGACGACGGTAGCAGCTACTGAAAACAGAATGCAAATGAGAAAACAACTATAGTAATGTGGACATGTCGCGATGCACTACCAATACCGGCGAATGCACAAAAGGAATCCGAATCCTTTTCCGTGATATATGGCACGTGTGATCAGAGGCTGCCGGTAAAGCAGCTGAAGTTCTATAATTCTATTTTAGGTTACACACCATGTAGCCTCCCCCCTTTCCAAGTACTGGGGCCAGGGCAGTGAGCAGACATTAAACAAAAAACTTCCAGTGTTTGATTTATGTTCACCAAGCTCAGAGCAAAAATCCCCAAGCACCAAGAAAAGAACTCGTAATTGCTCACTTCTAATTTTGCAGAGCTTGGCCATTTCACAGTCCAACCTTACAAGTTCTCAAAAGAAAAAAAAACACACATACACACAGGAAGAGTTTTAAACTGCCATCCTTCAAATCAGTTCTCTAGCACACACACAAAAAAAAAAATAAGGAAGAGTTAAATTACTTTCCACAAAATGACCAGAATAAAGGTCATATTTCTCAAAAGTTCTTGATAATTCTCACACCCTATTTACCAGACCCAGCTCTTTGGAACTGGGTTCTCTGCCACTCCTCCCTCTTACCAGCAACTAGCAAACAGGGTAACTCCCCAGGGCTGTGTGTGGTGTGCATAGGAGCCAACTTTTCAAAATGATTGGGGGTGCTTAATTTTTTGTTTTTATAGGTGGTGCATTTCTCCCCCTCCCCCTCTCCCCCTCGCCCCCTCCCCCTCCCCTCACTCCCTCCCTCTCCTCAGAGTTCCAGGCCCCCCTCCCTCTCCTCAGAGTTTCAGACCCCAATCCCATACTCCCTCCTTCCTCAGAGTTCCAAACCCCACTTCCTCCCTCCCTCCGAGTACCAGACCCCCCTTCCTCCCTCCGAGTTCCAGCCCCTCCCTCCGACTCGAGTTCCAGCCCAACCTCTTCTCCCACTCCCACAACAGTCCTTCGCCTGCCCCTCACCTTCCTGCATACCACCCATAACTTAAAAGTCATCTTACCGGGGGTCCCAGCGGTAGCAGTAGTGAAAGGCGAGCACGAGCAGGCTCGGCGAGTCGGCGCTAAGTTCAGCCTGCCTTCCCTTCTCGTTGCTCTCAGCTTTGCCTCTGGTCCCGCCCTCATTTCCTGTTTCCGCAAGGGCAGGACCAGAGGCAGAGCTGAGAGCAACGAGAAGGGAAAGCAGGCTGAACTTAGCGCCGACTCACCAAGCCTGCTAGTGCTCGCCTTTCACTACTGCTGCCGCCGGGACCCCGGTAAGATGACTTTTAAGTTATGGGCGGCATGCAGGAAGGCGAGGGGCAGGTGAAGGACTGTTGTGGGAGTGGGAGAAGAGGTCGGGCAGCGGGCTGGCTCCTGGGGAATTTCCGGTTCCGGTGGGGAAATATTGGGGGTGCTCGAGCACCCACAGAGTCGGCGCCAATGGTGGTGTGTGTGTTAATAACAATTCATAGGGATTTCAATTCCTAACCTGCTTGCTCAGTTCACTCTGCTGAAATTTCCATCTCCTCTTCTCCTGGAAGGAATGGTAACTCCTTCATGGGTTGCTGTTCCCTTTGCTCCACAAGCTTCATTGGTGCCTCCTCTCCCACCATGGTAGAGTCTTCCTTGTAAGGCAGAACCAGCTCCACCCTCCCCCAGCCTCACTGTGGTTCCATGATGCATTGTTTAGTGAAATCAAACCATGGTTTTGAACTACTTCTAGAACAGTAAGAGCCCAGTAGTCCAATAACAAACAAGTGGTCTCTACATACAATATAATATATTATCCAGGACCATCAGAAAGTACGTAGATGTATCAGTCTTCATCAGAATGATGTGATCATATTCCACCAAAGTTCCTCATTGGTCCAAACAAATCTAATCCATTTTTAATGATGTCACTTTCTAATATATGAATAATTTTTTGTTCTTTATATTTTTATTAAAAAGTGAATTCAATATTCTTATCAAACCTTGCTTTAAATAGCTCCAGTGAATTTCAAAACTCTTTACTTATCCATAGGCTATAAGCTTGTGCTTCTTCATAGCAAGTCAGTCTGACATAGTGCCATGTTTCGCTTACCAGCTGCGTCAGGGAAAGCGACTGTGAAGAAAATTAAAAATCAGCATATTCTGTCTTACATCAACCCAATACATTAATGAAAAGTCCTGTAAATACACTCACTTGCATTGCTTTATGCGACACATATAACATAGTAACATAGTAGATGACGGCAGAAAAAGACCTACATGGTCCATCTAGTCTGCCCAACAAGATAAACTCATATGTGCTACTTTTTGTGTATACCTTATCTTGATTTGTACCTGTCCTTTTCAGGGCACAGACCGTGTAAGTCTGCCCAGCACTATCCCCGCCTCCCGCCACCAGCTGTGCCACCCAATCTCGGGTAAGCTCCTTAGGATCTATTCCTTCTGAACAGGATTCCTTTATGTTGAAGCCTTTTCTTCAAATACAATATGGCGACGGCATGTGACGTGTTTTATAAATAGGCGGTGTTGGCAAAAGACCACCAATCAGATCAAATTAAAGAATGCTATTCAAGTTCTTCGTTTAAACCTTGTGGAGCTACTGTTTTCAATTCAAATATCCAGTATCCTAAATCTCTCGCTACAGGGATTTTTAGTTTTGGGTGGAGATTTTAACTGTGCCTTATCCTCTTTAGATAAATCAGAATGTAATTTTAAATCTAACTCCATCAGCAAAAATGTCTTACAAAATATAAATGACTTAGCTCTCACTGATATATGGTGAACTATGCATGGGACTGAAAGAGATTACTCGTTTTTCTCTGCTGTTCATGATTCTTTTACAAGAATAAATTACTGTTTTATCTCCTCTGACCTTCGCTCTTCAGTTTTGAATAGTTCTATCAGTACCAGATATCTCATTCATCTGTTAATTTCTCTTTACTCTTAGTTCTCTCAACACTGGTCTTTTAATAGACAACTTCTCCACAATCTAGTATTTATGCAAGGACTAACTTCTGTCCAATTCAGTTATAATGATCATACTCACTTGTTCAATTTTTGGGATGCTGGGAAGGTGGTCCTCCATGATCATATATCCAAACTATCATCCGATATTAAGCGACAAGCGAGAAAATGCTTAGATCACATTCATGCTTTCTTAGCTGAGTTAGATACCAACTATAAACGCGCTGAAAATAAACATATTTTTAAAGAAATGTTAAAGGTTAAATATCAGATTGCAGCTCTTGAGACTGAAAGAATAGCTTATTATATGAATATGACTAATAGTTCATTTTTTGAGGGTGCTAATAAATCTCCTAAAATACTCTCTTGGCAGCTATGTTGTGCAAGAATCAAAAGGCATGTAGAAAAAATAAAATCCCCTTCTGGTGCTGTAACATCTAGTACTCAGAATATTTTGGATGCCCTTTCTTCCTTTTTTTCAGGAGATACAGTGGGGGAAATAAGTATTTGATCCCTTGCTGATTTTGTAAGTTTGCCCACTGACAAAGACATGAGCAGCCCATAATTGAAGGGTAGGTTATTGGTAACAGTGAGAGATAGCACATCACAAATTAAATCCGGAAAATCACATTGTGGAAAGTATATGAATTTATTTGCATTCTGCAGAGGGAAATAAGTATTTAATCCCTCTGGCAAACAAGACCTAATACTTGGTGGCAAAACCCTTGTTGGCAAGCACAGCGGTCAGACGTCTTCTGTAGTTGATGATGAGGTTTGCACACATGTCAGGAGGAATTTTGGTCCACTCCTCTTTGCAGATCATCTCTAAATCATTAAGAGTTCTGGGCTGTCGCTTGGCAACTCGCAACTTCAGCTCCCTCCATAAGTTTTCAATGGGATTAAGGTCTGGTGACTGGCTAGGCCACTCCATGACCCTAATGTGCTTCTTCCTGAGCCACTCCTTTGTTGCCTTGGCTGTATGTTTTGGGTCATTGTCATGCTGGAAGACCCAGCCACGACCCATTTTTAAGGCCCTGGCGGAGGGAAGGAGGTTGTCACTCAGAATTGTACGGTACATGGCCCCATCCATTCTCCCATTGATGCGGTGAAGTAGTCCTGTGCCCTTAGCAGAGAAACACCCCCAAAACATAACATTTCCACCTCCATGCTTGACAGTGGGGACGGTGTTCTTTGGGTCATAGGCAGCATTTCTCTTCCTCCAAACACGGCGAGTTGAGTTCATGCCAAAGAGCTCAATTTTTGTCTCATCTGACCACAGCACCTTCTCCCAATCACTCTCGGCATCATCCAGGTGTTCACTGGCAAACTTCAGACGGGCCGTCACATGTGCCTTCCGGAGCAGGGGGACCTTGCGGGCACTGCAGGATTGCAATCCGTTATGTCGTAATGTGTTACCAATGGTTTTCATGGTGACAGTGGTCCCAGCTGCCTTGAGATCATTGAGAAGTTCCCCCCTTGTAGTTGTAGGCTGATTTCTAACCTTCCTCATGATCAAGGATACCCCCACGAGGTGAGATTTTGCGTGGAGCCCCAGATCTTTGTCTATTGACAGTCATTTTGTACTTCTTCCATTTTCTTACTATGGCATCAACAGTTGTCTCCTTCTCGCCCAGCGTCTTACTGATGGTTTTGTAGCCCATTCCAGCCTTGTGCAGGTGTATGATCTTGTCCCTGACATCCTTAGACAGCTCCTTGCTCTTGGCCATTTTGTAGAGGTTAGAGTCTGACTGATTCACTGAGTCTGTGGACAGGTGTCTTTCATACAGGTGACCATTGCCGACAGCTGTCTGTCATGCAGGTAACGAGTTGATTTGGAGCATCTACCTGGTCTGTAGGGGCCAGATCTCTTACTGGTTGGTGGGGGATCAAATACTTATTTCCCTCTGCAGAATGCAAATAAATTCATATACTTTCCACAATGTGATTTTCCGGATTTAATTTGTGATGTGCTATCTCTCACTGTTACCAATAACCTACCCTTCAATTATGGGCTGCTCATGTCTTTGTCAGTGGGCAAACTTACAAAATCAGCAAGGGATCAAATACTTATTTCCCCCACTGTATACTCCTCAAGTTCCTCATCCACAACAAATAGAATTCAGCTTGATTAAACACATTGAACATGCCTAAACTGAAACCTGTTTTTCAATCCAGCATTGACAGACCTTTCACAGTTACTGAAGTATGTTCGGCTATTAAAAAATTAAAAAGAAACAAGGCAACTGGTCCTGATAAGCTTCCAGCTGAGTTATATCAAAGTCTGGCTGCCCATTTTGCTCCTTAATTCACAAAAGTGTTTAATAAAGTAAAAGAAGCCCATCGTCTACCCAAGACTTTCTACTCAGCAACTATAACAGTTATTCCAAAAGATCAGAAGGATCCTACTATTTGCTCTAATTATAGGCCTATCACTTTATTGAATGTAGATTATAAAATATTTACTAAAATCCTAAATCAGAGATTTGAGTATACTGTTACTGAATGTATCCATCCAGATCAAACCGGCTTTATACATAATCATTTTGGTACCGATAATTTTAGATGCCTTATTAATGTTCTTTATCACACCTTTAAGGATTCTCCATCTTTTCAACTCTATAGAGGTACTCGCCAAGGATGTCCACTTTCACCTCTTTTATTTGCTGGAGCATTAGAACCCCTAGCTATTCTGTTGCGATTGACAAGGGAAGTTCAAGGTATTGTTATTAATGGAGAGATGCAGAAGAGTTCCCTTTATGCAGATGATACGTTGCTTTATCTGAGTGATCTCTGAAATTCCCTTCCTCATTTCAGAATTTGCCTCTTTGTCTAGCTTCACCATTAACTTTGACAAATGTCATCATGCCCTATAATCCACCTTTCCCCTTACCTCATGGCTTACAGTGGACTTCCCACTTCTGCTAATTAGGTATCCACATCTCAAATCATTTAGATCAACTATATAATTTTAGCTATATATCACTATTACATTCCTTATATGAGAAAGACCTCACAACACAAAACCCTGATCACTTCTTCTCCTGACTGGGAAGAATCAGTACCTCTGCGTTGCGTATTCACCCTTTATACCTTCAGTTCTCCTTAATTGGAGGAAAATTTGTGCACTGAAATCTATATCTCCCAAATTTCACCCGCTCACTCCTCTTCTAGCTAATTCTTATATTAGAACACTAGACTTACCTGCAGGCATAGCTAACTTTCTCCTGGCTAAACAGCTTCTGAATGGTCATCTGCGAAGTGTATCTGATATTTTTCATACATTTAGAATAAAGCTCGCTCTCTTCCAATATTTCCAGATTCAGCACCACATTCTGACTTCTGTGAGTCTGGAGCATATAACTCGTCCATTAGCATTTTTTGAAGAAGTCATCTTTCAGCGTCTCTCCCCATCAAAAATTTAATCTCATGCTTATTTAAAGGTTTATTCTTGTCACTTACGCCATATCGCTTCTGTAACATGATTCTCTTGGAGGAGCTTATAGGACCACAACCGATTGAACATTCTTGGCCTATGGTTTGGTCCTACTCCTTCCACTCATCCATGTCTTTAACATTAGTTAATACACAACTGAGGGTATTGTACTCCACCTATTTTAAGCCACAACGACTGCATAAATGGCAGGAGCAATTCTCTCTTTATGTTGGAGAGGCTGTGCTTCTCCTGGAGATATGACACACTTGTGGTGGACATGTCCTCATATTCAATCTTTTTTGGAAAATGATAATTACATACATCTCCAATTTAGTCCATACAGCTATTCCCTTAGATCTAGCCTTTATTCATCTCAGCATGCCTCCTCAGCATTTAGAGCCCTTTGTTCATTTAGACTGAGGGCCCTGTTTACTAAGGTGCGCTAGCATTTGTAGCGCACCTACAATTAGCATGCATGTTAACTGTGTAGGTGCCTATAGGGATATTGTAGGCCTGTACATGGTTAACACGCGTACATAGTTAATGTGCATTAAAAATGTTGACTTTATTTGTTTGAATGGTTCAATCCTGACTACATTTATTATGCACACTCTTTCCCTACATGCTGTTATGAATAGCCTGAACACTGGGAACTTAATGAATTGAGATAGAATTTCCCTCACTGGTCTACTGGAAACTCTGTCTGGGTATCTTTTCGTCATTTGGTTCATCTTTTCTTGATATTCTCGTTGTTCCTTTAAATATGACAATGTTTGTCTTAATATTGCAGTCTTATTCCTAGACATATGTATATGATATACAAGGCTATTTGATTCTTGTGTCAATATTCTGCTGTATTGTTCATTTCTTTATTATGTTTCCAAAAACAATAAAAATTGTTTGAAATTTTTAAAAATGCTGCCCGCCGCCAACTGAATAGTGGGGAGGGTTTGGAGAGTACATTTCCTCTGATTAAGGATGCAGAATTGCTCACATTTTAAAATATTGTCATCAACATCAAACTGAGCAGATGTTCTATAGAACTAGAGTGAGTGGTATCATGGAGCACAACTGAAATACACACTTTCAAATGCTTTCTATAATGAAAGGAACATTATCTAGCAACACTGCCAGCATACCATCAAATCTATACTTTTCTCATGCATTAGTCATAACATAGCTTTGTTCACAGCTGTATTGTTAACACCTTCCTGAAAAATCGTCTCCTCAGAACTGGTATCTCACCAGATCCAATTAAAGATACAGAGCAAATGTAAAAATTATACAATTACATTCAATTACATTAATATCTCAAATGTTGATTTAAATTATTAATGTCACAGCTTATTGCTTATAAAATACCTTCATCATCTTCAAATCTCAGTTGTAGTTTAAGTAAACATTTCTAAACTGTGAGAAATTCAGCCAAGTTCCATCACTCCTTATTTAATGACACAGAAATCTATTAAGCAGAAAGGAATATGAGCATTTTGTGCATTTTACAAAGTACAGTAAAAGGCTTTGGCAGTCATTGAAACAACTATAGTACTTGGTATACAACCTACTTATTCCTGTTTCTCTATGGTCCTCATTTTTCATGCTCTTTTTCTTTTGCATTTTATAGTTCATATTCTTGTGAAAACAATTCAGAGGCAGCAGTATCAGCAAGCAACAAACATGGGAAATGAGGAGAACCCAACCAATACATACACAAGAAAGGTGTAAAAAACTGATACTGAGTAGGAATAAAGTATGACAGCAGCTTTATTAATAGTAAGAACATAAGATTAGCCATAGTGGGACAGATCAATGGTCCATCTAGCCCAGTATCCTGCTTCCAACAGTGGCCAATCCACGTCACAAGTACCTGGCAGAAACCTACAGTGGTGGAAATAAGTATTTGATCCCTTGCTGATTTTGTAAGTTTGCCCACTGACAAAGACATGAGCAGCCCATAATTGAAGGGTAGGTTATTGGTAACAGTGAGAGATAGCACATCACAAATTAAATCCGGAAAATCACATTGTGGAAAGTATATGAATTTATTTGCATTCTGCAGAGGGAAATAAGTATTTGATCCCCCACCAACCAGTAAGAGATCTGGCCCCTACAGACCAGGTAGATGCTCCAAATCAACTTGTTACCTGCATGACAGACAGCTGTCGGCAATGGTCACCTGTATGAAAGACACCTGTCCACAGACTCAGTGAATCAGTCAGACTCTAACCTCTACAAAATGGCCAAGAGCAAGGAGCTGTCTAAGGATGTCAGGGACAAGATCATACACCTGCACAAGGCTGGAATGGGCTACAAAACCATCAGTAAGACGCTGGGCGAGAAGGAGACAACTGTTGGTGCCATAGTAAGAAAATGGAAGAAGTAAAAAATGACTGTCAATCGACAAAGATCTGGGGCTCCACGCAAAATCTCACCTCGTGGGGTATCCTTGATCATGAGGAAGGTTAGAAATCAGCCTACAACTACAAGGGGGGAACTTGTCAATGATCTCAAGGCAGCTGGGACCACTGTCACCACGAAAACCATTGGTAACACATTACGACATAACGGATTGCAATCCTGCAGTGCCCGCAAGGTCCCCCTGCTCCGGAAGGCACATGTGACGGCCCGTCTGAAGTTTGCCAGTGAACACCTGGATGATGCCGAGAGTGATTGGGAGAAGGTGCTGTGGTCAGATGAGACAAAAATTGAGCTCTTTGGCATGAACTCAACTCGCCGTGTTTGGAGGAAGAGAAATGCTGCCTATGACCCAAAGAACACCGTCCCCACTGTCAAGCATGGAGGTGGAAATGTTATGTTTTGGGGGTGTTTCTCTGCTAAGGGCACAGGACTACTTCACCGCATCAATGGGAGAATGGATGGGGCCATGTACCGTACAATTCTGAGTGACAACCTCCTTCCCTCCGCCAGGGCCTTAAAAATGGGTCGTGGCTGGGTCTTCCAGCACGACAATGACCCAAAACATACAGCCAAGGCAACAAAGGAGTGGCTCAGGAAGAAGCACATTAGGGTCATGGAGTGGCCTAGCCAGTCACCAGACCTTAATCCCATTGAAAACTTATGGAGGGAGCTGAAGCTGCGAGTTGCCAAGCGACAGCCCAGAACTCTTAATGATTTAGAGATGATCTGCAAAGAGGAGTGGACCAAAATTCCTCCTGACATGTGTGCAAACCTCATCATCAACTACAGAAGACGTCTGACCGCTGTGCTTGCCAACAAGGGTTTTGCCACCAAGTATTAGGTCTTGTTTGCCAGAGGGATTAAATACTTATTTCCCTCTGCAGAATGCAAATAAATTCATATACTTTCCACAATGTGATTTTCCGGATTTAATTTGTGATGTGCTATCTCTCACTGTTACCAATAACCTACCCTTCAATTATGGGCTGCTCATGTCTTTGTCAGTGGGCAAACTTACAAAATCAGCAAGGGATCAAATACTTATTTCCACCACTGTAATTAGTAGCAACATTCCATGCTACCATCTCAATAACAGACTATGGACTTTTCTTCCATGAACTTGTCCAAATCTTTTTTAAACCCAGATACGCTAACCGCTGTTACCACGTCCTCCAGCAGCGAGTTCCAGAGCTTAACTATTCTTTGAGTGAAAAAATGTTTCCTCCTATTTATTTTAAAAGTATTTCCATGTAATTTCATTGAGAGTCCCCTGGTCTTTATACTTTTTGAAAGAGTGAAAAATTGATTTACTTCTACCCGTTCTACACTACTCAGGATTTTGTACACCTCAAACATATCCTCCCTCAGCTTTTTCCAAGCTGAAGAACCCTAACTTCTTTAGCCTTTCCTCATACAGGAGACCCCCTTTCCGCCTATACCACACCCCTTGGTGCACATTGTGAAAATACCATAAAGCCCATTAACATGTCTCTGTACTAGTAGTTGTGATGTGGTAAAATGTGCCTTAAGTGCTTACTACAGTTTAGTGCCTTTTTTTTCCTGAGAAATTTTGAGAGAAGAGGACATTTCTTTGGGTAATTCAACATTCTTTTGCTCTTTGCTCTGGTGATTTAAAGATTGGGTTTAAAATAATAATTGTAGGTTTATTGATAAAGACAATTTAAAAAAACAAACTTCATTAACTAGTCCCAATACCCTTTTCCCCATAGTTTTCAAACATGAACTTTCTGCCACAGCCTACAGCATTAACAGATAACTTCAATAATAATAATAATAATAGAATTTCTATTCTGCAGTCAATCTTGCAGTTCTACACAGATTACAAAACCAAAAAGCTGGACAGTCACCAAGAAATGCAAAACTAAACAAACCTACAACAAATTTTAAAAAAATTTGCAGATAAAAATGCATAGCAGGCAAATCTTACAAAGCTATGACAAAGCTATTGTCCTCCAGAATTCCACACATATTTCCTAAATAAAAGCATTTTGAGCTGTTTTCTGAAAATACATATAAATAATAGCCGATAACAACAAGTTAACTATTGCTTTATCTAGTCTTGCAGCTTGAAATGTCAACAAAGAGTCCATAATTTTAAACCTCTTATTATTTTTAAAAGTGGGATATTTAAATGAATTAACATTTCTAGTATATTTAGTTGATGTTGAAAACACCAAATGGTCCAATAGATATAAAGGTGAAAGACTATAAATCATTTTATACAACAAGCAACAAAGTTTTCAAAAAATCCTGGCCTCAATAGAAAGCCAATGGATTTTTAAATAGAACGGGGTTATACTGTCAGATTTTTTCAAGGAGAAAATTAAACATTAAACAGCCTAAATAGATAGACACAGGAGGGCCTAATTCAGTCTTCATTAAAAAAAATTAAAAAAAAGAGAAACAAGTTTTATTAACTAGTTTTCATAGTGTACAGCCCTTTTCCCATTGTTTTAAATGGAAACTTTCTTCTGGAGGTAGAAACTTAACTGTAACAGCCAAAAGCATTAAAAAGGCTATTAGCAGGAGCGGTAGCAGTGCTCATGACCTGAATTAGGTGTTGATTAAGGTGTGAGGAAAGTAGAATAGCTGCAAAAGTTACTAGGGCAACCTGATTACTGTGTTAACTTCAAAGGCAGTCCCCTTAGAATCAAACTATAGAGGAAATATCCCAGGTAACTTTCTTTCTGAGAAGTTCTTAGAGAACATTTCTCTGGGCAAGTGAACATTGTTTTGCTCTGTGCTTTAGTGATTTAAAGATTGGGGTTTAAAAGACAGAATTTAAAAAGAAACAAACTTTATTAACTAGTCCCCATACCCTTTTCCCCATAGTTTTAAAACTTGAACTTTCTGCCATAGCCTACAGCATTAACAAATAGCCTCTAGAAGGCACAGCAAGGCCTAGTTTAGTCTTCATTACTCCTCACACCTCCCAACCCCTAGCATATCTCTTCATTTATAGTCTTAACTTATAGTCAATTATTCTAATTAGGATAACAAGAGGAGAGTTTTAATTACATTTAATTTCTGAGAAGCAAAAACTAAGGGGCCCTTTTACTAAAGGGTTGGCGTGTGGCAACAGGCTTGCCGTCCACCAATCCAGAACTACTGTCCAGCAACTGCAGGAGCCCGGCAGTAGTTCCCATCCTAGCATGTGACATTTCTGGGTGCTTCAAAAGTATTTTTATTTTTGTAACGCCGGTGCTTACTCGGCGGTAACCAGGCAGCACTGCGCACTGCCCGGTTATTGCCAGGTTAATGCAGGAGCCCTTACCACCACCCCCAAAATGGCCACGTGGCAAGTGGTTCACGTACGTATGGGCATTTCTTTTCCAGCAAAAAAAGACATCCTTTTACGCGCTGCAGTAAAAGGGGGTGTCAGCACATGTCAAAAACACATGCTGATGCTAGCACAGGCCCCTTTTTACTTCAGTTTGGTAAAAGGATACCCTAAATAAATAACATAGTATACCATATAATCTTAAGGCTTTTTATATTAATTTAATATACCTAGTACCGTAAGAAGCTTTAATTAAACAACTCAATAATATTAAGATGCAGGCAACAGTCCAGCAGTGACAGCGGTACTATCCAGTCTTTTACATTGAGTGTCACATGTATGATTATCTCCCAGTTGATGAGAGGTTATATATGTATGCTCAATGCAAAGAGCTCCTACATCTCAGAGAATGAGTCTGTTCTCTTGAGGCTACAGTAGCAGTCTTGGATGAGCTGAGGGAGAGAGAGATACATAGAGGGAGACCTACAGGGACATTGTAGAGAAGTCCCACCTCCAGTCTGGCAGTCCCTGACCTGCCTTGGAGAAGGGAGGTCTCCTAAAAGGAGAACATCACTCTGGTGAAGTAGGAAGTAATTCTGTAGCTGGGACGTGCTCACTAAGGGATGTAATATCCTTTCACACTGAGGATGTGTCTCCAGGAGCTTCTGCCCAGGAGTGAAGGGTTAGGACAGTTGTTGTAGTTGGTGATTCGATCATTAGACGTGTAGATAGCTGGGTAGCTGGTGGTCACTTGCCTGCCTGGTGCGAAGGTGTCAAACCTAATTTTTCACCTAGCTAGGATTTTAGATAGTGCTGGGAAGGAGCTAACTGTCTTGGTACATGTGGGTATCAATGACATAAGAAAATGTGTGAGGGAAGTTTTGGAAGCCAAATTTAGGCTCTTAGGTAGAGAACTGAAATCCAGATCCTCCAGCATAGCATTTTCAGAAATTCTCCTCATTCCATGCGCAGGACCCAAGAGGCAGACAGAACTCTGAAGTCTCAATGTGTGGTTGAGATGATGGTGCAGGGATGAGGGATTCAGATATGTTGGGGAAGGGGGAGCCTGTTCTTAAAGGATGGACTCCACCTTAATTGGGATGGAACCAGGCTGAACCAGGTGACAGAGCAGCTTTTAGACTAAAATGGGGGGGGGGGAGGGGAGCCGACAGCTGCCCAGGGGCACATAGTTTCGTGTGGCGTATCCTTGAAGGATACTATTGAAATATGATCTTTAGGGAAACCCGACAGAGAGATTTCAGTAATGGTAAAAGAAAACCAAGAGTGTTAAATGGGAGTAAAGGATGCAAATTATCAAGATGCAAGGAAAAAAAACACAATTTGAAGTGACAATAAAAAAATGCTAGAAGCCTAAAAAAAATAAGATGGGATAGTTGGAATATATAGCATTAAATGAAAAAGTAGATATAATAGGCATCTCAGAGACCTGGTGGAAGGAAGACAATCAATGGTCCAAGAACTGACAAGAAGGGGAGCTATTTTAGAGCTAGTCCTTAGTGGAATGCAAGGCATGGTACGAAAGGAAACAGTGTTGGATCTGCTGAAAAACAGTGATCATAACATTATCAAATATGAGCTGATATCTGGAGTGAATTCACTAATGAAATCTACTGTAGCAGCTTTTAATTTTCAAAGGGGCGACTACGACAACATGAGGAAAATGATTAAAAAGAAGATAATAGGATTGACTTCAAAGGTTAGGACTTTAAATCAGCAATGGACGTTGTTTAAAAATACCTTTCTGGAAGCCCAGACCATATATATTTCATGAATTAACAAAGGTGGAAAGAAGATCAAACGACAACCTGCATGGTTAAAAGGTGAAGTGAAAGATGCTAGTAGAGACAAAAGAACATCCTTTAAAGAATGGGAAAAAGATCCAAATGAAGAAAATAAGAAACAACATAAGCACTGTCAAGCTAGATGCAAAGCATTGCTAAAGAAGGCGAAAAGAGAATATGAAGAAAAATTTACCACAGAGACAAAAACCCATAGTAGAGTGGTTCTCAAAACTGGTCCTGGAGGCACCCCAGCCAGTCAGGTTTTCAGGATATCCACAATGAATATTCATGAGAGATATTTGGATGCACTGCCTCCATTGCGTGCAAATCTCTCTCCTGAATATTCATTTTGGATATATTGAAAACCTGACTGGCTAGGGTGCCTCCAGGACCAGATTTGGGAACCACTGCCATAGATACACCAGAAGAAGAAAGCTTGTGAGGGAATCCATGGGACATTTAGATCATGAAGAAGCAAAAGGGGCACTCAGGGAGGACAAGTGGAGAAACTGAGAGGTCTTTTTACAAAGGTGCGCTAGCGTTTTTAGCAAGCGCTAAAAATAAGCATGCAATAAACATTAGAGTCACCCATATCTATGGGTGTCGCTAGTGTTTAGCACACACTAATGATTAGCGGGCCCTAAAACTGCTGGTGTGCCTTTGTAAAAGGACGCCTGAATGAATTCTTTGTTTCAGTCTTTATGGAAAAAGATATTAGGGCTTCTTTTACTAAGCAGTGGTAAGCCCAACGTAGGCTTACCACTCGCTATACAGGAAGTATCAATGGGCTACCGCTCAGCCCAGCAGTACTTCCCACCCCTAGCACACCGTCATTTCCAGCGCTACAAAAAATTATTTATTTTTGTAGCTCTGGAGTGTACCCAGTACTCTGGATGGCATACACCCCAGAGTACTGAAAGAACTCAAACATGAAATTGCTGATCTGCCTTTATTGATCAGTAACCTGTCATTAAAATCATCCATAGTACCTGAAGATGGGAGGGCAGACAATTAACACGGGATTTGAAAAGGGATCCAGGTGTGATCCGGGAAATTAAAAACTTGTAAGCCTTACTTCAGTGTCGGGAAAAATAATGGAAACTATTATAAAGAATAAAATTACCAAACACATAGACAAACATGGGACAGATTCAGCATGAGTTCAGCCAAGAAAAGTCTTTCCTTACCGATTTGCTTCATTTCTTTCAAAGTGTGAATTAACATGTGGATAAAGGTGAGCCGGTTGATGTAGTGTATCTAGATTTTCAGAAAGCTTTTAACAATGTTCTTCATGAGAGACTCCTGAGAAAATTTAAAAGGCATGGGATAGGAGGCAATGTGGATTTGTGGATTAGGAATTGTTTATTGGACTGAAAACAAATGGTAGGCTTAAATGGCCATTTTTCTCAATGGAGGAGGGTGAACAGTGGAGTGCAGCAGGGATCTGTACTGGGACTGGTGCTATTTAACATATTTATACAGTGGTGGAAATAAGTATTTGATCCCTTGCTGATTTTGTAAGTGTGCCCACTGACAAAGACATGAGCAGCCCATAATTGAAGGGTAGGTTATTGGTAACAGTGAGAGATAGCACATCACAAATTAAATCCGGAAAATCACATTGTGGAAAGTATATGAATTTATTTGCATTCTGCAGAGGGAAATAAGTATTTAATCCCTCTGGCAAACAAGACCTAATACTTGGTGGCAAAACCCTTGTTGGCAAGCACAGCGGTCAGACGTCTTCTGTAGTTGATGATGAGGTTTGCACACATGTCAGGAGGAATTTTGGTCCACTCCTCTTTGCAGATCATCTCTAAATCATTAAGAGTTCTGGGCTGTCGCTTGGCAACTCGCAGCTTCAGCTCCCTCCATAAGTTTTCAATGGGATTAAGGTCTGGTGACTGGCTAGGCCACTCCATGACCCTAATGTGCTTCTTCCTGAGCCACTCCTTTGTTGCCTTGGCTGTATGTTTTGGGTCATTGTCGTGCTGGAAGACCCAGCCACGACCCATTTTTAAGGCCCTGGCGGAGGGAAGGAGGTTGTCACTCAGAATTGTACGGTACATGGCCCCATCCATTCTCCCATTGATGCGGTGAAGTAGTCCTGTGCCCTTAGCAGAGAAACACCCCCAAAACATAACATTTCCACCTCCATGCTTGACAGTGGGGACGGTGTTCTTTGGGTCATAGGCAGCATTTCTCTTCCTCCAAACACGGCGAGTTGAGTTCATGCCAAAGAGCTCAATTTTTGTCTCATCTGACCACAGCACCTTCTCCCAATCACTCTCGGCATCATCCAGGTGTTCACTGGCAAACTTCAGACGGGCCGTCACATGTGCCTTCCGGAGCAGGGGGACCTTGCGGGCACTGCAGGATTGCAATCCGTTATGTCGTAATGTGTTACCAATGGTTTTCGTGGTGACAGTGGTCCCAGCTGCCTTGAGATCATTGACAAGTTCCCCCCTTGTAGTTGTAGGCTGATTTCTAACCTTCCTCATGATCAAGGATACCCCACGAGGTGAGATTTTGCGTGGAGCCCCAGATCTTTGTCGATTGACAGTCATTTTGTACTTCTTCCATTTTCTTACTATGGCACCAACAGTTGTCTCCTTCTCGCCCAGCGTCTTACTGATGGTTTTGTAGCCCATTCCAGCCTTGTGCAGGTGTATGATCTTGTCCCTGACATCCTTAGACAGCTCCTTGCTCTTGGCCATTTTGTAGAGGTTAGAGTCTGACTGATTCACTGAGTCTGTGGACAGGTGTCTTTCATACAGGTGACCATTGCCGACAGCTGTCTGTCATGCAGGTAACGAGTTGATTTGGAGCATCTACCTGGTCTGTAGGGGCCAGATCTCTTACTGGTTGGTGGGGGATCAAATACTTATTTCCCTCTGCAGAATGCAAATAAATTCATATACTTTCCACAATGTGATTTTCCGGATTTAATTTGTGATGTGCTATCTCTCACTGTTACCAATAACCTACCCTTCAATTATGGGCTGCTCATGTCTTTGTCAGTGGGCACACTTACAAAATCAGCAAGGGATCAAATACTTATTTCCACCACTGTAAATGATATGGAAAACAGAATGACAAGTAAGGTGATTAAATTTGCAGATGACACAAATCTATTCAAAACTATTCAAACTAAAAACCTGGATCTTCCAAAAATACTTTGGAGCCGAACGTTCCACCTCATAAGCTACCACCAGTCATTACTCACATATCTTATCCTCAAATGTACTTTACAAGTTCAGGCTACTTTTAATACTTCCCAGATCCCCTAAATTATCCAACTGGACATCTAAATGCCTCTTTTGATACTTCTTGCACCACTGTTTAATACTTTTAATACTTCTTACATCACTTTGTTGCTTCAGCACAGCACCACTTATTTAATTAACTGTAACTATCTAATCATGTATCCATCTAATGTATGACTCCAATCATGTAACCAGTTATTATATGTCTTTCATGTAATCGGTTATTATGTGTCTTTCATATGGACATGGGGAAGCCACTGCTTTCCCTAGGATTGGTAGCATGAAATGTTGCTACTAGTTGGGTTTCTGCCAGGTACTTGTGACCTGGATTGGCCACTGTTGGAAGCAGGATACTGGGCTGGCCACACAGGGGCAGTTTCCAGTCACAGATGCTTTTCATGTTTTGTGCAGGCTAGTTGTAGAAGCAGAAGCCATCTGGCTGATGAGGTGCCCGGGGATGTTTACACTCTTATGTTGAAGACATATATTTGATACATTTTGGAAGACAATATAATCTATTCAAATATGTTATACAGCCTAGCATACAAGACAGCTAACATTGACTTAAATATTACTAAATTTAGTCACTACTGAAAAAAATTTGAGCAAAATTTATAGTGTGTGGTTGGTACAATGAATATATTTCTTCTGTGTACACAGAAAATGAGGCCTCCTTTACTAATTCTGAAAGTAACAAATCGCAGTGGGGTTCTGGGGCCTAGTCAAATAATTGCCTTATTGTACTTCCTGCTGTTTTCAATATTGAGTGAAAATGGAAGCCAAACCTCACACCATCCTACTCCACAATTCTTCTCTTATTTAAATAATTCCAGTTGGTCTGGGGGACTCCAGGCCTTTATAAATTAACAGCAGGCAAATACCAAAGGTGTCAGATTGCATATTTATCATCTTTTTTGTGTAATACTTAAATATGTATTAAGAAGTGACTGACATAAATTAGGCAGATTTCAGAAGCCACAGGCCGTGGCTTGTAGAGGACCCCCCTCTGTTTGACATTTCATCCTTGTCAAAGATCAAATTATTTTAATTTGGGCTGTAAATTATAAGGAATGAAGACTTCTTTGTGGGAATTCCCTATGGTAATCCGACTTTTGTTGTTACTGCAGCTTGTCAGTGTGCAAAAGATATAATATGCATGCAAATAAGGTTAAAAAATGTGTACTATCTAATTATCCAGCCAGTACATTCCACTTGAAGACAGTGGGAGGCCTGACACACAGTATGTGTTTGATTCATTGAGGCCTGCAGGGTATTTACACAAGATTACTTTTAATTATGAAATTAATATCTTTTTATCTGGAATGTATAGCAGTAAGTACATACATACATGAGTAGAATATTTAAACAAAACAAACCATTTTGATTTTAATAATATAAAAGAAACAAAAAATGAAGCTTTACCAATAAAATGATTGTTCCTATTTCAGATATATATCCAGTGTTCTAGCTATTATTGTAAGTAACAGCTCCACTATATAAGAATTCCAAGTAGCATTAGGTTGCATCTTTTGTTAGTTTCTAATTATAGGGGGGGGGGGGTTCTATTTTTAACTTTCTTCTTTCTTTCTTATTTATTTATTGAATGTTTTAAGTTTACAAATCAAAGTTTCAAGCTTTTTTTGGAGAGGAAATAAAGTAACAGAAAAATAATCATCTAGAAATCCTTTAATCAAATTGGTGTTCATTTTCAAAGATACAGACTTACAAAGTTACGTGGAGGGGCATAATTGAACAGGCGCCCAAGTTTTCCTGAGGGCGTTCTTGCAGGACGTCCCCGCGAAGGGGTCGGGGAAACCCGTATTATCGAAACAAGATGGGCGGCTATCTTTCGTTTCGATAATACAGTCAGGGACACCCAAATCTCAACATTTAGGTTGACCTTAGAGATGGTCGTCCCTGGTTTTCGGTGATAATGGAAACCAAGGACGCCCATCTCAGAAACGACCAAATGCAAACCCTTTGGTCATGGGAAGAGCCAGCATTCATAGTGCACTGGTCCCCCTGACATGCCAGGACACCAACCGGGCACCCTAGGGGGACTAACTGATGCACTAACTGAACGGAAAAAGCCCTTCCCTTACCGATCCCTTAGCGATTTGGAAAGGAACAGGCATGCATGAAGGAAATCGCATGCAAATGAGCTGCTCACTGTTAGCTCATTTGCACACGATTTCCTTCCTAAGGTGTGGAAGCCAGTACAGAGCAGCCACGCATACTACTTCAGCTTCATACATGCAGACAATCTACGTGTATAATAGCCGTCTACAACCTTAAATAAATTGCCATCTACAACCTTAGAAAAATACAAGTCCAGGTGAAAACGTCCAAGTGCTCGTCAGGTACATCTTTTTTTTTTTTGGAGTATGGGTGAAGGGCATCCTTTGCTATGGCTCCGTCCCTGCGAAGGCCGTTGAGGACGTCCAAAATGTGGATGTTTCTTTGAGAAGGATGTCCATGCCTTTGCTATGCCTCCGACACCCCCTTTATTTGGATTTTGGATCACAAGTAGCAGCAGTGGGATTTAAACCGGTCACCTCTGGATTGCAAGACCAGTGCTCTAACCAGTAGGCCACTCCTCCACTCCCTTGAAATTTGGATGTCCCTGTGGGGGGGGGGGCAGTTCAGGACATCCAAAATGTTTGAAAGAAGGACGATCCTATGCCTCCGCTGACACACACATACCTCCCCCCCCCCCCCCCCCCCCACGGACCTACATACTGCTGCGATGGACCTGAGTATGACATATCAGGCTGGCAAAAAAAAGTTTTTAAAGTTTTTTTGGGGGGTGGGGGGTGGGAGGTGGTTAGTGACCACTGGGGGAGTCAGGGGAGGTCATCCCCGATTCCTTCTGGTGGTCATCTGGTCAGTTCGGGCACCTTTTTGAGGCTTGGTCGTAAGAAAAAATGGATCAAGTAAAGTCGCCCAAGTGCTTGTCAGGGACGCCCTTCTTTTTTCCATTATCGCTCGAGGACGCCCATCTGTTAGGCACGCCCCAGTCCTGACTCCAACACGCCCCTGGGAACTTTGGTCATCCCCGCAACAGGAAGCAGTTGGGGACGCCCAAAAATCGACTTTCGATTATGCCGATTTGGGCGACCCTGAGAGAAGGACGCCCATCTCCCGATTTGTGTCAGAAGATGGGCGCCCTTCTCTTTCGAAAATAAGCCTGATAGTAACCTGTGCAACTTGTCTATGTGATTTAAAAATGATTCTCAGAATAACCAGAAATCCGGAGGGAGAAATCTGAAATAGCATATTGACCCAAGAATAATAGAGATGTGTATTTTTGTATCATTTTGCTTGTTTTGTAATACTTTATGCTATTTTATTGAGTGCATACTAAATTGCAGACCGTTGCTAGATAGTGTGCATAGTGTAGGCATGACCTTTTAGTTATGCCTTTGTTCCCAAACCTTAGGTGCCTAGAATGGATTTGCTGAGGCCTACATGCAGTGGCGTACCAAGGGGGGGCGGTGGGTGCAGTCCGCCCCGGGTGCACGCCACTGGGGGGTGCCGCGGCGCGCTCCTGCTCCCAGTTCGCTAAACTTCTTTGCTCGTTCGCTGCAGCTCCCTCTGCTCCGGAACAGGTTACTTCCTGTTCCGGGGTAGAGGGAGCTGTAGCGAACGAGCAAAGAAGTTTAGCAAACTCGGAGCAGGCGCGCACCGCGGCACCCCCCCCCCCACCCCCAGCGGCGTGCACCCGGGGGGGTGTCATTTCGCCGGAGGGGGGGAGGTGTAATTTAGTGGGGGGGGCACGCTGCACCCGGGGAGGGCGCATCAACGCTCCACCCCGGGTGCCATCCAGGCAAGGAACGCCACTGCCTACATGAGACTATGAGGATCATAACAAAAACAGCCTTTTCTATTTCCCTTAAACCTTCTAGCTTTATTTATTCAACATTATTTTAATTGTAGGATATTGTTAATATTCATTATTTCATTTTATTGTAAACTGCTTTAATATCTATCTGATTAAGCAGTATATCAGATTAATTAACAATCTTGCTCAAAAACCAAATAACTATGCACCCTAGATCTCTCCACCACCTGAAAAGCATCCAGAGAATCCAATTCTAGATGTTCTACCATCTCTTCGTATTCCCCAGGATCTAAGCATTTATCAGTGCCACTGAATATCCCCTCTGACCACTGCAGCACTGTCTGAGCAGAGCTGACTTAGTCTAGAGGTAAAGTCAAGATGATCCTGAAAGTTATGCGAGCAGTGGTAGTATTCAGTGCCAGTGCCTGCTTAACTAATCAAGCTGGTATGCCCGCTTAAATAGCAGTCCTTCCAGGTAGCCTCACTGATCCAGATATTCAGAGTCAGTGACCAAACATGTGATATAGTCTCAAAACGGGCCTGCACCTTAATGTGAAGAAGACAAAAGATCCTGACAACTGGTAAAATCAATAATTTCACCCTTGATGGAGAACACACCACCAACACAGCATCAGAGAGATGATTCTTGACTAGTTGCCCACTGTGTTCACTACAGTTCCAAAAAAAACAAGTCAACTAAATACTTCACAAATCATGCAAAACGTTTTTGGATTTTTATTTTTTTTAAGGAGGAATACCTCAGTTGCCCTGTTCTATCGTATAACAGTGGCTTCTCAAGGCTTCACAATGCTTTTTATTTCATCGGTCAAAACACCATTTTTTTAATGTATCTTGCCCAAATTATTTCTTTACTTATTTTTCAGATTTTACTTATTTGTTCTGAATCCCCCAAAATCACAACTGATTCTTCATATATACATGGGCAAATATAACACACATTTCATAAAAGGCAGCAATATTAAATGAAAATCTTATTTGGAACCCGATGGGGGACCATCCGTTTCACTCCACAACTTCTCTAAAGGTATCCTTACATAAATTTTGTTGCCACCATGCTGTTAACAACAGTGCTTACTTGAGTATATTACAGCTATTACTCCTTTGTTTGCATTTACCGTCAAAACACTCATTTTAGGGAAACTTTTCGCAACCTAATACAATCAATGGTACTAAGCCATGTAGACTACTTCAAAGGAATTTATGTGGGATGCAAAGAACAAACCTTAAAAAACTTCAGACCACTCAAAACACGGCAGCTAGGCTTATATTTGGTAAAACGCAATTTGAAAGCACAAAACCCCTCCGCAAAAAACTACACTGGCTCCCAATCAATGAACACATTGCTTTCAAAATCGGCACCCTGGTCCACAAAATTATCTATGGTGAAGCCCCGGGATACATGACAGATTTGATCGACTTACCAACTAGGAACACATCCGAATCAGCACGAACCTATCTAAATCTGTACTACCCAAGCTGCAAAGGTCTTAAATACAAATCAACTTACGCATCCAGTTTCTCATACTTAAGCACACAACTGTGGAACGCACTACCAAAAGCCTTGAAAACGACGTACAACCATCTGAACTTCTGTAAAACACTAAACACCAACCTGTTTAAAAAGGCATACCCTACTGATCCAAATTAAATGCCTGATCTCAGTAACACAACAAAACTAAAGAACGTAATGGACGATTCCCTAATGTGGCTATGCCACATGAACTTTATCTTACCACAACATCACTGTGTACTTGTTCACACCGGAGTCTGCAAATGCCTCTCCGGTATTATGTAAGCCACATTGAGCCTACAAATAGGTGGGAAAATGTGGGATACAAATGTAACAAATAAATAAATAATTTTGCTCCACATTCATTTTATTAGCATCATATAGATGTGAAAGTGGAACAGTGAAGAAGCAAAATGGGAAGAAAATCTATGCCTTTGAATTATGGTGCTGGAGAAGAATAGTGCATATACCTTAGACTTCCTGACAAACAAATCAGTCAGTATTGGAGGAGATCAAACCTAAGCTTTCCTTTGAAGCTCAAATAACAAGACTTTGACTTTCATTCTACAGACACATTATGTGAAGAGAAAGACATCATACTTGGCAAGGTCGAAGGTAGCCTAGTGGTTAGGGTGGTGGACTTTGGTCCTGAGGAACTGAGTTCGATTCCTGGCACAGGCAGCTCCTTGTGACTCTGGGCAAGTCACTTAACCCTCCATTGCCCCATGTAAGCTGCATTGAGCCTGCCATGAGTGGGAAAGCACAGGGTACAAATGTAACACAAAAAAGAAAGACCAGCAATGTGATAAATCAATACAGTAACAACAGCTATGGTTGCCCTTCTATCCAGACTGAACAGAGCTTAGGACAACTACACATAGGGTTGCCATGAGTTGACACAAACTTGATGGCACATCATAACAAACTATCAGATTGCATTTACCTCTTCCTCTCCTCTCAGATTTTTATATACCTCTATTATCTCTTCTCTCAGTTGGCCCTAACCTCTTTAAATTTCTTCATATGAAAGTTGTTCCATCCCTTTTTTTTTATTGTGGCCTTCCTTCTCTGTAGCTTTTTTTTACTTCCACAATATCTTTTTTGCACTCAGTACTCAAGATATGGTCACATAATGGAATGTTGCAAAGGCAATATTGTAGTCTTTGTTTTCTTCTTTATCCCTTTCCTAAAATTTCCCAGCATTCTATTTACTCTTTGGGCTGCTGCTGCTGCACACAGAGAAATAAGATTTCAACATGTTGTCCAAAATGACGCCTAGAAGGACATTTTCAAAAGGATGGCCAAGTCAGAATACAGATGTCCAGCTCCTAACGTCCAAAATGGACTTCCGTCTCACATGTATTTTCCAACAAGAAATACATCAGGATTGCTTGTTCAAAAATACATGAGATTGATATTCGTGTACAAAGGACGTTTAGCATGAACAGTCAATCAACAAACTGGAATGTCCAACATATGAATGGCAAAAAAAAAAAAAGCAGGGACACAGATGTCTGTCTGGCAGCATTCTGGCACAGATATTCCTGCAGAGCAGAGGGGCAGCCTAGTGAATTTTAAACCAAGGGACTCAGGTTCAAATCCCACTTAAACCTTTTTTTTTTTTTGTAATTGTGAGCCCTCCAGGAACAGAAACATACCAACTGTACCTGAATGTACACAACTTCAATTGCCTTCAGGGTTTCAGGTAACTTACATAATTAGGTACAGTAGGTATATTTTTGTTAAAGTGTTATGGGATTTGAGCCTGGTTCAGTTGGTATGAAGCCTGCAGCATTAACCATTAGGCTATTCCTCAGACTTGCTTCTTGATTTGATAAGAATGCCCATAATACCTGAAGCTGTCATAAGACCCTGGTATCCCCTTTCAGTTTCACTTTCAGGGGAGTGAGAGGGGAACAGCAACCACTGGGAGATTAAGGAAGTGTCAGGTCTTAATCCCTCCAGTGGTCAACTGCTCAATCAGCACAACCTTTTGTACCCTGGACTGTCGTGCTTCAAAGTATGATCATATTTCAGAGGACTGATATCTGCACAAGAGTTATCTGTTGTTCTGCCTCAGCTTCAGTAACAGGCCTTATATTTCATGGCACAGAAACCCCAAAATTCTATAAATGGCGCTTAAAGTTGTGTGTACAAATTTGGGTGCTCATCCAATTGGCATGTGCAATTTAACTGAACAAAGAGCCAATTAGCACTGATAATTGGGTGCTAATAATCAATTATCAGATAGGTAAATTAAATGTCAAAAACCATATATAGCTAATAAGCTTTACATGTAATCCCTTGATTGAAGAGTATATTATAAACAGTTTTTTAAATTTATTTACATAAGACCTCAGTGGAGAATTCAGATGGAAATAACTGTTTCTGTTTATCATCTGTAGGTATCTCCAATATCGTCACTGGTCTTGGTTTTAACTTTACTTTATCACTCAACTTAAAGTATCGACTTCAGGGGTTCATATTTATTTATTTATTTGGAACATTTATAACTCACTTTTTGCCACTGAAAGCAACCCCAAAGCGGTTTACAATGAACTGAGAAAACAATTACAATGAGAGTAGAGGAGGTAGAAGAACAGAGGAAGAAGGGAAGCAAAGGGGAAAGAGTCTAAAATGGACTGTGGAAATCCAGATGCTGAGATGGATCAGAGTGGCTGGAACAGCACCCAACAAGGCACTGTAGGGAGGCCCAGCAAGCGCAGATGAAGTGCTGAAGATGCAGCCTGGAGAGTGGAGGCAGCCACCGGAGGCAGGAACAGGAGTCGCAGTCTACCAGAACCAAAGACAACAGCCCCCCTCAACATCTGGTGATTCAAAAAAAAAGCAAGTCCCCCATAAGCTGCAGCTATGCACAAGAGATCTCCCCAATGCAAAGTAGGCCTCGATCCCCAGCAGCCAGCCACAAGCAGCGCAGTTGACTAACGCAGACTGGAGCAGACCGATGGAAAGACTGAGGGAGAGCTGGATCAAACAAACATCGGGAAGGAGCCACATCGATGTAATCTGGAGTGCAGCCGGACTGCCGTCACGATGAGCAAGTGCGAAGAAGAAACCGCTCCCCTGATGATCCGGTCCGGACCAGGTGTTGAGGAGAAAGCCGCCATATAGTCTGATATGAATCATATTTCTCCTCCAGGCTGTATCAAGGATCAACCCCCCTGTGTGAAAAGAACAATATTATCACTCAATTCAACACAGACAATTTAATATTCATTATATATATATGGTATGGCTCTCACCATGACCTACTTTCTTCCCCCTCTCATCCTGCCGGTTCTCCACCCCGGTGCCTGGCTGTCGCTCTCAGATGGTCGCACTCCAGTTCACCATGTGGTCGGTGGCATCACGGGCTGCTACTTGCTCCTCCTGGCCTGTGCTCCATCTCGGCGGGAAGTATGCCTATGGCGCACACCTCTGAATTACTTTTAAGGTGCCAGGACCCAGAACTTCTGGGAGGCCACTTGCTCGCTGCCTGATCTGACCTGTGCCATTTTGCATTGAACTGCAGGTTACTGCCATAATTTTAATGCTGAAGTAATTTGTATGCTCATTTATTATTGCATCCTGTGGTAAATGTTTTGTGGGAACCTTGCATTAGAAGTGGTGCAGTCAGTGACTCTAATGTGTGATTTTCTGCATTGGCCCCTAAGTACTATATTTTCAGTTTATCTCGTCTTATTTTTTAGGCTTCTTTCGTTTATATACAGACATTTCAAAGTATGCTTTTTGTTTAAAATTGTAGCCTACTTAGCAGTTAACAGGGATGATTTGCAATATTTCAGCTTCTGTTCTTTGTTTAAAGACACTGGAGCTACTCTTGCCTTCTTTGCAATGTTTCAGTAGGGCTTCCCTAATTTCCCTGTTTTGATAATATCATTCAGTGATAACTCAACTCTGAACCATGCACTCCTGAGCAGTTATAAGCTTTCCATCAGGTTCTAGCTTAAAAGCTGCTTTAGTTTCTTTTTTAAACTTGCCAGAAATCTGCTTCTACCTAGTTGAGGTTAAGCCTATGTTTATACCCATTCTACTATAAGCAGAACAGGTCAGCATGGGGTCCATACCTCTGCACCTGCAGGTCAAGGACAATAATGTATTTTAAAATTTGTCATTAACACTCAGTTTTAAGTATATTTCAGTATTTATTTTTCATCACCCCTCCCACACACACACACACAACACAAAAATAGTAGCACATCGTCTATGTAGTGTTTCCATTGCAAAATTCAGGATTTATATTGGCTAGAATATACATATTTTTCTTCATATTCAGCCATATATAAGCAGGCGACCATGGGGGCAACTGTGGCCCCATGACCACCCTGTTAATCTGCAAAAAGTATTGTCAATCAAATTTAAAATAGTTCTTTGTTATAATTATTGCTGCCATTTTATACAATAGAGTAATCTGTTGTTCTGAAATGTTCATTTTTAACAAACTACGTTTAATCATAGACAATGATACCCTTTGGGGGATATTTGTATACAAGGCATTGACATCAAGAGCAGCCATAATAATCATTTCACTACTATAAATATCTATCTGTTCCAACATCTGTAACAAAAGTGTAGAATCCTTTTCAATTTTATGAGATGTGGCAACCAGAATTGCACACATTACTCAAAGTGAGGCATTATGATATTCTATGTTTCATTTTCCTTTCCTAATAATTTTTCAAAATTGTTCTATAGCACTGTTTTCCAAACTCTTGTTCAATATTACCTCATTTTAACACTTATACATTCATATGATCCCAGATGACAAACTAAGGGCCCTTTTTACAAAGCGTCAGTAAGCCCAACTTGGGCACACCGCTCGATAAAAGCGAAGTACTGTCGGGCTACCACAGCAGCTTGGTGGTACTTCCCACCCCCAGAACGCCGTCATATCTGGTGCTACAAAAATATATTTATATTTGTAGTGCCAGTGTGTACCCGGCGATAATCGGGCAGTGCTGTGGGCTGCCCCGTTACTGCCAGGTTAGCGTGTGAGCCCTTACTGCCACCTCGATGTGTGGTGGTAAGGGCTCCCCCCCCCCCCCCCCCCCCCCCCCCCCCCCGAAATGGCCATGCGGCAAGTGCTTCACTTGCCTCTTGGCCATTTATTTAAAAAAAAAAGAAAAAACCTACCTTTTACCTGCTGTGATAAATGGAGGCCTCGGCACACATCAAAAACACATGCCGATGCCGACACAGGCCCCCTTTTGCCGCAACTTGGTAAAGGGGCCTCAAAATATTTCCACTCTAGTAGGAAGCAAACACAGGAAAAGGGGCCAAGAATTGTGAGCATTCATTGACGCATAGGCTTTGTTCTGTTTGTCATTAATGGGCATAGGTCACAGGAAAGGGAAACAGCCGTTTCTGTGACTTTCATCTGCTCCTAATTTGACCGCATTTGCAGTTCTGATCCTCAGTTAGGGAGCCACTCTTCTAGAGGTGTTTTTTCCCATTATTGTTTGACAGTGATAACAAGGACAATTATATCACAACTTTGTCTGCCATCAAGATCACTAAGAGGGGCATAATCAAAAGGGGCCGCTCATCTCTAAGGGCGGCCATCTCCTTGGACGGATCCGAGAAGGGGCGGTCCCGGCCTTATTATCGAAAAAGGTGGGCGGCCATCTTTTGTTTCGATAATACGGTTGGGCCCGGCCAAATGTCAGAGATGGGCGGGTTTGAGATGGTTGGCATCGGTTTTCAGCAATAATGGAAACCAAAGGCGGCCATCTGAAAAACAAACAACTCCAAGGCATTTGGTCATGGGAGGGGCCAGGATTCTTAGTGCATTGGTCCCCCTCACATGCCAGGACACCAACCGGGCACCCTAGGGGGCACTTTTAAAAATTAAAAAAAAACATTAAAATACCTCACAGGTGCATAGCTCCCTTACCTTGGGTGCTGACCCCCCCCAAATCCCCCCAAAACCCACTCCCCACAACTCTACACCATTACCATAGTCCTTATGGGTGAAGGGGGGCACCTACATATGGGCACAGTGGGTTTTGGGGGGGTTTGGAGGGCTCACATTTACCACCACAAGTGTAACAGGTAGGGGGAGGGGGATGGGCCTGGGTCCACCTGCCTGAAGTGCACTGCACCCACTAAAAACTGCTCCAGGGACCTGCATACTGCTGTCATGGAGCTGGGTATGACATTTGAGGCTGGCTTAAAGGCTGGAAAAAAAGTTTTTAAAGTACTTTTTTTTGGTGGGAGGGGGTTAGTGACCACTGGGGGAGTCAGGGGAGGTCATCCCTGATTCCCTCCGGTGGTCATCTGGGCAGTTCAAGCACCTTTTTGGGACTTGGACCTAAAAAAAGGGTCCAAAAAAGCGACCTAAATTCTCGCTACGGCCACCCTCCTTTTTTCCATTATGACCTGAAGCCGGCCATCTGTTAACCACTCCCATGCCCGCCCCTGTCCCGCCTTCGCTACTGTGCCGACATGCCCCCATGAACTTTGTTCGTCTCTGCGATGGAGTGCAGTTGAAAGCGCCCAAAATCGGCTTTCGATTATACCAATTTGGGCACCCTCGGGAGATGGGTGCCCATCTCCCGAAGATGGGTGCCCTTCTCCTTTCGAAAATAAGCTGGTAAAACTATTAGAAGAAGTGGTATCAATTTGCTTTCCTTTCTTGCTCTTGCCCCTTTGATTTCTGCCTTACTCCCCATAATTCTCTGCTGGGTTCCTGTTATTTCTCTGCCTACTCTCAAGAACCCCAAGAACTGTTAGTCTGACAGGATCTTACCCCTTATATGGTAGACTAGCTCCATCTGCTGCATCCCAGTATGCTCTGTGCAGGTCAGGGCAACGTCATTTTTTGACTGCCCCAGAGGCAAGAATGAGTGGTCATCACTCTTGCCTCTTCAGGTCCAGGAGTCTGGGTGGGGGGGGCTTCCAAAAGGGGTCAGGGATGGGTGCCAGTAGACACCAATGAGTGTTTTTTTTCTGTCAGGATGGGGGATGGGACTACATAGTAACATAGTAGATGACGGCAGAAAAAGACCTGCATGGTCCATCCACTCTGCCCAACAAGATAAACTCATATAAAAGACTAATTTTTTAAAAATTCAGGTTGAGTGGGGGGGGAGGGATGGGTACAAAAGACAATATTTTTAAGTCGGGGGGGGGGGGGGAGCTGGTCATGTGAGATGGGGAGGGTACCACTAGACACCAGAGGGAATTTTTTTTTAATATGGAGGGAGGGAGATTGGGGGTCCAGGCAGAGTGCCAGTAACATTTGTAGTTTAAAATGTCACACTTCCTTTCAGGGCCTGAGCTGATCACTGCTTAGGCATGGATAGGTAAGGTGACATTGTGCAATGAGCTGCAGATTACTACTGCGATTTTAACACGGCAGTAATTTGCATGCTCATTGCATATAGCATGCCTCGGTATTTTTAGATCGGTAATTTATGGTAGAGCCAGCTCTACCACAAGGCTTTCTGCATGGACCCCTCAGTGTCAATCCTAAAGACTTTCAGTTGTCAATTAATGCTCACCTGAAGTTAAATCTGGTTAGCTGTCAACAGGGTTGTGTCTCTTATTATGGTATTATTGAACAAGGTCTTAACGTTTAATTGAATCAGGACAGATGGTTATGGAGTACAAGAGTAGTCAATTGGTTTGTGCAGTAGGCTGAAATCCAGGAGAACTGGGTTCAGTTCCCACTATGGCTCCTTGTGATCCTGGGCAAGTCACTTAACTCTCCACTGCCCTAGGTACAAAAACATAGGGGTCCTTTTACTTAAGCTTTGTAGTGATTTTTTTTTTATGGATCTACACTATTTTATGTTTTTCTTGTATTTTATCTGCTGTAAACTGCTCTGAACCTTTTATAGGAATTCAGTGGTATACAAGTACTAGACTAGACTAGATTAGTTTAAATTAGGTAAGTACTGACATGCTTAATGTGTTTGAAAATGTACTACCAGGGGGTGTGTTCAGGCATCCCGTAGTAGTGTTGGCATCTGCGCACGCTTTCCAGTCACTAAAAAATATTTTTATTTTTTAGTGCTCGGGGTGTGTTTGGGGACAGAGAGTAGGCATGCCCAGCGGTAACCAGTTAGAGCAGCTACATTGCCGCGGACCTACCAATTAACACATGGGGGTATGTTTACTAAGTCGCGTTAGCGTTTTTAACGTGCCTATAAAGTTAAGACATGTTAAACGCTAATGCGCCAATACATTCTTATAGGTGCATTAACGTTTAACGTGCATTAAAAACACTAGTATGCCTATAGCGCGCCTTTGTAAACACAGGCAATGGTTAGAACGTGAACCCTTTCCGCCTACTAAATAAGTGTTGGTAAGAGCTCACGTGCTAATGGCCACGTGCTAATTGGGAATTTCGCACATAGCCATTCATTAAGGAAATGAAAACTCAGCTATTTTACAGCTATGATAAAGGTAGCCACAGAATGCGGGGAAACATGCACTAGTCATAGCATAGACCACCTTTTAACACAACTTAGTAAAAGCTTCAAACCTTCAAACTGTGGGCCCACTAGGGTCAGAGAAAGTACCTACATATAATAAATGAGAACTTCAATACAGCAAGAATCAAATAAACAAACATAAACACACGCTCGTAAGTAAAGGGATATTGAAGATTTCTGCAACCATAATCCCTCTCCCATTCTTCTTTTTTGTTTCTTCTGTTTATTAAGTGTGATGGAATTCAGCTGGATCTGAACAATATTTCTTTGGAGGGTATTGGCGTTTTGAACATTCCAAGCATGCATGGTGGATCAAATCTCTGGGGGGAGACGAAGAAGAGACGTAGTCACCGTCGAAATGAGAAGAAGAACTCGAACAAAAGAACCACAGTTACAGATGCCAAGGAATTGACATTTGCAGCTCAAGGTAAATCTCTAAACAGAGTTCTAAGATCAAGTGCAGTGAAGCATCTTTTTGATTGGAGGAGCCAAAAAAAAAAAAACCCAGGCTCCAGCTCTGCCCCAAGCTCTCTAGACACAGATGCTACAAAATACTGTTAGGGCCATTGCCCATGACAGCCACTCGCTATGACCGTATTCCATTCATCTTTCAGCATATAATTACAATTGCAATGCATATTTTTATTTTGTTTGAGTCAACTAAGAGGTTTTGCACCATTTAACATAACTGACTTTTGTGCATCGGATTTCACCTGCACTTATCATCTTTCCTTTTGATTTATATCAGAAAGTGCATTCATGCCAAAATTTAGAGTATTCTCAGGTTTCTGAGTTTCTATTATGTTATATGGAAATATAATTTTGCATTTCTGAAGAGTACATTGAATCTTTTTGTTAAATTGAATGCAGGGCTTAAAATTTTTAAATCATCGAAGTATATGTCCTCTTCAGACCACTGTTCTCATTTCCTGCGGAATAGTATGTGCTTTACTCATATATTTTAGAGCTGTTTTAAACATATTTTAATTGCCTAACATGGAATGTATATGTGTATTTGTCGTTTTAAAGTGAAAGCCAAAGGTAATGAAATGGTTATATCAAATACCAAAAACATTCATGCTGGGATAAGTATAAAGCTAAATAAACACCCTGTACATTAATCATGTATTTATTTATGCTGAGAGTAAACATAATTTCTTTTGGATTATAAAGAGGCATATTTTCAAAGCACTTTGGGAGGCTAAGTTCCATAGGTTTCTATGGAACTTTGGGAGGCTAAGTGCTTTGAAAATGAGCCTCATTGTCTCTTAGATATACATAGCATGGGCTAGAGTCTATTTATGGCGCCAAAAAATTGGTACTGAAAAAAGCACTATTCTATAAGCCACGCTTAAAGCTAGGCACAGTTTATAGAATAGCACTTATGCCCAGGAATCACACCTAACTTTAGGCGTGACCATTTGCACCAGCTGAAACGTGGTGCAAATGTATGCACCTAAATTAGGTGCATATCCCTATTATTGTATAACACACATTAATTTTAGGAATGCCCTAGTTATGCCCTTGATCTTCTGTTTCTGCGCCCCCTTTTTCAGATTGTACATAAATGTTTGCGTAAATGCCAATTAAATCTAATGAGTGCTCATAATTTCTTGTTAAAAAGCCAATTATTGACACTAGCTCATTATTGCATGCACAGATTGGATGCTTGCCCAAATTTGCACATTCAATTATTGGCAACGTTTATAGAATTAGGGGCATATATTAACAGAGGAGACCACAGTTATTAAAACTGTTGAATTCAGCACTATAGTATGATATTGCTAAAGACGAAACCCCTAATTGTAGGTAAGTGATAACGTAAAGGCTTGATCTACTGAGATCTTTTTTCTATTATCAGAGAATGGGAGAAACGCCCTAGTAAACAGATCCTATACAGACTATTAATGCAGTGTATATGGATCTTATGTTTAAATGTTTGTTTCAAACATGTTGCTACAGTGGTGGTTGTGGGGGTTGGAGGAACTTGGGAGTTGGCTTTGTATAAAGGCAGGGATCAGGGGGATGTTAGGAGGTTGGCTTTGTGTCAGGCAGTCGAGCGAGGTGATGGAAGTTGGCTTTCTGTCGGGGGACGGGGTTCCCTCATCCTTTGCAGTTGCCCCTTCAGATTGGCATTTTTGTGTGCCTGGGGCCAGGTGTAAAAGCTGACAATATTTTGTAATAGACATGGCTTCTCATGGGAAGCCCACCTCTAGTTTTTTGGAACACCCAAACTATACTCTTGCCACTCCCCTGCCGTACCCCCTTTGACTCTCTGCATCCCAGGGGAGAGGGGTGTAATGCATGCACAAATTTTGGCTTTATGAAATCGCTGTTTGCACATGTATGTGATCTATGATCTATATGTGTAAATGGTTCAATGTAAATGTGTAGATGCTTCTAAAATTATCCCCATACTAATAGTGGAGGGGCATATTGCAGAAAGTGTAAAATATTTCACATACTGAGAAAAGCATATACAAAGGTTTATCATATCTTAGCCATATGCTTATCACGTTGCACTATGGAACCAGAAAATACAAAGCATATGGAGTCAATGTTAAATTGCATTCATAAATATGGACAGTGATGTATTTATGCATAACTAAATAATGCACTGTCTTTTGGACCTTAGGCCAGATGTGGTAGAAAGTAGATACTAACAGGTCTTTCTTCTTAGATGAATCATCTTAAAGTGTCATTGCACTTTCTACTATAGAGTTTTTCATCCAGAAGACTCCTGCTTGACCCCAAAATTCTGATATTCTTGATTATATTGTATGCGCCCAAAAATAAGAACCATGGAAAAAAAATAAGTGATGTAATTGCTCTAGATGTAAAGAAAGTGGCTGATGAGTCTTTTGTCAAGACCATCTGGAACATTCATGACATCAGTGAGAAAGCATATGAATGATTTGTGAAAGAAAGACTAACATACTGTACTATACCACTACTGGTAAACACAAAATACAAAATGTTAGTGTGTGCCTTTGTAAATATTCTGTCTTGCCTTCATGTGGAATGACTGCACCCTCTTCTCACAGCTTACACTCCAACAAAGCATTTGCACATAGAAACTAGACAGAGCAGTGGGATGAGGCCTACTGCTACTACTACTACTTAACATTTCTAAAGCGCTACTAGGGTTATGCAGTGCTGTACAGTTTAACAAAGAAGGACAGTCCCTGCTCAAAGGAGCTTATAATCTAATGGACAAAATGTGCAGGCAATCAAATTGGGGCAGTCTGGATTCCTGAATAGAGGTATAATGGTTAGGTGCCGAAGGCGACATTGAAGATGTGGGGTTTGAGCAAGGATGTGAAGATGGGCAGGGAGGGGGCTTGGCGTATGGGCTCAGGAAGTTTATTCCACGCATAGGGAGAGGCGAGGCAGAAAGGGCGGAGCCTGGAGTTGGCGGTGGTGGAGAAGGGTACAGAGAGGAGGGATTTGTCCTGTGAGCGGAGGTTTCGGGTAGGAGCGTAAGGGGAGATAAGGGTAGAGAGGTAATGAGGGGTTGGAACCAGGAAAACCATGTTCAGCTGTCTAAAAAAAAAAGAATACAGTTCAAAATGCATTAAACTAGGAATTTGATTCAGGGGCCCTTTTACTAAGCTGCGTAAGCATCTACGTGCGCCAACACGTGCTAAAATGGAGTTACCACCCCACTACCACGTGGCTCTTGCGGTAATTTCATTTTCAGACGCGCATAACGGACGCGTGCCAAGTGGCATTTGGCGTGCATAGGTCATTACTGCCCGGTTAACACATGAGTCTTTACCGCTAGGTCAGTGGCTGACGGTAAGGTCTCAGACCCAAAATGCACGTGCGGCAATTTTCATTTTGCAGCACATCCATTTTCAGCAAAAAAAAAAGCCTTTTTTACAGGCGCACTAAAAAATGGATCAGCGCACGCCTAAAACCCGCGCCTACACTACCTCAAACCATTTTTCAGCGTACCTTTGTAAAAGGACCCCTCAGTGATTTATATAACATACTCTTTGCTTTCAGTATAAAAGAACAGTTATAGAACTCCTACTTTAATGTATTTTGAACTGTATTTTTTTAGACAGCAGAGTTTGATAAATGCAGAAGGGTGTGTATATCTTTATAAGGCACTGTATGTGACTGGAGCCGTAAGAAATAAAGTAGCATTGGATAAATTAATATAAGAATAGCCATACAAAGTCAGACCAATGGTCCATCTAAGTCTGCAACAGTGATTAATTGTATTATGATTGACTAGTAAAAAAAGCCCCGTTTCTGATGCAAATGAAACCGGGACTAGCAAGGTTTTTTTTCTGTGTGCATGTGGGAGTGTGTGTGTCCCTGCCCTCTGCCCTCTCTCCCTTCCCCTCTGCTCTCTGTCCCCTCCCCCTTGGAGTCGAGTCCTTCAGTGTTAAGTTTCCTGCTCTGCTGTGTTTGTGTTACAGAGATAGTGAGGGCTTCTGCCCTCTCTCCCCTCCCCCCTCTGAGTCCTTCACTGTTACAGAGAGAGCGATTTGATTTCGTGCTTTGCTGTGTTTTCCTCACTGTTTGTGTTACAGAGAGAGCAAGGGCAGGGCAGTCACTCATGAGGAAACCAGATATCTCTCCCCCTTCACACATCCGGCTGGAGGCTTCATTTAGAACGTTGGTGGTGCCTTTTATATATAGAGATTATCTGCTGCATCCCACTGAGAGGGAATATCAGAGCTGCTAATTTACCTCAATCTAGAAGAGAGACTTTATGGCCAGTCCTGTCTTCTAATCAACATCCTAAAGCAGTATGGTATATGTAGTCCTTTATTCTCCCTATTGAAATCCATGCTGCAAGTCCCATAATGCATCATGATAGTGTTGTTAGAAATCCAGGATTGACCAAAAAACTCCCTCTTGGAAAGGGGTAATTGGTAGCTGTAGAATATAAATGTTTCTCTTCCCCCCTTCTTTCATATTCTAGACAACTCTAGAATATATATTTTTCTCTTTTTTCTTCATTCATGTTCCAGAATCAATTATTTTCTTATTTTGAATACAGTGTCCATATACTATTGAAGCCAAAGATTCATTCTCTTCTTATTTATAATCATGCTGCTATCACTTTGACAAAATAAAGGGGAATTACTTTGTTGCATGAAATCCTTTGTTCAGCTCAACAACACACATTACTTGAATATAATGTTTTATCAAACTTATTCATAAAACTACTGATTCTTACCTCAAGATGAATGCTACCGATGAGATCCCATTGCCAACTTTATGGGATGCTTTTAATGCTATCCTAAAAAGAGTAATTATCAGTTTTTATCTTTACAAAAACAAGAGGAGAATCCAACAAATCAGTTCCTTAGAGAAAGAAATATAAATCTCTCATATTCAAACCAAGAATTATCTTGAAACTGCTTTGAAAATTAAGGGCCCCTTTTATCAAGCTGTGGCAAAAGGGGGCCTGCGCTGGTGTCGGCGCACGTTTTTCACGCACGGCAAGGCCCCCTTTTACCGCTGCGGGTAAAAGAGAAGTCTCTGTTTCATGCAGGAAATGGCCATACTGCAAGTAAAGCACTTGCCATGCGGCCATTTTGGAGGGCAGCCCTTACCGTCACCCATTGAGGTGGCAGTAAGGGCTCCCGCGGTAACCAGGCAGCGCACAGCTCTGCCCAATTACCACTGGGTACACTCCAGCGCTACAAAAATAAATATATTTGGCACACAAGGGGTGGATATGATGGCACACAAGGGGTGGGAAGTACTGCCGGGCTGCTGTGGTAGCCTAGCCGTATGCCCTGTTTAGCGAGCACATTAATTTCCCTTAGTGTAAAAGGTCCTCGCACTAAGCTGCAGGAAAAAGGGCCCTGCGGTAGTGGCAGATGCTGTTTTTCCTGCACACCAGGACCCTTTTTACTACAGCGGAACAAAGGAAGGCTGACCACTTTCACCACTACTTTTTAATTTAGCCATGGAACCCCTCACCCTAGTCATAAGGGCCAACTCCAATATACATCGTGTTCAAATCCAAGAAGATTCATTCAAATTATCTATATATGCAAATGACATATTACTATACACCAGTATTAGTTCACTCCCTTCTTTACTTCATTGCATAAACTCCTTTTCTTCAATATCCAGCTACAAAATCAACTGGACTAAATCAGCCGTTATGCTATTATCACCATGTATATTAAAACACCATTTAGACAAACTTCCTTTTTAATTGGGAACCCACTAGAATTAAGAACCTTGTTATATGGTGTAGCAATTCTTCCTAGCAAACAATAAAAGTAAATATAGATGTTATTAACCAATTGATCACGGATATCTATGATAAATAGTCCAGTTTGTTCCTAAACTGGTGAGGTAGAACAGAAGCTATAAAAATGATACTTTCTCCAAAACTCTTACATATTTAGTATAAATCCAACTCAATTCCCGACCAGCTTTTACAGAAACAAAATGGAAAATAAAATCAGTAGATTTATATGGAAAAACAAAACTCCAAGGATAGCCCTCACCATGCTGAAACTACTGAAACTAAAAGGTGGTATTAATTTTCCATATTTTAAAATATACCTCCAGGCTTTTCTAGTCACAAGCTATCGAATGGTTTGCACCTACACATTCATCTGACATCCCAAGATGGGTCACATTTGAAATAAATAAATTGAATCCATACCCATTGCCTCTCGCCCTTTCAGTGAGAAATTTTCGCTTTCCAAAAGGTACTCATTATAAAATCCACAACATGTGTAATAAAAGAGATTCTAAATAAAATCAAACTGAAAGATAAATACCCCATAGATTTATCACTCTGGAAAAAAAAATCTCTATCAAACTATATAAATCCAGTATAAACTAGTGAATATTGCAAAAGGTTACTAATAACTGGGGTAAACAGTAAGTGGGGGGGGGGGGTTTCAATGTGGGCTACCAATAAGAAGTAGCACCAGGGTGATCTGCAATGATTTTTAACTGCATTATCCAAATAATGGTAGCAGAAATTACTGCAAGCCCCTTGTCAGGGGCTTTTATCTTGGTAGCAGCTGCTGCCACCTGAGTAAATTCATTTAAATATCAGGACCAGTCTCAATACCTTATCCTTCTCAGAAATTACTGTAGAAGAAAACACCAGTGTTTCCTTGACAGAGATCTCAAAAGAGGGAAGTGAAATTAAGCTGTTCATAATGATCTGTATCCTCTCCCTCCACCACCTCCCCCCCCCCCCATTTGTTTTTCTCACATAGACTGGACTCGCTTCTTTTTAAATTGGTATTATTACACTTTCTGTTCATCAGAATCGTAATATTGAAAGAATCAAAATCAGAAAGTAATCTGTAAAATGTTCACCCATGATATTTTAGTATATCTATCATGCAAAATCTAGAATTCAGTGTTATTTTCAATTATTTTGGAATCATCATCCTTTTCAAGTTATAAAGACAATTGGCATAAAATATACACACATGTAAAGACTTTTTGTGTAATTACAATTTTATATGGGCCTCCCAACCTTGAAATATTTGAAAGTAAGGTTTTATAATGACATTACTCTTAAAATATCTCATGGTGGTGAGACTCACCTCACTTAACTTGAGGAAACTGTGGTTAAGTGGTCTCCATTACACTTATCCTGGTGGGGTAGCATTAGAAACCATAAACATTTTTTCCACAGATTAGGTTTTATATTTTAACTGTACTATGTAAGCAATGATCTTAAACATCAATTGTTTGTATCTTAGCCTTATTTTCATGTACCTCTATTCCTCTGTAAAATAGCTCCTGCACCGTTACTAGTGCATTTGTTTGAAACAATATGAGAAATTTGAATGACATTTCATATTTTAATTTGAAATGACACAAATAAACCCCAAAATGAAAGGTTTCTTTTAGTGTTGTTAAATTCCAGCCTTTATTTTTCAACAGTAATAATAGCTATCACGCAGGGGTGTGCTGGTAAATTGTTAACAGGGGGCTCTCTCTCGCCAGCAAAGTAAAAGAGAATTCAGGAGTGGCCCAAGCCCACATTTTGGGATCCATTTGTTAAAGTAGCCATGGAGAACCGGCTCCCAAAATTCTTAAAAATTTAACAAACGGCTCTCGAGAGCCTGTGAGAGCCTGCTCCAGCACACCACTGGCTATCAGACACTAGCTAGTCTTGAACTTGAGACCTTCAGGTTAGAAGGCAGTTGCCTTGCAGGAGAAGCTATTGTGTCTGTTGAGAATTTATGGTGGCCAGTTCATGCCTAGTGGTGTCTTGTATTTCTGTTTGTCTTGCCTCCTGAAAAGGTGCCCAGCACAATTCTTGGGAAGGAGTTAAACCAGTATCTTAACACCACCATGAGGAGACTCAAGACACCAGTTCAGGCCATTTCTCTCCAGATTACCATCTGCAGTCTGGTTAATACAGCTGCATTTTACCTGTCTCACTGTGGGGACAGAGCAATTGGAGGGAGGAGTGACATTACTATAGGGCGCCAGTTGATGACATCATTCTACCACCTTAAATAGCACACCGTCCCTGAGGCATTGCGCCAAAGGGGCCCACACTGCCCCTTTGTGCACAAGTTCATACCCAAGTTTGGACAGGACTTGAGTCAAAGGAAAAATTCGGGATTTGCTGTGAGTAATTTTTATATTTAGCTTGTATTTACATAATGATTTTATCTGTATTACTTTGTTTGTACAGAAAAATGAAAATGGATACTCATATTATTGTTCATTCGCTAAATGGATGGGGCTCTTTTTTATAAGCTATGCATCGTCAAATTTAATTCACACCCATCAACTTTGGAACGATCACTCCACTCTTCCTCCCTGGACCAGAACTTTAATAGATTGTGCTGTTACTATGCAAGTTCCAATTGAAGTTATTTATAAAGATAGGTCACAAATGACCCAGAAATTCATATTTAATCAAATTAGATCAAATTTAAAGCCTTTCCTACCTGATGAGAGCACTACCTTTCAATGAGTACCTGTACCTTGCTATTAGTTGAACGTTAGGTCTATGGGAATTAAAACACATTAATTAATTAATTTAAGGCTTACCCTACAGACCCAACTTAAGGGCCTAAATCTCTACAGCACAACGTAAATAAACCTTATAGTGTATACTATACAGTTCTCCTTCTCTACGACGACCAGAATTGAACTCTATACTCAAGGTGAGGTTGCATCATGGAGCAATGCAGAGGCATTATAATGTTCTTGGACTTATTTTGCTTCCTTTTTCTAATAATTACCAGCATCCTGTTTGCTTTTTCTGCACACTGGGCAGAAGATTTCAGCAAATTGTCTACAATGACATTTGAATCCTAACTATCTGATGCTGGGGTCCAACTTAGGAGTCAGCACCCAATAAAAAACCTATAACTTTTTCTTTTGTGCTGACTCCTAAGTTGGACCCCAGCACCAGGTGATTATGATTCAAATTATTCTTCCCAATATGCATCACTTTGCATTTGTTCACATTAAATTTCATCTGCCATTTAGATGCCCAGTATTCCAGTTTCCTAAGGTCTTCCTGCAATTTTTCACAATCCAGATGTGTTTTAACAACTTTCAATAGTTTTGTGTCATCTGAAAATTTAATCACCTTACTCGTCATTCTGATTTCCAGATCATTCATAAATATGTTAAATAGCACCTATCTCAGTACAGATTCCTGCAGCACTCCACTATTTACCCTCCACCATTGAGAAAAATGACCATTTAACCCTACCCTCTTTTTTCTCCCAATAACCAATTCCTACTCCACAAAAGGACATTGCCTCCTAGCCCACGAATTATTAATTTTCTCAGGAATCTCTCATGAGGAACTTTGTCAAAAGCTTTCTGTCCCATTAAACCATGTTTGTTTACGTGTTCCATAATTTTATTCTTTATAATAGTTTCCACTGTTTCCCCAGCACTGAAGTCAAGCTTACCAGCCTGTAATTTTCCGGATCACCACAGGAACCTTTTTTAAAAATCGGCATTACATTGGCCACCCTCCAGTCTTCAGGCATAGGAGCCGACTCTGTGGGTACTGTGGGTGCTTGAGCACCCCCAATATTGAGAAAATTCCTTGTATGTATCCAGGGAGGGGTTATTTCCATTGGGCTTAGCACCCCCAATAATTTTAAAAAGTTGGCTCCTATGTCTTCAGGTACTATGGACAATTGCTATGACACTGGTAGCAAATCAGCAATTTATGTGTGAGTTCTTTCAGTACCCTGGGCTGTATGCTATCAAGTCCAGATGATTTATCACTCTTTAACTTGTCAGTTTGGCTCAGTATGTCTTCCAGGCTCACCCAGATTTCTTTTAGTTTCTTCGCATCTTCACCCTTGAAAACCTTTTCAAGTACAGGTACAGATGATAATTTAAATGTATATCAAAAAATTATCAAGAAAGCTTTGATTTGTGTCTCTTTGGCTGAGCAGAAAAAAGTTGCTGAGGGGATCATTGCATGCAGCAAGGGCAACACATGCTCAGAACTAGCCAATTCTTTTACCATTCATCTGGTATGCCTCATCGCTGTGACAATTATAATCATAGACAACCCCCACCATCCACAGTGGACACATTTCTTTCTCCCCCCCCCCCCCCCCCCCCCCACCCACATCCAGCATCGCTCCTCTGTCTCTTTTTCCTTCCATCATTGTCCTGTCTCTCTTACCTTTTCTCTTCTCCTCACCCCACCATCCAGCATTGTCTCATCTCTCTCTCTGGTTTTCCCTTTCAATCACCACCATCACCCATCTATTTCTCCTTCTCCCTCCACTACCAGCATTTCCCCATCTCTCTCTCTCTCTCTTTCTTTCTTTCTTACCTTACCCCTAGTCACTCATTTCTTCACTACCACAAGTGCCAAACTCAACAGAAATTACCTCTACCTTGACGCAGTTAATAGGTTTGTTCAATATCTGGGGTGCTGAAGCACCCACAGAGCTGGATCCTATGCCATCCACTCCTATGCTAACCCACACACCACTGCCTTCCCCTCTCTGTTATCACTTGCTTGCCTTCAGCACCATTGCCTTCCTGTGTCTGCTGCAGCACCAAAAAATAGAAAGTACATCCTTCCTAGGGTTACCATATGTCCAGATTTCCACGGACATGTTCTCTTTTTGAGGACATGTCCGGGGCATCCGGGCGGGTTTTGCTCGCCCGCCCGCCCGTTTGTCCAGATTTATGGACAAGCGGGCGGGCGGGTGAGCAGCGCTGTGGGTCTCCCCTTCCCTCCCCTTCCCTTACTTACTATCTGCCCTGGTGGTCTAGTGACCTCTTTGGGGCAAGAAAGAGCCCCCTCTTTCCTGCCCGGAGCGCTGCCTGCCCTTGCCCTGCATCCTTCTCAGTCTCGGCTCAGGATTCAAAATGGCCACCAAGAGTTGAAGCGGCCTCGCGAGACGTCAACTCTCGGCGGCTATTTTGAATCCCGAGCCGAGACCGAGAAAGATGCAGGGCAAGGCAGTGTTCCGGGCAGGAAAGAGGGAGCTTTCTCCAGCCATAAGAGGTCACTAGACCACCAGGGCAGTAGATAGTAAGTAAGGGGAGGGGAAAATGTGACAAAGGGGAGGTGACAGGGGAGGCAGGGGAGTGGAATATGTGACAAGGGGGAGGGGAGGTGACAGGGGGCAGGGGACTATGTGACCCAGTGGGGAGAGGAATATGTAACAGGGGGCAGAGCAAAGGTGCGAAAGGGGCGGGGCGGGACGGGACATGTGTCCTCTTTTTAAGAGGACAAAATATGGTAACCCTAATCCTTCCCTTCCTGCTGCCTACCCATTTCCTCACTCACTGTCTCCCACTGACGATGCTGGTAAGCCATAAAACTGAGTTCCTATGTGAAACTAGTTACCGCTGAGGTCTACCATAGGTGATTAATTGAGAATATTTGATCTGCAGTACCACTATTAATTTGTTTAAGTGTATTACAAAATCAGGATCAGCGCTAAGCGTTTGGATTGAATAGCCCTTCTATATGATCTGCATTTGGGCAATTCTGGAGGCATAGTTTGTGCAAAATGGAGGCAGAGTTGCGATATACATGCATATTTTATAAAATACAAGTACGGTACATTCAAACATTTACCACTTTTTTGAAGCAAGGCTAAACTGGTGCATTGGCATTTCATTGATTTTGAAGCTGGTTCTGGAAGACTTTTTAGGCTTCTCACATAGGACTCCACTTATAAAATTACCCCTGAAATGAGTGTCAAAATCCATTCCTCTTACATATCTCTCACTCATTTCCTGTAAATTCCATATGATGAATTCCTGTTAATCCTTCTCTATTTCCATAATCCCAGCTGCCATGGTCTGCAGCCCTGCCACTTTTGAGTCAGCAGAGCAAGGCACTGTGTTACCAAAGGACTCCACCCCAGAACCTACCGATTTCTTCAGGGTTAATATTCAGAAAAGCTGAGCTTCTAAATTTATGCTTTTAAGTGATGCTCTTAAACTTGTGACCTATTTCCAGCCAAATTTAGGAGCCTAACAGGCTCATATTCGAAAGAGATGGACGTCCATGTTCCAACATAAATCGGTACTTGCACGTCCATCTCTCAGAGACGTCCAAATTGGGATAATTTCAAGGGGGTGTATCGGAGGCATGGTGAAGGCGGGACTTGGGCGTTCCAAAGACTTGGACATCTTTAACCCATAATCAAAAAAAGCAGAGACGTCCATGACTACAACTTGGACGTTTTCACCTGGACGTGTTTTTATTACGAGTAAGGCACAAAAAGGTGTACGAAATGACCAGATGACCACCGGAGGGAATCGGGGATGACCTCCCCCTACTCCCCAAGTGGTCACTAATCCCTCCCACCCTCAAAAAACATCATTAAAAATATTACTTGCCAGCCTCTATGCCAGCCTCAGATGTCATACTCAGGTCCATGACAGCGCATGCAGGTCCCTGGAGCAGTTTTAGTGGATGCAGTGCACTTCAGACAGGCGGACCCAGGCCCATACCCCCCCTACCTGTTACATTTGTGGAGGAAACAGCGAGCCCTCCAAAACCCACCAGAAACCCTCTGTACCCACATCTAGGTGCATCCTTCATCTATAAGGGCTATGGTAGTGGTGTACAGTTGGGGTAGTGGGTTTTGGGGGGCTCAGCACACAAGGTAAAGGAGCTATGTACCTTGGAGCATTTTATGAAGTCCACTGCAATGCCCCCTAGGGTGCCCAATTGCTGTCCTGGCATGTCAGGGGGACCAGTGCACTAGAAATGCTGGATCCTCCCAAGTCCAAATGGTTTGCATTTGGATGTTTTTGACGTGGACGTCTTTGGTTTCAAAAATCGCCGAAAGTCAAAGACGTCCAAATCTAAGGATGACCTTGGTATTTTCAAAACGAAAGATAGACGTCCATCTTTTTTCGAAAATGCGCTTTTCCCCACGTCCGGATTTGGACGTTTTACAAAGACATCCAAATCCCAACTTAGACGCTTCTTTCAAAAATTCCCCTCTACATTTTCAGCTGAAATTTCATCTTAATTTAGAAGTGTAAAGTTATGCTTATAAATTTAGGGATTGTTGATGGTGTAAATCAGTGCTAAACTCCTAACTTCTTTCCCTTGCCCTATATCCACCCTGTTGCCACTCACTTTTTATGCTCCTAAATTTAAAAATCAAGGGGGGAAGTTATCAACACGTGTTATTCTTAAGATGTGTTATTTTGCTGTTAACCCCAGTTAAACTAGGGGCCCTGTTTACTAAGCCGCACTGTAGTTGCGCTATTAAGTGTGCGCTAACAATAGAAACACTCATTATATTCCTATGGGTGTCTCTAGCGTTAGCGCGCGGTTAAAAAGTTTACCCACCTACAGTGCATCCTAGTAAACAGGGCCCAAGGTCTCATTGTACAAAATGGGACGTGTGCTAAAAGAGCATGACTTTGTGGTAAAATAACACGTCTTAACGGCAGCCCATGTTGAAAACCATGCCCCTTAGTGAACTGTGAATATAAATTTAGGTAATCTAGTGAATTTTCAGAGGCCACTTCAGGCGCATAACCCTCAAATTTAGGTGCATAAACCTTTTGGATTATTGGGCCTACATTCTTATTGTTTTCTTTCTCTTACCAGTATTTTCTCTGCTGCTTCTTATAGTTATATGTGCTTTTCTTCTTATCATCCTGTGGCAGTTCTCTATTTGTGTTAGTTGCTGAAAAATACAGTTTAGAAAAAAGTTTAGGAAACTTGAATCGTAAAACCCTCATTACCTTAATCTAACCTTTTGATTTAAGTGTTCTTTTAAACAAAGTTTTAAAATGCCCTTTAATTTTTATACTTCTGTAAACATTGGAATGGTGCATTAGACAGGAGATTTAGATTATCTGCAATAATGTACTGGAACCTGGCCAGATTGCATATATCACCCTAAGACTGACTTATAAATGTAGATTTTTTTTTTTTTTTGAAGTGCACAAACTGATTTCTATACTTTTTAAATCTGCCCTGTAGTAAGAATTAATTACAGAGGAATTAGATGGCAGATAATAATGTGAGTAGCAAACTTACCAACTTACCTTGATTACACTATAGTTTGGCCTAATTATTTCTGCCTTTCAGTCTATTCTTTTCCAAAGCAACTGAAGAAGTTTTCTTCTTGCAGTGGTAGAGATTAATTAAAATAGTTATATTTTAAACCTATATCTTATATCTTTTATTGTTGTAATAAATAAAATTGACTAACTTACATAAAGATAACAGTACTCGACCACAGAAGAGTCTGTGCCGAGTTATTTGAATGCTGATCATTAGATACATTCAATTTTTTTAGCAATGAATAGTACCACAGTTTAGGGAAGAAGTTATCAAGCTTCATTAGGGCTTTAAGTTACGTTATTTGCCCCTTACCACAGTTTTCTTGCCCAAATGTGGTGATATTTAAGTTAGCATGGGTTACATAGTAATGAGATGCAAAACATGCAAACTATGGACACCAGGTGCACACCACAAGTCGTGTTATGGCCCTAAATTTATGGTAAAATAATCCCAGCTTTCAGCCCAGGATCATCATGCCACCAAGCCGTGGCCCAGTGCTCCCATTTTCCCTGCAAGTGTATTCAGGTTTTGGACTGCACTATATTTTTATTGGCTTTATGCCAAGATTCACTGTTGCTGTTTGTTCTATCTCTGGCTGTATGCCTGAACTCCTGATGAAGATTTATCCGTTTTTCTTGACTCATCGCCTTGGTTATTCCCAGCCCTTGGCTTGCTTTTGCTGATTTTTGTGGGATTGTTTGTCTTTTCTTTTTTTGGACCTCCTGGGTTCCCCCCAGTCGTGTGCTGGAGCCAGCTCGTAAGAGCCGGTTGTTAAATTTTCTTCCGGCTTGCGAGCCGGTTGTTGAAAATAGCGAGCTGGCTCTGGCTCTCCTCCCTCCCTCCTCCCTCCCTCCCTCCGGATCCACCTCACCGCCCGCTTGTTTTTTGAATTCTTCGGGGCAGGCAGTCTTGCCTGCCCGCTTCCAGCGCTGACTGTCCTCCCTTGCCGATTCGCGCTTTAAAAATGGCCGCCGAGACTTCCAGAGGCGGCCTTGCGAGACTTCGGCTGAAGTCTCAGTGGCCATTTTGAAGCGCGAATCGGCAAGGGAGGACAGTCAGCGCTGGAAGCGGGCAGGCAAGACTGCCTGTCCCAAAGAATTAAAAAAATAAGTGGGCGGTGAGGGACCGGATCGGGAGGGAGGGAGGAGAAGAATTTGTGAAACAACTCGGGAGGGGGTGGCAGGGGGAAAAGGGAGTCGCTGCAGGGCATGGGTGGATGGAGGGGGTCACTGGGTATGGGTGCATGCAGGGCAGGGGAAAGGAGGGTCACTGCTGGACATGGGTGCATGCAGGGGAAAGGAGGGTCACTGCTGGACATCTGGGTGCATGCAGGGCAGAGGAGGGTCGCTGGGTATGGGTGCATGCAGGGCAGGGGAGAGGAGGGTCACTGCTGGACATGGGTGCATGCAGGTCAGGGGAGAGGAGGGGAGAGAGAAGAAATGCTGGACATGGATGGAGGGGAGAGAAGAGTGAGGAAGGAGATGAGATGAGGGGAAAAGGAACAGAGGAGAAAAACTGCACATGGATGAAGAAAATAGGCAGAAGCTGAGGACCAGAAATGAAGAAGAAAGGAAGAAAGAAAGAAATGGAAAGGAAGCCCTGGAAACAGAGTTAAGAGGACAGATAGCAGCAGAATCGGATACTGGGCCAACATGATCAGAAAAACAGTCACCAGACAACAAAGGTAAAAAAAATCATTTTATTTTCATTTTAGTGTTTGGAATACGTTCACTTTGAGAATCAGGTGCTCAACATTAAAAGTTTATATTTATTTACTTATTTATGGTATTTTATCCCACATTAAACATGAATTAGATTGGAACCTGGGATCATTTAATTTTTTTCCTGGAGAGAGTAATGCATTGCCCCCCCCCCCCCCCCCCCCCAGCTATAGCCAGCTCTGCAATTTTTTTGGGGGGGGGCGCAGAGGTGGATGGGGGGCACAGTGGTGGACGGGGGTGGGGGGCGCCGAGGTGGACCGGGGAGAGAGCCTGTTGTTAAAAATTTACCAGCACACCATTGGTTCCCCCAGATCAGAGACCCCCTGAAGTAGAGCCTCCCCACTTTGATCCAGAGCTCTCTCAAAAGTAGAGTCTACTTTAATTCCTTTGAGGTCTAGGGATTTCCCAGCAGGAACAATCTCCAGTTGCTCCTGCCCTTCCAGTGCAGTCCATCAAAATAGCGCCCCTAGCGGGCTAAATATAACCCAAATTTATTTTAGGATTATACTGATGAAGATTCAGCCTGTGGCGGTCAGCATTTTTTTTTTTAACACTGACTGCCACCAGTAATACTATTTCCTGATATTCAATGCTGGTTTATGTCTGAGCACCAACATTGAAAATCTAAAGCTGTGCCAGCAGGTACTTGCCACCAGATCTTATGCAAGTCCTGCTGATATTCAGCTGGGACCAGTATAAGACACTTATGTGGGCCCTGCCCCCCCCCCCCACACCCACTTGATATCCACCTATGTACTAAGCTAATGATAAGCACAAATACTGCATATTTTTACCATGGTACAAGACAGCCATTCTCAACCCAGTCCTCAGGGCACTCTTTGGTACCCTGATGTCCTGAAAACCCAAAGTCCAATTGCGTTTTCAGGACATCCACAATGAATATGCATGAGATGGATTTGCGTTCACTGTCTCAATTGCATGCAAATCTAATTCATGAATATTCATTGTGGATATCCTGAAAACCCAATGGATGTAGGTGTGTCCTGAGGACTGGGTTGAGAATGGCTGGTACAGGATGGCACACTGCCTGCAAGTCAGTTAAGGCGGTATAGCAAATTCTGAATGAATGAATGAATGAATAAATAAAATATGCTACCACATGCTGTCTGTATTGCCAGCAAAACCCCCCTACAAAGTAATTGGACCCAAGTAACAATGATAGTCATAAGAACATAATAATTGCCATACTAGGTCAGACTAAAAGTCCATCAGTCCCAGTATCTTGTTTCAACATTAAGTTTCAAGTTTTGTATTTATTTGATATACTGTCTATTGAGGGCTATCTAGGTTGTTGGAAACACCAGAAGAGGAATGAAATATTCTGCAGCGCAGAAAGTAGTCCATAGAAGAGCAGAACACATATCTTAGTATGATAAATAGGTTTTATTTGTGACACTGTAAAAAAAAGTCCCAACATGTCCACATTTTGCCTCACTAGAGGCTGCGTCAGGGGCTAAAACAGCTATTGCGGTCCCAAAAAGGCAGAAACACGCAATAGAGCTAAAATCCAATTAAATCAGCAAGTCAGCCTTGCAGTTCTCTTGAGTGAGGGAGAAGGTTGCTGTGTTTCTATCTACCATGCAAGGGTAGAGCAGTGGTTTCTACAGTTGTACTTTAATGATAGCTTATGGATTTTTCCTCCAGGAATTTATCTAAACCTTTTTAAACCTAGCTAACAAATCCTAATTGAGTGAAACAGTATCATCTCCTATTTGTTTTTAATGTACTGGTAATTTCTTCTTCTAATCCTAGTGCTAAAGCACCATGGAACTTTCTCTGTGCTGCAGAATGAACTAGTTTCCAGTTGAATCAAGTGTTCTTTTTAAAAATATGTTGGTGTTTAACGATTTTATATGAGTACTTGACTTATCTCACAAAGGGGCCCTTTTATCAAGCTCTGTTATGTGCTAATACATGCCTAACACAGCATTCTACATTAGTTTTTTTGTAGGGTGAATGTCATGGCAGAGAATGGGCAGAGATACACTAAGGGGGTCTTTTACAAAGGCACGCTAGCGTTTTTAGCGTGAGCTAAATGCTAGAGATGCCCATAGGAATATATGGGCATCTCTAGCATTTAACGCACATGCTAAAAAATGCTAGCATGCCTTTATAAAAGGACCCCTAAGTTATTGCATTAACTGGTTAGTTCATCCATAACGTGGGAGCCTTTAGTGCCTCCAAACTAGGTGGCAGTAAGTGCTCCCGTGGTAATTTTTTAAATGGCCATGTGTTAATGAAAACATTGAATGGCCAAAAAAAGATATAATAGAAAAAAGGCTGAATTTATGACTATGCTACAGATGGGTTTATCATATGGGAAAGACCCGCATAAGGAGCCGGGATGTGCAGAGAGAAGATTCCAGCGCCAGCTGCAGACAGTATTGATCGCTGCTGCAACAAAGAGAAATTTTGAAGCACCATGGGCATTGGAAGAAGCAGGAGAGGTGTTTGGACCTGTGGCGGCGGGTGGGGGGGGGGGCATCAGGAGAGTTGCTGACTTGTACTCAGGGGAGGGCGGAGAAATGCTAGACTGCAGGGGAAGGGGGCAAAAGAAAATCTGGACCTGTGGGGGAGGGGAAGATGATGAACTATGGGGAGGAGAGATACCAAACTACTCAAAGGGAGGCAACTGGGCAGAGAGGGAGAGATGCAAAATATCCAGGGGTACTCAGAGAGAGGGAGAGATGAGATGCCATAGTGGGGAGAGATGTATGGGGGATGGAGGTAAAGGGGGGCTTGCTGGACTCGCAGTGGTAGTGTCACATGGTGCACTGGGTATTGGAGAGGGAGAAAGACATACTATCCTGTGGTGGGATGGAGGGAAGATAAGGGAGAGATGCTGAACAAAGGATGCAGGGTGGAGAGAAGAAACAGAGATAGTGGACCATGTGGGAAGAATAGGAAAGATGTTGCGTCGTGTTGGGCATGGAGGGTACAGAGAAAGAAGAAGCTGGATATGGGGAGGGATAGGGACACAGATGGGAGATATTGGGCATGGAGGAGCATAGAGACAGGCACAGAGAGGGTCAGTGCTGGATAGACAGAGGGTGGGACACAGAGGACCAATGCTGAACTTGTGGGAGGGGTGGTTAGGGACACAGAAGGGAGCCTATCTATGGTCAGGGAAAAGGGTGATGTTAGACATGGATGGATAGGGACACAGAGGGGTGGTGCTGAAAAGGGGGACTAGAGATACAGAATGGGGGTTTTTGGGTAGGGGATGTAAGATGCTGAACATGGGGACAGGATAGGGACAGGGACACAGAAGGAAGATGGATATGGCATATGGAAAAAAGAAGGGAGATAGGCTGCACACATAGGGAAGAGAAGAGAGGAGATGGGCTACACATATAGGGAAAGGGAGATGAGAAACGGTCTGCACATATAGGGAAGGACAGAGAAGAGGGGAGACAGGCTGCACATAAAGGGAGGAGGGGAGCGAGGTTGCACAAATAGGGAAAGGAAGAGAAATGGGAAGACAAGCTGCTCGTATAAGGAAGGAAAGAAAAAAGGAGAGACGGGCTGCACATGAAGGGATGGGAAGAGAAAAGGGAGACAGGATGCACTTGAAGAGAAGGGAAGATGGGAGACAAGATAAATTTGAGAAGGATGAAGAGAAATTGAGGAAAGCTGAAAGTGAAAGATCAGTGCCAAACAGTCATAGGGCAGGAGTTGAGAAAAGAAATTGCAAATGGAAAGGAGGCCCTGAAAACAAAGTTAAGAGCACAAACGGAGGAAAGCAGAACTAAAGAGTGGGAACAAGATGATTGGAATAATAAAATCACCAGACTACAAAGGTAGGAAAAATGATTTTATTTTCAGTTTAATGATTGAATTATGTTGGTGTTGAGAATTTGCATGTGTCGATTTTATTTTGCACTGTATAGGAGTGTACACATTTCTTTGTTTCCTGGTGTTGCACAACATGCAGAGGCCTGTATCTCTGCTTTCAGTTTGTGTCTGCATTTTTTTATTGCGGTTCTGTATTTTGTATCAGGTGAGAGTCGTGTTCTGTACTTGCAGCTGACGTAAATGATTCTGCTGGCATGTGGTGTCTGTGTAGGAATCTGTAACTGTCCATCTTGTTTCAGTTTCACAGTTACAGGTATATTGGTGCCAGTGGCGTAGCCAGACTGCCAATTTTGGATGGGCCTGAACCCAAAGTGGGTGGGCACAACATTTTTTCTCTACCCCCCTCCCCCAGCAAAATTTAGTCACGCTAATCAGATGCATTTGTCACACAGGGTAAAGTGCTGCTTTTCAGTGCATCAGATTTCAGAAAATTTATTTAATAGCCTAACACCCTTTTTTCAGTGAGCTTTCAGAGGCCAAAACCTCCTGCCTCAGGTCAGTATAATGCTGTTACGGTATCCTCGCCTGACCTAAGGAAGGAAGTATTGGTCTCTGAAACTTCATTAACACAGGTACCATATTACTTTATCCTAAATTAAAAATAAAATTATTTTCTTTACCTTTCTTGTATGGTCATTTACTTTTTCTCATTGTGTCGCTCCCAGTCTCTAGATTCTGCTTTCCTTCGTTTTCGCTTAACTCTTCTGCCACGGTTTCCTGGCCATTTCTCCTTTTTCTCTCCTTTTTCTTTGCTTTCTTCAATATTTTTCTGCCTCTCTCTCCCTCTCTCTCTGTCCTGATTTAATTCATTCTTACTATCCATTCTTTAATTTCCTTCATCTACTCATGTCTTTTCATCTTTTTCTCACCCTTGTTCTCCCCATGCCCCTTCCTCTTATTCTCCAGTCTTTCACTACTCTCCTTTTCCCATCCAGCAGCTCTCTTCTTTCTCTCCCCATCCTTCCAGTAGTCTCCCCTCTTTCTTTCTGCATCCTTCCGTCCAGTGTCACCTCTTTCTCCCTACCCTTCCATCCAGTGTCTTCCCTCTTTCTCTCCCCATCCTTCCATCCATCTACCCTCTCTCCTGATCCTTCCATCTAATGTCTCTCTCTCCCTCTTTCTAACCAGTGTCTCTGTATCACTCTACCTTTTTCTGTTCAGTGTCCCATCTCTCTCCACATCCTTCCAGTCTCTCCCCTTTCTCTCTGCATCCTTCCAGTCTCTCCCCTTTCTCTCCCCATCCTTCCATCCAGAGTCTCTCTCCCCATCCATCCGTTTTCCCTCTTTCTCTCCCCATCCTTCCATCTGTTTTCCCTCTTTCTCTGCCATCCTTCCATCTGTTTTCTATCTTTTCTCCCCATCCTTCCATCTATTTTCCCTCTTTCTCCCCATCCTTCCATGTTTTCCCTCTTTCTCTGCCATCCTTCCATCTGTTTTCCCTCTTTTCTCCCCATCCTTCCATGTTTTCCCTCTTTCTCCCCATCCTTCCATGTTTCCCTCTTTCTCCCCATCCTTCCATGATTTCCCTCATTCTCCCCATCCTTCCATGTTTTCCCTCATTCTCTGCCATCCTTCCATCTATTTTCCCTCTTTCTCCCCATCCTTCCATGTTTCCCTCTTTCTCCCCATCCTTCCATGTTTTCCCTCTTTCTCTGCCATCCTTCCATCTATTTTCCCTCTTTCTCCCCATCCTTCCATGTTTTCCCTCTTTCTCTGCCATCCTTCCATCTGTTTTCCTTCTTTTCTCCCCATCCTTCCATGTTTTCCCTCTTTCTCCCCATCCTTCCATGTTTCCCTCTTTCTCCCCATCCTTCCATGTTTTCCCTCATTCTCTGCCATCCTTCCATCTGTTTTCCCTTTCTCTGCCATCCTTCCATCTGTTTTCCCTCTTTTTCTCCCCATCCTTCCATCTGTTTTCCCTCTTTTTCTCCCCATCCTTCCATGTTTTCCCTCTTTTCTTCGACGAGGCCCACCCTGCATGCCAGCGCCAGCCCCAGCTCCCATTGTCAGCCACTGCTGCTTTTCCTGTTGAGCAGCAGGGCCGGCGCTACAAAAAGAAGAAGCACTAACGGCGCTAAGGACGAAAAATGTTTTTAAAAAGAAAAGCGCGGCACCGGCAGGCACTGTCTAGGCAGCCTTGAGGCATTGGCTGCTGGCTCACAGGCTCCTCCCATCTCTTACGTTACTGCCCCTGCGTCGCTCCAGGGGCAGTGACGTAGGAGACGGGAGGAGCCTGCGAGCCAGCAGGCAATGCCTCAAGGCTGCCTAGACAGTGCCTGCCGGTGCCGCGCTTTTTTTTCAAACATTTTTCGTCCTTAGCGCCGTTAGCGCTTCTTCTTTTTGTAGCGCCGGCCCTGCTGCTCAACAGGAAAAGCAGCAGTGGCCGGCAATGGGTGCTGGAGCTGGCGCTGGGCGGGCCTGGGCTGAAATTGGGTGGGCCTGGGCCCAGCCAGGCCCACCCGTAGCTACTCCCCTGATTGATGCTGTATTGTATTTCAGTAGCATATTTAAATGAAATTACTACTTCTGGTTACTGGTATGGGTGGGAATGGAATGGATCTTAGCAGGGACAGGCGGGTATGGGTTAGATTACAGAGGTGTGCCTCAACAGTGTTTTCACCTTGTATGTGTGCCACGAGATGAAAAAGGTTGAAAATCACTGCATTAGATATTGTAATTTTTATTCGGAATTTCATTGTAAGCCCCTTTGATGGTAGCTTCTAATATAAGATGGGATATTAAATGCTTAGCTATGATCCCTGCAATTTCAGTGACAGCCAATCATCAGTCATATCAAGGAGGGCTTGACTGCACAGAACATTTGTTAACAGCTATTCAGTATTAGTTTTCTACGTTAGCAATATCAAGGCTAAGATGGGGGGTACTCACCTTGGGTACTTTATTGATAGGGATGTGTGCAAATGAATATAAACACAAAACAATTCCAAAAAAATCCTTTATAAAACGACTCCATTGAGGGAGAGCAATTCCAGAGAGCAAGTTTACACATCTAAGGGGGAAAATTATCAAGGTGCAATAAAAGGTGAGCTTTTACCACATTTACCATGGTATTCATCAACCTGTGGTAACTCCTTATACATAAAAATTACTCTCTAGTGGTAATCATGTGAGACTACCGCTAGGGGCACCATTTTGACAGGCAGTGCCAGAAGAGAAGGAGCAACCATGGGAACCATAGATCACCAGGGAAAGGAGATATGTGCCCAGGAATGGGAGGGGGATCCATTGGGGATAGGGGCATAGATTAGGGGGTTGGGAGGCTGAATCTAAGGATGGAGGAATATGCTTGGAGGTCACTGATCAGGGGGATTGAGGGGTTGGACTGGATCGGGGGTGGCAGATATGAGGCTCTGGGGGGGATGTGATCAGGGGGAGGGGGACAACGACACTGGTTCCTTTATGCAATGGACCAGGAATATCAGGCTGCAGGTCTGAGGACCAATGCTACCAGCTCAGGAAAATAACCCCAGCTTTGGCTGCACTTATTTTACTGTCATTTTAAGCCCATAACGTGATTTGTGGTGTGTTAGTTATGTTTTCTGCAATGAAGTGATCTGCTTTACATGCATTTGCATGTTTTGCATCTCATTATTATGTAACCCCCGTGGTGACCTAAATGTCACCGCATTAGTTTTAGACAAACTATGTTAGGGCCCTTTAAGTTTCATTAAAGGGCAAATAGCACAACTTAAAACCCTAACACAGCTTGATACCTTCTCCCCTAAATGGCTTTGAAAGTTTCTCTGAATAATTGGGGGGAGGGTGCAAGTAGTAACCATGCCTTGAATTTTTAAGAAGTGTCTTTGCCATAGTCTTATGCTGCACCAATAAAGCAGATAGCTTCCTTTAAGAAACATACAGTACCTCTTTACAAATGAACTGGGAAGCATTTCTTATGTTACCTGTAACCATCAATTTCTTTGGCAAAATTTGAGAGGCCAGTAAGAAGTTAGACTTGGGTCTTCCCTAAAAGAACAATTTTAAAAGCTATTTCTTCATGCAAAGCAGCGATTTATGCGGGGAAATAGTAAATAATAAATTGTGCATTCAAATGTGCATAGGTTTCCATGCAGAGAGCCTGTACATGCATAATTGTATCTGAATTGAGCAGAGGCGTTCCCAAAGATAGAGTTTGCATTTATGTGCATACTTTGAAAATATATGCAGAAATGCGTGCAACATAAGGCAGAAAATCTGTGCATGCCAAAGAGAATATGTAAGTATAAGCACATAAATTTCCTGGAATAACTTTCAAAGCAGACGTTTCTAAAGGCTTTCATGTTGAAGACTTGCCAACACCTGCATAAGTGTATATGTATTTTCATGTGCAGCTACTTATAAATTAACACTAATTGTCTTTCCAACTAGTTAAATTAATTGGATTTTCTTTACTCAGATACAAAATAAATCTCATAAAAACAAACAAAAAAACCCCAACTCCTTTTGTCTTTTCAGTAAGTATTCAAGCTAAAAATAAAGCTTACATTTAAAAATAGATACCTGTTCCCTTTTTCTGAGAAAGTGTAGGTGTTCCACATCATCTAATTTCCTTGACTCCTGCTTTTGAATCTTGATGAGATGCATTTTCTTTGTTAGCACTGCTGTTTCCTGCAGCCAATACTAAACTATAGCAGGTGTTTCCCTTCTTGGGAAAAATGAATATGGTGCTTATTGTGAACACTGTAATTAAGCTCCCTTTGTAAGTCAAGGGATCATTCAGTTACTCCAAAAATTGCAAGCAAACAAAAATATCTAAGGCAACTGTTAAAAAGATGCACTGAATTCAATAAGGAACAGTGTTTGTGAACCCTTTCAGATTACTGATTTGTTGACTACACACATATTGGGGCTACAGATCAATTAAAAATTGTAGTCATGATTAAAACTTTTAATTGGAAAATTAAAAATATTACAGTTCCTTCAGGCAAAGAGAGTACAAACTATCTCCTCCCACACCACAACACATTGCCCCCTCCCCTCCCCTCCCCCCCCTCCCCCCCCCCCCCCCCCCCCCCCCCCTCCACCAAGGCCAGCATCTCTCTCTCACTCTCTATCTCTCTTACTTACTTTCCTCCCACCCCCTCTCAGGGGCAGGTCTTCATTTCACTTCCTTCCCTCCTGTCCCCTCTGCAGGGCTAGCATCTCTTTCTCACCATCTCCCCGCTACTGTCCAGCATCTTCCCCTCTTCCTCCTTCCCCTGCAGGTCCCATATTTGGGTTGCAAAAGACTGAGGGAACAGTATAGTTTAGGGGGTGAAGAACATTTGTGCATGAAAGAGAAGCAGAACTTGGATTTGATCATATGTGATGATCTTAAGGTACTTAACCAAACACCCTGTGAATCATATGAACACATCTACAACCACTGCTTAGCTTGTTACCAGAATGAGAGGCTTTTCCTCTCATTCTGATAACAAAATAAGCAGTGGTTGTAGATGTGTTCATATGATTCACAGGGTGTTTGGTTAAGCAACTGAGGTTATTGTGAATCTGATCTATTGTGGTTACACCAACGTGATTATTATGATCTTAAGGTAGCCAAACAGGTAGAAAAGGTGAAAACTAGAAGGATGTTTGGGTGCATAGGGAGATGAATGGTCAGTAGGATAAAGGAGGTGATGATACATCTGTATAAGATTCTAGTGAGACCTCATTTAGAATATTGTATACAATTCTGGAAACTGCACCTTCAAAAAATAAATAAATAGGAGGGAGTTGGTCCAGAGGGTAGCCACTAAAATGGTCAGTGGTCTTCATTATAAAGCATATAGGGACAGACTTAAAAATTTCAATCTGTATACTTTGGAAGAAAGGTGGGAGAGGGGAGTTATGGTACAGATATTTAAATATCTATCCAGCTTATAATTGAAAGTAATCGCCGGCTATTTCCCGACACAAATCGGGATATGGCCGGCGATTTTGCAAAAGTGGCGAAAAGCGTATAATCGAAATCTACATTTGTGATAGCTTCGCCGCTTTCCCTTCGCCTCGCCGGCGAAAGTTCAAAGGGGCGTGTTGGTGGCGAAGCAAAGGCGGGACATGGGCAGGCTTGGGCATGGTTACCAGATGGCCGGCTTTCGCCGATAATGGAAAAATAAAACCCGGCGATAAGCAGTATTTCGCCGGGTTTACTTGGTCCTTTTATTTTCACGACCAAGCCTCAAAAAGGTGCCCCAACTGACCAGATGACAACCGGAGGGAATGGGGGATGACCTCCCCTTACTCCCCCAGTGGTCGCCAACCCCCTCCCACACTAAAATTAGTAAAATACAAACCTTTTTTGCCAGCCTGTATGCCAGCCTCAAATGTCATACCCAGCACCCTGACAGCAGTATGCAGGTCCCTGGAACAGTTGTTGTTGGTTGCAGTGGACTGCAGAAAGGCAGAGCCAGGCCCATTCCCCCCCCCCCCCTACCTGTTCCACTTGTGGTGGGTAATGTTGAGCCCTCCCAAAACCCACTGTACCCACATGTAGGTGCCCCCCTTCAGCCCTTAGGGCTAGGGTAATGGTGCACACTTGTGGGCAGTGGGTTTTGGGGGGGATTTGGGGGACTCAGCACATAAGGGAAGGGTGCTATGCACCTGGAGGTTAATTTGGTTGTTTATAAAATATGTTTGAAGTGCCCCCTAGGGTGTCCGGTTGGTGTCCTGGCATGTGAGGGGGACCATTGCACTACAAATGCTGGCTCCTCCCACAGCCAAATGCCTTGGATTTCGCCGGGTTTGAGATCGCCGGCAGTTTTTTCCATTATTGCGGAAAAACAAAAGTGGCGATCTTGCATTTCGCCGGGCCACACCGTATTATCGAAAAAAAAGATGGCCGGCCATCTTTTTTGAAAATACGGTTCCGGCCAGCTGTTGCGCCGCCGCCAAAATAGATCGCCAGCGACGTTCGATTATTCCCCTCTATGTGGCATAAATGCACAGGAAGCAAGTCTCTTCCAATTGGAAACAGAAACTTATTTCTTATATTCCAAATCAACCGCTGCAATGAGATCAAGATAACCTATTTCAGGTTCCAGGTGTGGACATTGTTAGAAAAGCTAGATGGCAGTCTAAGGTATTCTGAATGATTGGACCAAAGTGGAATAAACTTCCCATGGACTTGAGACTAGAAACACATCTTATTCAAGAGAAAGTTGAAAAAAACTATTTGTTTCCCCCATTAATTTGAACTTATTTTTTGTGATAGTTAATGTGAGCATTTAGCAATAATGAAGAAATGTATGGGTTTTACCTGGTTTTATTGTTAATCTGATGATGTTCCTAGTCGGGCTGTTTTCTTTTTTTTCTGTTTCATGGTTTTATTGTTTTATGCACTTTGTAAACCAGTTTGAATGTTTAATAGATCAGGAAAATGGCATATAAATGTAAATAATAAGTGACATGTGTTAGGAGTGTTTTACAAAAGGCCCCATATTTCAGTGAACCTTTTATAATGTATCTGATGGCTGGGGTGGCATATTCAAACATGAAGATTTTTCTGGTTAATTTCTGAAGTTAACTAAATAAAGTTTGTGGATATGAACCTCTAAACTTACATAACCGTTTTTTTTTTGTTTGTTTGTTTCTTTTTTACCAATAAGGGGTATGCTAACTGCCAAAGAAACCTGTTCTATCTGGGTGGAATTTGTTAAGACCTGGTGGAGGATCAAATCTCTGGCCTGTGTTGTTTACCGCCTTAGCTACCTGCTAGGCTCTTTCTAACCTCTCAGTGCATTTGTCTGTTCTGTTTATTCTGACGTACAGTCTTTACTCCCATTGTATATAATGGCTAGTCAAATAAAATACATCTAATCTATGCACTAATTGAATCATGCAATACAAGTGTCTCTCTCGCTGCTGAAGTTATGTTCTCTGATCGCCAGCATTATCTTCCATCTTTCTTTCTCTGTTCCCACTCCTTCATTGTGCATGGTTTCATGTTCTCCATGCTGCTACAGTGGTGACTATATACAGTAGCTATTGCTACATTCTTTCCACAAACTACTAAAATTACTAAATAACAAAATTGCCACTATCATCTTCCATAAACTGGCAGGTACAGCAACTCTGTTTATGAGACATGCATGAACTAACAGTCTACAGTTTAGTCTCATGTTAAAGCAAACTGAGACTTCTCAGAACAGAAACAAATTGGTCCATACTTTGAGGGCCTTTTGGGCTTGCTGAAAGTTTCCCACCTCTTGCTTTAATTTACCCTGGCTTTTCCAGCTGTGCTTTAGAATTTAACTGGTTTTGCACTGAACTAACAGGAATAAATCATTCAGGAGGCCATTTTCAAATTGCCCACATTCACACATCTGCTAATTTTGTGCCAGTTTTCAAAGGGAATATACACACATGCTGTTGATTTGAAACTTGCCACAAGTCCAGTGTATCCTTGGACATTTGCATATGCTTTTACTGTAGGTACATTTTTCATGGAGAATAACTTGCATAGATTTGAAAATGCAAAAGAGGATCTGTAGTGTTTATGGGCAGAGAAAAGTACATAGAGAAGGGGCACAAACAGCTCACAAACAAATCTATGCTCCAAGAACTGGCTATAGAACATATAGAAAAAATGTACTCAAGAACTGGCATATCATAACACAGTTCTCAAGCAAATACAGTAAAAGCCAGAAAAGGTCACATCAGTTCATCTTTCATTTGGTATTGTGAAAGGGGGGGAGGGATCACATTTACAGGGTCGTCCATCAATGGTTCCACTCCCTAGGCACCCAGAAAAAGTATTTCTTCCCAGTCTTCTCCCCTCTTGGCTTAGAGGATGCACACTCTTATCCATGTGAGCAGGTTTTCTCCTGAAGGAAGGGATTTCCCTTCAAGTTCCTGGTATAGATGAGCATCGGCAGAATCTTGCTAGGGAATGTGATATGTAGTTGCTAAATCAGCAAAAGGTACAAAAGTTTCATGGTCAAACAACTGACCCCAGGTAGACAAGCCCTTGGAATCCCAACATGTAAAAATACCTAACTGCAGTCCTGCAATGAAGCATTGTTCGTAATAGGAGTATAACAGGAATAGTGACCCTCTGCATCAAGAAAGAGGGAATCCAATAATAGAAAGTGGATAATATTGAGGGACATAAATTCAAAGAGATACTTTGCAAACAACAAGGCAGCCACATTACATGATGTAGTTTCCTAGAACCTAAAGTGTTGTTGAAAATGAACCCACAATTTATATGGATGGTGCTAGAACCATTCAATGGCAGCCTTACCCTGGGCATACCTGTAGTACCAAAATAAATTTTGGGCCCCAAAATGCCTCTATGAAGAAGGGCACGTGGTAACCAGGGCTGCTTAATTCAGAGAGGAATGCCCTAGGCAAACGTAATGGGAGAACCTGGAACAAACACATTTATATGAGGGGGGACAGCATTCATTTTCATAGTTATTATATCAAACCAGTACAAATCTATCAAGTCCCAGCGTTCCAGGACTCTATAAATCTCTTGAATAAGGGTCAGATAATTGTTGGAAAAAAGGTCAGAATACTTTTTTATTAATGTGACTCCAAGATAACGGAGCCCTGATCGACCCACTTAAAAGGGAAAGAAGCTTTTAAAGCATCTGATCTCTCCTGAGATAGGTCAAGAAGCTATAAAAAGTAGAGGGAAGAGTCCTTCATGAAGAATGTATGTGAGGACTTTGGAAACACAAGAGGATTTGTTTCATGCCTTTAGCAATATTTGAGAGAATTTGCATCATCTGACTTGGGAAAAGGACTTGGGAGTTCAATATCCAGAGCATGTCTGGATACTTTGGAAGAAGCTGTGACTAAGAGCTCTTTTGCCATTAACATAAAGGAAGATGAGATTGAAGTTTTATACCATTCAGGTGACCCTGAATTTCTGTTCCTCTCCTCCCCCCTTCTTCCCTGCCTTTCACTTGAGCACTGTGGAATGCCCGCTCTATCTGTAACAAGCTTTCCTACATCCATGACCTCTTTATCTCTTGTACTCTCCATCTGCTTGCCCTAACTGAAACTTGGCTTTACCCTGAAGACTCTGCTTCAGTCGCAGCCCTATGCCATGGAGGTTATCTTTTCTCCCATACTCGCCCAGTCGGCCGCGGTCGAGCTACTACTTTCACCCTCTTCTAGATTTCAACCTCTTCTTCCACCTCAGTCTCACTGTTTTTCTTCCTTCGAAGTCCACTCCATCCGTCTATTTGCTCCTCTGCCTCTCTGAGTAGCAGTCATTTATCGACCCCCTGACTAGTCCCTTTCTTCCTTTCTCACTGACTTTGATGCCTGGCTTTCCTTCTTTCTTGAAACTTCATCTCCTTCCCTCATTCTTGGGGATTTTAACATTCATGCTAATGATCCCTTTGACTCTTATGCTTCTCAGTTTCTTGCTTTAACATCTTCTTTCAATCTTCAACTGTGCGCCACTGCCCCCACTCACTAGAATGGCCACTGTCTTGATCTTATCCTCTTCTCAAACTGCTCACTCTCCAGTTTCTGTGCCTCAGCTGTTCACCTCTCTGACCATCATCTGATAACTTTCACACTTACCCTCTTCCCCAGGCCCGTCCAATCTTAACCAATACACTTAGGAATCTTCAGGCTATTGACCCTTCTACTCTGTCCTCCAGTGTTTCAAATCTCTTCTCTACCACTATGTTATCCAAGTCTGTCAATGAGGCTGTCTCTGCTCTGGATACTCTCGCTCCTCCTATTCCCCGTTCTGTAAAATGTACCAAACCCCAGCCTTGGCTGACCTCTAGAATCTGCTATCTACGTTCCTGTGCCCGCTATGCCGAACACCTTTGGCTGAAATCCCGTGCCCATGCTGACTTCATATATTTCAAATTCTTGCTGACCTCCTTCCAGTCTGCTCTTTTACATCCAGTTGACAAATTCTCTTGGCTCAAACCCTTGACGTCTCTTTCCCACACTGAACTCTCTCTCTCCTCAAAGTGCCTTCACCTCCAAGCCCCCCCCCCCCCCCCTTCACTCCCCCGCCCCCAGACTCTGGCTGAGTTCTTTCATGATAAGGTTCACAAGATTAAACTTGAATTCTCAACCAGGTCACCTCCACCTCTCCTTCCCTTAGTCTATTCTCTCAACCCTCCAACCCCTGCCTCCTTTTCTTCCTTTTCTGAAATCACTGAAGAGGAAACTACACATCTCGAAACTAACTACCTGTTCCTCTGATCATATTCCTACCCATCTACTTAACCCTATCTCTCCTACTGCCATCCCTTTTATCTGTCATATCCTCAACTTTTCACTGTCCACTGCGACTGTTCCTGATGCCTTCAAACATGTCATAGTCACACCACTCCTTAAAAAACCTTCATTGGACCCTACCTGTCCTTCCAACTATCGCCCCATCTCCCTCCTCCCTTTCCTATCCAAGGTACTTGAACGTGCTGTTCGTGTGACTCTGGGCAGGTCACTTCTCCTTTGCCCCAGGTACAAAATAAGTACCTGTAAATAATATGTAAACTGCTTTGATTGTATCCACAGAAAAGTGGTATATCAAGTTCCATCTCCTTTCCTTTCCCATGAGGGGAGGGATAGAATCATAAAGTGTTGGGGGAGGGGAAGACATGCTTATGATTGAAATCAACAGTATCGTGTTATGTTCCAACATTGCATCATATATCTGCCTATATGAGGCTGGCAAGGCAGCAATTTGCTGACTGCCCAGTTTGTGCTGCCAATGTTTAATCATGACAAAAATGGAACCTGCATATAGTGCCAGATACAACTCTGGATGTCTTGTTGGGTAGACTGAATGGATCATATGGGTCTTTATCGGCCAACATTTACTATATTATGTTACAAGCATCTTTATACAGAAAACCAGCTCTCAGTTGCACCTTACTTCACAGTTTCAGCTTCCATGCTTTACAAATAGGTCCACCATCTATAACTAATAATATCATGTGAGACGGATAAATGCCTCAAATTTGTAATATAATCCTTCAAACAAAAGGTTTACTGCCCTAATATCTCCAGGTGCATTAGTACATTTTTAAAACACCCATGACCAACCTACTGCAGTTTACAAAAAGGAAATCCAAGGGTTGTATTGCCTAATATACAACCCAGACCTAGACAAGCTGAGAAAAATAATTAAAAACAACATTCACTACTCCTGGAAGATGACTCACCAAAATAAATATCCCTCCCTCTTTTTTCCACTATTTGTGTCCTGGCTTTGCATGATTTTGCTTTGCAGTGAAGTAAACTGTGTAAACATTTATTACTTCAAAGTGTATTTTTACGAAGTGACTTTGCAAAGCTGCTCTTCATACAGAAAATAGAAGAAAAAATACTTGAAATTTGGCATATTTGTGTGTTTGCAGGCATTTTACACTGTTTCTCATGTGACATGCACTTTGCCTTCTATTATATGAGTTTGAGGGAGTCTTTAGGATGCTGCCCTTCCCCTTAAGGATACTCCCTCACAGTGTTAGAACCACCTTAAGATCCATAATCTCACCCAGGGGGGAAGTGACATAGGAGGGGTGGAGCCAGAAGAGCAGGAACCAGGAACTATAAAAGCTAGGGGCACATCCAGGTTTAGGTGGCCCAGAAGGAAGCAGCAATGTCCCAGGGCATATAACTCCACCACCTATGTGTGAATTGCCGCTGCTACAGTCAGGTAAGCCAAGCCTCATTTGGAACCTTGCAGCTTGTGTATTTAGTCGTTCGTACTTGAGGAACCAGGCCCAGGACAAGTGGGGAGTGTGCTACAATGCTGAGAGACAGTATGACATACAGTGGCCCTGCAAGATCAGGCCACACAAGAACTTGGTTGGATTATGGGCTACTTTTATGTTGTTTCTGTTTCTTCTATCTCTGAATGGAACAGAGCCCTGACCTACAGCTTTAATAAATGTTACTTTTCATTGCCTTCAAATGCTGAATGATTCTGTCTTACTTGGGCTCCGGGACCGCACTCGTTCGCCTTACTATAATGAGGCTTTTAATATAAGTAGATCCTATTCATTCTCCTCTTCTAATGTAAAATGTGGAATGGAGCAGTAACCTAGTAGATAGAGCATCAGGCTGACGAACAGATAAGCGAAGACCAAATTCCACTGCTGCTCCCTGTGATTTTGGGTGTCACTTAAGGGCAGATCTATAACTGGGCACCCTCCTTTTAGATACTACAATGCTGCACAGGGAGCACCTATTCTATAATGCCATCTGAGCACCCAGAATACTAGTGTAAATCCACACTGGCACAACTAAATGTAGGTGAATTCATTTATGCCAGGTGTAAATGGGTGCTCCTAAGTGCAGCATGCAACACTCCAAACTTAGGGGTCCTTTTACTAACCTGCAGTAAAAGGGGGCCTGCGCTAGCATGTGTTTTTTGACACATACTGAGGCCCCCTTTTACTACAGCAGGTAAAAAGCTTGCCATTTGGGGGGAAAAGAAATGGCCATGCGGTAAGTGAAACACTTACTGTACGGCCATTTCAGTGGGGAGCCCTTACTGCCACCCATTGAGATGGCAATAAGGACTCCCGCTCTAACCCGGTGGTAACTGGGCAGCATGCAGCTCTGCCCATTTACCACCCATGTCCCCTCATGTTCTGCCTACATGTGCACCCCCTTGCATTTACATGCTATAGCACATATGTGTGCCCTTATAGAATAACTCATAGTGCACTTATATCCTTGACACATTTTTTTGCACACTCACATATATGCAAGGCATGCGCAACTGAACACACTCATTTATAGAATTGCCTTTTGAACCCTCCAGCTCTATGGAACATATATCTATATATACCCAGTTAGTCTATAAAGGAAAATAGGCTCCTACTTCTCTTTATAGAATAGGTTGCAAATAGGGGCCCCTTTGTGGAATTGCCCTTGAACATTTGCATGTGTAAATGAATAGAATACCGGCATGTATACACATATGTTACATTACTGTATGTTTCTTAGATTTTCCAAACACCTACACAGTTCTTTGCAGATTACAATTCAAGAAACTTGCTATCCCAAGGAATATCAAACAATAAAAATAGGAGATAAATCAAAATACAGAAAGTGCATGCATGTTAATGCCAAAAATCCACCTAAGAACTTTAAATACATGTATCTCTTACACAGCTCATATTTTACAGGTAGGCATACACATAGGCAGAGTCTGCGTAGTGCATGGCCAGGACTCATACTTTTGCACATCATGTATAGAATATTATAAGTTGCGTGTGTATCTCTGGCATTTAGATATGAACATTTACACCAGCTCTGTGGCTTACTTGAATATACCTAGTTCTGCTAGTATTCTATAAAGTGAAGTAGGCGACTGCTTTCCCTTATACAATATATGCACATAGTGCCCAATGATAAAATGACCTTTATGGGGGTCATTCTGTAAAATAGGCACAAATGTTTACATGTGTAGAGGAGTAGCTTAATGGTTAGTGCAGTGGCCTGAGATCCAGAGAAAATGTGTTCAATAACCACTGTACCGCCTTGTGACTCTGGGCAAGTCAATTAACCCCCCCCCCCCCCCCCCCCCCCCCCCCCATTGCCTGAAGTATAAAATAAGTACCTATCCTGCTTATAATCGAACGAAAAAAACGCCCAAGAGCCGACCTAAATCGGGAGATGGACGTTAATCTCACAAAAACGAGTAAATCCATATAATCGAAAGCAATGTTTCAGTGCGTCCGTGTCGCTCGTACGTGGACGTAAAAACGCCCAAATAAGAGGCGTGTCGGGGGCGTGTTAGGGGCGGTGATACGACGTGGACGGGTACAACGTATAACGAATAGCGAAATGGCTCTGGTTGAGCGGGAAGATGGGCGTAATATGATGGACCCGAAATAAAAGCGACCAGAGCAAGGGGGAAAGCGTCTTGAGACCCATTAGCGATTGTGTGTAGTTGGAGAGTGGCGATATTGTTGGTGGAAGAGCGGAAGTGGTGGTTGCAGAGAGAAAGCCGAGCGTGTTGAGTACCTGTGACCGTCGTCTGTGTGCCCTGCCTCTTTTTGTGTCTTACCCTTTCACCGTTCCTTACTCCTACTCCTTTGCTCCATCGCCCCCTTCCCCTCCCCCTCCCCCTATCCCTCCCCATTCACTCTTCCCACGTGTATACTCTATTCCCTGACCTCTGTTTGTCTCTGTGTGCCTGTACTGTTTGGCGAGTGAGTGGCCAGAGGGCGTGGTGGCTGGAAGTGACAGATCTGTGTGTGTTGCTGTTTGTTTGACTTCTAGTCCTAATACTTGCACTGGTGGTGGGGATATGGATGCACTTAATGCACTTGTGGCATGCATGCTACACGAAGAGGCCACCCACCGCAGGAGGTATTCACGGCCCCGAGTGTTTAGGCCCCGCACCACCTTCCTACAACTCACTGACCAGCAGTGTCTAACAAGGTTCAGGTTTGATAGGGCCACCATTCGTCAGCTGTGCGAGCAGCTGACACCCCTCCTTCAGCCCCAGACACGTAGGAATAACCCCATCCCTGCCCACCTCAAAATCACTTCCGCTCTCTCTGTCCTGGCCACTGGCAGTTTTCAATCCGTATTAGCTGCTAACACAGGCCTCACCCAGGCTTCTATTTCACACTGTCTCACCCAGTTCCTGGATGCCTTCATAACTCACACCTCACACTACATCACTTTCCCCACCACCCCCCAGGCCCTGCACAACAACATGGCCGCCTTCTATGCTGTTGCTAGATTCCCCTCGGTCATCGGTGTGATAGACTGCACACACGTAGCCCTCAGACCCCCCCGGGCACACGAAGCCACCTACAGAAATAGGAAGGCATTTCATTCTATGAACATGCAAGTTGTATGTGATGCCCAGGGGGAGATATTAGACGTGTGTGCCAGGTACCCCGGCTCCAGCCACGATGCCTACATCCTACAGCACTCGGGCATCTTCCGCAGGTTCGAGCGAGGGGAGTTCATTGGTGGATGGCTACTAGGTAAGTGCAACATGCATGTACCACCCATACTAGACCTCCTCCACTGGGCAACCCTCCGCCCTGGCTTCCTCCACCACAACCCACTATCCAAATCCCCCCGCCCCCCCTGTACCTGCTCCAAGCGATACACACTCATCTATCTCATTCTGCTTTTCTGCAAAGGTGACCGAGGCTACCCGCAGAGGACATGGCTCATGACCCCCCTGATCCACCCACAACCAGGGGCAGAAGAAACCTACAACAGGAAACATCGCAGCACCCGGGGGATCATTGAGCGCACCTTTGGTTTATTGAAAAACCGCTTCCGCTGTCTGGACCGGTCTGGAGGAGAGCTGCTCTACAGTCCAGAAAAGGTGGCCAAGATCTTTGTGGCGTGCTGTATGTTACACAATTTGGCCCAGCGCAGAGGACAGCCTCTCCCAGAGGAGCCACAGCCACCACCAGAAGAGGCCCCAGATGAGCTGGAAGAGGAGCCCCCTCCACCCCCAGCCCACAGAGCAGAGCTCAATGCCTACCAGCTTGGCGTAAGAGCAAGACAAAGACTCATTGAAACAAGTTTTAGGTGAATGTAAGTGAACATTTATTTTGTACATACAGTGCATATGTGTTTGGTCAACCCCACCACCACCACCACCACCACCACCCCCCTCCCACACCCACCCCCCTCCCACCAACCCTCACCCTACAGCATGTCCCATCATTTTCCCCTTCCCTTCCCCCGTCCCCTCCTACCCCTCCCACGCCCTTCCTTTGCAGCTGGTGCTGCATGGGAAGTCTCTTCTGAGCTGCTGCTCCCAGTGTCCTCCTCCCTATCCCCACGGCAGCCTGCGGCTTCGGCTGCACCGTGGAAATCGGGCCACCTTCTTGCTTCTAGTGGTCTGGCCACAGGACCCAGAATGGGAGCAGAATTCGCGGGTGCTGCAGGAGTGGGTGCGGAGGCTGAGGAGCGCAATGCCCACCTCTTAGCTGGTGGTTGCTGGTGGTCAGTGGAGGAGGATGTTGATGGCAGGGGCTGCTCCAGCAGCACGGGGGCTGGAGTAGGCGCGGTGCCCTGAGGGCGCAGGTGTTGGATGCTCTGCTCCAGCCGTCTCAGTTGCTGGAGCACCTCCTGGTGGCCTTCACGGTGCGCCTGGAGGAGTTCCTGGTGTGCTCGCTGCTGTGCCTCCAGTGCTTGGCGCTGCAGCTCCAGTTTCTGCTGGCGGTACTCCTCCAAGCGCACGTTGTGGCGGAGTAGCTCCGTGGCCAGCCGCAGGAGTTGCCTCCTTTGGCCGGATGGCCTCTGGCGGGGAGCTGGGCCCTCCTCCTCCTCAACAAAGTCCTCCGGTGCTGGAGGTGCGGCCTCTGCTGGTGCAGGTGGTGGTGGTGGTGGCAGAGGCTGGACAGCTGGTGCAGGTGGTGGTGGTGGTGGTGGCAGAGGCTGGACAGCTGGTGGTGGTAGAGGCTGGACAGCTGGTGCAGGTGGTGGTGGACGCGGAGGATGCACAGCTGGTGCAGGTGGTAGAGGCTGGACAGCTGGTGCAGGTGGTGGTGGATGCGGAGGATGCACAGCTGGTGCAGGTGGTGGAGGCTGGACTGCTGGTGCTGCAGGCTGTGGAGGTTCAGGCTGGACGGATGGTGTAGGGCGTTGGCCTTGCAGGCCACTAGGGCCAGCCTCCTCTGAGTCTTCACCTGTATAGCACAAGAGTGAGGAATAGTGTTGGTGCAAATAACCCACTTTTGTCTTTCAGCATTCATATACATTGGTATGTCCCCCAACCTGATGACCCAGCAAAGAGATGAGATGGTGAGGAGGAATGGAATTGACACGGGTACGAAAGAGAGAGGCCCGCAGGCAGCTGGGTAGAGGTGGTGGATGAGCAGCCAAGAGAAGGACACCACTCACAACGTTGTGCACAAGCTGTTAGTTGTATAATTGTTAAATTGAACAACATTGCAGCATGTGTTGTGTTACTACTGACTTGCTAAACTGCATAGAACTGCTTTATGACCCCCATTACAGGCTCCTTCAGTTGAATGCATGTGGCCCACACTCAGTAGAGCACAGAGGTCACAGGAGGAACTAGGAGGGAGTAGTAGGGAAGGACGGCCCCCAGAGTTCTGCCACAGTAGTAACCTACACACACCCATAGGAGCCAACTGGAAAGTAGTATTGGGGGTGCTAAGCCCAGTGACCAACACTCCTCCCTGCACAGCTACATGATCTTTCCTCAATATTGGGGGTGCTCACACACACACACAGCACCCACCCTGTCTGCTTGCTCCTATAACACACATGACCACAACCACTACTCAAATAGAGCTTACAATTAATTCTATAAATATGGGCACACAGGACAAGTAAGAGGAAACCCAATGACAATGGTAGGGATAGGGAGTAAGGGTAGAGAGCTAGTGAGTAGGGGTTACCAGGTCAAAACAGCATCATAAAGGTGGCCTGTTACTATACATAAAGACAGCCAGAGATACTCCCCCCCCACACCTATCTCCCTCCCTCCTCCTGCCCCCCACTCCTCACCTCCCTCCCCCTGACCCCAACTTCTATAACACAAGTGTACTGCAGCACAACAGATACCCCAACTGCATAATGAAACACCTACCTGAGTCCTCAGCCTGGCCCGAGGTGTCCATGGAGCCAATCCCGTGGATGCCCTCCTGGGGTAGGAGGGAGTACACCATCAGCTCCATGGGTGTAAGGTTGGCAGTGTCATTGCCTGGGGGATTGGCCCCCGCCTTCCTCCGAACATCCCTCCTCAGCTTCCGCCACTTCCTCTTGCAGTCCTCCACGTCTCTCCCAGCATGGAAGACAGCATTCAGGCTGTCCCGTACTGCCTCCCATTCCCGCTGCTTTACTGTTGCTGCCAGCCTCTGCCCTGTGGGAGCAAACAGACTCCGGTGCCGCTGTACAATTTCTTGCACCAGGAGCTCCACCTCTGCCTCGAGAAAATTACCCTTCCGGGTCGGCGGCATGCGTGGTGGCATTGTACCAATGGGATTTTCGAAAATACGGAGTGGGCGTTTATATGGGCGCCAAGAATGCCCATTGAGACGGGGGAATAGGCGATTCTGATATGGGCGTTTCTTTTTCCATTATACACATAATTCCTAAGCGTGCCCAGCTCAGATAGCGATTAGGAACACATGGTTTCGATTATGAGTAGTAAAGTATGGGCGTCTCCACCTGCCTTCCCTTTCTTCATTGCCATTTTACCTGCCATTTCCTGCACTGAGACCTTGCCGGTTGTTCGTAATAATCATTTACAGGGTTTTACCCTCACTTAGCATGCTTGGGTACACCTGTGTATTTAGGGGGGGGGGGGAATTATTGTTGGCCCTCAGCCACCACGCCTTCCGTTTCCTCTCTTCCACATCGCCTGATGCTCTCTTCCTTTCTCCCATTCTCTCTGCCTGGTTGTAGCAGGCAGTGTGTGGGGGCCACGAATTTGCTACACTCACCCCAAATCATGCACCCCTCGGTAACGGTCATTTCAATCAGGGAGATGTGCAGCTAATGTTCCAGAAGATAAAAGGCGCACTACACAGTCTTGAAACAGACGTTCATGGTAAGCTCTCATTTGTCTGCCACCTCTTCTCTTTGTGCTCATAGTCAAGGAGTGTGCATTCACTGTATGTATGTAGTCTGGAGTCAGATGTTAGGTAGCTCTGTTTTCACCAGGTTCCTGTGCACTGTACTGTGGGGTTGGCAGGTCCTCAGTGGTGTGGGCCAGCTGTTGGAGGTGCTGTATTGGTTCCCGGTAGGTTCCATCTTCCTTGTTTATGTGGTGTACCCCAGTCCCCATTTATGAAGTGGCCACCCATTCTCAAGGTCCATAGGCGGGGGAGGGGAGAATGATTAATGCAATGGATGTGTATAGCACATTATGGAACACCTTCCTAAATTGCTCCATAGGTAGTAGGGTAGGGAACATGCACATTACATTGTTTTTAATCGGTAGCCTGGACAAAATGATCGAGGTGGCTACAGGTAGTGCCACTGAGGCCTATGACGTGGTGGTGAGGGAGAGGGGTGTGTGTACAGGTACCAACCCAAAGTAACTGGTGGTGGCTAAAGCCTGGTGGCTGCTGTGGCCTAGTGGTTAGAGCACCAGCCTTATAATCATAAGGTTGCTGGTTCAAATCCCACCTAAGGCAAGTCACTTCAGGGACAAAGTTTGTCACAAACCCAGAATACTTGAATGTAACACACCTTGATCAACTACTGGAGAAAGTGTGATCACACCTGCAAATAATGAGCACCATTTTTATTTGTGCCCTTCCCTAACACAAGTATTACATTGCAACTGTGATGAAGTAACCATCCATCTATTGGGTTTCCCATTGTTTCCCTTTTGCTCCTCAGCATTATATACCATAGCTGATGTATTCAATGTGAAAATATGAGCCAGCTGTTTGTAGGTCCTTCTTGGGCCCCCCCCCCCCCCCCCCCCACCAATGTGGCTTGTGGGTAAGGATATGTGTCCATCAGACAGCAAACACTGTGTATGTGGTACCTGGAGTTATGTGGAAGTGTGTACCTGGCAGATCACACGTGGTACAATATTCATCTCTTATTGATGGCACTCTGTATTGTGGGTCAGTATGGTGGAGGGGAGGGAGGAAGGGAGAGAGAGATGCTGGCTGGCCATTTTTATTCATGAACACAAATATCCAGCCAGCCTCCCCGGCCCAACCCCCCTGCACATATATAGCCATGCAGGTTGGAATGAACAGGTGGCGTTCTGTCTGGCCAACATTCTCAGACATACATCACCTTCTCATTCACACAGCACATTTAATGCTATGCATATTGCTGCCTCCTTCCTCTCAACTCAACAGCACCATTTGGTGATATGTAATGCACAAGGGAGACAAACACACACACACACACCCTGATAGTTATATTATAACAAACATTTATTTCCCCCCCCCACCCCCACCCCTACAAAATAACCCCAACAATGCCCCCCTCCCCCCCCACAACTCCCCACACACCCCAACAATTCCCTCCCCCACCCCCACAGAACCCCCACAGAACCCCAACATTTCCCTCCCCCCACACACACAACCCCAACAATTTCCTCCCTCCCCCCACACACACAACCCCAACATTTCCCTCCCCCCACACACACAACCCCAACAGGCCCCCCCTATTTAAATTAAGGGCGGCCACGCCCTCTTAGTAAGGCCCTCTGTAGCAGGGCAATGAGCAGCCCCAGCAGTACCCTTAGTGGGCCCTGGAGCTGCTCATTGCCCTGCCGTAGGGCTGTCACCTCCTGCAGCAGCTGTTGCTGGCCAACTAGAAGTTGCTGCTGGCCAACTATAAGTTGGTGCTGGCCATCTACCAGCTGCTGCAGGAGGCGCACTACCGTAGCCGGGCCAAAGGCTGGAGGTGGGCCAGGGGACACGGAAGATGGCCCAGGGGATGGAGGTGGGCCAGGGGACACAGAAGCTGGCCCAGGGGATGGAGGTGGGCCAGGCGATGGCGCTGCAGGTGGGGAGGGAGAGCCCTCATAAGGAGCTGCAGGTGGGGAGGGGTCCTCAGGAATGTCTATGATGAGGACTCCCTCCTCCGAGTCCTCCTCCTCCTCTTCTCCCTGGTGGCCCGCCTCCTGGCCTGGCTGCTGCTCCTCCTCCTCCTCCATGTGCCCCTCCTCCTGCTCCTCCTCCTGCTCCTCCTCCTCCTCCTCCTCCTCCTCCTCCTGGAGGTGGTGGCCCTCCTCATCCTGCCGCTCAACTTCCTGCTGGTGGAGCCCTGTGTATGTAAAAGGAGTGTGATTGAGATCAGTGCATACACCATGGCTTGCATAGTGCAGTAGCTGGGTGGCGTGAGGCAGGGGATGGGGCAGGGTGTGGTAAGGCGTAGCCTATGCCCACGGGGAATGAGCTGCATCAGATGACATGAAACAGAACCCTGGACCCTCCTCTGACACACACCACGCAGGACATGTGGGCATACCAAATTCATTGCTGACCAGCATGTTTGCATTGTGAGATGCAACGAGGGGTTGATGGGCAGTTGTTGTAGGAGTTATTGGGGGGGGGGGGCAGTGGGAAGGGTGTTGAGCACAATTCTTTTATGTGATTTAGGCCATAACATGCAGTAAAAGTAGGGCCTCAGGCACCTGTACCAGGACACAGTAATCAGCCACCACAATAAGGGGAATAGTAAAGTGTGGCATATCATCTCATTCATCTCGGGGGGATGGTCGGACGTTGCAAGCACGCTCATGGGAGAACCCCTGCAACCTGCATCCTTGATCTGGGACAGATATGGTATTACTAGGTGGCTATTAGGCACATGGGAAGTGATATTGTACAACACATTTGCTTTATTCATGAAATGTATGTAGTAATGTGTACAGGTGTCCTGTTTTTGAATACTTACGGCGAGCCCTGAGGTGCCTTCGCACCGCCCGGATGAGGTCGGGCCTCTCCCGCCTTACCCGGCGGAACCGCCTCCTTAGGGACTCGAGGTCCCGGTGGACTCCAAAGCGTCTGTAAGATATAAGTTTGTAGAGCAGGGGTCAGGGGTGTTGGTCCTTTTTGTCCTCTGCACACATTCATTTGCTATTCACATACCAGAGAGAGAGGGTCTACAGTGTTGGGGGGGGGGGCACCTCCATTGGTAGTGAATCATAGGAGCCACCTTTTTACCATTTTGGGGGGTGGAACCCCCAGTGGAGATGACCCCTCCCTCCATACATATTTGATATTGGGGGTGGGGTGGTGAAGCACCCACAGCAGCCACCGAGTTGGTTCCTATGCAGATGATGCCAGAGAGGTGGGCATGAGGCCAGACAGTACCGTTTGTATACATTATAATGTATGCTTGTTAAACTACTTTATATGTGTTATCATGACCATGTTATAAAGTATGGTATAGGTTTCATTGGTCTCATGCTTCCACTATTCGGAGGCGTTGTAACCCACTGGCTGCAAAGAGGGGTTGGAAAATGTGGCCTTCACATAACTAACGAAATTTTCACATAACACTAATAGCATAGTCACGATACTAACCTAACGAAATACATTCTTGTAGGGATGTGGGAATGGTGGTCATTTAAATAACATACAAATTATTAGTGATTGTGCATGTTCCTATATTACTCATGATCCTTGCATGGACACTCCAGTTACTGGTGGTAACATTGATGACGGAGCTGTTATATGTGTAGGTACAGGAGGGGAGGGGGGTTGGGCCATAACCTTACCTTTCTAATCGTTCCCGGATGCGGGACCAGGCTCGCATGGCCTGCAGCCTGGGGGGCAGGTGGTGGTGCTGTATGAAGAGGGTGTGGCGGTGCCTTACGCACAGCCTGACGAGGAGCAAACTCTCCTCCTCGCCAAAATTGGGCTCTCGCCTTTGTGCCATTTTTCCACGTGTTGGAAAAGAAGTGCCTTATATAGACGACCTTGCGTGAGGGACGTCGTTTCATGCACAGCTCCATATATGGATGACCATTCCATATATGGCCCCTATCAGCACGTGGACGCCCTCGTAAGCATAGACGTCTTTGACGTGCACATGCCTGCAGGAGTGTGAAACGTGCCTTATATAGATGAGTATGACGCACCCCACCCGACCCTTTTCACATATACACAATATGCATTTACTGCATGTTCAGTAGGTGTACAGTGCATGCAGATCCGGACATTCAGATGGGCACATATGATGAAAGTATGGGTGGAGCAGCATGATATGTCTGTAGTTGACACATATATGCGTTCCTCATATATTTCCGTACCCGGATGGCCTGAACAACATGTACTGTACTTGCGATACACCTTTGTACATTATTTTACACACCACGTGATTTGGTCATTTGCACCTGCAATAATCGACCATCTTAGGGCGCCCAATTTAGTCACGCTTCTGCGCTCGTCATTTGATTGTTTTCTTACAGGGATAATCGATTATCGAAAAACGCCCACACTATTTTTCCATTATACAGGTCTATTTTTGGACGTTATCGTAAGAACGCCCTAATTCGTACTTGGACGATCTTTCCATTTTGCCCCTCTATATATAATATGTAAACTGCTTTGATTGTACCACAGAAAGGCTGGATACCAAATGCTATCCCCTTCCCTTAGAATACCAGCATGTGCACATATTTGCATGAACATGCCAGATATGTGCTTGAGTACTATTCTGTAACTATGCAAATAGCTCCATTGTGTGTAATTTACAGGTGGGTATATGCACGGTTAGAATCTGGGCAACCACCATTACGGCAAATGTAAGCCACATTGAGCCTGCAAATTGTTGGGAAAATGTGGGATACAAATGCTACTAATAAATAAATATGCATGTAACTTACAGAATCAATGTGGGTTACCATTAAGACATGTTGTTTTACTATTAACCCCAATTATTAGAAACTGGATCTCATTGCATAAAATGGGACCTGTGCTAAAATAGCACAAGATAGTGGTAAAATGATATGTCTTAACCTTGGCCCACATTGATAGCTATGTCCCTATATGTTATATGGTGCACACGTATACCTCATCTCTGGTTACACTAGTATTCTGTAAAGGAATAGTGCAGATTTGCGTCCAACTTTCCTTTACAGAATATGTGCCTATATATAGGAACTCCTCCCATATGAGGAAAGGCTAAAGAGGTTAGGGCTCTTCAGATTGGAAAAGAGACGGCTGAGGGAGGATATGATTGAGGTCTATAAAATCCTGTGTGCTATAGAATGGGTAGAAGTGAATCGATTTTTCACTCTTTCAAAAAGTACAAAGACCAGGGGACACTCAATGACATTACATGGAAATACTTGTAAAACAAATAAGAGGAAATATTTTTTCACTCAAAGAATAGTTAAGCTCTGGAACAACTCTCCTTAGTTGGTCTACCAGTCAGCAAAGGTAAGTCCGTATATAAGTAATCTTCAAACCAGCTGTTCAGTCATTATGTCTGTTTAATACATCACTCAAGTCCAAACTTCTTTTGTATTCCAACCATCTTGAACTTTATTCTTATCAAATATTTTTGAACTTATATCAAAATGCTGTAAAACGCTTTTCATCTTTCACATAATTACAGAAAGTGCAGTACATGGACGCCTCCACCTACATGCGGCATGTTTCACAATGCGCTGCCTCGGTGTGGTCCACAATTCAACTAAAGTGCAAAATATTCTTTCCACATAGCATCGGTGTCTGCCATCTTACAAGATTTTGGCGGGGTTTTTTTTCACAGAGGGCGTTCTGTTTGATTAAACGGACACTCACAACGTAGTGGGCAATATGCCCTAACTTCGTGGTTCATTTCCATTATTCCATATTGTACACATAAGAACTGTTCTGACCCCTGAGGCAGGCATTTGAACGCCGAAACACGGTCCATGTCGGGTCATTTTCAGATTAAAGGACGACCGTTATCTCTATCCTGAAGGCCCAGTGTTGCTTTTTTCTGTTTCTGTTTATGCTTGTATGCTGGTTTTGCCCTCTCGTCTGTGACTGTGTATAAGTTTAGCCCAGGGAATATCATCCGATATAGACTATGTTTCGCTATATATTTTTAAACAATGTCCATGCCTGATTTAAAGTCCTAACATTTTATGGCCGATTCTTGTAGCTTCTTTTTAACCATTTTCCTCATTTTATTATAGTCAGCTTTTCAAAAATTAAATGCTGTTTCAGTAGGTTTCCTTCACTCCAGATATTAACTCAAATAATCATGTTATGATCACTGTTTCTCAGCGGACCCAACACCCTGCATTCCACTAAGGACTAGATCTAAAATAGGTCCCCTTCTTGTTGGTTCCTGGACCATTGCTCCAAGAAGCGATCATTTATTATGTCTAAGAATTTTACCTCCCTATTGCTCCCTGATGTAACATTTATCCAGTCAATATTGGGGTAATTGAAATCACAAACCAACATACAAGGACAATTCTACCAAACTATCTGTGTCACAGGGATTTCATGTCTATTACCCCCCCCCCCCCCCACACACACAAAAATATGCAAAAAAAAGACCTCAGTAAGAAAAAGAAGGCACACCTTTATCACACGCAAACACTTTGAAAATAAGGTGGCTTACATTAATCATCGGAGATTAAAAACACTCTACATGTTTACATGTAAATATAATGTCAATATATCATGTAATAGTACCCAAACCATGCAGAATATAAAAAACAGAAGAAATCATCAAACATATGAAAACCCTGTCTTTTAAACCAACATCTCTCAGGCATAAACAGTTTTTAAAACGTTTTTATTTATCCAGTTTTAAATTTCCATTATCAAATATCACACTTGTACAGAAATAGAGCTTCATCTATATCAAAGGTAACTTAACCAAATCCAAAAAGAGAAAAAAATAGAAATACAAGTTCCCTATAATCCACAATTAAGGAAGTTCCAAGCATATAAAGGGATATAAAAATACAATCAAAAACTAAGAAGAAATTGCCATGTTGTGATAACAAGCTAAACCTTTATAATAATAAAACATTAACTAGTAACCACACTAGAGATTCCACCCACTTCTCTAACAGACAATCTTCTATCAGTCAATTACGATGGGACAAAAAAACATATCTTTGAGAATTAAACTTAACCATACATTTAAAAGGATATTTCAACAAAAAAAAATCCTTCATGCTGCAAAACCCCCAGGTAGCAAAAGAAGGAACTGCTTCCTTTTCCTCTTAGTCTCCCTAGACACATCAGGAAAAATCCAGACCTTTTTGTTGTAAAACAGTTTCTGTCTATGCTTCAAGTAAATGTTTAGCAGCCAGTCTGGTTCTGAAGCCAAGGCTGATGTCACCATTAAAGTAGAAACCGTTTTGACCTCTTATTCAGGTGCCTCCAAATACTAAGTTAAGTCTGCAACCAAAGCCTGCAGACTATTCTCTAAAGAAAATTCCTGATTCTCCATGGGATGTCGTTGATCTTAAGGAGAGGTTTTCACTGGCAAATAATATGTCTTAGTACATGATGGTATATTATCTCCAAAACTTCAATAAGATATTTCCTCCACATTTCTCGAGATGATGTTTACTTAGAACAAGGGAAATTCAAAAAAACACAATTTTGCTGCTTTAAGCAAATTTTCCACAAGTTCGTTCTTTCCCGTCAAATTAGTTATATCTTTAATCTTAGTCATTTGTACAGTTTTCAGATCTCCAGATTTCTTCTCAAAGTCACAAACACTCTGCTTTAAAGATTTTAGTTCAGCATTAACTTTTCCAGTTTGCTGTTGTACAATAGTGACGCTCTGAACTAATTTATTAATCTGTGCATTCATAGCCCTGGCCAGGTCTGAGAGAGCCTGCCAAATAACTTCCGAGGTAACACCTACTAGACAAGGAAACTGAGAAATCAAACCTCAGTTCAAATTGGCAGCTGCAGCTTGCGAACATATCTGCTGGTCTCTTGGGTGCTCCTCAAATGGTACTGAAGCATCAGCCAGTTCTTCAGTGGACAAAGCTCCATTTCCCAGTCCCAGAGCAATGATACTCCCCCTTACACTCGGAGCTGTAGTGACTTCCATCACAGGTACCGGCGCCGATGGTGCCAGTGAGATGTGAGCTTGAGGCTGAGGTGGTGGTAAATGAGCATCGGGACTGAGAATGACATCAAGGCCGAAGGATGCCTCTAGGTCTCCCATATCCTGTGGCACTTCCAGCCTGCCAGCTCCCAATAATGGTTGAGCTAAGTACCTTTGCAGAAATGTATCAGTACATCCCGAATCTGTAGGGACTACAGTTCGAGAGTTGGACCTGTTTCCCGCTCTTGTGCTTCCCCATCAAGAAAACTGCAGGAGGTAAAAAGAGGTTCAACAAAGATCAGTAAGCACCCGCCATCTTGGATTCACCTTCGACATCCCAATTCTGACACATATAATATTAGAAACACATAACCTGGACTGCATTTTGACATGGAATAGAATCAATTTCTCAAAGGTTTTAGCTGAAAATGATTTGTCATATGTCTCCCATCTCATTTATCTCAGAATTTAATATTTAATCTCATGGTCAATTATTTCTTGCAGTGTCATTTGTAGTTTGGCATTCAAACCAGTTCTTGGTGTGACCTTTCTGATGCTTCAGCAGAATTGCTTTAACAGTTCCTAAATTAGAGGATGCTTCTAAAATAAAGTAGTACTGTACGGAGGTAGTTGCTGACTAATTCTTTCCATGTTGGTTTGTTGCTATCTCTTTGTATGTTGACCTGTAGATGTACGAAGCATTCAGAACATGAGTCTGCATTCAATTAAGATTATCTAGGAAATCCAGTGTTAACCAGAGTTAGAGCAGCTGCGGAACCAAAGACTGACCACTGCTATAACACTTCCTTTGGAAAGGTTTTATGAAGCACACAGAAGCCAACAGCAGTTAGATTTGGAGCAATTATTTTTTTTTCTAACAGGTGCATCTGTGTGCAGTCTGAAAACCTTCCCACTTGGTAAACCTTCAGACCTGTCTCCTGTAGGCATACAGCTAAGAAGTTCCTCCTCATGTGTCAATATTAATATTAATGTGACTGTTTTCCTTTACTTGAGATGTAAAATAACATAGCTCATCCACCAGCTGTGCTCAATAATATCTCATGCATCACTTCACAAAATATAAGACAGTTCAATCAAGATGAGACAGATTTGACTGATTCTGGATTATTTCAGCATATTTCTATCGCTTATTTCATAATCATTGAACAATTAGGAGTTCAAACAATACATTGTGCATAGTATGTTACTGAAGTTGTTGTATGTATAAGAACAACAGATACTCTATACTCTTCTGTGGTTACAGTATTTTCAAAGGACAATAAATATGGAACATTTTGCATCTGAAATTTGCCCTGTCACTAATGCTTGTGATTAAATTAAATAAAACAAAACAATACAGTCAATGTTTGTTTTAAGTATCTTTTGCTCTCTGGCAGCGCTACATTCCTATTTTTTTTTTCAACATTGCCAGTTACTGCAGTTTGGAACGCTACCTGAATTAATCACTCAGCAAGGGTAAGGAGTCCACTGCTTGCCTAATCTGAGCATCAAAGAGCCATTATTCATTTTTATTTCAGTTCATAATCTAATTCCCATGTGAACACCCATCTGCAATGTACATCCCATCAAAGATAAGCGCATACTTACAGAAAAGTGTGTAGTTATATTATTCATTTATGTATGTGTTTACATATGCATGTAAGTGATTAGAATGTCAGCATTTACATACATAATTGCTGCCTAAATCTGAGTGGCTCTTTGTATGTAGAATTATCCCCTACTTAATGCCTACTATAAGATTGTCCCTTCATAAAAGTGCATGCAGTGAAATTTCAATTCTAATGCTACAGGCCCTAAATAAGCAAAAGTCTAAAATTTTAGTGTTGGGAGGGCCCGCCTCATTAGTTCCCTCAGTGGGTTGACTGTATGTTGTCCTCCAAGAGGTGAGGGATTTGGGATGGAGGTGGGATCAGGCCTTTCTTGGTGAGGCGCAAGTGTCTTGTACAGTCCGGTCTGCATATTATAAACTAAAACTCTTCACTGATTAAAGCCCTAGCTGTGAACCTATTTAGGTTGGTAGTGCAGATATCAGTGTTTCTTACTTTGGATTATTGTAATGCTGTATATGTGGGATTAACCAGGTGGCCTACTACACGGATTACAGGTAGCCCAGAATGTGACTGCTAGATTTATCTACTTGGTTCTGTGCTGGGCTTCAGCACATCCACTACTTGATTTGTTGCACCAGTCTAATCACAATTCAGAATACTGTGCATGACATTTACAACTCTTCATGACCCTAGATATCTGGCCTAGTAATTAGTGTCCTGTGCTCTGAAAAGCAATCTGCTCTCTAGCCAGAAGGGCTAATTGGAAGTTCCATCATTGCAAATCGTGCAGTGTGCTCATTGGAGGTTCAGAGCATTCTTAAGAGCAGCACCCATGCTATGGAACAAAATGCATCCTGAATTATGCCTACTGGACTATTACCAGTCTTTTTGTTAAGTACTAAAAACTTGGCTTTACCCATAATATCATAATAGTAGATATTGTTCTACACCTAACTTATACTGTCTCTGTGTAACAGATTATATGTATAAGGACCAGGTCCTTCCACTTCTGCAGTCCTCTGTAATTAGCCTTTACGAACACCTGTGTTCTGCTTTCTCCATCTTTTGGAGCTTTGTTATTGCTTGCCTCTGGGCTTGCTGGGAGGAGCAGAATTCTCCCCCCCCCCCCCTTTTCCAATTGCTCTCTTGAGGAAAATTGAGAGAGATGGTAGCTGTACCTAGGTCATAGATCCAGCATGTAGAGGGCTTTAACTCTCTGTGCTGCAGCAGTAAACTGCTGCTTGTTTTTTTCCTGTCAGGGTAGTAATCCATAGTGATTTTTTACCTGTTGTGGCTGCTGCTGTTGTGCTGTAGAGGCTAAAAAGGTTTTTGCTGTCTCTTGAGTATTTCATATTTTCTAGCCACTGACAGTTCTTCCTTTCTGAGTGAGGGGCTAATCACAGATACAGACTCACTCTGTATGTACAGAATCCCTAATCCAACTCAGCATAACCGTAAGCGAATGATTTGTTTTATCTTGTCATCAGTTGTATTAAATAAAGAATTGGATTACGTTTTGGAGTCTCCTCTTGTTAATCGCAGCCCAGGTTTAATTCTCTGAATAGAGTCGGTACTTAACACTGACTTAAGGCCAGAATAGTAGATGTGGAGTGGCATTTGGCTAGAATCGTCCAAAATGTGAGTGGTGAACATAATCATCCCAAAAAACATCTATCTTTTTGGTTCAAAAATTGTTTTTTTTTTCCCTAGATGTTTTGTGCTCAGGGCATTTTTCTTTTGGGACCATTTTAGAAATTAAAAAGTTCAAGAGAAAAACACCCAAAAAAAACAGCCATTGGGAAATCTGGGGCCATAGTTCTTAATAGACTGGCCACACAGACATCCCAGAAGAGTAGTGAGGCAGCCTGGTGGCACTGCAGTGGACTTCACATAAAAGCACCCAGGTACACATCTCACCATAACCCCCTTATTATATGGTGAGCCCTCCAGGAGCAGAAAAATGCCTACTGTACCTTACACTACTATAATAGCACTCAAGCTTCCAGGTGTCACCTATATGTGGATACAGTAGGTATTTATTGTATTTTGGCAGGCTCACATGTTCCACTACAAGTGTACCAGACTGGATGTGGATCTGGGTAGGCGCCTATACACATCCTATGTGCGTCAGTTTTGAACTACTGCATGGCCGGGGAGGGTAATTTCATTTTTAATGCCTGTCTGCTACACGCGCTGGAAAATAATTTTTATTTTGCAGCACACGACGCTAACCTTGCGGTAATCGGCATGCTGACGATTACTGCCCAGTTAACGCGTGAGACCTTACTGCTAAGTCAATGCGTGGCGGTAAGGTCACAAGCCCAAAATGGATGTGTGCCAATTTTCGTTTTGCTGCCTGTCCATTTTCATCCAAAAAACAGGCCTTTTGTGCAGATGTGCTGAAAAATTTACCTGTGCGCGTCCAATACACGCGTCTACACCAGTGCAGGCCATTTTTCAGCATACCTTAGTAAAAGAACCCCATAATAAATGACTGCTTCTTGGAGCAACTGGTCCAGAAACCGACAGAGGGAGCCATTTTAGATCTAGTTCTTAGTGGAACGCAGGGCATAGTACGGAGAGGTGACAGTGGATAAGCTAGGAAACAGTGATCATAACAGTCAATTTTAAGCTAATATCTAGAGTGAAGTCACTAAGGAAACCTACTCAAGCAGCATTTAATTTTTGAAAGGGTGAATATGATAAAATGAGGAAAATGAATAAAATGAAGCTAAAAGGATTGGCTGCAAAGTTTAGGACTTTAAATCAGTCATGTACATTGTTTAAAAATACCATCTTGGAAGCCCAGACCAGTTGCATTCAACATATTTTTAAAAAATGGAAAGAACAACAGCCAGCATGGTTAAAAGGTAAAGTGAAAGAGGATATTAGAGCCAAAAGAACACCCTTCAAAGAATACAAAAAGGACCAAATAAAGAAAATAAAAAGAAAGATAAGCACTGGCAAGCTAGCTGAAAAGCAGTGATAAGGCTAAAAGAGAATATGAAGAGAAACTTGCTGCAAAGTCAAAAACTCACAGTAACAACTTTTTCAAGTACATTAGAAGCAGAAAGCCTGTGAGCATAGGTGCCCGGTATAAGAGTTTCTCAACCAAGTCACCTCCACCTCTCCTGGAGGAGTGGCCTAGTGGTTAGGGTGGTGGACTTTGGTCCTGGGGAACTGAGGAACTGAGTTCAATTCCTGGCACAGGCAGCTCCTTGTGACTCTGGGCAAGTCACTTAACCCTCCATTGCCTGCCGCATTGAGCCTGCTATGAGTGGAAAAGCGCGGGGTACAAAAAGTAACAAAAAAAAAAACCCTCCTTCAACCCCTGCCACCTTTTCTTCCTTTTCTGAAATCACAGGAGGAAACTGCAGATTTTCTTTCCTCCTCCAAACTGACTACCTGTTCTTCTGATCCTATTCCCACCCATCTACTCAGCACTATCTCTCCTAGGGGAGAGGGGGAAAAGGGAATGGGGTTAAAGGGACTTGTTATATCACCTTTCTGTGGTTTTTGCAACTACATTCAAAGCTGTTTACATAGTATATGCGGGTGTTTATTTGTACCTGGGGCAATGGAGGGTTAAGTGATTTTCCCAGAGTCACAAGGAGCTGTAGTGGGAATCAAACCCAGTTCCCCAGGAACAAAGTCCACCTCACTAAGCACTAGGCTACTCCTCAACTCTTACTGTCATCCTTCTGTATCTCATATCCTCAATCTTTCACTTTCCACTGCAACTACTCCTAATGCCTTCCAACATGCTGTAGTAACACCACTCCTCAAAATCCTTCATTGGACCCTACCTGCCCTTCCAGATATCACCCCATCTCCCTCCCTTTCTTATCCAAGCTAATTGAACATGCTGTTTACCACTGTTGTCTTGACTTTATTTCATCTCAAGGTGTTCTTGATCCACTTCAATCTGGATTTTGCCTTCTACATTCAACTGAAACAACTCTTGCTATAGTCTCTAATCACCAGTTCCTGGTCTGATCTCTATTCTATCCTCATCCTTTTCGATCTATCTGCAGCTTTTGACACTGTTGATCACCACCAACTCCTTGATACGCTGTCCTCCCTTGGATTTTTGGGGTCTGTTTTTTCCTGGTTTTCTTCTTATCTTTCCCATTGCACTTTTAGTTTATGCTTCCACTTCTATCCCACTATCAGTTGGTACACCTCATGGCTCTGTCTTGGGACCTCTTTTCTCCATCTATACATACTCTGATCTCCTCCCAGGATTTTTAGTATTATCTTTATGCTGATGACTCCAAGATCTACCTCTCCACAACAGAAATTTCAGCAGAAATCCATGCCCAAGTCTCAGCTTGCCTGTCTGAAATTGCTGCCTGGATGTCTCATTGCCATCTGAAAATAAACATGGCCAAGACCGAGCTTCTTCTTTCCCCCTAAACCCACCTCCCCTCTTCCCCCATTCTGTATCTCTGTGGATAACACTCCCAATCTCCCTGTCTCATCAGTTCATAACCTTGGGGTCATCTTTACATTACAATAACAAAAAATACTACTCTTAATCATGGCAATAACAGAAAAATGCTATCCGTCTTAGATGTCTCAGAGAAAAGAGGACAGAAATAGTGCCCATTACTTAGCTTATAATCAGTCACATCCTCACATAAAGGCTTCCACAAATAGCTGAGTTTTTAAAAGCCTTTTAAATTGATGTACATCAGCACACAAACGCAGCTGTCCCACCAATGCATTCCACATCAGAGTCCCAGCTACTGAAAAAGCAGCAGCTCTTGTATCACAATATCGTATGTTAGCAACTGCATCTAAGGATATCTACATTGCAGTCACTCATCTTAAATGTCTTCCCAATTGGTACACAACAAGACTTTTTCTAAAATGTTGTGGCGTAGGCAAATATATAGCCTGATGAACAAAACATAAAACCTTAAACTGTATTCTATACTATAGGCAGTCAGTACAAACACTTCAAAATCGGTGTTATATGCATAGACCTTGAAAAACCAGCGAACAGCCTAGCCGCAGTATTTTGTAGCAGCTACAGTACCCTCATCCTGGCCTAGACATGCGAAAGTAGAGGGCATTGCAGCAATCCAGTCATGACAGTACTACACTTTGAATCACTCCTCGGAAATCATTAGGCAACATTGGTCTCGGCCTATATAATATTTATTTGATCAAGATTTTAAAAAAACTAAGATGACTTATCTCAGATACATCTTGCTGCAATTCAGTCCCCTCTCAACTAGTCTGGCAGCCATCTTCGTTTTGTTTGTCTCAGAAAATGTAATTCCCCTGACGCAGCAGGATAGGAATCAAAGAGCCTTTGTTGGGAATGGCATTACACTATGATATACTTGAGAAAGAATGAATTGCAGCAAGAAGTATCTGAGATAAGTCATCTTAGCTTGTTTGGTTGGGTCTGTTTTGAAAGCAGGTAAGTGACTGGATTTTTTTTCTAACAAGGGATCTGATTATATGGAATTGATTTTTACTACATACGGAATTGAAAGCTGAGACAAGTTGAAGATATTTTCTTCTAGGTGAGCAGTTATAATTATCATTGTGGTTAAAGTGGAGTTGTATGTTGGGTTGTTGTTTTTTTGCAATGATTGTTTTTCTCCACTTTTTTTTTGTAAGATATATATATATATATATATAGTAGTAGTATATATATAATTTAGATTTTTCTCACACCTTTTCAGTAGTAGCTCAAAGTGTGTTACATTCAGGTACATTGGATATTTCTCTGTCCCAGGAGGGCTCACAATCTAAGTTTGTACCTGAGGCAATGGAGGGTTAAGTGACTTTCCCAAGAAGATCACAAGGAGCAGCAGTGGGATTTGAACTGGCCACCTCTGGATTGAAAGACCAGTGCTCTAACCACTAGTATAGTTCGACCAATGATTGATTAGTTCTCTTTTATCCTGTTAGCTGTGACTATAAAGGTTTGATTGCTGAGGTGTTACACGTTGAGGTCTCCCTATTGGATGATGTATTGACCCCTCAGCTGCAGAAATATTAATAGTTACAGCAGTTTTTATAAGCTTATGTTTGGGTTTTTCCCTAAACAGTCTTTAGGATGAATTAGAAATTAGACTGAAGGTGGGAGGCTGTTGAACCTGCCACTTGTCAGATTTGATCACGGGGTGGGGGGTTGGGGGCAGGTGGCATTGGGGATTGAGAGAGCTGTTTTTTTTGCCATGTTTAGCATTTAGGTGGACTGATTTTCAGTCTGGTCACCAAAGTTTGGAAAAGCTGTTGCTGGATCTAAAACTGTGGTACCCAATTTTCACAGTTCAGTTGTTCTTTCTCCAAGGAAATGTGTGTGTTTCTGCCCACATCAATATGGGATAGCAAGGTCCTGTTCTGTGCCCACCATCTTCTGAAAGATTTCATCTGATTAAAAAAAAAAAACACTCCTGGTGGACTAATTGGTAAGGTCATGTCCTCCATAATTCCCACTCCTTTTGAAAAATATCACAATACCCTCCTTCAGAACCTACTTCTCTATACCTGCTCAGCAATCCCTGAATATTTAGTAGAGCAGAACAGAAGTGATCCCTACTTGTTTCTGCCCCTCTGATGCTATTTCCCAAAATGGCACCTGTTGACTTGGAGAAGAGAAATATGGCCTTTACTAATTAGCCCAACAAGGATTTGCAAAATGGTTTGGAGGGCCTTCTTTTCACATGTCAGCTCCTTTATATCTGTTCTCCAAGATTATCAGTTTGCATGTTAGCATACTGATGCTCCCAGGGAATGATAACTATACCCCTTGGAATAAGGCAACTTTCAAATTTTAGTGCAAGTCATGGCATTCCCTTTACATACTAATGAGCCACATTTCATGTGGCATCAAGCTTGCAAACCCAAAAACAAAGCACAGTGGTTCACATTAATTGCAACTTCTACATGTCTGTTCTGTTCCAGTTGTACTGCACTAATGCTTTTCAGTGCATACAAATGTGTTAGTGCAGCTAAATAGCTCCCCAAAGACTGGTAATCTAGCTGATCAAATTGAAACCAGCTAGATTTACAGAAATATATTACTAAAAACCTAGTTGATTAGGCTGAACTGATAATTCTCCTAAGATAAATGTCTTAATTTAGTTGGTCATCTTGGTTTCTCATGGGCAGTTTGTAAGATTATTTCTTCCTGAATTAACACCATAATTTCATTGATCTTTTAATGGAATGTGGGCCAGTTCTGGGTTATAGTGAGATGATTTTCAAAGGCATTTATGAGGCTGGCAGTGGCACTGACTTCCTAACTGTACTTTTTCTTTAGGCCAGTTATCGTATAACTTTGGCCACTTAATTCACTAAACAACCAGAGTTATGTGTTTAAAGGGGATGTAGCTAGGAGCATTCTAGGAGTAGATGAAAAGTTATCTGTTAAGTGGCTGAAAAATATAGCTTAATTTACCTGTCCACATAGAGCTGTACAAATAGCAGTCATTGCTTTAAACAGATAGTCATCCATTTAGTTATACATAGAATTTAATTTCAGCAACACCACTTGGACGGATAGTGCTGCTGGAAATCCATTTAACTTTAAGTGGCTAACTTATCTAGTTAAAGTTATGTACTGGCTATTGGACAGAAAATTTGCCCTAGTGTTCCTGTGCCATGTAAATCAAAGTGCTACAGTGAAACTAATAGCTCTTTGCTGTACTAAAACTAATAGCTGTTTTAAAATTATTATTATTATTTTTATAAGGTTTCAAAACAGAAATGTACGACGTAATCTGATTTAAAAAATCCACATCAAGGAAAAACAAAATACAATAACAAATCATCATAACTCAAGCCATTATTGAGAGAGAAAAAGAGAGAAATATTTTAAGCATGAATAATAAAGCTGGAAATCCTATATTCAAACAATAGTCCATCTTAACCCCACCGCAGATCACTAGTACAGTGGAGAAAATCTGTCTTGAAGGAAATATATAAGTAGAGGTTTTTTGCTGGGAAAATTTGAATTGATAGCAAGAAATGTGATATGTTTGCAATTTGTTAGTTGCCATTTTAAGAGTTATGATGACAGCATAGCAGAGATAGGATGGACATCAGAAGGAGTAAAATCGCAGGTTGATAAGAAGATGTGAATGATGTAATATATATGATAGTGTATGAATGAAGTGTCAGTGTAAATTATGCACTTGTTAGAATAATTATGATATGCATATTGAATTTATTTATTTATTTCTTAGGATTTATTTACCACCTTTTTGAAGGAATTCACTAAAGTAAGAATAGATCAAACGTGAGCAATAGGCAATTACAGCAGTAAAAAATATTCAAAACCAATACAATACTATTTACAATGTCAGCACAACACATAATAGATTATAATTGATAGTGAAGGGTAAAGCAAAGATGTAACATATAGATAGGTAAGAAAGTAGGAAGAATTAGAAAGTAAGGTGATTGATTTAAAGAAAGTTGCACATGAGGTCAGAGAAATGGTTAAATATTATCTCAGCAAGGGTAGGAGTGAATAAACATATCCTGCTGCAGTATATGCAGCCTGAGTCATTCCCTGTGTATGTGAGTGAGACTAACGAGTTAGTTACTTCTTCCATTAAAAGCCTGGTTGAAGAGCCAAGCTTTCACCTGCTTCCTTGTTCCCTGCTAAGCCAAGTCCCTTTCAGTATCCTATTCTAGCCAAGCCAAGCCCATTCAAGAATCCAGTTCCAGCCAAGCCCGTTCCAGAATCCGGTTCCAGTCAAGCCAAGCTCGTTCCAGAATCCAGTTCCAGCCAAGCCCGTTTCAGAATCCTGTTCCAGCCAAGCCTGTTCCAGAATCCAGTTCCAACCAAGCCAAGTCCGTTACAGAATCCAGTTCTAGCCAAGCCAAGTCCGTTACAGAATCCTGTTTCAGTCAAGCCAAGCCAGTCTCAGAATCCTGTTCCAGCCAAGCCTGTTTGAAAATCCTGTTCGAGAATCGTGAATCATGTTCCAGCCAAGCCTGTTTGAGAATCCTGTTCGAGAATCCTGAGTCATGTTCCTGCCTTGTGTATTGTCTTGCTTCTGTTTTTCTGTTGCCTAGCTCCTGCCCTGTCTTGCCTGTCTACTACTACTACTTAACATTCCTAAAGCGCTACTAGGGTTACGCAGCGCTGTACAGTTTAACATAGAGGGACAGTCCCTGCTCAAGGAGCTTACAATCTAAGAGACAAGTGAACGGACAGTCCGACTAGGTGTGCTTTGTCTTGTCTCTTTCAGTCTAGTCCTGTCCGGATCCAGTCCTTGCCTTGTCCTTGTCTTGCCCTTTTCTGGACCCAGTTTTAATCTACTTCCGTGTTTTGCCTTGTCTTGCATTTCTGGATCCCAGTCCCAGTTTTAATCCAGTTCCGAGTTTTGCCTTGTCCTGTCTGGGTTCCAGTTCTTGCCCTTTGTCAGGAGTAGCCTAGTGGTTAGTGCAGTGGACTTTGATCCTGGGGAACTGAGTTCAATTCCCACTTGTGACTCTGGGCAAGTCACTTAACCCTCCATTGCCCCTGGTACAAAATAAGTACCTGAATATATGTAAACCACTTTGAATGTAGTTGCAAAAACCTCAGAAAGGTGGTATATCAAATCCCATTTCCCTTTTCCTTGCCTCATCTGTATCTGGTTCTTGTGTTGTCCATTGTGTTTAGTTACCTCTGTCCTGCCTTGTTGAGTCTGTGCCAGCCCCGGTGATTTGTCTGCCAAAGCTCCGGCTTTGGTCCAATGGCTCACCATTCCTGACAGTTGTGACATTCCTGAAGTACAGATAGTCTTGTGTTAAGCAGAGCATTCCAGAGTGTGGGGGCTACTCCGGAGAAGGCTCGCTTGCGGTTATCACATCATGTAATGTCTTTTGGAGAGGGTGTGGTTAGTGAAAGTCCTTGGGAGGATCTTTCTGTCCTTGGTGGAATGTGGAGGATCATCCTATTTTTCAGATACTCAGGGCCATTTCCTTTCAGGGCCTTGAAGATCATACATAGAGTTTTAAATTTAGCCCTGTATTGTATTGGTAGCCAATGAAGTTTTTGCAAAAGTGGTGTGATATGGTCACGTCGCTTGCAACCTTCTGAGTCTTGCTGCTGCATTCTGAATCAACTGGAGCTGGTGCAGGCCCTTTGTAGTCAGACCATTGTATAGTGCATTGCAGTAATCCAGTCTTGATGTTATCATGGCATGTACAATTGGGATAAGATTTACCTTCTCGATGTAAGGAGAGAGGCAGCATAGCTGTCGCAAATATTTATTTATTTGTTACATTTGTATCCCACATTTTCCCACCTATTTGTAGGCTCAATGTGGCTTACATAGTACCGGAGAGGCATTTGCAGATTCCGGTGTAAACAAATACAAAGTGATGTTGTGGTAAGATAAAGTTCATGTGGTACAGCCACATTAGGGAATCGTACAACGGAAGAGTTGTGTTATGTCCATTACGTACTTTAGTTTTGTTGTGTTGCAGAGATCAGGCATTTATGTTGGATTGGTAGGGTATACCTTTTTAAACAGTTTAGTTTTTAGTTTTTTCCAGAAGTTTAGGTGGTCGTACATAGTTTTCAAGGCTTTTGGTAATGCGTTCCACAGTTGTGTGCTTATGTAGGAGAAGCTGGATGCGTAAGTTGGTTTGTATTTGAGTCCTTTGCAACTTGTGTAGTGCAGATTTAGGTACGTCCGTGTTGATTCAGATGTGTTTCTAGTTGGTAGGTCGATCAAGTCTGTCATATCCCGGGGCTTCACCGTAGTGAATTTTGTGAACCAGGGTGCAGATTTTGAAAGCAATGCGTTCTTTGAGTGGGAGCCAGTATAGTTTTTCACAGAGGGGTTTTGCGCTTTCAAATCGCGTTTTTCCGAAGAGAAGCCTAGCTGCCGTGTTTTGAGCAGTCTGAAGTTTCTTTAATGTTTGTTCTTTGCATCCCACATAAATTCCATTGCAGTAGGCTACATGGCTTAGTACCATTGATTGTATCAGGTTGCGAAATGTTTCTCTCGGGAAGAATTGTTTCACGCGTTTGAGTTTCCACATTGAGTGGAACATTTTCTTTGTTGTGGATGTCACTTGGTCTCTAGTGTTAGGTTGTGGTCCAATGTCACGCTGAGGATTTTCAAGCTGTCTGAGATAGGGAGGGTGTAATCTGGGGTGTTGATAATTGTGGGGTTATCCGCGCTGTGTTGGGATGAGAGGATAAGACAGTGTGTTTTTTCTTTGTTGAGTTTTAGTTGAAATGCATTTGCCCAAGAGTCCATGATGTTCAAGCTGATCTTGATTTCGTTGGTGATTTCTGTCAGTTTAGATTTTTAAGGAATGTATATTGTGACATCGTCTGCATAGATGAAGGGGTTAAGGCCTTGGTTGGATAAGGACTTGGCTAGTGGGGTCATCATTAGGTTGAAGAGGATCGGTGATAGTGGTGATCCTTGTGGTACTCCGCAGTCTGCTTTCCATGGTGATGATATGTTTGATTTTGATTTTACTTGATATGTTCTTGTGGTTAGGAAGCCCTTGATCCAGCTAAGTATGTTTCCACCAATCCCGAACTTATCTAATAATCTTATTAATATATTGTGGTTTACCATGTCGAATTGGAGGAGGAGGATGTTTTTGCCTATTGCTATTTCCTGCTTGAATTTGGCTAGGAGAGTGAGTAATTCTGTTTCTGTGCTGTGGAGGGTGTGAAAACCTGACTGTGATTCGTGTAATATTGAGAATTTGTTTATATAATCTCTAAATTATTTGGCTACCATGCTTTCCATCAGTTTGACTGACAATGGACTGAATGCTGCTGGACGGTTGTTGGTGATTTGATTTGTGTTTTTCTTAGTGTCTTTTGGTATCGGGGTGAGTAGGATATTGCCATTTTCCTTAGGGAAGAGACCTTGCTTTAGCATGTAATTTAGGTGGGATGTTAGGTCTACTATGAAGCGGTCAGGGGCGGATTTCATTAGTTAGTTGGGGCAGGTATCTAGTTTACAGAGAGTATTGGAGAACCTGCTGATCACCCGTGCAACTGTATCGACGTTGAGGAGGGCAAAATTTAACCAGGTTCGGTCAGCCAGGTATTCTCCAGTGTGGTTGGGTCCAACTCATTAAGGAAGTTTTCGATGTCAGTGTTGTCCTGAGGTAGCGTGTTGCATAGGTTTACAATTTTTTCATTGAAATTCTTAGCAAGTTTATCTGCAGATGGGATGTCTGTATTCGATGTGGTGACCAGGTTGGTGTCTAGGAGTTTGTTCACGAGTTGGTATAATTTCTTTGTGTCTTTGTAATATGTCCCTATTTTAGTTTTATAGTATAATCTTTTGGTCTGTCTTATAGTGTATTTGTATTTTCTTTGTGATTGTTTCCATGTGTTGAGTGTATGTTCATCTTTTGATTTTTTCCATGCTCGTTCGAGTTTTCTGGATTGTTTTTTTAGCTTTTTCAGTTCATCGTTGAACCATGGTATCAAGTTATGCTTACGTGAAGATCTTGTTCTTAAGGGTGCTATTTCATCTAGTATGTATTTGCATCTTTTATCCCATTCCATGAGGTAGTGTATGGAGTCTGTTTGTGCTGTCCATTCATTGTTATATAACTGTTGCCAGAATGTTTTCATGCCTACTTGACCTCTTGTTCTGTAGGATGTGTATTCTTGTATTTGGTGTGATCCCTTCTTCCGCCAGTGTAGGGATAAGTTTAGTTTGTAGTGATCAGTCCAGGGTGTTTCTGTCCATTTAATATCTGTTATTATTAAGTTCTGGTCTGTTGAAAGTTTGTGTGATATGAGATCACGTGTGTGCCCTTTGTTGTGGGTTGCTTGCATTTGTGGCCATTTGAAATCCCATAATTGGAGGAATTCCTTACATTCTTGTGCGCTGATTGAGTTTGGGTCTTTTAAGTGAAGATTGATGTCTCCTATTACTAGTACATTGGAGTTGGTTGCACATGTTTTTGAAATGAAGTCGATGAAGTTAGTTTGGCTTTCATTCCAATTACCTGGAGGTCTGTAAAACAGGACACAAATCAAATGATCACGAAGGCTTTTGTTGTGGATTCTGATTGAGGCCATTTCAAGTTGAGGTGTCATGGACTCAGCAGTGGTTTTGGTGGTAAAGTGGGATTGATAGATTAATGCTATGCCTCCGCCTCTCTTTTCCTTTCTGGTCCAATGTGTGATTTTGTATCCTGGACGGCATAGGTCTAGGATTATGGGGTCCTTTTGGTCATGGATCCAGGTTTCATTGATGAAGAGTAGGTCTAGGTCTTCTGCCATGATCCAGTCTGTTAGTGTTGCTGTTTTGTTTACTGTGGATCTGGAGTTGATGTAGCCCACTTGGATTGTTTGGAATGGGTCTTCTACGTTAGCTGTTGTGTGGAATTTTATTAGTTGTAGTTTCTTTGTTGAGGTGATTTTGTTTGGACCCTTCTTTGTATTCTGTGGTGGTTGTCCGCATGTTGGTGGTCTTCCTTTGTTTAAGTTGTCAGTTTGTTGAGGTGTGGTGTATCTGATCAATCATTGATGATTGTGTAATATGCGTATGATGTTACTTTCTGCAAGAGGGGTGGTTAGTGTTAAGTGGATCAGTGTTAAGGAGTATATTAATAGTAGTTTGAAGGTATTCATTTTGGTTTATATATTCACTGTGGGCTACTAATAAGACCATGTTCTGATGACTGGATGCGTGATAAGGCTTTGTACTTTGGAGCGGTGTCTGATGTTCTTCTGGTCTTGTGTGTTACTTCAGCTTGCCTTTCAAGCTGTTGAGGTCAGTGCTGGATCAGGTTTCAGTGATAGGTTAATGAACAGAAGAGATGGGGGAGAAGAGTGGATCTGAGTCAGGGTCCTCCTTTAATCGGTCTCTTAGCAGCTAATTGTTTCCCTCCATCCTTGCCCAGAGAATCTTCAGGGCTCCTGTTTCTGGTTTTGGCTGGAGGCAGAGGGGAGGGGGGGAACTTCAGAGTACCTTCAAGGTAATTAACAGGGAGGTGTCACACATGCAACACAGAGAGCTCAAGTTGGAAGATTCCTACTTCAGAGCACCTTTATGGTAATTAGCAGGGGGGTGTTATTCATGCAGCACGAGGAACTCAAGTTGGAAGGTTCTTCTCACTCTGATATCCTGCTTCAGAGTTTCTGATCAATTCTGCGACACTCACTTTAAGCTAATTTCATTTCTTAATCTTTCTTATTGCTTGCTTAAAATGTTAGTGTTCACAGATTTGCCAATACAAAAACAGTTTCTCCTTCTGGCTTCTCTAGCTGTCTTTGGTTACTAACAAGTCGACCCAGAGGGTGGGGTTGCTCTTGATCAGGGAAAGTTACTTGAAAGACAGTAGGAAGGTACTTGACTTAATTGCTCTTTGGAATGTGGTCATGGAGGAAAGCTAGCACTTAAACACTGGTTTTAAACTTCCACTAAATCCTCTGCTTTTTCACAAACAGCTCTTCCAATAAATGCACTTAAACAGTCCCAAATATTGCTTTTCTTAGCTAAAAAGCTTGCTTGTGTGCAAACCAGTTAACATCCCGAATGATATAAGCAGAGTTACTTGATTCATTTTTTTCTTTCTGGTTTGATTAACCTAGCACAAATCTGCCTCTTCACAAGTTAACTTTTCTGGTTTGATCAAATGCAGTGCAGATGGCTCTTTTAAAGGCACGCTTCTCCTGCTGAAAATGCCTTCATCTCCTTCAGTAACTATTTAGTTTTTACTTTGGTTTTTTGCTGTCAGGCCTCTTGAGACTTTTTAGGAGAGCATGTGCACAGCAGTTCTTTCTAGAAGTGAAGAGTTTGTTGAATTCTTCTTTTAGGGGGTCTTTTACTAAAGCTTATTTTGAGTTATCTGCAGTAGGGCCCATGTTATTCCTATTGGCGCTGCCGCAAATAACTCAAGCTAAGCTTTAGTAAAAGACCCCTTTAGTGTGTAGTAATCTCTTGCCAGGATGAAATCTTCAAGTATATTTGGATATATAGAAAAGAGCAGTTCTGTGATCAAAATAGGACTGATAATGAACTGACCAGACACTTGAAAGATTGGCATTTCATTTGTTTCCTAGTCAGTATAACTATAAGCACCATTGTTATAATTCTGTTGTCAACATGCTTACTATAATATATCTCTGTTCCTTGTTTGCATTGATGGTTTCCCTTCCTCCAGAAGGGGAAGCTACTGGATTCTATTGAATTCTATTAGCTTGAATAGTTCTAATTTCTGTTTAAAGTACCCTATAGGTGTGTCATGCTATTCCTATGCTTTGAAGATTAGTTGTTATTGCTCTATATGGCAGAGCCTAGAATTAATATAGTGTATTTGGGTTTGCTCTACCACCATTAACTAACTTGCAGATCATAGCAGTGTACACTTCTAAAACAAACAAAAAAAAGACAGAAAGGAACAACAATATTAATAGGACAGATTCAAAGAACTCAGTCACTCAAGAATGTCAAAGCATAAGGAATAGAGGGGGAGGGAGGAGATATTACAGGAACAAAGTGGAAGATAGCAACAGCCTCAAGTGGAATCAAATGCTTGATAAAACAAGATTCTAATACAACAGACCATAATTGAAGGATTATGCACCCTTTCCATAATTGAATTGGGCTGCTTTGCATGATTTTGTGATCATGTACATGATCAAAGGAGGGAACTGATGATGTTAAAAGATGTATATGAAAATAATGGTGCCCCCAGTTTAAAAGGGATTGTTAAAGATTAAATGTTAGTACAGAAAATAAGATGGAAAATTAACAAATTATTGTCTGCTTTATCTGATGAAATGCTTAATTGACAGCTTCAGGCTGCTTAGTAGGTATGTTCTTACCAAATGCTGGAAATTATTACAAGACATAAACATATTTGAAGTAGAACAGGGAGCTGAAAGTGATGTATGCCCTTAGCCTGCATGTCTGAACATGCAGGTGTGGAATGAAATAATGTTTGCTAGTTCAGTATTCCTATAAATTGTTAGATTTTTGTTTTACTGGAGCTGCTAGCAGTGTTAGAATGTACCCTGAATCCCCTGAACTTGCAGATGTATGCAGAATATAATATTATATATATATATATATATATATATATATATATATATATATATATATATATATATATATATAATATAATATAAATGGTGTGTGTGGGTGTGTATTTTTTTTTCTTTTGCCTCTCCTACAGATTGGAGTAAAGAGCCAGGTATGTGACCTGCCCAAGTGAGGGTCACAAGCATTCAAATCCCTTATACTTTCCTATCCAAAAAACAATTCTCCAAATGTGAAGGATCCTCGAAAATATTAGCCCTTATTTTGAAATTATACCAAACACAAATTTTTTTTAAATAAATTGTAGTTACTAAGGCTAATGTGGAGTGGAGGAGTGGCCTAGTGGTTAGGGTGGTGGACTTTGGTCCTGGGGAACTGAGGAACTGAGTTCAATTCCCACTTCAGGCACAGACTCTGGGCAAGTCACTTAACCCTCCATTGCCCCATGTAAGCCGCATTGAGCCTGCCATGAGTGGGAATAATGTCGTAGAATTCAGTTGCAAAAATCCTACATCTTAATTGAGTGGCCCTAGACACATCTGAACATAGTTGCAGCTGTCCACAAAACAGTAAGGGTCTCTTTTACTAAACTGTGCTAGTGATTCCTGGTGCGGCAAAGCCGACAAGGCCCATTCACTTTGAATGGGCTTCTTCAGCATTGTGATGCAAGAAGGCTAGTGCAGTCTGGTAAAAGAGGACCTAAATCTTTTATTCTAAAATAGGTCTTTAGTACCATCATTTTATCAATCTCAGAAACAAAGGTGAACAATAGTGTAGGCCAAGATATGATGTCATCTTGTGAAGTTTAGTAAAATCAAAATCTGATTGAGATTCCAATACATCATGAAGATGATTTCTTTGTCACCTTACTTAATTACCTTAGAAGGTAAATAATAAAGGTTAGATGTAAAAATTAGGGGGTCCTTTTACTTAGGTGCGCCGAAAAATGGCCTGCACTGTTGTAGACACTTGTATTAGTAGTAAGGTCTCACACGTTAACCGGGCGATAATCGTCAGCACGCATACAATGCTGATTAATGCCCAGTTAGCGTTGCGCGCCAGAAATTTTACAGGCGCATAGTGGGCGCATGTAAAAAATGAAATTACCGCCTGGGCCACATAACCGGGTGGTAGTTCCGAATTGGTGCGCGTGTAGGCGCCTACACTGCTTAGTAAGCAGTGTAAGCATTAGATTGCGATAACACTTCCTCCAGGTATTTCTTAAAGAAGATATTTAGACACAATATATAAATACAGAAAAAATTAAGAATACAGAGCTGTCTTCCTATTTATTTTAATAGCTTTACATGTGATGCAAAAGAAATCTGACTTTAACATCAGAAATCCTCATTGCCTGAAAAGGATCAAGGGCCCCCTTTTATTTCTCCACATTACTTATTTATCAGATACTTGTGTAGAAAATTGACGAGACTGAGTTACCAAATTCTTCAACATAATTTCCATCCTATTTATTTATTTTATTTGTTACATTTGTATCCCACATTTTCCCACTTATTTGCAGGCTCAATGTGGCTTACAATTTTTCCGACATGACTTGTGTCATTTCAGAATACATATACAATTGGTAATATAACTGGAACATGAGTATTAAATAACAGTCGAATAGAAAGGACGAAAATATACCCAAGGTACAAAAATAAACAAATGGAATCACATATTGAATATGGATTGCATAATAAAATTAAGTAATAAAGTGTAGGAAGAGAGTAAATCTGATGTTAAGCAAATGATGGTGAAATATAGTACCAGTTATAAGTTATTATGGTATGCCATGTTAAAGAGATGTGTCTTTAGTGCCTTACGGAAATTAGTTAGGTTGTGGATCATTTTTAGGTCCAATGGTAGAGCATTCCACATTTGTGAACTTAAGTATGAAAAGCTGGATGCATGTGTTAATCTATATTTTAGACCTTTACAAGTGGGGAAGTGAAGATTTAGGAATGTGCGTGACGATCTCTTAGCATTCCTGGGTGGCAGGTCAATAAGGTCTAACATGTAGGTTGGAGCATCACCGTGAATTATTTTATGCACCAAAGTGCATATTTTGAAAGTTATACGTTCTTTAAGGGGAAGCCAGTGTAGATTTTCTCTTAGGGGCCTGGCACTTTCGTATTTTCTTCTTCCAAATATAAGTCTGGCTGCAGTGTTCTAAGCAGTTTGAAGTTTTCTGATGCTTTGCTCTTTACAGCCAGCAAGAAGACCATTACAGTAGTCTAAATGACTCAGTACCATTGATTGTACCAGATTTTGAAAGATTCCCCTGGGGAAGAAAGGTTTAATTCTTTTAAGTTTCCACATTGAGTGAAACATCTTCCTTGTTGTGTTTTTCACATGGCTATCCATTGTAAGATTCTGATCAATGATGACTCCATGATCAATGATGACTCCATTAATATCTCCATTAATATCCTGCTCTACAAAAGTATTATAATTTATAAGAATTTGGAACTGAAACCACTTTAGGTATATGTAAAGTAAGGTCAGAATTTTGGGCCTGTGAGCATATTGTTTCCTTTTTTTTTTACGGGGAAATAGAGGAATAAGGGCGAAGGTCCTGTATCAGCCACAGAAGTGGTCAATGTCTCATGGATAGACATTTAAAACACCTTTCCAGTGTGACAGCATGTTGGCAATTACTGGGTCTGCAGATAAACCGAAGGCTTTCTTAAGCTCTGCTGCTCCCCCTACCCATCTTCAGCCACTGACTTGTTTATCATTGCTTAGTGATACGGTTCCTAATATAGATTTTCAGACATTGGAAAATTGGTCACTATGAGTTTACCAGTTTCTACTAGCTTTCCCCTAACTATGGTTAGTGGCTCTGAGAGGCTCCAAAGAGGCAGACAGATTAAACACTAAAGACAGATTGCCTTGATGAAGTTGTCAGGGTCCTCAGTACTGCCAGTGAGCATTCTAAGTGGATGCTAGAATGGGTAGGATGATACACCTGTTAACACAGACAAGGTCCTCTCTAATCTCCAAACAATTACACAGCCAGTGCAGATTAAATACTGAAAATTTGTCTTTCTGGTGACATCGTTGGAGTCCTCAGTTCCTCTGGTGGGCTATCTAACTGGATTCCAGCAGAGGCAAGATGATTCAATTTCCTGATAATGCAGTTGACATCCTCTCTAGTTTCTCAACAAATGTTGTAGACAACACAGATTAAATACTGAAGATTGTCTGTCCTGACAATGTTTTTGTAGCCTCAGGTATTTCTTCCCTCTGGTAATATGTTTTGAGGCATTCAATAAAATAGCTGACCTAAGGGCCCTGTTTGCTACGGTGAGCTAGCATTTTTAGCGCATGCACAAAATTAGCACGTACTAACTGTGTAGGCACCCATAGGAATATTGTGGGCGCCTACACAACACACACTAAAAATGCTAACACGCCTCTAGCGTGGCTTAGTAAGCAGGACCCTAAGAGAGAACACTTGTGAAATCAATCAAGACTTCAGTTGCTTCTGAAAAGTTGGGAGGACTGTAATACTATGGATAGAAGATGACAATGTCTTCCACAATACAGGAGCAGTCTCTCTAGTGGATGTAAGTCTGGCTGATACTCCTCAAGATAGAATATAAAAAGGGCAATGCTATAACTGGGTGCCTGTGGTTGGTCTCCCCTTTGTACGACGTGTATGTGCACCAAAAAACAGTACTATATGCCATAGCACCCTAAGCTATTCTATAAGGACAGAGCCGGTGGTGGGAGGCGGGGCTGGTGGTTGGGAGGCGGGGATAGTGCTGGGCAGCCTTATACGGTCTGTGCCCTGAAGAACACAGGTACAAATCAAAGTAGGGTATACACAAAATTAGCACATATGAGTTATCTTGTTGGGCAGACTGGATGGACCGTGCAGGTCTTTTTCTGCCGACATCTACTATGTTACTATGTATGTATAAGGGCATACGCAAGTGCTATAGTGCACAAATGTAAGTGGGATGTATATGTGGGCAGAGCAAGAGAGGGCAATCAGCAATGAGCAAGTTGACGTATAAACAAATATTAAGTTAGAAAGATAGGCTGGACATATTTGGAAGCAACATTTATAGGTCATGACAAGAAGTTTGAAACTTTCAACCCCATTCAGATAGAAGCATATGAAAGGCTTCCAGTACAGGAGTGATGTTATCAGTTATCTTTGCCCCAGAAATCAGACACCTTGTCATTTATTAGTGTTGCATATGACTGTTTTCTTTTTTTCCATGTTGTTTTATAATTTAATGTTTTGCTGGTTAAGTACCAACCTTGCATTTCATTCAAATAAAAAAAGAAGTTGTAAATGTTTTATACTCTCATGAGATAATCCCTAATATAAAGATTTGCAATAATCTAAATGGCAGTGATTAGAGTGTGTATAACTGTTTTCAAATGCCAAGTGATATGAATGGCTTCAATTGTAGGTGGAAGAAAGTCTTTGCCACTTACAGAAACTTGGTCATCCATTTTCAGCTGGGGATCCAAGTAGACCCTTAAGTTACAAATTTGTTTATGTTGAAACTCAGCTCCCATTAAACAAATGAGACACCACAATGACTTATCATGTCAACTTAACCAAAGAAAATCCATTTTACGCAAGACCAATTTGCCAAGAAAGAGCCAAACAGCAAAACCTTCCCCTGAATCCCCAACTCCTTCAGACACTATTACGATAAAGATTGATATGTAGTATCAAATGCTGTAGACGGATCAGGGAGAATCAAATCTGTATCCTTGCCCCGATTTTCTTGGTTCTGGAATTTTCTGTAAAAGATGACAATTCTGATTCTATTTTGTAAGCCTTGTCAGAATCCTAACTGAAAAAATGGAATTGCTTCTATATCCTCACAATTGCTTAGAAGCAACTCTCTCAATCAATTTTCTTTAAAGAAATAAAGAAAAAAAAACACCCACCTCCCATATTGAAATTCCGCAGTCAGCATTACTTAGATATTCAGTGCCAGGCATTATCCAGATAGACTGATCGTTGGAAGTTATCCTGATATCACCAATATTCAGCTCCATTTCCTGGATAGCTACCCTGTTAACTTGAGGTAGTATTTGGCAGTACCCAGATAACTTCTGGCTCTGCCCCTGGATCACCCTGGCATATACATAATGTCGGGGAAGTCAATGATGATTTTCAGCGCTTTATCTGAATAATAATGCTGAAAATGTGGGTACGGCCCAAGTATGCAGCACAGATCTAGGTAGGCGCTGCTCTTACGCAGATAACTGCCACTGAATATCAAGCCCTGAGTGTTCAAAACTAATCTAATCTTCTAGGCTGAAACTCTCCTTGTTAAGGTTTGTATAAATTATTGCCCTGACATAAACTTGCAGTAATGAAGTGTTAACGATTATAATTAGCCATTAAGTTAGCCCCAAAGTATAGATCCTAATTATAGAGGATGGCAAGAATTTCAAATGATGGTAACATGAATAGAAGAAATATTCATCTGAACATTCTTTACCTTGATAGTACAAAAATCAGAATACCCATTTTGTTCTAAAGAGCCCAAACCCTCAGCAGTCACTAGATCTATTAGATATCATTGTGCTAGAAGGTTTTCAACATAACACCTCAGCAGAGAGCTGGGTGCAACTGAATTCATAGATGAACATATTTATGTGTATATACCAGTGGTTCCCAAACCTGGTCCTGGAGGCACCCCAGCCAGTTAGGCTTTCAGGATATCCACAATGAATATTCATGAGAAAGATTTGCATGCAGTACAGGAAATGCATTCAAATCTTTCTCATGAATATTCATTGTGGATATCCTGAAAACTTGACTAACTGGGGTGCCTCTAGGATCAGGCTTGGGAACCACTGATATATACCATAAAATGCTAAGGAACAACAGGATGAGCAATCACAGTCCTCAGGGGTTTTCAAGATTTCTACAATGAATATGCATGAGATTTATGTGTATACAGTTAAAGCAGTACATGCAATTCAATCTCACGCATATTCAATATGGAAATGTTGAAAACCCAACTGGATTGAGGTCCGTAGTTGCCCGCCCCTGAGTTAGAACCTCTTCTATATTCTTGCATAAGATGTTTAACTTTTTCTGATTCTTTTCTTTCTATTTGAGCAGGGACTGTCTTTCTTCTATGTTTGTGCAGCGCTGCGTATGCCTTGTAGCGCTATAGAAATGCTAAATAGTAGTAGTAGTAGTAGTTCTTGATTGTATTAATTATGTTGTTATTTTTTTTTAATTTTGTAACCTGCTTTAATGGTTGTCCTTAAGTGGCCTATCAGATAAAATAACCTTGAACTTTGATGTATTTTGCAGCGGATAAAACACAGTACTCACTGTAGAATACTTTATAGTTCTTCAACCGCATGGCTGTTCTTATTTATTTATTTATTTTTACTATGAACACCTTTCCTCTGCATGGAAAAGAACCTTAAATTTTCTTCATAAAAGATATTATCAAATCCTTTTTAAAATTATTTTATTTATGCTTGTCACCATCTTTTAAATTGGTCATTCATACCAGAAGATTGGTTGTATTTTTGCAAGAAGCTACAGCTGTTTATCTCCTGTCACTAATCCAGTGAAAATTAGCTAATCAAGTGGTATATATGGCTTAATTTTAGCTTCTCTTATGAGAGTACTAGGAAACTGGAAGCTCATACCCACAGTTTCTATTTTTATTTTTCTGGAAGAATTCTATTGCTAGCATAAGAGATATGGTACAAAGAGAGGAATATGCTAAATCCCTCCTAAATGCTTTGCCAAATCACTACCTCAGACCAGGAACTGTTCCCTACTTGTCTGATCTTTGAAATCTCCTGGGTTTTTGTACATGTTTCCACAAATGCCTACAGCACCATTCAAGCCATATTTACCGTACAACAACCAGTTTACTTTTAGAATATCTGTTATCTCATTCTTGGTTTAGATGAACATACATGTATAAGTCCGACAGTATTTGTACAAAACTTTATGGTTGTATTTGCCACTTCATTCTGAACAATGACAGTATAGAAATAACTCCAAGTCATGACTAAGAGATTGATTCATTCATTTGTAAGTTGACAAGGAGGCTGAGACAAATATATGCTTAAAAGGTTTGGGTGAATATCTTTTTCAGTATCCTGAGTTTGAAAAGTGGCTCCTTGAATACCCAAATAGATATGAATAGCCCAATAGGAAATACTTTCCATAGACATACTGTGAAGTTCTAGATTGATCTGTCTTCCAACCCACCTCTGCTGCCACTGCCTTTAACCTTCACCGCTAAGGCTGATGACAGCGCATCACCCCAGTCCTGAACTTGAAGCAGCCACAGAAACAGTAAGTGAAGGTCCTTGCCTGTGCCTGCATAGAAGGTTCAGCCACATCACTGTATGCTTCCTGTTTCTTTGGGGGCAAGATGCAGCTGAACCTTCTGCAGAGGTGTCGCCTCAAGGCTCCACATTTCCTGTCTGTTGCTGTGGCTGTCACAGGGTCTGGGACTGGGGTGAATCACTGCAATTAGCCTCAGCCCCCTGAGAGGGGGAAGCTTGATGAGGACTGGAGAGGAGTTAATACAAGTCTAAGGTGAGATACTGGACCAGGGGGGTGCAGACGGTTGTTGCCAGACTGAAGAAAGATGCTAGACTGGGAGGGGGGAGATTAAAGGATAGGTTTGTTCTGGAATATCAGGGAGGGGAAATATGGAGATAGGTGACACTTTCCTGTGTCTCCTGTCCCATATTCCATGATGGAGGGAATAGGATGACAGAAGGGAGATGCTGAACATTGGAGGGGAGGTTAGGTAGGCAGAGGAGATGCTGGACATCAGGAAAGAATTAGGGAGAAAGAAGTGATGCTAGACATGAGAGGGAAAATTAGAGAGACAGGAGATGTAGGACACAGGAGGATGGAAATAGGGAGACTGACAGGAGATGCTGGACTTGGGAGGGGGAAGTAGGGAGGCAGAGGAGATTTTGGACATAGTGGAAGGCAGAGAGGATACATACTAGTCATGGAAGCATAGCAGGACAGCAGTTGCTGGGTATGAGAGGAATAGAGACATACTGGTTGAGAAATGTGTAGGGGAGATATGCTAGATGAGGGAGGAGAGAGAAAGAGAGGAATGTTAGTAAAAAAAACCTGGAGAATAAGAGGCTCAGAAAAGAGAGAGAGAGAGAGATGGAAAGCTGTAAGTAGTTGCAGTAAAAAGAGGGAGATTGAGGACTGAATGATAAAGAGAAGTGAAATCTGGACAGATAAGAAAATAAATAACAGAAGACTGAAAAATACATCAGTCTTAGAGATGGATGTAGAGGGAAGGAGGTGAAGGCAAGGAAGAAGTGGCAAATGAACAGAAGATCCTGGAAACAGAATTAAGAAAATACAGAGGAAAAAAAACAGAGTCTGGGATCAACACAATTAGAAAAATAAAGCCAAAGGTAGAAAAATAATTTTATTTTTTAAATTCAGTTATTGGAATATGTCAGTTAAAAGAAAAAGTAGCCACTTTATTTCTTCAATTTCAACACATTTTGCAAGTATAGCACTTGAAAGGAAATCCAAAATAAGAAAAAAAGGAAAGAAAAAGAAAGTAAGAATCAAACATTTCAGAGGAAAATAAATCTATTCTTTTCTCAATAAAGTCTGGCATGTGTGCATGCTACTCATACGCTAAAAAATATGTTTTACTTTTTGGCGCAGGGGATGTGTCTGAGACCCTTCACCCTCTACAAGGCCATCTGCAAAATCCCACAGGGGGTGGAGAGTGGACTGGGCTCTTCCAGTAACAATTCCTGCTCTTCCTCCTCTGCGGGAGGCTCCTGTCTTCTGGCCTGCTGAAAACAAAGTAAACTATGACCAAGGATGCCTGCTGCTTCCTACCTGAAAGGTTGTTATTGTAAGAGAACAGACATGTATATAACAGCTCCTTTCCTTCCTCACGTTTATATCCCCCATATGTTGCAGCCAACTGTGGAACTAGAAGGTGTGAGCCATTATGCCCTTGTCCAGAGCGGTCATGAGATGGCCAATGAAGCCCCTGGGTTCTTCACCTAAGCCAACTGCCATTCCCCGAAGGTTGAGCCCCCAGTTTCAGGTGGCCAGTAGGACTTGATCTTCCAATAGGGGCATAGCGAGGTCAGAAGTCAGGCACAAGTCAGGACAGGTGGCGAACACAACATAGAAGTCAGCACAGGTCAGGACAGGCGGCAAGGCACAGAGTGGTCAGAATTCAGGCACAGGTCAGGACAGGTGAGAAGCACAATGTGTTCAGAAGTCAGCACAGGACAGGCGGCAAGGCACAGCATGGTCAGACATCAGGACAGGCAGCAAGGCACAGCATAGTCAGAAGTCAGCACAGGACAGGCAGCAAGACACAGCGTGGTGAGAAGTCAGGCACAGGTGAGGACAAGTGGAAAAGCACAGTGTGGTCAGACGTCTGCACAGGTCAGGACGGGGCAAGGCACAACATGGTCAGAAGTAAGCATAGGTCAGGACAGGGGCAAGGCACAGCGTGGTCAGAAGTCAGTGCAGGTCTGGACAGGCGGCAAGGCACAGCATGGTCAGAAGTCAGCACAGGTCAGAACAGGAAAGTCAAAGAAGCAGCAGCAAACTCACAGATACAGTGCCAGTAACTCTTGCTGAAGCCCTGAGTAAGCTGCGGCGATGGCAGAAGAAGGGATACTCCACTGATGTCGGGAGCTGTCTGACAGAACAATGTCGTCAACAATGTGAGGGGGAGACTCCTGATGTGCGACGGAGGTGTGTGCAGGAGGGAGATGCCCTGCAAGGATCTCCAGCCACAGCACGCTGCCACAAGGGACCCTGTGCTGACAGCCGTCAAAGACTCCTCGATGTCAGGATGCATCCGAAATGCCCCAAGAGGTATAAGGGCGTGACTGAACCCTCCTTAAGCCTCCCCCTCATGCCTGACTACCAGGTTTCCCATGGAAACGAGTGTGAAACTCATGAAGCAAGGCGGGTGCATGAATCAAATTTGCCAGTTCCCATGAGTTGTCCATAGGTCCATATCTTTTCCAAGCCATCAGATAATACAAGCAGGTACTCTGGCATTTGGAATCCAGGATCTCATCAACTTCATATTCTGGATCAGGATCAGATGCAGGGACACATGGCGCAGTTTGCTCAAGGTGCCTTTTGGAGGTGATGAATGGTTTCAACAATGACACATGAAAGTCGTTGTGAATTTTCATAGTGGAGGGCAGTCAGAGACGGTACATCATTGCCCCAATGTGTTCCTGGATAGCGAAAGGTCCGATGAACCGCAGGGTGAATCGCTGGGAAGAAAGTCGAAGGTGAAGATGTTTCGTGCTTAACCATACTTTCTGACAAGGATGAAGCATGCGCCTGTCCAGTCTCCAGAGCCAATCTGCTCATTGCTTGAAGGAAGTGGCTTCCTGCTGCAAATGCTGCAAATGATTATCGGTGATTGCCTGATGTGCAGCTGGGGTGTCAGTGGCAGGGGAATGTGTGGATAGTGCTTATATACAGCGAGGAAAGGTGAGGTCCCAGAAGAATCATGAAGATTATTGTTATAGGCAAACTCAGCCCAGGGGAGTAAGGAGGCCCAATTGGCCTGTTTCTTGTTAATATATAGACAAAGTTTTCCCCTATAGAAAGGAAGCCTGCTGAGTAAGCTTGGGGAGCACTTATGTAAGGTGGTTGTATGACTACTTTTAGGGGTTCACTTTGCTTTTTATCCCTACTAGTTTTTTGTACCCCTGACGCAGCCTGAGGGCGAAATGTGGCCACATCGGGTAACTTGTAATAAACCACTTCTTCTGTTACCCTCCTGTTCCATTTTTTTGTCTTTTTTGATCTGCTTTTTTTCTTTTGGTTTGCTTTTTCTGTGGCAGATCTTTGCCTTTTTTTGTTTCTGTCTGTATTCATATTATTCATACAGTTCATGCCCATTGGAGTTCTGTAGAGTGAGTTGTTCACATCATCATCCCATTTGCATTTACGCTATCTGTTTGAAAGTGAAGCAGTGCGCTTGAGTGCTTTTAATATTTGGCGCCTTTTTCTGGCGTTCCGCTCAAGAACTTTGTCTCCAGTTTTGAGGTAAATGCACGGGTGGTTAATTTCTCTATTTATTAATGTTAGGACACCCCTTTATACCTTTTTATGTTGTGCATTTCAACGTTGTGCATTTATGTTTTCTAGTTCCACAGTGCAATGTCAGCACTGCTCCCTGTGAACCTTTTACCACTCCAGGGAGGCAGCATTTTATGTCTCTTAGCAGGGAAATTGTTATAGCCACATTTCTCGAAAGGACTAAACACTGTGTTTGTTTCTCACCATTTTTCCATATCAGTACTGTGTTAAGAAATGATCCATGTGGTGTTTTCACAGATTTTGATTGTAGTAAGCACATTCTTGTTTTAGATTTTATGGTCTTCGTATAGCATAATGAAACACCTTTCCTTTCGATTTATCTTCTTGGTCATCAGGATCCCTTTAGATGGATATATGTGTTCTTTGTTTTTAGTGCACTTCTTCTTTGTGGGCATTCCTAGTTGTTTTTCATTATTTTTCTCTCTTCATAAGAGTAGACTTGCAATATATGCAGTCATTATTCTTTATGCAACTTCCTGTGCATTGAATGTTGCCACGTTGGTAAGCTATTGTATTTCACATTTTGATATCTGATTCACCAGTGGGCACAATATGATATGTCTTTGAGTTATACACTTGGTTCCTGTAGCATCACATCACACAAGTTATTCGTACACATATAATATTTTATATTTTTCATTACACTGTTTATGCATGTTCCTCACATATGCGTAATACATTTACAATGGATTAGCACCTATTTTCACATATACCTCAATGGGTTTTACCACATGTACATTTTCAAAATTGAAATTATTCAGTAAGACAGTTTTTTGGGTCAATGTACAATTGTTTATTTACACATTGCAAATTTTATGTACATTTGATTTCCATAGCAGTAATTTTATCAGTAAATATTTTTTTTTAATTGTAATGTTTTTTTCTTTTAATCAATGTTTTCTGTTTATGTTTTAGAACTGACCTCTGAGGCAGGCGTTGGTTCACGCCAAAGCACGGCCCGTGTTGGGTCATTAATAAAGTCCACTTGTTCCATTCTTGAGAGCCCTTTGTACTTTTTTATGAAAAAGCAGTAACATGTAAGGGTCCTCAGTGCATGTGACCTTGTCTGTGTATGGTGCTTGCACATGAGTGTTGCTGTGATCAGGGGGGTAATGATTCACACTCACCTTTCTAGGCTGGCCCTTATAGATCTCCATGTCCTCATGGAGACATTATGTGAGGGTAGTGGTGGTGTTTCATTATTTCCCTCCTGTGCCTGAGGCACAGGAGGACCAGTAGCTGTATCTCCTCCACAGGGAAATTTGGTTCCCTTCTCATAGACATAGCTGAGCACTCTGAGGAATGTTCCTCCACATGCAGAGGTATACATGCATGTTTTGCACATGGAGGGAATGTCCTGCCATTGGTGCAGATGTTTTTTTGATCCGGGGAAGTACCACCATTGCACATTTTGCATAGTGTATTTTTGTTTGTTGGAAACGTTTATTTCTGGACGTCTAGTTTTCAGTACTTCCTCTTTCAAAACTATTTTTTTAGTGTATTTTTGAATATCGGAAAATGTTTAGTTCTTTCTTCCATTATGGACTTGAATTTTTAAACATTTTCCAGTAGACGATTGTTTCACTACTTAGACATCATATCGAAAATGTCCCTCTTAATATGGAAAATTTTATGCGAGCAAAGAAAATGCAAACGTTTTTTAAAACTTCACAAAATAATTTGATGAACCAAGAAAAATTCTGAAAATGAATGGATTCTGTTCAAAAGACCTATATTGAAGAAATAGAAGACAGATTTTTTTTAAATGTTTTGTGATTCTGTAAAGGATCCAGTGCTTGTCCAGAGGAAATCCATGTAGTGTGCTTTGTGCGTTGGATTTTGGCAGATTTGCATCAGGTTTCTCTGAGATTCCCAATGGGCAGTTTGATGGATTTTAGATAGATTTTAGAACCAAACTGAAATCCACCTGGTTGAACTTAGGTACTGAATAGTTTAGACGTCTCCAGTTAGCATTTGTGTTAACAGTGTGTTTTACTAGGAACTGATGTATCAATATGCAAGGGTCATGATAAATTGGGATTGCAGCCTAACAATATAGTGTGATGTGGTATATTATGAAAAGAGATGCTGGTAGTAAATAGTACTACATAAATGGCAGTCCTGTCTTTGGTCAGTTTAACTTAACCGGTTAAGGTTGAATTTCAGCATTTAGCCAGTAAAGTGTCAGCCTTCTGCACAGACCTGAATATTTAATGTTTAAACTTTTACAAATATATCTGAATTGACTCACAGAATATATGTGTATAACTTTAATGTTTATCTTAAATGTTTAAATATATCCATACTATTTCACCATCCCAAAATGGACATATTAGTTATATGGTGAGCAGCTGAATTTTGGCACTCTCTTCTTAAAGGTCTTGGTTTTTGTCAACAGGTTCCTTTTGCGACACATGTTGCTGGACATACACTTGGTCTTGTTCCTTCTAGCACTGGTGCAGCATTTTCCCTTCGTGACTTTTCTTTTGTGCATTTATCTTGGTCTGATCACTTCCTTATCTATTTTTCCTTTAAGACTTTTCCTTCTTCACTTTATACATCAAGGAGGGCTGCAGCTTTTAGTCTCTCATCATCTCATAGTACTGTCTTCCTTTTTCATCTAGTCTTCCTAGTTCACTCTCTTCTCTTTCATTTGAAGATCAGGCTGCTGGCTGGTTTTCTAGACTTAGAACAGCTGCTGAATCTTTTTCTCAGTCTATGTCTGGCTCAGTTCGCTTGCATCCCAAATCCCCCAGGTATAATCAAGAACTTAAATATTTCAAACAAGGTTTAGACATGCAGAACATCTTTGGCATAAACACCGCACCCTTGAAGCGCATCTTCCTTGTAAACAATTTCGCATTTATAATGCCCAGCTTAGTAAGGTATGAAATCTTATTTTCAGGAACTTATTAAATCACCAGTTAATCCAACAAAAACCTTCTTTAGACTTGTCTCAGATCTTACCACTCAATGTTCTAATTTAGGTTCTTCTTTGTCCCCTTCAGCTGAAGTTTTTGCATCTGCATTTTCACAAAAGATTTCTTCACTTTTAACTTCTATTCCTCTGTCAACTGCTGGTTTGGCTTCCTCGACTGCTTTATCTTCTCAGATCAGCAATCAGTCTGGTTCCATTTTTTCTTCTTCTATTTCTTCTTCTCCACTACTTTCACTATCTTCTCTTAAATTGCATCTTTCCTGCACCAGGTCTACTTCCTGTTTGGTAGATCCTATTCCGCCTAGTTGGTATGCTATTCCTCATCATGATTTTCTGTCTTCAGTTCTTGATATGTTCAATAATAGTATATCTTCAGGTACAGTTCCATCTTTCTGGAAACATGCCTTGGTATGTCCTATTCTGAAAATACCTAATCTTAACCCCATTGAACCTGTTAACTACTGTCCTATCTCAAAATTATGGTTTCTTTCTAATCTGCTTGAAAGCGTTGTCTATTCTTCTCTATTCTTTTTCTGAAGATACTTCGCCAAGTGGAGTTCCATCATCATGATGATACTGAAACAGTTTTGACCTCTCTGATTAGTGATCTTCATTCCTCTTTTGATAAAAATAACATTTCTCTTATCTCACTAGACCTTTCAGTGGCTTTTGATGTTGTAGATCATTCTGTTCTCTTTAGACATCTTTCAGATATTGGTATTTCTGACACTGCTCTGGCCTGGTTCTCATCTTTTCTTTCAGGACACACTTTTTCAGTTTCTATTGGATTTATGGTTTTTGCACCTTTTGCCCCTTTCCTGTGGAGTTCCACAGGGTTCAGTTCTATCTCCTCTTTAACATTTTTCTTAGTCCGCTTTCTTTTCTTCTTCAATACCTTAATGTCATTTTTCATATTTATGCAGATAACGTTCTTTTGGTTTTCCCTTTTTCTCCATATCAAATCAATCTTAGTCATGTCCAATCCTGCATTTGCTCAATTCAGTCCTGGCTTAATTCTCATAGGCTTATTTTAAATCCTGAAAAGACTATTGCTTGTTGGATTACTGGCTCTCTTTTTATTCCTACAATTCCTCTTTTTCTCTTTGATCAAGTGATTAAACCTGTCCAATCCTTTTGATTTGGGCATTAACTTGGATTCAGAATTATCCTTTGCTCAACATATCTCTTCTGTTCTTCTTGGATTTTTGTGTCCTTTGCAAGCTCCGTTCTATTCACTTTGCTTCTTCACATATTCTGGTGCATACTTTTATTATTTCTAAACTAGACTATTGTAATTCTGTCTTTGCAGGTCTTCCTTATTCCCGATTAAAAAAGACTTGAAACACTTCACAAGTCTGCTGTTCATTTTCTCTGTAAAGCTGGTTACCTTTTCCTTATAGGTCTTTTTTAAGATTCTTTGTTTGGTTCACAAAACTTATCACAGTGGTCTGCCTTCTTTTCTTTCCTCTTTGATTACTCCTTATACTCACTCTAGATGTTTACTTTCCCTTGATTCCCACCACTTAGTTCTTCCTGCACCTAAACTGGCCCATCTTCAATCTACATGGCATACTGCTTTTTATTTTCTTAGTCCAAAGCTGTGGAATGACCTACCCCCTTTTATCCGCTCTGAACCATCATTTAAGAAATTTAAATCTTTACTCAAATCTTATTATTTCTCTGTTGCTTTTGAAACATCTCAGGAGTGATTTTCTCTTGACTAGGGATCAACTGTTATTTAATTGTAAGTACTGAGTGCTCTTGGTTTGGTTGTTGTCTTCCCTGTGATAATGGAATTCTTTTTTTTCTGTGTCTTTTTATTTTTGTATTTTATTTTTTTTAGCTTTTTTTGTAAACCGCCCTGACGTGTTTGTTCAGAAAGGGCGATATAGCAAATTTTAATAAACATAAACATACCTCAAGCCCACCTCAGACCACATCCTGTTTGAGTTTGAAGTGATTATAATCCTGGCTATTTAGCTATTCTAATGGCCAAAATTTGTGTTCCCCACAGTATTAAAAAAAAAAAAGTTGACACCTACTGTCAACCACATATGTGGTTTTAAATATCAGGCTACAGGTGTTTTTCAAACTTCTTTTAAATAAATCTTTGAAAATGAAATGCAGTTGTTAAACTTGCCAAGTGAAACAACTATAAGAAAGGAGTCAAAAAAATAAATCCTGTAATTTTGATATACTTGTCATCTGTTTGCAAAAAATAAAAGTTGCAAACACACCGATATTGTCTGGTATGTTTAGATATTATGGGGGCCCTTTTAATAAAGCACAGTAGGCCTAATGTGGGCCTACCACACGCTAAAACAGCACTACTGTGGGTTACACTGAAGTGTCCCATGGTAGTATTCTGCTTAGTACGTGCTAATCATGTGCTGGAAAATATTTTTTATTTTTCAGCGTGGGAGACATGCCCATGGGTGGAGAGTAGGTGTGCCTGCACTAATCAAGTAGAGCGGGCACATAACTGCGTAGAGTAGCAGGAGTAGCATGGGAGCCCTTCCCACCTCCTAAATGGGTGGTAAATGGGGAATTAGCATGTGGCCGTTACAAAAAAAACCTACAAACACGGCCATTTTACTGGCATGCTAAAAACCCACTCACTGACAACAGTGCTGGCCACTTTTTAGTTCACCTTAATAAAAGGATCCCATGATGAATGTTTTTATTAAAGCTGACGAAATTCTCAACCAACATTGGGTATATTATTCTTATAATTCCAACAGGTTTTCTTTGGTAGGCAGATCACCTGATTATTTCTTGTTTACATGCTAAAGGCTTTTTATTTTTCAAATACTTCAATTCCACAGTATGTTGAGACTTTTCATGCTATATCAAAGTTCTTCTGATATGATTTTTTTAAGAAGATTGCACAAGTACTTAGCAGTGAACAAGTCAGCATGTCAAGAACTCAGCATTAAAACAATAATTACTCCATCTTCTGAATTAATTCAGCATATGTTGCAAAGGACAGTGACATGCCTTGCCAGAGATGTTCAGCAACAGCTTAGCCTTTGTCCTTCACTGTTGTTAGCCTCCTGCTTTACTTCCTGCAAATTGAGGAAATAATCAATATTACCAGCTGCAGCTGCTTCTGTCATTTTGGCTGGAAGCCAATCAGCTTCAGTTGGGTAAAAATAAGAAATCTACAGAGAACTCTCCAGTCACAGGAATTAGGGTAGCATAGAACCTTCTAAAACAATGGGTTCCCTGTACATATGGGCACAAGATTTGCACCCTTTGCCTGCATGCCTTCTCCCCTACCCACCTCCCCCCCACCATAGCAAACCTAGTTTGTACCAGTTGAATCAGTTTGTGTGGAGAGACTTCAAAATTGCTCCCAGAATACTGAAATGTTTTATAATTATTTAAGTGGACGCCAAAAGACTTTGGGGTCCTTTTACAAAGCTGTGGTAAATATTGGCCTTAGGATGCTCTTATGTGGGTCATATCCGTGTGCTAAGGCCACTTATACCGAAGTAATAAAAAACCCATTTTTCTATTTTTTTTTCATTAATGGCTGTGTGCTAATTAGCGTGTGGACATTTTAAAAAATTACTGTAGAAGCACTTTCTGCTACTTAATTTTTAGGCAGTAAGGGCTTCCATGTTATCTGTGCGCCAACCAGTTAGTGCACAGTAATATAGATTCACTTACTGGTTATCGCAGGAATGACAACTCTCTGCCCCTGACACACCCCCTCAAACAATATTTACCATGCAGTTACTGCTCAGCAGTGCAAAACCTAATGCATGACACTTTAGCACATCCCACATTAGGCCATTTTTTTGCTTAGTAAAGGGACCCCTTTATTCTGGTATGCTAGGAAGGGTATAAAGAATTGTTGTACTGGATCAGACCAAAGGTCAGTCTAGCCCAATGTACTGCTTCTAACTGTGGCCAAGCCAGGTGACAAGCATCTGACAGAATCTCAAAATGTTGCTTCCTAACCCCAGAGATAAGCAGTGGCTTTCCCTGGGTCTGCTTAATAAAGGTGTATGAACTTTGTCTCCAGGAATTTGTCCAAACGTTTTTTTAAAATTAACTCACTTTACCATATGCTCTGGCAATGAGTTCCTGAGCTTAACTATATGTTGAGTGAAAAAATATTTTCTCCTATTTGTTATGAATGTATTACTATGTAACTTCATGGCATGTCTCTTAGCATGCTACTGTGGAAAGAGTAAACAATCGATTTGCATTTAACTGTTCCACTCCACTCAGAATTTTGTAGACTGCTATCATACTCCCTCCCCCCACCCCCGCCCCAGTGGACTGTTCTCAAAGAGCTCTAACCTCTTTAACCTTTCCTCATAGTTCTATCACAGTTCAAGGAAAAATTAGCCATTTGGCCGCAGCTGCTAACCAGTTTACAGCAGGTGAATCCCTCGAGCTAGGCACAGCACTAGGCAGAGTACTAGTAAAGGCAGGACAAGGCTTGATTGAAGACAAAGCAGACAAGGCTGGAACTGGATCTGGACAAGGCAAAGCAGGACAGACAAGACAGGAAACAGATCCAGACAAGGCAAGGTAAAGCAAGGCGATGGGGCTAGAACTGGACCCAGGCAGGGCAGGGCAAGACTAAGAAACAAGGCTAGAACTGGATCTGGACAAGACCAAACAGGACTAGACAAGACTGGAGCAGAAGACAAGACAGATAAGGCTGAGACACAGAGAGAAGGCAGGACTTGGAGTTGAGGCAGGACTTGGCACTGGAGCAAGGCAGGACTTTGCACAGGAGGAGGGCCTGGGCTTCCCTTAAATATGCCCAGGCCCATGATGTCATCCCAGGTGCACCTGCAAGATTTCCCGCCATTAGCCAAATAAAACATGGGCTGTGGTTCTCATACCCTAGGAAGCCAGCACACAGCTGATGGTTGAAGCAGGATACCGTCCCACGGTGGCTCCGGAACAGAGATGTAAGCATCAGAGGATCAAGGCAGGAATCACGGCAGGCCATGACAATACCCCCTCCTCAATGGCTCCCATATCCTAAGTCTGGGGCTGAATGACCATCATGGAACAGGATAAGCAGATTCCCAAGGGTAGTCCTAGAAACCACAAGCCCATCTAAAATCCAAGGTGTCCTGGACCACGTATCCACAGTCCAGCTCATCAGGCACGGTACAGGACATCAGAGCAGAAGGTAGTCCCATAGGGAAATTCCCAACCAAGGTCCAAATCTCAGATGCAAAAGCGAACAAGTCTTACTCAGAAGAAGCCTCCCTTTCCAGTGGGAGATCCAAGGCATCCTTTCAATCCCAGTACAAATTACTCATCAGGGCTCATGTCCGCAATCTGTAGCTGTTCAAGGGGAACCAGCTTACAGCAGGCAAATCCCTCGAGCTAGGCACAGCACTAGGCAGAGTATTAGCAAAGCAGGACAAGACTTGATTGAAGACAAGGCTGGAACTGGATCTGAGTAAAACAAGGCAGGACAGACAAGACAGGAACTGGATCCAGACAAGACAAGTAAAGCAATGCAATGGGACTAGAACTGGACCCAGACATGGCAGGGTAAGACTAGGAAACAAGGCTAGAACTGGGTCTAAACAAGGCAAGGCAAGACAGGGTGAGAACTAGATCAGTTGAGACCAAACAGGACTAGACAAGACTGGAGCAGGAGACAAGACAGACAAAATTGAGACACGGAGACAAGGCAGGACTAGATACTGGAACAAGTCAAGACTTGGCACTGGAACAAGGCAGGGCTTGAACAAGAAGACAAGAATCTGAAGACACTGGCAAGGCAAAGCAGGAACAGGAAACATGGCGGACAAGGCAGGACCTGGAAGACCTTGTTGCGAAAGCAGATGAGGAGGGCTTGAGCTTCCCTTAAATACATCCAGGCCTGCAACATCGCCCCAGGTGCGCCTGCAAGGCTTCCCACCACTAGCCCAATAAAACACGGGCTGTGGCAAGCATGCCCTAGGAAGCCAGTGCACAGCTGATGGGCAAAGCAGGATGCTGTCTTATGGAGTCTTCGGAGCAAAAAGGGAAGTGTTGGGGGATTGCGGTAGGAGTCACAGTGAACTTTGACATGTTCTTTCCCCTTAATCTTTTTGGTTGCCCTTCTTGGTACTTTTTCCAATTTCACATTAAACTTTTTTGTGATGCTCAAGGTGCAGTCACACCATGGAGCAATACAGAGGCATTGTTCTTTATTTTATTCTGTATTCCTTTCCTACTAAGTCCTAACATTGTTTGTTTTTTTGACTACCTCGGCCATACACTGAGCAGAAGATTTCAACATATTGTCCATGATAACACCTAAATCTTTTCCATGGATGGTAACTCCTTTTGTGTGAAACCTAGGATTGTGCAGATATAGGAGTCCTTTTACTAAGCAGCAGTAACCACTACTACGTATTTGCAACGTCCAAAATCAGAACAGGAAAGGTCATTTTCTACAAAAAAAGTCTATCTTTTCCTTTTGAAAATGCTGTTTGGAAAAACATTTTGTGATTTGGACGTTTTATTGTTTGGCCCATTTTCAAACAAAAAACGTCCAAATGCAAAACGTCCAAAATACACAAGAAAATCTACAATAGAGTGAAACCATTCACATGTTCTAAGTGTGGTAAAAGCTTTGGTTGTAAAGAAAGCCTCACATGGCATCAGAGAATCCACACAGGGATGAAACCATTTACATGCACTGAGGAGATAAAAGCTTCATTTGTATTGGGACAGGTAATTAGGGAATGTACACTCTTCTATGAAGTATGGAAAAATAGCACTCTGGTATTTAGATATATATAATGAGACCTCCTTTTTATCTATAGATCTGAATTGAAAGCGCAAATCTACTGATAAACAATAGACACAAGGCTCAGATGTTATTTAAAAAAATAGGAAGCTTGGCATCAGATAGAATAGTGGGAAAGTGACAACCCAGGAAAGCAATAGGGCATCCTTGGGGGCACTGCAGTGGACTTTATAAAATGCCCCCAGGTACACATTTCACCTTTGCTGCCTTACCTTGTCTGCTGAGCCCCCCAAACCCTACATAAAACCCACTACCCCGAACTGTACACCACTACCATAGCCCTTGCAGGTGAAGGGAGCACCAATATGTGGGTACAGTGGGTTTCTGGCGGGCTTTGGAGGATTCACAGTTTCCTCCACAAGTGTAACAGATAGGGGCAGGTAGAAGCCTGGGTCCACTTGTCTGCAGTGCACTGCACCGCTACTAGACAGCTCCAGGGACCTGCATGCTATTCTAATGGACCTGAGTATAACATCAGAGTCTGAAAAGTAATATTTTAAATAATTTTAATATTTTGGGGGGTGGGAGGGGGTTAGTGACCACTGGGGGAGTAAGGGCATCTTTTTGTGTGGAGTGGAGGATTAGCCTAGTGGTTAGTGCAGTGGACTTTGACCCTGTGGGTTCAATTCCAATTGCAGCTATTTGTTATAAAAACAGGTCTAGCTCAAAACGTCTTTTGTTTTGTTCCATTATGGCTGAAAGAGTCTAAGTTTTAGGAATGCCCAAGTCCCGCCTTGAACACGCCCCTGGTACGCCCCCTTGAGATTTAGACATCCTTCTGACGGATGTCAGAGAAACAACGTCTAAAAAGAGGTTTTGAAAGTTCTGATTTGGACCTTTCTGTGACATAAACGTCCAAATGCAGACTTACGTCACTTTTTGGACATTTTTCTCTTTTGAAATGAGCCTCTATATGAACTGGCTCCCCTCTATCTGTATGTTTATTCACACCTCCCAATGAAATGTAGCAGATTGGAAAGTCTCGTAACTAAATCCTTGTTGACTCTATCCCATTAAACTGTTTGCGTATGTGTTCATCCTTTTAGGTACTTGCTAGCAATTTTAAAAACCCTGTCTGTTAGGGATGGGCACAGGTAAAAAAAAAAAAAAAAAAAAACTTTGTTTTTTGGAATTTTCTGACAGTTTCCCAATTTCAAGTGTTTTTTTTTTGTTTCACACATTCATTTAATAAAAATATTTAACAACTTGGATTAATATTTTCTACTACATGCACATTGAATTTAATGTACATTTACTTGCACATGAAGTCAGATCTTACCCCCATGTTTACTAAGCCACGCTAGCATCTACCAAGGCCCATTCAAAGGGAATGGGCTGTGTTGACATTAGCACACGGCAGCCTTTAGCGTGGCTTGGTAAACAGTGGGGTTAGTTTGTTTATGTGAGGTAATCGACCTGGAAGTGTAAGTGTGGAGACAAGTGGCATTATTTAAGTATAGCAGGTGTGCTCTTGTAGCTGTGATGTAAAATTGACCTATCTCTGCCCTCAGGAATAGACAAATAGAAAAAAAAGTAACGTGGAAATTATGCATGGAGGTGTCCAAAATAGACTGACTAACACATGAAAAACACCCATGCACCAAACAGGAGTTGAAGACATGCAAGTGGTGAGGAAATGGATATACACTTGTATCTTGGCCCAGCTTCAAGCTACACATACAAAAACTCTTGCAACTGCTTGCTATGTTACATGTTGAAGGGACAGCATTTCCGGAGGCTAGCCATGTATCCAGCATCTCTCTTCCTCCTCGTCTTCCCCCCTCTCCCAAGTCCAGCACCTCTCTCCCGCCTCGTCTTCCCCCCTCCCCCAAGTCCAGCACCTTTCTCCTATCCAGCCTTCTCAAATCCAGCATCATTTCATCTCCGCCTCCCTCCCCTGTATCCAGCATCTCACTTCCTCCCCTCAAATTCAGCACCTCTCCTCTCCCCCTACCCCTGCAGTCTGGGATCTTGCTCCCATCTCTCCTTCCTAGTCAGTCGTATGAGGTACCTGTGTACATATTACACATCTGGGTGCTAGGTGGCTTCACAATGAATGATCCTCTTTAGACATATGTCAGGGTACTGCCACATGTAAATCTGTATTGAAAAGTCAAGTATCCAACAAAGCAAAAAAATGTACAATTACTATAAAAAGACCACTGTAGCCAAAAATGTCTTTTAAAAATATTTTTTTATTAACAGCAGTTTGCATAAAACCACATGGAGAAGTACACAACCATTAAAAGGACTCGACACGGGCCATGTTTCGGCTATAGTGCCTACATCAGGAGTCCACAATACATAAGTCTAAACAAGAACAAAAATTTAAAATATTGTAAATGAATGAAACACATGTATAAATATAAATATGAGTATAAGTTAAAATGGTTTAAATAAAAGACTATGCTAATATGGGTTTTTTTTTATTTTTATTTATAACAACTTAATTTTACAAGCACTAAAATAACTTGCCATGCCATGCTTTGATTTGACTCGATAGCTGCTTACACCTCTTCCATCATTAAATGATATTATATTAAACATGTGGGACCATATTTAAGGATTGGGGAAAAATCCTTTTTTACAGCAGATATAAAAGACTACAATATCTTTTTCAAGGATGCCACATCTTATGGAAATTCCAGTTTTCTCCGGAACAGCTATTGCCATTAGAAAGTACCTGTATATGATACATATAAACTGCTTTGGCTGATCCATAGAAAGGCGTTATATCAAGAACGATTCTGACTGCAAAAATTCAAAGATGAAATGCAAGGGGAATTTTTAGGCATGAACTAGAGAAAGTAGAACAACCTTTATCACATTTGCCTCGAAAAGTAAAGACTGGAACTTACAATTATTTCTCTCTTAAGTGCAAAATTCCACTTACTTCAGTGGCCCATTCTTTTCCAGATCTCTCATAATTATTGATGACTAGGAATGACCAAAATATTGGTTCCATCCGGCATCTTCCACACTAAGCTCTCTTATGCCTGCTTTCTTATGGCCTTTCCCTTAAGGATATGCACTTTTTTGCCATAGTCTTGCAAAAGTTATTTCTCAGGAAGCTAGTTTGTGAACTTTGCATACTTTTTCCGATGTTTTAAAATGCACACATGTTAAAAAAAACCTTGCAATTAAACCAAAAAGTCAAATGTGTTGGACAAGCTAGCCTTAGCATTTTATTAAAGGTTAAGGTTCAATCACAATAATTAGATGCAAAAGAACAAGAGGAAAAGACTGATAAATGATGCATGCCAAATTGGTTAAAAGACATACTGCCTAGGAAAGCACACTGAAGAATATAGGTAATCCGGATGCATTAGAAGAAATAAATATATGTGTGTCATATATCAGTGAAAAGGACTAATTACATATATTTAAGACAAGCAACTTCATTGAGTGTGCCCAAAATGGAAAGAAATAATGCAAAGATAAATTTGCATTGTAGGAGTACTTAACATGGTAAATGTGAAATCTCTCAAAGGAAAGCAGCAAGACAAATTTTAGTTTGTATATTCTGTCATGTGCATTTTACAGTATATCTAGTTTAATTTCTGAGTTTGAATGCATAAATGTACATTAAAAGCTTTTTTTAGTATACTATTTACTGTCTCACATTTTCTCTCTTGCTCACTCATGGGTAAATTTTCAGTAAGACATCTAAGAGATAAAATATGCACTACTTTTCAGCCAGCACAAATCTACCTGATCTTCAAACACCCCCCTCCAAATTCTATATATTGCACCTTAATTTCTGCATGGAAATCGAAGCATATTCTATAACATTGCGCATAATTTAATTGGTTAACTAGCTAATCGTCACTGTCAATTGGATATTGACAAGCAATTATGAGCACTAATTGGCATTAATTACGTTTTTTACACACACAGCTCGTTAAATGTATTCTGTAACGTGGTACATGTAAATTCCAAGTACCACAATTGGAAAGGGGTTGTTGTTATGGTCATGGAATGGGCATTTCTAAAATCTATGTTCATTATTATAGAATGCACCCGCTCTGCACCTAATATAGGCATCAGGATTTATGCTAAGTAAAGTATGGCCTAAATGGTCGCAACAAAATTTGGTCGCCTGAAGAGGCGCTCGGCGTATGCTATATACTGCATGGAAACCTAAGCTGATTCTATAAAATTTAGGCGTACTTCAGAGAATACTGTTGGATTATTTGTAGTAAATAATTAGCAGATTTTAGTACACACAGCTTCAGCTTTAGAAATGTTAATTTCTTTCTTCATCTCTCTCTCATTCACCCCTGAATAATTCACTGCTGAGTCACTTTAAAGTTGAAGTAACAAAACATCTGTTTACTCACAGTTTGCAGTTAGATTATAATCAGACAGGCTTATATATACATATTATTATACATTTGTATTATCAGCTCCTTCCATGTGCTTAGATGGTAATGGATGCTCACACCACCATAGATCCTCTCAGGTTAGGAGAGATCATGAGCTCCATGTGCTCCATGTGCTGTGTCTGCTGCATCTAACCCCCACAGGAAGTTACATAGCTGTGTGACCTCTCTAAGTAATTCACATCAGAGGTCACAGAGTAATCACAGAGAAATAATAGGTGACAGGCAATGCATGCAAAATACAATACATTCCAACAAACCCCTTCTCATGCATAACTGTCATGCAATTATTTATTCATACAAAGTCCAAGCTTTATACGCAGATTCACAAAATGTTCTCTGGGTAACGGTTTGGTCATGATGTCAGCTGTCATCTCACTGGTGTGACAATAGTGTAGACTGATGACCCCTTCTTTCGCCAACTCTCGCACGTTGTGGTATTTCGTTGCGATGTGCTTGGTGCGTGACTGAACCTTGTCATTCTGTGACAGTCGGATGCAGCTCTGATTATCTTCCATTATCTGGATTGGTCTCTTTTCAGCTATTCCGAAATCCAGCAAAAGTTTTTCAATCCACATCAGTTCTCTGCACGCTTCCGATACTGCCACATATTCAGCTTCTGTAGAAGACAAACTCACAATACTTTGTTTATGACTGGCCCATGAAATTTGTACATTTCCATACATAAACACATATCCACTTGTGGATTTATAATCAGAATGATCCCCTGCCCAATCTGAATCACAGTAACATATTAGTTTTGGATTACTATTGGCTGAAATCTTTAATTTACAATCAATGGTACCCTTTAAATACCTTACCATCCTTTTAACTGCAGTCCAATCTGATTTGGTAGGTGAGCTGACCCTTCTGCTCAAAATTCCTACTGCATTTGCTATATCAGCCCTGTATGTGGTAGCTAGATATAAAAGCTTACCTATGGCTGATCTATATTGGATGTTATCTGGTAAAGGTTCTCTTACTGTTTCATCCTTCAGAAAATCAGTGATCATGGGAGTGCTTACAACTTGGGCATCTTGCATACTTAAACTTTCAATAAGCTCATTTATTTTCTGCTTCTGGCTTAGAAGATAAGAACCATCATTTTGTTTCTCAATTTCTATACCAAGATAGTATGACACATTACCCAGTTCTTTTATCTCAACATTGAGGTTTAAACACTTTACAATGTCCTTGTACTCTTGCTCACTTTCGCTTGCAATGAGCAGATCATCAACAAAAAGCTAAAATGTATGCATATTGTCCATTTGTGCACCTAGTGTACAAACATTTATCTGCTTCACCTTGCTTAAATCCTAAATTTGTCAATATTTCATGCAATTTTTCATTCCAACATTTTGCACTTTGCTTTAATCCATAAAGACCTTTGTTTAATTTACACACTAGCTGTCTTTGTTTTGTATTTATGAAACCTGTTGGTTGTTCCATGTACAAGTCTTCAGTTATATCTCCGTGAAGAAACGCTGTTTTCACATCAATGTGTTTGACTTGCATGCCTTTTGAGACTGCAATGCTCAGAAGTGTTCTGATTGTCGTGTGTTTCACTACAGGTGCAAACACTTCATCAAAATCTTCTCCATATTTTTGAAGATATCCCTTTGCCACTAATCTGGCTTTATACCTTTCCACTTTTCCTTGTGCATTCCTTTTTAACTTGAATACCCATTTGCATCCTATAGCTTTCTTGCCAGGAGGTAATTTTGTAAGAATCCAAGTATTATTTTTATCCAATGCATCAATTTCTTCTTGTGCAGCTTTATGCCATTCAGCAGCTTCTTCTGCTGGCATTTTCTCAATCTCATCCCATGTTAAGGGCTCTTGAGCTTCTGCTGACTTTGTTAGGTAAGACAGTCTTGGGGGTGGAACACCTTTGTTTTCCCTGGATGAGCGTCTGACAATAGGTTGGTCTGACCTTTCCGCATCCTCTAAATCTGAGAGTCCTTCTCCAATTGATTCCCCTTCTCCAACTGTACTGTCTTCTTCAATGATCCTTTCTGTGTCTGCTTCCTCTGCCTGTTCCTCGTTAGATACAGATGAGTTGCTTTCAGACATCTGCCTTGGTATGGCATTTATATACACTGGCATGTCTATTATGGTTCTAGTTTCATATTCTGGATGATAAGGCTCATCTGGGATAATCCAGCCTTTATCAACCCTTTTGTTTTCATCAAAATATGTAACATGTCTTATGCCAACAATGCCAGTTTTCAGATTCAAAATTCTATATCCTTTGTGTCCTGGAGCATAGCCAACTAAAATGCCCCTTTCTGTTGTGGAATCCAGCTTATGCCTTCTTTGCTTTGGTTCATGAGCATATGCTGTACTTCCAAATGTTCTTATGTGTGACAGGTTTGGCTTCCTACCATGCCATGTCTCATGTGGTGTGCGCTCAGCGCCTTTAGTTGGCATTCTGTTTTGTAGGTACACTGCTGTGAGAATGGCTTCCCCCCATAGTCTTTTAGGGAGATTGCTATCTGACAGCATACACCTGGTCATTTCCACAAGTGACCTAAATTTTCTCTCTGCAACAGAATTTTGCTCTGGTGTGTAAGCTACTGTTGTGATATGTTGAATGCCTTCCTGTTCTAGAAATGTGCGCATGCTTTGTGAAGTGAACTCACCACCATTGTCGGTCTGAAGAACCTTTGGTTTTCTTTCAAATTTGTTGCTCACCATGGCTACGTATTTCTTCAGCATGTCTGTGACTTGACTTTTTTCTTTCAGCAAATAGGCCACACAATATCTAGAGAAATCATCCAAGAATATTAGCACAAATCTGTTATTTCCCAATGATGGGATATTAAACGGTCCACATAAGTCACTGTGTATTAAGTCCAGCACTTTATTACTCCTATTTCCTGTGTATGCAGGAAATGAGGGTCTCACACCTTTTTGAGTAACACAGTCTATGCATTTCTCCATTTTACCAGCATTTGCACTTGTCTGAATGCCTGTGGCTAGTTGCCCACTGTAAAGATCCTGGATCACCTTAAAATCACGATGTCCCAGGCGGCGGTGCCAGATTTCCGGACTACATTTACCATCATTCTTCCTTACTTGCGCCATATGTGAGGCTTCACCTGAAATGTTCAGCTTATAAACATCATTATGCATAAAAGCTTCAGCATACACTTCATCATTTTTAGAGATTGTGCACTTACTGTTTTCAAAATGAATCACAAATCCCTTCTTATCTAATGTAGATACACTAAGCATATTACAAACTGCTTGGGGAATATACAAGACATCACTTACAGGAATTTCTTTAACTTCATTAGACACTTTGCATTTTAAGAATCCAATACCTTTTGCTTGGATCTTAGCAGTCCCTGCGTTTGCAGTTTTAAGAATACCTTCCTCTGGACACATTTCCTGAAAGAAATCCTTACAATTGGTTAAATGGCATGTGCTCCCCGAATCCAAAATCCAAGTACTTTCATTTGAATTATTATTTACCATAGTCAAAGATTTTTCTGTCATTAGAAAGCCCTTGTGTTTATCTTTGTCCTTCATACATTTCCTGGTTTGAAAATTCTTTAGTTCCATTGGCTTAGGTGAGCTAGAGGGAGTGTTTTGTGTTTCCTTACACCATTTAGATACATGTCCCTCCTTTCCACATGAGTAGCAAATCAGCTTGCCCTTGGGTGGAGTTTTCCCATAGCTCCGCCTTCCTCTGTTCTTTGCCAAGAAATTTGTTTCATTTCTCTCTGACTTGCTTTGAGAACACATCTCCTCAGAATCATTTATTATGCATTCCTGCCTTAGTTTTGATGTTGTCTGTTCAAAAGATTGCCCTTCAATGGCCTCATTTACAGACCTAAAAACATCAAACTTCTTTGATAGTGAGGTAAAAAGAAATGCTCTTTTCAATGCATCACACATGGGAATTCCTGAAAGTTCTAACTTTTGAAATGAAGACATAAGATGCATAATGTGATCATTACATTTACTTTTATCCCTTAATTTGGTTTCATTCAACTCTGCCAACCAAATTGGTTGCTGCTTTGCATATGTAGTTGCATACATAGTTCTCAGTTTATATAAAATGTCCTTTGGTGTATCTTTTCCCTCCACTAATATGGCTTGTTTCTCTGAGAGAGCTTCCAAAAGCATGCACTTCACATAATAGTTTGCATTGTCCCATTCAGCCATATTTTCAGCTGTTCTGTCTTGGTCTAAGCATATATTTAATCCTTTTGCTCGAAGGAGACATATGAATCTTAGTTCCCACTTCTGATAATTAAACTCAGTTAATTTAGGCACCTTGAGAGAATAGAAAAATGGTGAATTTCTTCCCTCAGCCATTTTCTTAGCCTTCTGTCTGCTGTGTGGGGGGAGAGAGAGACAGACTGAATCTTTCCTTTAAAACTTAAGAGAAAAATGTGGCCTTTTTTTCTGCCTGGTAATATTTCTCTTCTTTTTCAATTCCTGAGCCCTGGGCCCATAACCCTTTTGTTGGATTATTTGTAGTAAATAATTAGCAGATTTTAGTACACACAGCTTCAGCTTTAGAAATGTTAATTTCTTTCTTCATCTCTCTCTCATTCACCCCTGAATAATTCACTGCTGAGTCACTTTAAAGTTGAAGTAACAAAACATCTGTTTACTCACAGTTTGCAGTTAGATTATAATCAGACAGGCTTATATATACATATTATTATACATTTGTATTATCAGCTCCTTCCATGTGCTTAGATGGTAATGGATGCTCACACCACCATAGATCCTCTCAGGTTAGGAGAGATCATGAGCTCCATGTGCTCCATGTGCTGTGTCTGCTGCATCTAACCCCCACAGGAAGTTACATAGCTGTGTGACCTCTCTAAGTAATTCACATCAGAGGTCACAGAGTAATCACAGAGAAATAATAGGTGACAGGCAATGCATGCAAAATACAATACATTCCAACAAATACACCTAGACATATTTTTTTACTGCACAGATTTTTCAAGCACCATATATAGAATCTAGCCCATAGTTTACAAAATAAGGGGCCCTTTTACTAAAGTGCAGTACATTTTTGCATTTACCGTATGTTAGTTGCAAAAATGGCACAGGGTTAAGTACAAAGTCTATACAGTAAATGCAAGGGGTGTGTCCAGTATCTTCCCCGTTTATACTACACAGGGCAGACAATTACCACACAGGACAGCACTACATACAGTTGCAGAGAGCTCAGGTGCTCCCGCACTATCTCCCACTGCATGTAATGTGGTACAGGCCCTCTCAAAAATGAAAAATGGATCCATGACACTGCCGTGGCAGCAGACCCTCTCCCACCCTCTGCAGCCAATCCACTCCCTTACCCGGACACTCACCCTAAATGTACAGTACACCTAAAGTCCCCCTAATTTGTTCTCCTACCCCATGACATCACTCCTCCTATCTCTCAGGCTCAAACCCCACCCCCACAAAATACCAAACCCCACCTATGGCCTACATTTCACTCCCTCTCCCCTTTCCAGAGTCTCCTACCCAGGGGTACATTGGTAGATCAGTGTGCCTGTTACCCATCTGCTCCTGCCGAGGACTGTGCCAGAATGCTAAATAGGTGCCATGATCCCTAACAATAGTCTCATAGTATTACCACTAGGCAGCATCCTTCCATATAATTCTCCTTATCTAGTAAAGTGACTCACTGAAAGCATAGCCTGGGTACCAAGGAGTCATGTTTGTTAGAAAGAGAAGTGCCACCACACACTTTCAGGGGCCTAGGGGTGGAAGCGAGATTTAATGAAGGCACAGGGAAGGTCAATGAATGGGGCACAGTTTTGGTTCCTCCACCTCACTTGCACCTTGGACGGCCCTGCTTGTATAGCCACCTCCCTTGCACCTTGTAGGCCTTGCTTAAACTCTATCTCTGTTGAATCCTTTGTTGATGCTATGCTTCTGATTTGGCTTTAAAACCAAAGGTGAAAGATTATGTAGATCACCTTAACATAAGAATCGCCATACTGGGTCAGACCAGTGGTCCATCTAGCCCTATATCCTGCTTCCAACAATGGCCAATCCAAGTCACAAGTACCTGGCGGAAACCAAATTATTAGCAAAATTCCATGCATAGCATGACAGAAGAGGGAAGTTCCAAAAAGGTGTGCCTGGTTGGAGCCTTTTCTATAAAGGAAAGTAAGCCTTTTTCTGCTTTCCTTTATATAATGCTAGCATAACAGGTAAAATACATGCCTATATTTTAGGCCCCATCGCTTACACCAGTCATGGAGCTAGTATAAATACTCTCACCTCTGTGGCTTAAATATATGCATAAATTATATCATTCCATAATTTAAGCATGTAATTGTGTGTCCCAACAATGTTCTTCTGAGACTCCACCCATGTGTATGCCCGCCCTCAAACTACATACCATCACATTTAGGGTCCATTTTATAAAATAGCATCTAGTCAAACATGGGCATTTATGTTCATATATGCACATATATATTGGCAGTGCATTTATTCTAGCAAAAAAAAGTTGCCAGTACTTAAATGCCAAGCCACCATTCAGGAGTGGAGTGGAGTGGGGTGGGGTAATCAGTAAGAGACCCACCCCACAATAGCCAGGCCACCTGCAACGAGCCACTGAAGCAATGAAAAGGCAGAATTGATGTGCAGAACCTGGGCACTTTCATTACTACTTGGGTCCATGGGTCAATTTTAGTGGGCGATAGAAAAGGTACCAGTACTCAAAACCCATGAGTACCCCCTGAAAAAAAAGCCCTTTGTGTTGGTATCCTGGTCATTCATATGCATTCTTGATAAGTAAATGCTTCCACCTTCCTTTATAGAATTACCTCTTAAATGCGTACTAGTAGATTGTAGTAGATTGTATTTGGAACTCATTTGCCTTGATCGCTTCATGAGATCCAGAGATTTATCAGGTAATTAGCTAAGGTCAACTGTATCCTGAATTCTTGCCCAGGTTAACTATTGAAATCTTCACCATTGGAACTTATCAGATGGTTGACCCATCTTTGTTAATACTGTGTTACAAGAAGGTTGCTTTCCCACTAGTCAGGATCTGATAGTTTTAGTACCTTGTTTTAAACAGGCTATTTTGAATCAAAATCTTCTCTTAGCTAATCATCAGTATCCCTTTTTTTTTATTAAACTGGTGGAGACTGTAAATGTCTCCCATTTAAAATGTTATCTGGATGATTTTGCATTTATTTATTTTTACAAAGCTTATCACACAAAAGTACAGCTAGGCGGTGTATAATATGTTTTAAAAAAGAGAGATACTGTTAAATAGAATGGGAGAAAAAGGGGGATAAGTGGTGAAGATGGAGCAAGTCACTGATAAGTTATCTGTGAGTTGTAGGTGGAATGAAATAACTAGGTTTTAAGAGAATTCTTAAATTTGAAATGTGACTGTTGAAGCTCTATATACAAAGGGAGAAAATTCCATAAGACCAATGTAACAAAAAGCAGAGTGTCTGGTGATGTCAAGGCACAGTTGATTGTGGGAACGAAGAAACAGAAGAGAATTTTCTGATGACTGCAGAAAGCAAGAAGGGACATTAGGAATTAAGAGCTGAGAAAGATAAGCTGGGGCTGAGGGGACAAGACCTTTATAAACTTTATAAAGTAGTAGTTTATATTTTATACATGAAGAGACTGGAAGCCAGTGCTCAGAGATCAAAAGTGGAGTCACATTGTTGAAATGATGTGCACCATGAAGTAGTTTAACAGATGTGGATTGTATGAGCTGTAGCCACTTGATCCAGTCAAGGTTTTAAAGCTCCCGCAGCATGGAGACTGTTATTGCTGCCTTTCTGTTTGATTTATTGACTGATCTTGGATGGGAGGAATTTGCAATTCATATGCAAGTAGATTTATAGTCAACATTTGATCAGATGGACCTTGACCACCTTCTGTCTCAACTAATGTAGGGATTTCTGGTTTAGTATTTTATGGCCCCTTTTTACAAAGCGGTGGTAAGCCCAACGCAGGCTTACCGCTTGCTAAACAGGAAGTATCACCGGGCTACTGCAGCAGCCCGGCGGTACTCCCCACCCCCAGTGCACCGTCATATCCGGCGCTACAAAAATATATTTATTTTTGTAGTGCCAGGGTGTACCCGGCGGTAATCGGGCAATGCCGCATGCTGCCAAGTTACTGTTGGGTTAGCACAGGAGCCCTTACCGCCAGCTCAGTGGTTGGCAGTAAGGGCCCCTTGAAATGACCACGTGGCAAGTGCTTTACTTGCTGCACAGCCATTTCCTGCATAAAAGAAAAACTGCCCTTTTACTAGCTACGGTAAAAGGGGGCCTCAGCACAGGTCAAAAACATGCACCGATGCCAGAAAAGGCCTCCTTTTGTCACAGCTTGGTAAAAGGGGCCCTCAGTGGTTTATGAATTTTTAACTGAAACACTGTTTAGAATGAAATGGACTTGATCAGGAGTACAGAGTAGAGATTGGATGCTGTTGGGGCATTACCAACAAATTCCTCAAGCTACCCCTGGTAGACCTTCTACCACCATCTTTCAATCACCAGCCTTTATTGGGGCCCCTGTTGTCTAGTGAGAACAGAAGTAATGCCCACTCACTTCTGCTCATACAGCCAAGATACAACTATGTCTGCCATGACCACTAGGAGTTAAGTTGTCAAATAAGATCAAAATTATACAAAGGTGCGAAGACTTGTACAAGATACTGTGGGCCCGACATTCAGCCCATGCTGGTAAATTTATTTATTTATTTATTGCATTTTTATCCCACATTTTCCCACCTATTTGCGGGCTCAGTGTGGCTTACAATACATTGTGAATGATGGAAATACAGTTTGTTACAATGCGATTATAGGTTACATTGTGAAGAGTTATGAAGACAAAGTTACATTGTGAAGAGTTATGGAAGACAAAGTCAAGTCAAAACATCTTTGGGGCATGGAAATTATTGAATGTGACATTGGGGAAATGATAGGATGATTGAATAATAGCAAGAGGGCGTTAGGGTATGACAACTTTATCTGTGGGTAGATTTTAGGTGTGGAGAGAATACAGGGGAAGAGAATTCAGAAGAGAGTGTATTGATGCATTTCTATTAGTGTGTATGGAGTTCATGTGTTTTGGTCCTTGCAGTAAGTTTTTTCAAAGAGATAAGTCTTCAATCGTTTGCGGAAGTCGGTTAATTTGTAGATCATTTTCAGGTTGCGTGGTAGTGTATTCCAGAATTGCGTGCTCATATAGCAGAAGGTTGATGCATGTAGTACTTTGTACTTTATTCCTTTGCACTTAGGGAAGTGGAGATTGAGGAAAGTTCGGGATGATCTTTTGGCATTTCTGGGTGGCAGGTCTATTAAGTCTGACATGTATGCAGGGGCTTCACCGTGAATGATTTTGTGAACTAACGTGCATACTTTAAAGGTGATACATTCCTTGAGTGGGAGCCAGTGTAGTTTCTCATGTAAGGGTGTTGCAGTTTCGTATTTTGGTTTTCCGAAGATGAGTCTGGCTGCTGTATTCTGGGCTGTTTGAAGTTTTCTCAATATTTGTTCTTTGCAGCCTGTGTATAATGAGTTGCAGTAGTCCAGATGACTGAGTACGAGTGATTGCACTAGGTTGCGGAAGACAGATCTTGGAAAGAATGATTTTATTCTTTTCAGTTTCCACATGGAGTAGAACATCTTTTTTGTTATGCTGTTCGCGTGAGTCTCAAGTGTTAGGTGGCGGTCAATAGTGACTCCAAGGATTTTTAAGTTTTCTGATATTGGCAGATTTAGTTTAGGTGTGTTGATAGCGGTAAATTTCTTCGTGTTGTATTGGGAGGTAAGTATGACTTTTAAGCCTCTCCAGCCGTGAGCTGAGTTAAAATAGGATATTCAATGCAGGGCCATGTCCAGCTTCCAGTATTGACTATCTGGGTATTTGCCGTCGCCTGGAAGTTTATCAGTCAATGAGCAATATTCAGACCAGTGTCCTACCTCTCTCCCCCTCTTTCGGCTCATGCTTGTTCCTTACAACTCCATGCCCTCACCCCTTCCCTACATTCACTCTCAAGCTCATACTTACCCTTTTCCTTCCCGTTCTCTCCTCTCCCCATTCCTCCTACTTTCCCCTCTATACACTCTAAGGTGAAAGTTATTTTGGACCACACAACCACAAATAACATGGGAAAATTTGGGGGTTACATAATATGGTGAAATGCAGACCAGAGCAACAGCTCTGACATATTACCTGTCAAATGGTCAGGCAAATCTGCAGGCAGTGTTCTCACAATGGCATTAAATGCCAGGACAAAAACTGGGCTTTATCAGACAGCATGTGTGGTACTGGCTGCTCTACGATCATTGAATTGACAGAAAACAGTGAAGGGAAGAAAGGCATGGCTGTTATGTGCTATTCTTTCTCTTTGTAATCCTTAAAATTGTGTCCATATACATTTCTACATATGTGCATTGGCAAGTACTTATGTACTTCAAAGGTTGGAGATATTCTGTGCAGTTTATAAAGATCAGGAACATATTTAGGCAGCTCATTTCTTACACACACATTCACTTACTATAGCCTAGTGATTAGAGCAGTGGACTGACAGTCACATGAGCCTGGTTCAAATCCTGTCGCTGTGCCATTATCATGAGCAAGACACTTTAACCCTCTATTGCCTCATGGAGATGCCCTTTTACTAAAGATTAGCAGGTGCTAATAGACATTAGTGTTGCTAATTGCGATGTGGCCCATAGATATAAAATAGGATGCACAGCATTTAGCATGTGCTAAACTTTAGTAAAAGGGCCCCTTAGATTGCAAGCCCTCAGGGCACTGGAAAATACATGGTGCTGCCACTGAAAACGATGTGAGCTAAATCAATCAAAATCTCTATATATAAAAGGCACCACCAACGTTCTAAATGAAGCCTCCAGCCGGAAGTGTGAAGGGGGAGAGATATCCGGTTTCCCCATGAGTGGCTGCCCCGCCCTCGCTCTCTCTGTAACACAAACAGTGAAGGAAAACACAGCAAAGCACGAAATCAAATCGCTCTCTCTGTAACAGTGAAGGATTCAGAGGGGGGAGGGGAGAGAGGGCAGAAGCCCTCACTACCTCTGTAACACAAACACAGCACAGCAGGAAACTTAACACTGAAGGACTCGACTCCGAGGAAGGACAGGACAGAGAGGACAGACAGCACAGGGGAAGGGGCAGAGGGCAGGGACACACACACTCCCACATGCACACAGAAGAAAACCTTGCTAGCCCCCGTTTCAACTGCATCAGAAACGGGGCTTTTTTACTAGTAGATAAATAAAACCACTCAAGTATGAAAAAGCACAATTTTCTTTGGAATTGTACATTGCCTTGATTTAGTTGGTAAGGAAGTCGATTTTATCAAGATCGGGAGGCGGGGCTGGTGGTTAGGGGGCAGGGATAGTGCTGGGCAGACTTGTACGGTCTGTGCCAGAGCCGGTGGTGGGAGGCGGGACTGGTGGTTGGAAGGCGGGGATAGTGCTGGGCAGACTTATACGGTCTGTGCCAGAGCCGGTGGTGGGAGGCAGGGATAGTACTGGGCAGACTTATACGGTCTGTGCCAGAGCCGGTGGTGGGAGGCGGGGATACTGCTGGGCAGACTTATACGGTCTGTGCCAGAGCCGGTGGTTGGGAGGCGGGGATAGTGCTGGGCAGACCTATACGGTCTGTGCCCTGAAGAACACAGGTACAAATCAAAGTAGGGTATACACAAAAATTGGCACATATGAGTTATCTTGTTGGGCAGACTGGATGGACCGTGCAGGTCTTTTTCTGCCGTCATCTACTATGTTACTATGTTATCAAATAGATATAAACCATAAATTCACTTAGATATCTATATTTTTGCTTAAAGTACAAATATGAAAATCATATACCTGGTTGTGGAGATCTACTATGGATAAGACATAGGTGAGATGTCCAGAGTAATCCCCACCACTTGGACAAATCCTCATTGTGGGCAATTCTAAAACTTGGCTCCTCCAGTTAGTCACAGAGATACTGCACATCAAGCAACAATTCTATAATGGCATCTGTACACCAAGATAACAATATGCAATACAAGCATAAACCCCAAATTGGTGCCCTGAATTTAGACATGACCCTTTACGCCAGGACAATGGTAGGCATAAATGGACGCACAAGAGCACCATGCAAAGCCCTTGCCCCTGGATTCTTTAAAGTAGGGAACTCAAATTTCTGACTAGTGTGCAAATTTGGGCACACAATTAATGCCAGTCACATGCCTAATGTAATTGTTAAATTAGGTGCCAATTGGAATTAAGGGAGAGATTCTATATAGGGCACCTAAAAAATCAGTACTGAAATCAGTGCCAACTAGATTTAGGAACCAATTGTAGAATAAGCTTAGTTGATATCTTAGCGCCTAAAACTACTTGCATCCATTTACACCAGCGAAAAAGTAGTGTAAATCCCAGCGCATAGATTTATATTATATTATATAACTACATGCCTAAATTATGGAACACTCACAAAATGCACATTTCCTCACCTATAACCATGCCCCCTTTTTACCTGTACACGTTAGAAGTTTGGCGCACTTCATTACAGAATACGTTTAGCAAGTTGTGCATGTAAATTCTAATCAGTGCCAATTAGTGCTCATTAGTGCTTGTTAAGTGCTGATCAGTGCTCATTAGCTTGTTGAGCTTCTCAAGTGACGTGCATTGTTATAGAATCCATGCCGATTTCAGCGCGGATCTCTAGTTGTGCTATATAGACTCTAGGGGTAAGTGCCAATAATAGCCCAAAAGTGGTGTTAGTTGGCACTAATTTGTAGTTACGTGTACAACTGGACTTAGGCACTAGTTTATAAACATACTCCCCGATATTCAAAACTATTTAACCGGCCAGACAAGGCTGCTGACCCGTTAAATAGCACATTAGTGCCTAACCATGGATAGTCAGTAGGAAATAACCGATTATCTCTGCTGAATATTGCTGATTAGTGCTTAACGCATAACCGGCTATGTAACATGACTTATCGTGTTATGCATTGATATTCAGTGCCTAACTGGATAAGTTTAGTGGCTAAATAGGACCGTATAAATAGCTGTCCTATCTTTAATTGCTAAAAACTTAACCCGTTAGCATTAAATATTGGCATAACCAATTAACATTTTAGCTGTTAAAAAAACCCCACAGATATTCAATGCCAGTTGCCACAAATGGCCTGGTGTTGAATATCCGGGTTTAATGCCAGCAGCGGACAGCAAAAGCACTGTCCACCACCAGCTGATTATCGGGCCCTCGGTGCCTAAATGCTGTAGCTCACAACTATAAAGAGGGCATACCCACGGGTCGGTCAGGGGCGTGTCTTCCAAGTGTGTGTGTAAGTTATAGAATACTATCACTTATGTGTTGTGAGGATTCCAGGGTAATAGGTGAGGAAGTTGCCAGGGAAAGGAGTAGGAAAGGAAGATTTCCCCCTGAAAACTTAAACTGCAAATCCCAGGTTCCCCGGGGTAGATGGCCCACCCCTTCTCAGAGATACAAGCAGCTTATTTCCTCTGAGATTGAGGAAGACTACAGTTCCCAAGAGCCTCTGGATAAAACTCCAGATCCTATTAGGAAGGGGAGTAAGAACTACAGTTTCCTGGTGAGGAGGGAGGGGACTGGTTCAGAGAGCAGTGGCGTAGCCAGACCTGAGATTTTGGGTGGGCCCAGAGCTAATATGGGTGGGCACGCACTGTCTATATAAGTATGAGCAGTGTCTCTTGGGATCCTACAAAATAATGCCTTAGAATTCACTTGATGATGGATTTCTAAGTAGTCTGCCCAAAAGCTGCCCTGCATCAGTATAACCACATACATACTTAATGGAAAAATTGATATTTTTAAATATAATTACATTATCCCACAATCGCTCCACTGCAAAATGCTATGCACAAACTTGTGCAAAAACACACTCATATCCTTACTAAACCATAACAGCACTAATTCCAAGGACAGGACGAGCTACAACCTTATGCTTGAAAAGGCAGAACTGTAATTACACTAGGCTCTAAAACACCAATACACTACCTCGTGAAAAAAAAAAGCAAAACAAAAAGGGCTGCAAATACTACACGCTATCAGAATACTGCACCTTGATCACACATGAACAACACATGACACAACGGACATGACACAAGGAACTAGAAATCAAAAAATATGAAGGCAAAATACTGAACTGGAAAGTTAACTCAAGAAGTCAGACTCAGCATGCAGCAATACCAGAAAAATTGAAACTTACATGCAAAATATCACAGATGTACATTTCCAAAAGCTGACATATTCCAATTAATAAATTCTGAATAAAATACTTTTTTCTACCTTTGTAGTCTGATCTATTCGCTTTGGTCCCAGTGTCTTCTGTTTCATGCAGTGTCTTCTTTCCATCTGATATTTTTTCTCTCACCATGTCCACCATCCTCTTGTGTCCTTATGTGTCCTGTCTACCATCTGTAGCCCTGTCCCTATCCTTCCTCAACTCAGCAGTTTTCCCTCCATCCATATCCAGCATTTATCCTCACTCCCCTCCATCCATGTGCATCTACTTCCTGTCTTCCCTCCCCTCCATCCATGAGCATCTCCTTCCTTTGTCTTTCCTTCCCTCCATCTTTGTCCAACATTTTTCCTCTCTTCCCTGCCCTCCACTCCATCCACGTCCAGCATTTCTCCTCTCTTCCCTCCCCTCCATCCATGCGCATCTCCTCCCTGACTTCTCTCCCTTCCCTCCATCCAGCAACTCTCCATTCTCCCCTGCCCTCTCCTCCATCCACCCATATCCAGCAAATGTCCTCTGTCCCCTGCCCCCTCCATTCATCCATCCATGTTCAGCAAGTCTCCTTTCCTTTCCCCTGCCCTCCCCTCCATCCATCCATGTCCAGCAACTCTCCATTCTCTCCTGCCCTCTCCTCCATCCATCCATATCCAGCAAATTCCCTCTCTCCTGTCCTCTCCTCCATCCACCCATGTCCAGCAAATTTCCTCTTTCCACTTTCCCCTCCATCCATGCATGCCCAGCAATTCTCCTCCTTCCCCTGCCCTCCGCTCCATGTCCAGCAACTCTCCATTCCCCTGCCTTCTCCTCCATCCAACTCCAGCAAATTTCCTCTCTCCCCTTTCCCCTCCATCCATGCCCAGCAATTCTCCTCCTTCCCCTGCCCTCCGCCATGTCCAGCAACTCTCCATTCCCCTGCCTTCTCCTCCATCCATCTTCAGCAAATTTACTTTCTCCCCTGTCCCCTCTAGCAATCCCTGTTGTCCAGCAATTCTCCTCTCTCCCCTGCCCATCCTGTTTCTATCCATCCCCTTCCCCATTCTATCCAGCATCTCCCTCCCCCTCTCTCCCCCTTCACAGCATTCCCATCTGTCTCAATAAAGAACGACAACGTGGATGCAGCTTGAGGCAGCTCACAGGTTTGCCTGCTTTAACTTGCCTGAACGGCGACGGCTGCGCGGGGGAGTGGAATAGATAGGCTGCTGGCTCACTTCCACTCCACTCCCCAAGTCGCAGCGGCGAACGGGCGGCCCTAAAAGCAGCAAGCAACCAGGCTCGTCGACTCCGTCCTTCCTTCGCTTCCTGCCCTCTCTGCGTGCGTCCCGCCTTCCTCTGATGTCATTTCCTTTCGAGCGGGCGGGACGCTGAGAGGGCAGGAAGCGAAGGAAGGACGGAGTCGACGAGCCTGGTTGCTTGCTGCTTTTAGGGCCGCCCGTTCGCCGCTGCGGGTAAGAAAAAAATAGCAGAGCTGCGATTGGCTCGCAGACTAGGACTGGGTGGGCCTGAGCCGAGAATGGGTGGGCCTGGGCCCACCCAGGCCCACCCTTAGCTACGCCCCTGTCAGAGAGGCTAATCAGGAGGATTTGGGACAGTTGGGAGATATACAAGGAGAAGAGCTGATGGACTGGCAGCCAGGGGCAGGAGTTGAGTTGTCCCAAGGGGGAGAAGTGGCTGGGATTGAACCTATGGATATCTCTGCACTGGCCCAGGTACACGGAAAAAGGCTAAAAGGGTTTATAACAGCCCTATTTTCTAGCCTGGGTGGGAAGTGGAAGAGAGCTTGATAGCAGAAACTCTGGACGTGTGAAAAGGGGAGTCCGGGTGAAGCTCACTACAGAAGTGGTGCCTGAAGCTGGTATTTGTGCTGTGCGGCTCAAACCTGACCCAAGTGGGTGGAATCCAGGTGTTAGAGGCTGGTAGAGGGAGGGTGTCCCTTCATCCTCTGTATGTGTGAGAGGTGGAAAAGTGGTTGAGCTTGAAACAGTGAACTGCAATATTTTTAAAAAAAACCTTAATCTCCAGAAGAACTGTATTCTGTGGGAATCAATGAGCTTTGGGTCTGTGGGTGAGGTTTACTTCAATTACTAAAAATTGAAAGGCAAGTTAGATACAGGAGACTGTAGGGCGGGGGGGGGGGGTTGTTACTTGTATGGTGCTGCCCTAGGCAACACCTAGAGAGAGTCAGTGTCCCCTGGCTCCAGATCCGGAGTGACTGTACTGAGCTATAAGGGAGAAGCTGCAAGTTGGAACCTGCTTTAAAGGAACTAGTGGATTGCAGCACCTGTAAACTATTTGTGTTTGAAAATGGACATACCTTGAAGTTATTAAAAAGAATCTCACCAAGCCAGGCATGTAGAGTTGAGTCGCGGAACCGTCTAGGATAAAGTGGAGGCGACATCAGCCCCAGAAGGGAGGCATGATGACAGTGTGCAACTGCCAGCTTTAAGCACCAGTATTTACACCAGTCTTTGAAATGGAGTAAGTGCTTGTGCCTAACACTAGGTTCATGTGTGTGACGTACACCCTATTCTATAACAGCAATTTCATGTGCAATTTCCCTAATGGAATTGGTGCTTAGCACAAATCAGGTCAATATTCAGAGCAATTTAACCAGCTAGAAAAGTCTCCTAAACAGTTAAACTGACTGTTCGGGGCTAATAGGTCATTTTCAGTGGCACTTAACTGGTTAGTGCCACTGAAAATGTCCAGTTGGTACCTAATGCAAAACTGTCTTATTTTGAGGGTATTCTGGTGGTGGAGTCAGCTGTTGGCCGGTTAAGTGCCGATATTTAGCACTGGCCAGGGTAACCACATAAATTGGGCTAGATAAAAGTCAGCCCTATCTTTATGCAGTGCCCCATAACCGTTTAAGTGCTGAACATCGCAGCTAAGCGGCAATATTATAACCGACTCCACAAACCTGGAAATTCAATGCCGAAGCCCAGACATGGCCTGGCATTGAATTTCCAGGCATAACACCAGCGGTGGTCAGCAAAACGCTGAGCGCCACTAGCTAAATATTGGACCCCATATTTCTGGTGCCCAATTTTTGGTGCCCTTTTTAGAATCTACCCCATAACTTAATGTTGTTTGCATATATTGGAGATATGTCCCATATACTGCTCATGCTCTGCTGATGTGTACACCCCCTTGCCATTATGTGCCTTGTCACTCATTCACTATTTTATAGAATAATGCATAATGCGCATACAAAGTTGCACTTTTCTGTGCGTCATGCACTTTCGTGCTGATCAAGTAAAAGAAATGTTCTTTTAGGCTGTCCACGCCAGTGATGGCTGTATGTGTGTTTTAAGATTCAGTAAACATGAGGTGTGTGTGGGGATCATCCTTGAATGTGATCTGCTCTATAATTTAGAATTCATAGTATTCTATGCAATTTTTTATGCCTGTGTAGGTATTCATGCATGATACTTTAGTGGAAGCCAGAAAAATTGAAAATTATATTTTTGATTTTGCATCAAGTAATCTCTACTTCATTTACAGTTTTTGCGGCACCAACAGCTTTGGCTTTGATCTTTAAGATTTTTAGTGCCGGCAACGTCATGTAACCTATTGTGAAAGCCAGATGTATCCTATAAGCACTCTAATGGGCAGTCTTGCACTTGGAATATAGGAGTTATTATGATACAGGCAGATGCTAGCAGTCAAGATTACTCAAGCTGTACTTAAATTTCCTTTGCACCTGCCACTGGAGGTGTTGGCAATGCAGTTCTAACACAGATGTTCTCTTGTGCCCTTTCTGTTTAATGTGGTATTTAGATTGCTGTTCACCATTACAATGCTATACACAGACGCTACAATCCAAAGTCCATCCATTTATTAGTGCACCTGCTTCTTTCTATTTATATATATTATTAGAATGTTAGACATACATTATATACAGGATTAGCGAAACCATGTAATGCTGTTAAAGCAGAATCGGGCTAAAGGCACAAGAAATGTTAAATATGAAGGTAGAATTATTTATTGATTTGGATTTTATTATGTGATTTATTGATAGGACCATAAGCAGGTAAAACAAAAGTGTTAAGAGCAAAGTCATTGCTGGGTGGGGCACAGGGGGAGTAGTTGCTCCCCCAAACGGATTCTGAAAGAAATCAGCACCTATGTGCCACTGTTCTCTCTAGACCATGCAGCAAAGTCAGCAACCCCTTCCCCGCCTACCTCCCACCGCTATCCCTGCTGCTGCTTTTCCTGATCACCAACAGCAGCAGAACAGCAGACATCACTCGTGTGGTTGCAGTTTCTCTACCCGAGGCTTGTGGTCCCGCCCCCACCCCCCAGTGTCGTCTTCTGGTTCCAGGGCAGAGCCAGCAGCTGTAGATAAACTGCGAGTGATGTCTTACTACTACTACTATTTAGCATTTCTATAGCGCTACAAGGCATACGCAGCGCTGCACAAACATAAAAGAAAGACAGTCCCTGCTCAAAGAGCTTACAATCTAATAGATAAAAAATAAAGTAAGCAAATCAAATCAATTAATGTGTACAGGAAGGAGGAGAGGAGGGTAGGTGGAGGCGAGTGATTACAAGTGATTACGAGTCAAAAGCAATGTTAAAGAGGTGGGCTTTCAGTCTAGATTTAAAGGTGGCCAAGGATGGGACAAGACGTAGGGGATCAGGAAGTTTATTCCAGGAGTAGGGTGCAGCGAGATAGAAGGCGCGAAGTCTGGAGTTCCCGGCACAGGCAGCTCCTTGTGACTCTGGGCAAGTCACTTAACCCTCCATTGACTGCCGCATTGAGCCTGCCATGAGTGGGAAAGAGCGGGGTACAAATGTAACAAAAAAAAAAGGGAACAGATAAGAAGGATTTATCCATGGAGCGAAGTGCACTGGAAGGGTTGTAGGGAAGGACGAGTGTGGAGAGATACTGGAAAGCAGCAGAGTGAGTACATTTATAGGTTAGTAGAAGAAGTTTGAACAGGATGCGAAAACGGATAGGGAGCCAGTGAAGCGACTTGAGGAGAGGGGGAGTATGAGTAAAGCGACCCTGGCGGAAGACGAGGCGGGCAGCAGAGTTTTGAACCGATTGGAGAGGGGAGAGGTGACTAAGTGGGAGGCCAGCAAGAAGCAGATTGCAGTAGTCTAAACGAGAGGTGACAAGGGTGTGGATGAGGGCTTTGGTAGAGTGCTCGGAAAGAAAGGGGCGGATTTTACGGATGTTGTAAAGAAAGAAACTACAGGTCTTGGCAATCTGCTGGATATGAGCAGAGAAGAAGAGAGAAGAGTCAAAGATGACCACAAGGTTTCGAGCTGAGGAGACAGGGAGAATGAGAGAGCCATCAACAGAAATAGAAAACGGGGGGAGTGGGGAGGTGGGTTTGGGGGGGAAAATGAGAAGCTCAGTTTTGGTCATGTTTAATTTCAGGTGGCGTTGAGACATCCAGACAGCAATGTGAGACAAGCACGCTGAAACTTTGGTTTAGATGCAAGGTGAGATATCAGGGGTAGAAAGGTAGATTTGGGAGTCATCAGCATAGAGATGGTAGAAAAAGCCATCGGATGAGATTAATGAACCAAGGGAAGAAGTGTAGATAGAAAAGAGGAGGGGACCAAGAACCGAACCCTGAGGTATGCCGACAGGCAGAGGGATAGAAGTAGAAGAGGATCCACCAGTGTGAACACTGAAGGTGCAGAGGGAGAGGTAGGAAGAGAACAGGAAAGGACAGAGCCCTGGAATCCAAGTGAGGACAGGGTATCGAGGAGTATGCTGTGATCGACAGTGTCAAAAGCAGCGGAAAGATCAAGAAGAATGAGGATGGAATAGAGACCTCTGGATTTAGCCAGTAATAGGTCATTGGAGACTTTAGTAAGCGCAGTTTCGGTTGAGTGGAGAGGGTGAAAACCAGATTGTAGTGGGTCAAGAATAGCATGAGAGGAGAGAAAATCAAGGCAGCGGTGGTGAACAGCACGCTCAAGTAATTTGGAGAGAAAAGGGAGGAGGGAGATGGGTCGGTAATTAGAGGGACAAGTAGGGTCGAGTGAAGGCTTCTTAAGGAGAGGTGTGACCACAGCATGTTTAAAGGCAGTAGGGACAGGTCAGGAAAAGCAGCAGCAGTTAGGGTGTAAGAAGGGGTGCAGTTTAGTGAAACAAAGTGGAGGGAGAGGCAGGTTGGAATGGGGGGACAGAAAGTGGGCTGAGAGCAGATACTGGATGGAAGGTGGAAAGAAAGGGCAGATGCTGGACAGAAGGGGCGAGAAAGAGGGCAGATGCTGGATGGAAGGTGGAAGAAAGAGTGGATGATAATGGATGGAAGAGAGGAAAGAAAGTGCAGAAGCTGGATGGAAGGAGGAAAGAAAGAAGGCAGATGCTAAAAGGGAGGGGAAAGAAAGAGGACAGATTTTGGATGGAAGGGAGAGAGAAAGAGGATAGAGTAAGTGAAAGACTGGAGAATAGGAGGACTAAGCTGAGGGAAAGAGATGGAAAGCTGTAGGTAGACTCAGTAAAAATATCAATTGGACAGGAAATTCTGGCAAGAGAATTAAGAGAAGATGTAGCAAAGCAGAAACCAGAGGCTGGGATCAACACAATTAGAAAAAGTAAATGGCCAGATAACAAAGGTACAAAAAATAATTTTATTTTTAATTTAGGATAAAGTAGTGTGGTAGCCATGCTAATAAAGGTTAATAAATATAAATAGAAAATGTAACTCATGTGACATCTTTTTATTGGACCAATTATAATAGATTTTTGACTGTCGGAGACCAAACCTCTTTCCTCAGGTCAGGGCAGGGTACCATAACAGTAGCTTACTATCCTGACCTGAAGAAAGAGGTTTTGGCCTCTGAAAGCTAATTGAAAAATGTATTTAGTCCAATAAAATGGTATCATTTTATTTTCCTTTTTTTGTTTTATTTGTTAATTTGAAATGCAATGGTTTGGAATATATCAGTTTTTGAAATTTATGTCTGCTATCTATATATTTTGCACAGTACAGGGGAACATGCATCACTGTTTCTCTGTTGTTCACTGTATGCAGAGTCTGGCTTCTTGGGGGTTCAGTTTAATTTTTGTCTACATATTTCTATCTTTAGTTTGTGGTTATTTATTCTACACTGAGTGAAGGTCTGCATGTGTGAAAGGGACATGGAGGCCGATATTCAGACCGCAAGAGAGAGCCAGGCTAACTCCCAAGGTTGGCAATCAGCCCGAATATTCAATACCAGGCTGTTTCCGGTTACTGGCACTGAATATCCGGTTTATTTCTGGCCATTTAAACTTAACCAGCTACTTTGATATTTGGAGATAGCCGGTTAAGTTTAAACTGGCCAAAGATATTCCAGATATTTCTGTGGCCGCTTACAATAGCTGACTGTGCACTGAATATTTATTTGTTACATTTGTATCCAACATTTTCCCACCTATTTGTAGGCTCAATGTGACTTACATAGTTCCGGAGAGGTGGTTACAGACTCTGGTGTGAATATTCGGGAATAACCAGCTATATCGCATGATATAGCCGGATATCTCCTAGCCACTAACCGGGAATATTCAGTGGGGGATAGCTAGCTATCCTCTGCTGAATATTAACGAATAGCTGGTTAAGTGTCATATAACCATCCAGGTGCCATTCCTGGCTGGTTAAATGGTTTTGAATATCAGGGCAATGGTTTTCTGTTAGCATTGCCTGTCTGTGCAGGATTGAACTGTACTAATAAGGCTTGTATAGTTTTCAGTAGGTGTATTGATGTTCTAGCACCCACTGCAATGTTTGTGATGTTGCATTTTCCAAGGTAGGGTCTTGTTTTGTGGCTTGTGGAAGTTACTGCTGTTATGGCATAATAGAATTGTCCTATAGTTCACGAGTGGCATTTGTAGTGTTCTCTGTTACTTCACAGTATGCCTGTTACTGGATTTGGATTTAGATCACACCTTCCTGAGTAGCTCAAGGCAGGTTACTTTAAGGTACAGTAGGTATTTTCCTGTTCCTGGAGAGCTTACAATCTAATGGGCCAATGCTCAAAACCTAACACCAGCGCTAGAGGCGATTAGTGCTGAATTAGCGCCAGTGTTAATGTGTGTAGAATGCTCTAGTGCAGGAAATAACATGGTTGCCAAGGATTAGCGCAAATTGTCTTTAAATGTAGACAAACGGATATAAATGAAGTCATTAGGTATTCCCTCCCAATGCTCAGAGAAACAGTGCACAAAAAAAAACGTACCCTAACACTGGAAGCCTACCGCCAGCTCTGAGATCACATTGAGGGGTTAGAAAAGAGGATTTCTCATGACTTTCCTTTTAAAATCTGCCTGTTTTTATTTTATTTGAAAGAGTAAAGAAGCTCGTGCAAGCCTCTAATGCACTAGTGGTGAGGAAGAAATGTGTGTGAGTCCGAGCAAAACTGAAAGTGGAAGCACCCATTGGTGCCTGTTTTCTGTGCTAAAATATAAGCTTTTCAAGTAAAAAAATTTTTTTGAAAAGCTTATATTTAAGGAGTAGAAGAACAGTGCTGATGTGTGCCTGCACTTCAGAGTTTAAGTGGACATGTGCACAAGAGCTTTGCTTACCGATAACACCTCCTCCCCTTTGCACAGCGCACAAATAATTTGCATGCTGTTAACATTGAGCATGGAGAAGTTATTTTTGTGCAGTGGTTCCGCAGTGTTTTCCAGCGCTGTTCCCTATAGTGCCGGAGTTCTGAGCATCAGCCTGTAAGTTTTATACTTGAAACAGTAGAGGGTTGAGTGACTTGTCCAAGATCTCAAGGAGCAGCAATGGGATTTGAACCCTGGTTTTCCTGGTACTCTCAGCTGCTGCTGTAACCAAAACTTACAGCTAATACAGATAAGTACATAAGTACATAAGTAGTGCCATACTGGGAAAGACCAAAGGTCCATCTAGCCCAGCATCCTGTCACCGACAGTGGCCAATCCAGGTCAAGGGCACCTGGCACGCTCCCCAAACGTAAAAACATTCCAGACAAGTTATACCTAAAAATGAGGAATTTTTCCAGTCCATTTAATAGCGGTCTATGGACTTGTCCTTTAGGAATCTATCTAACCCCTTTTTAAACTCCGTCAAGCTAACCGCCCGTACCACGTTCTCCGGCAATGAATTCCAGAGTCTAATTACACGTTGGGTGAAGAAAAATTTTCTCCGATTCGTTTTAAATTTACCACACTGTAGCTTCAACTCATGCCCTCTAGTCCTAGTATTTTTGGATAGCGTGAACAGTCGCTTCACATCCACCCGATCCATTCCACTCATTATTTTATACACTTCTATCATATCTCCCCTCAGCCGTCTCTTCTCCAAGCTGAAAAGCCCTAGCCTTCTCAGCCTCTCTTCATAGGAAAGTCGTCCCATCCCCACTATCATTTTCGTCGCCCTTCGCTGTACCTTTTCCAATTCTACTATATCTTTTTTGAGATACGGAGACCAGTACTGAACACAATACTCCAGGTGCGGTCGCACCATGGAGCGATACAACGGCATTATAACATCCGCACACCTGGACTCCATACCCTTCTTAATAACACCCAACATTCTATTCGCTTTCCTAGCCGCAGCAGCACACTGAGCAGAAGGTTTCAGCGTATCATCGACGACGACACCCAGATCCCTTTCTTGATCCGTAACTCCTAACGCGGAACCTTGCAAGACGTAGCTATAATTCGGGTTCCTCTTACCCACATGCATCACTTTGCACTTGTCAACATTGAACTTCATCTGCCACTTGCACGCCCATTCTCCCAGTCTCGCAAGGTCCTCCTGTAATCGTTCACATTCCTCCTGCGACTTGACGACCCTGAATAATTTTGTGTCATCGGCGAATTTAATTACCTCACTAGTTATTCCCATCTCTAGGTCATTTATAAATACATTAAAAAGCAACGGACCCAGCACAGACCCCTGCGGGACCCCACTATCTACCCTCCTCCACTGAGAATACTGGCCACGCAATCCTACTCTCTGCTTCCTATCTTTCAACCAGTTCTTAATCCATAATAATACCCTACCTCCGATTCCATGACTCTGCAATTTCTTCAGGAGTCTTTCGTGCGGCACTTTGTCAAACGCCTTCTGAAAATCCAGATATACAATATCAACCGGCTCCCCATTGTCCACATGTTTGCTTACCCCCTCAAAAAAAATGCATTAGATTGGTGAGGCAAGACTTCCCTTCACTAAATCCGTGCTGACTTTGTCTCATCAGTCCATGTTTTTGTATATGCTCTGCAATTTTATTCTTAATAATAGCCTCCACCATCTTGCCCGGCACCGACGTCAGACTCACCGGTCTATAATTTCCCGGATCTCCTCTGGAACCTTTCTTAAAAATCGGAGTAACATTGGCTACCCTCCAGTCTTCCGGTATTACACTCGATTTTAGGGACAGATTGCATATTTCTAACAGTAGCTCCGCAAGTTCATTTTTTAGTTCTATTAATACTCTGGGATGAATACCATCAGGTCCCGGTGATTTACTACTCTTCAGCTTGCTGAACTGACCCATTACATCCTCCAAGGTTACAGAGAATTTGTTTAGTTTCTCCGACTCCCCCGCTTCAAATATTCTTTCCGGCACCGGTGTCCCCCCCAAATCCTCCTCGGTGAAGACCGAAGCAAAGAATTCATTTAATTTCTCCGCTACGGCTTTGTCCTCCTTGATCGCCCCTTTAACACCATTTTCGTCCAGCGGCCCAACCGACTCTTTGGCCGGTTTCCTGCTTTTAATGTATCTAAAAAAGTTTTTACTATGTATTTTTGCTTCCAACGCTAATTTCTTCTCAAAGTCCTTTTTTGCCCTCCTTATCTCCGCTTTGCATTTGGCTTGGCATTCCTTATGATCTATCCTGTTACTTTCAGTTGGTTCTCTTCTCCACTTTCTGAAGGATTGTTTTTTGGCTCTAATGATTTCCTTTATCTTACTGTTTAGCCACGCCGGCTGACGTTTAGTCTTTTTTCCCTTTTTCTAATACGTGGAATATATTTGTCCTGAACCTCCAGGATGGTGTTTTTAAACAGCATCCACGCCTGATGCAAGTTTTTTACTCTGCGAGCTGCTCCTTTCAGTCTTTTTTTCACCATTTTTCTCATTTTGTCGTAATCACCTTTTCTATAGTTAAACGCTAGCGTACTTGATTTCCTAGTTTCACTTCCTTCAATGCCAATATCAAAACCGATCATATTATGATCACTGTTATCAAGCGGCCCTCGTATCGTTACCCCCTGCACTAGATCATGAGCACCACTAAGGACTAAGTCTAGTATTTTTCCTTCTCTTGTCGGCTCCTGAACTAGCTGTTCCATGAAGCTGTCCTTGATTTCATCAAGAAATCTTATGTCCCTTGCGTGTACAGATGTTACATTACCCCAGTCTATATGCGGGTAATTGAAATCCCCCATTATTATTGTGTTGCCCAGTTTGTTTGCGTCCCTGATTTCCTTTAACATTTCCGCATCCGTCTGTTCGTCCTGGCCAGGCGGACGGTAGTACACTCCTATCACTATCCTTTTCCCCTTTGCACATGGAATTTCAATCCACAGTGATTCCAAGGAGTGTTTTGCTTCCTGCAGAATTTTCAATCTATTTGATTCAAGGCTCTCGTTAATATACAATGCTACCCCTCCACCAATCCGATTCACCCTATCACTACGATATAATTTGTACCCCGGTATGACAGTGTCCCACTGGTTATCCTCCTTCCACCAGGTCTCAGAGATGCCTATTATATCTAATTTTTCATTTAGTGCAATATATTCTAACTCCCCCATCTTATTTCTTAGGCTCCTGGCATTCGCATATAGACATTTCAAACTATGTTTGTTGTTCCTAAGTACATCATGCTTAGTACTTGACAGTATAATAGTTGATTCTCTATTAGTTGTACCTAATTTGGGGTAACTCAATAGTAAACTAAAGGCTAGCAAAGCTGAAGCTTGTGGCCATTTGGAAACCTACCGAAAGCATTGATAATAAATCATTTTGTGGTTGCCAGTAACCTCAGGATTTCTTTTGCAGTAATGCTGAACATCACTGTTCTTATGGTCAACAGGAAGATATGGACTATTGAGGTTAGGCTGATTGAGAATCAAGTGTTAAAGTACCTGCATATATTTCCAGAATATTGCAAATATTATTCTGTTTAGTATGTTGTATTGGTTCGGCGTGCATCGTTTAGATTTTTTTTTTTTACACAATTCCCTGGAGTGTATACAGTATGCATAATACCATCAATAACAGACAGGGCTGTGGAGTTGGTACACCAAACCTTCTACTGACTCTGACGCCTCTGTTTTTCCACTGACCAACTCCGATTCCTACTGATTTATGCTTTAAACATTTTGTTTATATGGTTGTCATATGGTTGTCCCAGTGTTTAAGGTTGACTAGGGCCTGCACAGAGTGGCAGGTACAGCTCTGGCCATCTTGTTAGGCAGACTAGATGAATCATGTGGGCCTTTTACTGCCTTTTACTGCCTTTTTAACAGCATCAATGGATCCAAATACATAAACAGTGTTGAAGTATGAGAGCACACATCCAGAATTTAAATCCATCATTAAGCATGGACAGGCATTCCAACAAGCAGGAGGAGTGAGCGAGTATCCACCTGTAAGAATATGCCAAGCAGGAGAAAAACCTTTTTAAAGTATAATAACAAACAAGAAAAAAACAAAGCAAATGCACAAATACATTGGGAAATCTAAAGTGCTTCAGGAACTGAACATGGATCAAGCCCAGACACATGAATAGTTAAGGAAAGGAGAACTGAAACCTAAGGATGAGAGATAGTTGAAACTGAAGACTGGATTACAGATGGTTTATAGGAAACAGAGAAAAAACTGGTACAACCAACATTTGTAGGTTGTGTAAGAAAGAGCTGGAAATGGTTTCTCATCTCATATTTGACTGCAAAGTGCTAACGGCAAAAAAAAAAAAGAATTATACAGAAAGACAAGGTGGCATGTCTCATTCATTAGAAACTTAAACATTACAACATCACTGTACCAGAAAAGCACTGGGATTATGACCCTAAGGGTTATAATAACCTGGGGAATCCCTATCCCAACCTATAAAACGCTGGATGCACAAAACCAGACATAGCAGTAAAAAGAAACACCAAGACATAGAGGTGTCAGTCTCAAGTGGTTACTCTGTGAATCATGTGGAGAGACAAGATTGTGAAGTAGCAAGAAAGGCAGTCCGAGATCAAGAACATGTGGCAGACAGATACAGAAATATTTCCCATTGTGTTCAGCGCTACAGGTTTCATCAAAAAGAATTTCCAGACAGATCTATATATTGCCTATACATGTTAACTCTTATAACTTCAAGAGGGAAGCTCTCTTTGGCATAATTCAAGTTTTATAGTGAGCAATAGGAGTATATTTGAGAGGCCGAGATCATACTCCACATGCCCTGGCTTAGGAGTGATGCTCATTCCTGTCATTGTATGTGCAAAACTAACCCACCTGGAGGAACTGTCCCAAGAGAAACCAAAATGACATCTCTGTAGGAGAACATCTTATTGTCAGAATACTAAGAGGACATTTTAAAACAATTTAGGAATGTAAGATCTTTGAAGTTAAGATATATTTTGAAACCAACATGACAGAACTTAACAGAGATCTGGGTTTGTCACCTTTTGATTACCCATCCACCTCTTCCTGTTTCTCCCTCCCTCTCCCCCCTCCCCACCCTCTCCCACCCCTATCTTTGAGACTATCTTTGGAATGCTTTTATGTTTTACTTTGAGTAGAGAGGTGTGATAGCCGTGTTAGTCCACTTTTAAAGGTAATCAATAGAAATAAAACAAAATAAAACATGAAAAAGAAAATAGCTAGCCTTTTTTTATTGGACATAACTTAGTACATTTCTTGATTAGCTTTCGAAGGTTGCCCTTCTTCATCAGATCGGAAATAAGAAAATCTTGGTAGATGACAGTATATATAAGTGAGACATCAAAGCATTTCAGTGACAATCTAACAGGGTGGGGATGGAGGTGGATGGGTGAGACAGGGGGATATGCATGGAAACAGGAGAGTGACAAACAAAGCAGTACAATTTACAATTTTATGGCTTATAATGGGCTAGAAAGCCCAGATCTCTGTTAAGTCCTGTTGGGCAGAAACAGATGAAGAGAGTATATGCATTTTTGAGTGTGAGAGTGGCCAGAAGGAGTTGGTATTGCGGTGAGAGAGGTTGTGTGTGGGTGAGGCTGGTGCTGATTCAGATGGAGAAAGATATACATATGCTGAGTTAGGATTGGGAAAGGGGTGAATACCTATGAGTGAGTGTCTAGAGAGGGGATATTAAAAGGAGAAGGGTGAAGGCTGTTGGTGAGAGTGGATGTGTGGTGCAGGGTTTCTGAGCAAAGGTACAAGGGAAGTAATAGGTGTTAGGAAAGAGAGATGAATGGATGAAATTAAAGTGTTAATATTGTGTTGAAAGGGAGAATATATTGGGAATGTGTGAATGACATTTGGATTTAGGTAAGTGGATTTGGATGCTTATAGTGGATATACCCTTCCAGAATAGGGAAGCACAAGTAATAGTTTAGGCCTGGAAGTGAGGTACCTTTGGTTAATTTTATTTACAATAACTACTGGCCCCAGTATTTGAAATTCCATTTAAAAGTCATTTAGTATAGTGAAATATGGTAAAGGAAATAGGGAGAAAGGGTTTTCTTTCCTATTTTATTTAATTAAGAGTAAGGTGTAGGAGGAAGAGGGACGTGAAAGCGGCGCTGGAGGAGAGGTGATCGGGCCCCCACGCAAGAAAGTTCGGAGCTGCATCAATTCCAGAAGGAGAGGGACAGCTAAGTAAAAGTGAGATGAACTTTGAAGCAATACTTACCTGAGAGAGAGTCCGGGTAACCTAAGGAAACAAAAAGGACACAAAGCATCAAATTCTTACTAATTTCAGGGAAGAAAATAAATAAAGAAAATAAATAACTGTTGCAACAGGTTGATGATTAAAAAGGGTAAAGGTATAAAAAGGAACTTATCTGATGGTGGTGTATAGAGTTCAGATTATTCTGCCTGGAAAAGGAAGAATACAAGAAGCATTGTTATGATGTTGAAGCGAAGCAGCTGAAATTTTATTTAAATGTTTAGAGGTAAGTTAAATACAAAGTTTTGTTGTTTAAAAGGTAACGTAATAATTATTAAACATCAATAAAATTTATAATTTTGCAATTATTCCAACTAGTCTCCTTCAAATTCGGAAGCTATCCTAAACTTAGTTTTTATTCCTCTCCCGCCCTTTTAAGGACGGGAGACGGGGTTAGTTGATTTGTACCTCCTCCCGGTTTTGGCACAGAGTTCCTGAGTGGGTGCCATGACTACCGACAACCAACCCTCAGAGAATTCACCGTCAACATCACCTGCCTTACCAGGGAAGGCTGGTAACACTCAGTGCTGCTGCGGCTAAGAAAGCAAATAGAATGTTAGGTATTATTAGGAAAGGAATGGAAAACAAAAATGAGGATGTTATAATGCCTTTGTATCGCTCCATGGTGCGACCGCAACTCAAATATTGTGTTCAATTCTGGTCACCGTATCTCAAAAAAGATATAGTGGAATTAGAAAAGGTGCAGAGAAGAGCGATGAAAATGATAAAGGGGATGGGGCGACTTCCCTATGAGGAAAGGCTAAAGCGGCTAGAGCTTTTCAGCTTGGAGAAAAGATGGCTAAGAGGAGATATGATAGAGGTCTATAAAATAATGAGTGGAGTTGAACAGGTAGATGTGAAGCTTCTGTTCACGCTTTCCAAAAATACTAGGACTAGGGAGCATGCGACGAAGCTACAATGTAGTAAATTTAAAACGAATCGGAGAAAATTTTCTTCACTCAACGTGTAATTAAACTCTGGAATTCGTTGCCAGAGAATGTGGTAAAGGCGGTTAGCTTGGCGGAGTTTAAAAAAGGTTTGGACAGCTTCCTAAAGGAAAAGTCCATAGACCGTTATTAAATGGACTTGGGGAAAATCCACTATTTCTGGGATAAGCAGTATAAAAAGTTTTGTACTTTTTTGGGATCTTGCCAGGTATATGTGATCTGGATTGGCCACTGTTGGAAACAGGATGCTGGGCTTGATGGACCTTTGTTCTTTCCCAGTATGGCAATACTTATGTACTTATATAGGTAAGGAAATTTCTCCTATGTTATTGAATGCTACGGCTTCAGATTAAGATATACTTGTTTCTAATATGTGTATGTAATGGATTGTAATATTGATTTCATGCTTGTTTACAACATCTATATGTTTTTTTTTGGGGGGGGGTATTTGTAATTCCTGGATCTGGCAGTTTTGTTTTGTTTTTAATAATTGTGATCTGCATTGAACTGTGAGGCTTTTTGCGTAATATAAAAATAAATGGTTATGTTATGTTATCCCTTTTAACTACTATGGAATTCACAGGTGAATCCTCTGTGACGGGGGTTTGGGGAAAAAGTGGGGATCTACTTGAAAGAGCAGTGTCTGTTGGAGGGGGATTGGAAAAGGGTAGGATCTGTTGGGAGTGGATCAGAAGGGGTACTTGTATTTGGGAGGGATTGGCTTAATGTTTTAGGACAGTTAAGGCAGTGTCAGAGATGACATTGTGCAGATGTACTATCAGGAGTCATGAAAGCTAGCCTGCATCAACAGCCTATACACTAACTATTACAGCTGTCTACGCCTCTATCATGCCTTCAACACGCCCCCTACCCAAATTAAGCAGCTAACGTTCCTTTTTTACCACGCTGACTGGTTTTAACGCATTATAGCCATTAGCTTTGGATCTGCACTAATGCCTACCATACAGTAAAACCTGCACTAGCTGCTTAATGCAACTTAGTAAAAGAGCCCTTTAGTTTCATGTCACCATTAATGTTTTTTTAAAATATTTTATCTTTGTAAACTGCCTTCATGGGTTTTCAGTGGTAAAGCAATGTACTGTAATTAAATAAATAAATCAAATAACGGACCTGAAATGAGAATAAAGATACTGTTTTTGTTAACTGATGAGCTGTTCTGTTTGCAGCTGATTGGCAGAGGTTCAAAGCAGGTCAAAGAAAGTGACCTGTCACAATGCCAGTAGCAATGGCAATTAGATATTCCAAGTCAGAATTCGATCACAATTACATAAAAATCATATCTGTATTTATAACTTAAGGAAGTTTTACTTTTTAAAATTTCCTGAGACATGTTAACCTGGATAGAGAGATAACTGAAAAAGAAATACCAGATTTGAAATTTTCATATGCGTGATAAATATAGGATGCAATACGAGCATGTTAAAATTCACTTTTGCAAGAATGTGTTTGCTGCTGATGACTCCCACTGATCTTAAATATATTTAGTGTCTGTAACCGAAGAGAGGTTTTTCGTACAGCATGTTCTAATGGTGCTCTGGCATAAAGCCAGCAAGACACTGAATAAGGCTATTTGTAAAATACAGAAACTAGGAACAGCTGCAGCAATCAAATTTGATAAAAACAGAGAAGGACTTTGATTTTTTTTCCCCTTCATTAACGGTTTGCCCAAGTTTAAACTCTCTTCATAGGGCTACTTTTGTTCTAATGTATAAAGGGGGTATGAGGGCAATATAGTAAAACCAATTTAAACAAATATCTTTTAGAAGTATTAGGCTTATAAAACATCTGAGTTCTGATGTCTCTACATCTATAACAAATCTATAGAAACTACATTTTGCCAACTTCGTTGTTTTCTGAATTGTTAGATGGTCTTAACACATGAAGTTAAGAAAGACTGTGCACAATGCATGTACTCCTGAAGTATATCATGAAAAGTTTCCCTCTCTCTTATTTTTATTTCTCTTATATTTGTTCTTTTTGATGACTAGACAGTTCTCCCCTCCCCCCACAAAAAAACCCACCACATTCAGAATGTCAGCACAGTGCTTTTGAAACTATATGATGACGTACTTTTAGCAGTTGGTACAAATGTTTTTGCAGTGCTACTCGTATACATTAAAACCCTTAACAAAAATAAACACTCATAAAGCGGGCCTGTTTTTTTTTTTAAAGCTTTTATGGGACTTGTCATTATGTGATTAATGAGTCATGAGGTTTTTCTGAATACAGCATCATGCATATACACAGTGCTCCGTTGTGTACTGTGTCTTCCATGGGAGGTTTTAAACTGAATACTGAATCAGTAACGGACACAAGTCAAATGATATTATAATCCCCATAAGTATTTACAGTTACCAATAATGTTTGAATCTTATCAAAACCATTTATGTCAGTGGCAGTTAAGTTGGATGACTCAAGACATTGACCTCCCTTGATTCAGGAAGCAAATTGTACCATTGTTATGAAAATGGATAGGGCACATTTACTGAGCATGAGTAAACCCAGACGTGGAATATGGAATTGCTAGTTACTGTGGTACTTATTTTTTACATTACATTTCTATTCTTTATATTCTGGTACGCTGAAGAGCTGATGCAGTAAGTGCATAAACTTTTATGTACATTCTATCCACATGTCAATGTTGTCACACTAGTACTAAGGTTTTGGAAGAGGCAGGGCCGCCAGGCAGCAGCTAGACCCCATTCCTCTCAGACCTAACAGAAGGAAGACCTCTACCCTCTGCTTCTCACTGCTGCTACTGAAGAGGTAGCACTAAATATGGGTGCTGAAAGTATGAAATGGTACTTATTGCCCCCTGTCTCACCAACAAATGTAAGCTGACAGGAGCTAAGAACTACACTCTTGCCAGTGGAGGAGGGGGCTGGGGTTTTTTGTTTGTTTTTTTAAAGATCATGTGTTAATCCTCTCCTCATATTTCTATATTGGTTTCCTGTTTGCTTGCGCATTCAGCTCAAACTACTACAAGTGCATTCACATTATCTCTCCTCTCCTCCCTTTATCCCTCCTTGGTGTTATGCTCGTTGGCCTGGCCAAAGCCAGCAGATGAATCAGGAGCTGACATTGCATAAACAATGAACTTTTTATTAACAGACCTGGAAAAAATGCATGCACACTCTTTTCTCTCTCTTTGGCCCAGCCATGAATAAAGCCTGTTCTCAAGGGTAGATATATTTCAGACCTCTGGATTGATGAGGTCACCTATTTTTGGTACCTTCTCCGGGTTCCTGCTTCTTAAAGGGGACACTATACTCCTCTCTACAATCTGTAAGTGCCCTCCCAAACATGAGTGTCTTAAAATAATTGCCCCAGTATCAAAGGGGAGGTCATATTGTAGGGGGCATCTGGAAGCTGGGCTGATCTCCAGCATAGTGTCATACTGTCGAAGTTGTCAGCCATTAGGCTGTTTCTTGGGCCTGTTAGGCTGGATGTTACATGAAGTGTCTGTGATACCCCGAGCAAGAGTTGAGGGTGGGCCTGTGAAATAACACAGCCAGACAAAGGGATATAAATGAAACAAATGTTTGTTTAATTGAATCCTGAGGCCTGTTATGTCACAGGGCCAGGAACACAAGGTAAAATGCTTCTGTAGTTCAGGAAGCACAGACTTAAGCAGGCCTCTGGCTGGCAGGCCCAGAACACAGTCTAAGGCTGGTGAGGCTGCCCTGCCCCAAACACAGCCTGTAAGTCCTTCTCAGTTCCTCTCTGAGTTCTAGGGTCTGGCTAGAGCCAGACCTCTGAGCAATGCTTGCAAGTCTCAAACAGGAACAAAAGTGGCTTACCTCAGCCAGGTCGCAATAATTAAACATGAGTTATAGTGGCGTATTCTGAGGCTTCAGTTCTTCCGTCCCTGGGCCTCCTTAACCTCAGTCTGGCCCTGTCTTTTATACTTCTGGTTCCGACTCCACCCTTCCTGACTCGCTTCCTTTCGTGGCAGGACTGGTTAAGCTGTCAGAAGGACTATTCGTAAGGGTCATGTATGCTAAATTAAAATGTATCTAATGGGACACTTTCGGGGGGGGGGGGGGAGAGGGAAGGATATTAGTGCATAACAAACAATGGTGGTTCAACCACCATTACCATGAGAATCAAAGGAGAATGCAGTATACAGCAAGATTTATCTGACCTCCACCTAAAAATGTTGCATTGTCTCACCTTAGCAATTATAGCTAGGTTGCAGATGGTAAAGACCTTACACTGTAGCAGTGGTTATTTTTCTCCCAGAGCCCTCACATGCCTGTATTGCAAGCTTTTGGCTTTTCCCCACACCACACCACACCATTTTTAAGGTCCTCAACATCTCTATTCATGTGGAAGACGGCATTTAATCTGTAGCAAATACCATGCCTTAGGGAGTTTTGTGTTTTGAGCTTAACCTGCTCCTTGCAGCTCCATACAGGACATTACAATCTCTTTTGATGTCCTTTACTAACTTCCCCAGCCAACAAATTGGCGTATGTAGGTTAGCGCCTCATCACTGAGCAATTGTGATATGTAGGAACTAGGCTTCCTCAAAGTGCATACATGCCTATTTTATCGCTTTGTGTACTTTGGCGGTCAGAACGCACACATATTTCCAATGAAAGATACTCATTTGTTTGGCACCAGCCTCCTACCCCAGATTTAAGAATCAGCTTAAGACCCTTCTCTTCACTGAAGCCGTTGGCTAATCTGCAGTGCGTTGTCTACTCCTCCTTTTGTCTCCTTCCATCTAAATTTTATTATAAACTGTATGGACCCCGTGCAGTATATCAAACACTTGGAATAAATAAACACATAAAATAAGTAAATTATAAAATAGCATCACTTTTTGGGCAACATGTCTGTTGGCATCTACTTTCCTCCAGCAGTAGATGCTCTTTTCCCTCTCTCCCCAAATTAGGTGTGCTGCTGGTTATTAAGGTCCAGGTGGTCTCTTATTTGTGGAGCTCACACTGGCCATTGCCATAATGGTATGCATACCTGTGTGACGTAGCAGTTTCATGATATCATGCCAGGTGGTCACACTAATACCTGTATTAGGCTCTAGCAGTGTTTATTTTCCTTCCCTGGCTTTGGGCATTGTGGACATGGCATTGCTGATCCCTTGGACCTTTATAGTGGATATTGGCCCTCGTACTATGATGAAGGTTTCATATGAATTTGTGAGGTATGAGACCTGTCTTGCTATGGGGTTCAAAGCTCTCCCTTGCACACTTCTGTCTACTCACTGTGTTCCTAAATCCTATCCAGCTTTGCTTCTCGTTCATGTATGTGCTCCAGCTGCTGTTTGCACTGTTGGGATGTCCCATGCACAGGCCATCCAGGACTGTGATTGCACTTTCGTCCTGCAGTATAGCTAAATGATTTGAATGACTGCAGACCTAAAACCCCATATAGGGATCAACAGACTAATGGTTTTGGACAGATACAATGCAGCCACTCATCCACTGAGCATAAATGTCACTTTGTTCTAAATTAATTAGGCTCCTCTACATGTTCTGTTCAATAGGCATGACAATTGCAGCTTTAGAGCCACATATATTGAGAAGGGTGGCCTGTGAAAGATAGTATAGTGAGGTGTCAAAGAATCTCTGAGAACATGCAGGTAAAGGCCATTGTAAAACCTTATGGCCTTAGATGTTACACATCACCTTTCAATAAGGCAATAATTCACCTTGTTGCATGTTAGGCTCATTTTCTGTCAGTATACCTTAAATGCTTTGTAAAGTGGAAAGGGGTAGGGATGGGGATGGTTGGAGGACAGCTGCCATCTTGGCCCTGGACTTGGCCTCACACTCACACCTGGTAGGCTGCTCTGAGTTCTATGACATCTTTGTTTGGTACCTTGTTGTTTTGACCATGATGTAAGGTTTCATGGTTATTAGGCCAATGCCTTCACGGTACATCTCATGCATTGCTGAAGACCATGTTATGGATGACTTGTGACTTCAAAAAATAACATTGCAATGTGTTATGTATGATAATAGGGCAGTGTAAAGCATGTTCTCCGAGGACAAGCAGGCTGCTTGTTCTCACTGACGGGTGACGTCCACGGCAGCCCCTCCAATCGGAAACTTCACTAGCAAAGTCCTTTGCTAGCCCTCGCGCGCCCGCGCGCACCGCGCATGCGCCGCCGTCTTCCCGCCCGAAACCGGCTCGAGCCGGCCAGTCTTCTTTTGTCCGCACTCGGTACGGTCGTGTTTTCGCCGTGTCGAGCCCCGGAAAGTCGACCTCGCGCGTCCAATTTATTTGAGCGTGTTTTTTTCCTTCGGGAAAGTTTTCTCTTAGTCGGGAAGTGCTCCGGAAACCCCCCGCCGGGTTTCGTGTAAATCCTCCCCGTACTTCCAGCTTTTTGCCCCGGTAAGTTTTCTTTCGTCGTCGGGGTAGGCCTCTTTTTGGCCTCGGTCGAGATTTTTCTCCCTCTAAATTTTGGTGCTTCAATTTTCGCCATTTCGGCTTTTGATTTCGCCGGCGTGATTTTTCCGCCCATGACATCGAAGCCTTCCAGCGGCTTCAAGAAGTGCACCCAGTGCGCCCGGGTTATCTCGCTCACTGATCGACACTCGTCGTGTCTTCAGTGTCTGGGGGCCGAGCACCTCCCTCAGAACTGCAGTCTGTGTTCCCTGCTTCAAAGGCGGACTCAGGTAGCGAGACTAGCCCAGTGGAACGTGTTGTTCTCGGGCTCTTCGTCGGCATCGGCACCGGGATCTTCGAGTGCATCGACGTCGTCAGCGTCCAGACCATCTTCCTCGGCCGCCCCTGCATCGAGTGCATCGAGGCATCGGGCCTCTGCATCGGCGCCGAGACATCGGATAGCTGCATCGACGTCGGTGGTACCAGGACCTCGTCTGCTGATGTCGTCGGACGGTGGTGCATCGGGTGGAGTGCAGGTGAGGGCTGTCCATTCCCCTGCTGGTGGCGGTGAGCCCTCGGGTGGGTCTCCGCCTACCCTGAGGGCTCCTGCGGTACAGCCCCCCCGAGATCGGCCTTCTTCAGTCTCGGCCCCGAGGAAGCGACGGATGGATTCGACGTCCTCCTCGTCGGTGCCGGGGAGCTCCGGTGACATGCTTCGGAAGAAATCGAAGAAGCATCGACACCGGTCTCCTCCCCGTGTCGGCACCGAGAGCTCTGGGTCGCCGAGGGATTCGGCACCCAGCAGGCATCGGCACCGAGAGGACCGCTCACCCTCTGTTCAAGAGGTGTCGATGCGCTCCGCTCTGGACAGCCCGGAACAGCCTCCACGCCCGGAACAGGTACTGACGTCGACGCCTGCATCGACCTCTCAGCCTTTCTCTGCAGCCACTCTAAACGAGAGCCTCCGGGCCGTTCTCCCAGAGATTCTGGGAGAGCTGTTGCGCCCTACCCCTCCGGTACCGGCGGTGCTTGCGCCTCCGGTACCGTCGAGCGTGGCGCCGGCTGGCCCATCGCCCAGGTTGAGGTCCCCGACGTCGGTACCGCGTGCGGTGCCGACCGCGGCCACCTCCCAGGAAGGCTCCCCGACCACGTCGGCGGAGGGAGCTTCGCCGATGCGGGCAAGGGAGTCTACCTCTCGACGCCCCCATCGTGGATGGGGTTCCACGGAGTCGAGCAGGGCGAGGTTGCAGACACAGGTCCGGGAACTTGTGTCTGACACCGAGGGTGAGGCCTCGTGGGAGGAAGAGGAAGATCCCAGATATTTCTCTGACGAGGAGTCTGAGGGTCTTCCGTCTGATCCCACTCCCTCTCCTGAGAGACAGCTTTCTCCTCCCGAGAGTCTGTCTTTCGCTTCCTTTGTCCGGGAGATGTCTACGGCCATCCCCTTCCCGGTGGTTGTGGAGGACGAGCCCAGGGCTGAAATGTTTGAGCTCCTGGACTATCCTTCTCCACCTAAGGAAGCGTCCACTGTTCCCTTGCACCATGTCCTGAAGAAGACATTGCTTGCGAACTGGACCAAGCCATTAACTAATCCCCACATTCCCAAGAAGATCGAGTCCCAGTACCGGATCCATGGGGACCCAGAGCTGATGCGCACTCAGTTGCCTCATGACTCTGGAGTTGTGGATTTGGCCCTAAAGAAGGCTAAGAGTTCTAGGGAACATGCTTCGGCGCCCCCGGGCAAGGACGCTAGAACCTTAGACTCCTTTGGGAGGAAGGCCTACCATTCCTCTATGCTCGTGTCCAAGATCCAGTCCTACCAGCTCTACACGAGCATACACATGCGGAACAATGTGCGGCAGTTGGCGGGCTTGGTTGATGCTCTTCCCCCTGAGCAAGCCAAGCCTTTTCAGGAGGTGGTCAGGCAGCTGAAGGCGTGCAGAAAATTCCTGGCCAGAGGAGTTTATGACACTTTTGATGTTGCGTCCAGGGCCGCTGCTCAAGGTGTGGTGATGCGCAGGCTCTCATGGCTGCGTGCCGCCGACCTGGAGAATAGAATCCAGCAGCGGATTGCGGACTCGCCTTGCCGTGCGGATAACATTTTTGGCGAAAAAGTCGAACAGGTGGTAGAGTCTCTCCACCAGCGGGACACCGCATTCGACAAGTTCGCCCGCCGGCAGCCTTCAGCTTCTACCTCTACAGGTAGACGATTTTTCGGGGGAAGGAAGACTGTTCCCTATACTTCTGGCAAGCGTAGGTACAATCCTCCTTCCCGACAGCCTGCGGCCCAGGCTAAGCCCCAGCGCGCTCGCTCTCGTCAGCAGCGTGCGACTCAGCAAGGCCCCGCGGCTCCCCAGCAAAAGCAAGGGGCGAGCTTTTGACTGGCTCCAGCAGAGCATAGCCGACATCCAAGTGTCAGTGCCGGGCGACCTGCCTGTCGGAGGGAGGTTGAAAGCTTTTCACCAAAGGTGGCCTCTCATAACCTCCGATCAGTGGGTTCTCCAAATAGTCCGGCAAGGATACACCCTCAATTTGGCCTCAAAACCTCCAAATTGTCCTCCGGGAGCTCAGTCCTACAGCTTCCAGCACAAGCAGGTACTTGCAGAGGAACTCTCCGCCCTTCTCAGCGCCAATGCGGTCGAGCCCGTGCCATCCGGGCAAGAAGGGCTGGGATTCTATTCCAGGTACTTCCTTGTGGAAAAGAAAACAGGGGGGATGCGTCCCATCCTAGACCTAAGGGCCCTGAACAAATATCTCGTAAAAGAAAAGTTCAGGATGCTTTCCCTGGGCACCCTTCTCCCCATGATTCAGCAAAACGATTGGCTATGCTCTCTGGACTTGAAGGATGCCTACACACACATCCCGATACTGCCAGCTCACAGACAGTATCTGCGATTTCAGCTGGGCACACGCCACTTCCAGTACTGTGTGCTACCCTTTGGGCTCGCCTCCGCGCCCAGGGTGTTCACAAAGTGCCTAGCTGTGGTAGCAGCGGCGCTTCGCAGGCTGGGGGTGCACGTGTTCCCATATCTCGACGATTGGCTGGTGAAGAACACATCCGAGGCAGGAGCCCTGCAGTCCATGCAGATGACTATTCGCCTCCTGGAGCTACTGGGGTTTGTGATAAATTACCCAAAGTCCCATCTTCTCCCAGTGCAGAAACTCGAATTCATCGGAGCCCTGCTGGATTCTCGGACGGCTCGCGCCTATCTCCCAGAGACGAGAGCCAACAACTTGTTGTCCCTCGTCTCGCGGGTGCGAGCGTCCCAGCAGATCACAGCTCGGCAGATGTTGAGATTGCTGGGCCACATGGCCTCCACAGTTCATGTGACTCCCATGGCCCGCCTTCACATGAGATCTGCTCAATGGACCCTAGCCTCCCAGTGGTATCAGGCCGCTGGGGGTCTAGAGGACGTGATCCACCTGTCCACGAGTTTTCTCGAATCCCTGTTTTGGTGGACGATTTGCTCCAATTTTACTCTGGGACGTCCCTTCCAAATTCCTCAGCCACAAAAAGTGCTGACCACGGATGCGTCTCTCCTGGGATGGGGAGCTCATGTCGATGGGCTTCACACCCAAGGAAGTTGGTCCCTCCAAGAACGCGATCTGCAGATCAATCTTCTGGAGTTGCGAGCGATCTGGAACGCTCTGAAGGCTTTCAGAGATCGGCTGTCCCACCAAATTATCCAAATTCAGACAGACAATCAGGTTGCCATGTACTATGTCAACAAGCAGGGGGGCACCGGATCTCGCCCCCTGTGTCAGGAAGCCGTCAGCATGTGGCTCTGGGCTCGCCGTCAGGGCATGGTGCTCCAAGCCACATATCTGGCAGGCGTAAACAACAGTCTGGCCGACAGGTTGAGCAGGATTATGCAACCTCACGAGTGGTCGCTCAATTCCCGTGTGGTGCGACAGATCTTCCAGGCGTGGGGCACCCCCCTGGTGGATCTCTTCGCATCTCAAGTGAACCACAAGGTCCCTCAGTTCTGTTCCAGGCTTCAGGCCCACGGCAGACTGGCGTCGGATGCCTTCCTCCTGGATTGGGGGGAAGGTCTGCTGTATGCTTATCCTCCCATACCTCTGGTGGGGAAGACTTTGTTGAAACTCAAGCAAGACCGAGGCACCATGATTCTGATTGCTCCCTTTTGGCCGCGTCAGATCTGGTTCCCTCTTCTTCTGGAGTTATCCTCCGAAGAACCGTGGAGATTGGAGTGTTTTCCGACCCTCATCACGCAGGACGACGGGGCTCTTCTGCATCCCAACCTCCAGTCCCTGGCTCTCACGGCCTGGATGTTGAGGGCGTAGACTTTGCCTCTTTGGGTCTGCCAGAGGGTGTCTCCCGCATCTTGCTTGCTTCCAGGAAAGACTCCACTAAGAGAAGTTACTTCTTTCATTGGAGGAGGTTTGCCGTCTGGTGTGACAGCAAGGCCCTAGATCCTCGCTCTTGTCCTACACAGACCCTGCTTGAATACCTTCTGCACTTGTCTGAGTCTGGTCTCAAGACCAACTCCGTAAGGGTTCACCTTAGTGCAATCAGTGCATACCATTACCAAGTGGAAGGTAAGCCGATCTCAGGACAGCCTTTAGTTGTTCGCTTCATGAGAGGTTTGCTTTTGTCAAAGCCCCCTGTCAAGCCTCCTACAGTGTCATGGGATCTCAATGTCGTTCTCACCCAGCTGATGAAACCTCCTTTTGAGCCACTGAATTCCTGCCATCCGAAGTACTTGACCTGGAAGGTCATTTTCTTGGTGGCAGTTACTTCGGCTCGTAGAGTCAGCGAGCTTCAGGCCCTGGTAGCCCAGGCCCCTTACACCAAATTTCATCACAACAGAGTAGTCCTCCGCACTCACCCTAAGTTTCTGCCAAAGGTCGTGTCGGAGTTCCATCTGAACCAGTCAATTGTCTTGCCAACATTCTTTCCCCGTCCTCATTCCTGCCCTGCTGAACGTCAGCTGCACACATTGGACTGCAAGAGAGCATTGGCCTTCTACCTGGAGCGGACACAGCCCACCAGACAGTCCGCCCAATTGTTTGTTTCTTTTGACCCCAATAGGAGGGGAGTGGCTGTAGGGAAACGCACCATATCCAATTGGCTAGCAGATTGCATTTCCTTCACTTACGCCCAGGCGGGGCTGGCTCTTGAGGGTCATGTCACGGCTCATAATGTTAGAGCCATGGCTGCGTCGGTAGCCCACTTGAAGTCAGCCTCCATTGAAGAAATTTGCAAAGCTGCGACGTGGTCATCTGTCCACACATTCACATCTCATTACTGCCTGCAGCAGGATACCCGACGCGACAGTCGGTTCGGGCAGTCAGTTCTTCAGAACCTGTTTGGGCTTTAGGATCCAACTCCACCCCCCGAGGGCCCTGTTTGTTCTGTTTCAGGCTACACTCTCAGTTAGTTGGTAAATTTTTTAGGTCAATCTCAGTTATGTCCTCGCTGTTGCGAGGCCCAATTGACCAATGTTGTTGTTTTGAGTGAGCCTGGGGGCTAGGGATACCCCATCAGTGAGAACAAGCAGCCTGCTTGTCCTCGGAGAAAGCGAATGCTACATACCTGTAGAAGGTATTCTCCGAGGACAGCAGGCTGATTGTTCTCACAAACCCGCCCGCCTCCCCTTTGGAGTTGTGTCTTCCCTTGTATTGTCTTGCTACATACTGGACTGGCCGGCTCGAGCCGGTTTCGGGCGGGAAGACGGCCGCGCATGCGCGGTGCGCGCGGGCGCGCGAGGGCTAGCAAAGGACTTTGCTAGTGAAGTTTCCGATTGGAGGGGCTGCCGTGGACGTCACCCGTCAGTGAGAACAATCAGCCTGCTGTCCTCGGAGAATACCTTCTACAGGTATGTAGCATTCGCTTGATGGGCTTTTCAGACAATGCAGAGACTGGACTTGCATAGGGCTCTCTCTTAAACTATGGCCATTGAGACTACAAATCACAGAGATTCTGTGTTGTTTGTGACAGGACTAATATCTCATGGCCAGTTCAAGGGTGGGACTGTAGCTTGGGGGTTGCTGTGGCTCACTAGACAGTGCACAGATTCCTCTTTTTTCATGACCCACAGATTGGATAGTAATATGATTGATGTGGCTGGATGGCTTATGAAGGGACTGAGTGAAATGTATGTTGATTATATAAGTTGCAATATCTTGCAGACGTATCCATTCTGTTCTACCAGCAACACTTATGTCATGTATTGGATGTCAAAATTTATCAGTAAAAGGGTCATTTTAGGAAGAGCTGACATATCTCTGTGTTTGATTGGAAGAGAGGGCCTTATGTTCGTATATCTTCTGTAGCAGCGAGTGTGGTAGGATTTTGACTTGGGTCATACATGTTCATACAGGTCGACATGGGATGTGATGAGTACAGAGATAACAGTGATGAACTGAGCTTGGATAATATGGGCTATACATTGGTGGCAGAGAGATGTATATTTTCTGATATTGGCTATGTCATATAGCGTGAATACTGGCATACTACATGGCATTAGCAGGCAACACCTAGAATAGTACCTAGTGTATGTATAGACTGGAAGAAACCACAGTTAATAGATATGTCAGAAAGACAACAGCTAGGCCATATGGAGACTTACCTTGCAACAGAGTATCAATTGAGTGTTTCTCCTTTGTCACCTTCCTCCTGCAGTGGCCCATGTGAACAAAGGAAGAGGTGTGCCTGAGTTCAGGTTCTGCCTCTCGGATCAATGTGGACACATTAAAAAGTTGCATCATCTTCCAAAGGGTAATATTGCTTAGATATGGAATGAAATGGGGCCTCTGTCCCAGTAGGAATTCGTGTGGACAAGGCAAAGAGAGTAAGGATCTGTGTATTAGCATAACACCACTGAAGACAGCAATTGTCAAAAACTTTTTTTTTAATTTAAAATGCTATATATTAAATTTTGGGGAGGGGGTGGGGAAAATGGAGTCAGACCACCCTAAGTAAGGGAGGAAGACAATTATTAAAAGGACACAGTCTGTCAGAACAGAGCCAATACCCAAGTTGGTATCTGGTGGTAGCATCTGCCGCAGGCCACCCATAAGGTGAAGGATCCAAAGGAAATACAGTGGCAATGATATGCATAGCAATGTCCCTGAGAGATGCAGAGTCCTGTCCAGCACAATGTCCCTGAGGCCACTTGGGAGGAAGGCATGCGCCACAGATGGCCCTTAATTTAGGCTCCTCCCACTTCCCTGTCCACCCCTTCCACGACTGGTGGATGGCTGGCTGTGGGAGAGCCCAGGGGTGGAGAGCCCAGGGGTGGAAGCCTGGCTGCTGAAGGCCAGGTGGGGGAGGCTGGATCTGGGGTATAGCACTGGGAGAGATAGAGAAAGGGGGAAAGGGAAATGGAACTTGATATACCCCCTTTCTGAGGTTTTTGCAACTACATTCAAAGCGGTTTACATATTCAGGTACTTATTTTGTACCAGGGGCAATGGAGGGTTGTGACTTACCCAGAGTCACAAGGAGCTGCAGTGGGTTCCCCAGGATCAAAGTCCACTACACTAACCACTAGGCTACTCCTCCACTCCTGGTGGTGTGGCTGGTCTGAGGAGCTAGGGGAGAAAGTTGGTGAGGGTTGTCTGGATGCCCTCCATGGCACTTACGTGCCTGCTTGTCTGTTACATAATGAGGGCAACCAAATTCCGATTGAGCCCCGTGACATCTTCCCTGAGCAGGCCTTGCTCCTGGTGTATGGCATGAGTGGTGCGCACCAGGAATGGATCTGCCTGCTCAAAGTGGTCTGGATGTATTGCAAGGCTCTCAGCCTCACCCAGCTCCTCCTGCATGGGTCCTGGGAGATCCTGCCCCTCCATCTCCTCCTCTGCCTCAATGTCTTCAGCCCCCTCCACTTCCTCCTCCTCTTCCAGTTCTGGTGGTGGTGCTGTTGCTGAAACTGGGCCTTCCTCCTCCTCGGGATCTTGGCCTTTGGCAACTTGACTATCTGCATGAGGAGATAACGTGATATAAGCATGGGCAGACATTGGTATGTGGCCACATTGCTGGAATCAGGCCCAAAGAGGGCTGACAGGGACACATGTGGCATACTGGATAGATACGACCATACAACTGACTAATTAGCCATAGGGAAGAGGGATCAACAACCAGTGGAGCAGTTCCTTGACAGTGCAGTCTGAGACATTCATTGAGCAGATATGTGATTTGCAGAGGCTTTTATCAGTTGCCTTGGACTCCTGTCCTTTTTTTTGGCTGACTTCCATGCATGTTCCCTTCACCCCAAGATGATTATGTCCAGGAAAGGCCAACATATTAATGCTTGTAATTGGTTCACAAGGCAGCCTGGAATGTTATTTCCTGACCTCAATACTGGCTGTGAATAAAGCCTGGCTACCCTGTAACCTAAAGGTTGCCTCTGCAAAATCCCACCACATGTCCATCTGGAAGAGAGTCAGTGGTTATATGGCATGTATGGTGCCTAGTCTTACATCGCCACCTACGGGCTATGTCCCAGCCTCCGACTCCAGCCACTGTTCTGGGGCCAGTGGTGGCTAGTACCTCCCTCTTCAGGGCACTCAGGGTTGTTGTGCTTTTGGGTCCCTCTGCCTCTCTCTGGTGGTGTGTGTCATGGACCTTGCTCCACATATGCTTCCATTTCTTTTTTTAGATCCTCCACCTCCCAATTCTGGTAGTAGATGGCAATAAGCCTATGGCAGATGTGCTGCGTCCCCGTAGAGAACATTGTAATTGGCCTTCATCTTGGTCACCAAGAGGCGCAGTTCACCAGACAAAAAATTACCCTTCCTTTTGGTTGCCATTATATTTGCACAAAGGAGAAAAGGTGGGGGGTGTTGGGCTTGGAGGGCAGCTACTGCCTCCTACTCCTCTCCCTCTTCTTCTTCCTCCTCTCCTTCTTCTTTTTGCTCCTCTTCTTCTTCCTCTTCCTCATCTCCCTCCTCCTCCTCATCTTTTCCTTCGTCCTCTTCTCCTTCATCTTCCCCCCTCTTCCCAGGGTTTGCCTGAGCCAGCCCTGCAGCAGCTACTCTGGGGGGTGATGTGGCTGATTGATAACCTACAAAGGCAGGAAACATGGACATAGATTACAGTCATACGGTTCCTCAGTTGCAACTCTGGACCATTTTAACCACAAAGTGGAGAGGGAGCCAGTAGTGTGTGCATATGACACTGCAATATTACTCACCTAGCTCAGCCTACATTTGGTGCCTCACTCCCAGGAAGTAGTCCTTCCTCTGATTCAAATGGCACCCCCTTTTTCTCAGTTTGTCTGTATGGAGACAAGGGTTGAGAGGAAGAAGGAGATTAAGTGGCAGGTATATGACAGATGTTTCCGAATGCTACGTTGCTATTTGCAGTGGGGCTTTACATAAGGGAGTAACATTATGGGGGTAAAGACTGTTGGGGGGGCAGTTATCTCATTCTTAGTTAAGGACCTATATGGCAATAGATATTTCACACTCATCCATGTACAGGCAGTCCTTCAATAGATTCAGTACAGATGACCAAGACATAGATATGATGTAGCCTAGTGGTTAGAACAGCTGCCTTATCAATCAGGTGTGGTAGGTTCAAACCCCACCATCCTCCATTGCTGAACTTAGAGAGGTGGCATACAAAAGATTGCATTCTTGTACAGGGGTTATACCTGACTGATGCTTTCTTGAAACTTTATCTGCTAGCTTGCACTTACCTCCCTGTGGTAGAAGGTTTCATTATTATATTCCTCAGTTAACCTGAGCCATGTCCTCTTGTAGGAGTTCTAGCTCCTTTTTCTATGGCCAGATATAATAAATACCTGGCCGGCAGCAGTGAGTCTGCCTCTGAAAAACTGGGCTGCCTCCTTGTGGTGGCCATTTTTCACATTGTCCCTGCATGGATGACATCCTGACATTTTGTACAATTTTGTTGGAGCTCAGATTCAGCTTGAATCTAGAATTTCACACTAAATACAGTGTACCATATATAGAATCAAACATAGCATGATTCTACAAAGGGTGTGCACCATATTTTGAATAACACCATGCATGAATATTGGTGTGATTACTTAGCTGCTTAGGCAATCATTCGCACTATGCGCAATTGTATACATGGTGCACTCCTTTTGTACAATCACACTAAGTGCATGGATTTTTGGATGCAGACATTTAGGCACCACTTAAAGAATTTATTTTTAAGTTTAAAACTCAACAAAGACTCACTTGTTTACACAATCTTTTTCATGAGCTGGATCCAGAGGTTTGCCTGCAGAAGTTACAGATATCTAGATTAAATTTTAGTATTTCTTCCTATTCTGCTTTGAGTACTTTCTAAATCTGGCATTCCATTCTGCCTGTTTCTATTAATAATTTGATATGTTTTATTATTTGTTTTTATTCACCACTCTGTTATACTGTGTATTAAGAGCAGTATTTTAACTATCAAATAAACCATAGCTTATGCCTGCTCTATGGCTGATGTAACAGTGGGCATGTAAATGTGAAGCATGCCAGTGTTGGGTACTGTAGTAAACTATAAGGACATTTATGTGCATAAGTATCCTTTTAGAATAGTGTTAATTCTTCTGCCCTCCCGAACCCAACAGAATGTTCCACACACTCATACAGTTAGGGAGAGAAGAAGTGAAGGCCACTCAGAGATGAGAAAATATTCTTTTTTATTACTTACCAAGCAAGAAAACAAACGACAGTTCTTTTCTCACGGGAGAGTTATAACAAAGCTGCACAGGAGTGCTATCTCTGAGTACTTCTCCAATTCTGTCTGGCTAGCAATCATTTTTTTATACTCTTCTAACATTATACAAGCACAAACAGTTCGTTAGCATTAGTTTCTATAGGCTCACTACCTGCCTTATCAGGGCGCCTAAAAGGTAGTGCTCTGTTACAGAATTGCTTCCACATTGGACTTTTAATTTTATAAGCACCTATTTCTATGCATAAAACACTGCTTTACACACAGAAATTACTCTTCAAATTTTCCTCAAATAATATTTTAAGACTCTATTCCTTGCAAATTTTGAACATACAAGTTCTATACAATTTTGCACAGTTTTAGTATTTTAAGTAATAGTAGCTATTTTGTTCTCAGTTTGTCAGCAGCAGTCACACATTCCCAAGTAGTGGAAAATAAAACGTTTTACACACATTGCTTTTCTGGGGCTGAAGACATTACTGCAGCATTCATGGTGGGTAGAATGTTGAATTCAAATTACAAAGGTACTTTTGATTTGAAAAATATGAATTTAATTATTGAGTTGTATATATTTCAAAGTAACTGAATTGTCCATAAGAGCATCTACCATTAGAGGCATATGTACCACTAAGTATTTTTGTTTAATCTTGAGAAAATTACTACCAACAGATATAATATATTACTATGTAAGCCACATTGAGCCTGCAAGTAGATGGGAAAATGTGGGATACAAATGCAATAAATAATAATATACTTTTTCTGTTTTTAATAAAGAATATGATAACCTTATATGTAACAACAATAAATTGAACATTAAAAATAATTCAATATGGAGAGAGCATTGTAATGTTGTTGCTTTATTAGTCCACTTGAAAGAAATAAAGGTTAATAAAAAAAAACCCCAAAACTCCAGAATATAAGGTGATTCAATTGGACTAACAATCCATTTTTGACTAGCTTTCAGGAGATAAAACCTCCATCCTCTGGTTAGGACCAAATGAACAAAAGATGGCAATACTAGAATGGAACATGAATTCATAACATAAGAACATAAGAGTAGCCATATTGAGTCAGAGCAATGGTCCATGTAGCCTAGTATTCTGTTTCCAACAGTGGCCAAGCCACGTCACAAATACCTTGAAGAAACCCAAATTGTGGCAACATTCCATGCTACAAATCCCAGGGCAAGCAATTGCTTCCCCTTTTCTGTGTCAATAGCGGACTATGGACTTTTCCTCCAGGAATTTGTCCAAACCTTTTTTAATCTCAGATATGCTAACTGCCATTACCACATCCTCCAGCAAAGAGTTCCAGAGCGTAACTATTTGTTGAGTGAAAAAATATTTCCTCTTATTTGTTTTTAAAGTATTTCCATGTAACTTCCTTGAGTGTCCCCTAGTCTTTGTACTTTTGGAACGAGTAAAAAATCAATTTACTTCTTTCTATACCACTCAGGATTTTGTAGACTTCAATCATAGCTCCTCTCATCCGCCTATTTTCCAAGCTGAAGAGCCCTAACCTCTTTAGCCTTTTCTCATACGAGAGGAGTTCCATCCCCTTTATCATTTCGGTTGCTCTTCTTTGAACCTTTTCTAATTTTGCTATATCTTTTTTGAGATACGGCGACCAGAACTGAATGCAATAATCAAGGTGCGGTCGCACCATGGAGCAATACAGAGGCACTATAGTATTTTCGGTCTTATTCACCATCCTTTTCCTAAAAATTCCTAGCATCCTGTTTGCTTTTTTGGCCGCCTCTGCACACTGAGCAGATTTCAGCGCATTATCTACAACGACACCTAGATCTTTTTTTTTTAGTGCTGACCCCAAAGTGGACCCTAGCATCAGGTAACTATGATCAGGATTATTCTTTCCAATGTGCATCACCTTGCATTTGTCCATATTAAATTTCATCTTCCATTTGGATGCCCAGTCTTCCAATTTCCCAAGGTCTTCCAGCGTGTTTTAACAATCTCGAATAGTTTAGTGTCATCTACAAATTTAATCATCTCACTCGTTCCGATTTCCATATCATTTATAAATATGTTAAAGAGCACCGGTCCCAGTACCAACCCTGCGGCACTTCACTGTTCTGTCTGCTCCATTGAGAAAAATGACCATTTAACCCTACTCTTTGTTTTCTGTCCAATAACCAACTCCTAATCCACACCTGAACACAGTCTCCTATCCCATAGTAGTTTCCCTTTACATAGAAGAGGACTACAACTCCCATGAGGCTTAGATCCCAAGTAATTGACTCCCAGACTCCAGGAAGGGGAGAAGGGATAGCCCAACTGGCCCTGCTGAAGGAGATAGGGGAGGAGAATTCTAGAAGGGTGGAAGCCTTCTTAAGAGGGGTGAGATTTAGTTTCAAAGACCCATATAAGCTATCCCCAGAAAGAAGAGAGAGACGCTAGGAAAATAAAGTACTGGAGGGAAATTACCTAGTAAAGGAAGAAGAGACTGCTGGGCCTGAGCTACTCCAACCCTAAAAGCCTGTGGGGGAAGGACTGCTGAGAAACATAGTAACATAGTAAATGACGGCAGAAAAAGACCTGCATGGTCCATCCAATCTGCCCAACAAGATAAACTCATATGTGCTACTTATTGTGTATACCTTACCTTGATTTGTACCTGTCCTTTTCAGGGCACAGACCGTGTAAGTCTGCCCAGCACTATCCCCGTCTCCCAACCACCAGCCCTGCCTCCCACCACCTGCTCTGGCACAGACCATATAAGTCTGCCCAGCACTGCCACCGGCTCTGCCACCCAATCTCGGCTAAGCTCCTTAGGATCCATTCCTTCTGAACAGGATTCCTTTATGTTTATCCCACGCGTGTTTGAATTCTGTTACCGCTTTCATTTCCACCACCTCCCGTGGGAGGGCATTCCAAGCATCCACTACTCTCTCCGTGAAAAAATACTTCCTGACATTTTTCTTGAGTCTGCCCCCCTTCAATCTCATTTCATGTCCTCTCGTTCTACTGCCTTCGCACCTCCGGAAAAGGTTCATTTGCAGATTAATACTTTTCAAATATTTGAACATCTGTATCATATCACCCCTGTTTCTCCTTTCTTCCAGAGTATACATGTTCAGGTCATCAAGTCTCTCCTCATACGTCTTGTAACGCAAATCCCTTACCATTCTCGTAGCTTTTCTTTGCACCGCTTCAATTCTTTTTACATCCTTTGCAAGGTACGGCCTCCAAAACTGAACACAATACTCTAGGTGGGGCCTCACCAACGACTTATACAGGGGCATCAACACCTCCTTTCTTCTGCTGGTCACACCTCTCTCTATACAGCCTAACAACCTTCTAGCTTTGGCCACCGCCTTGTCACACTGTTTCGTCGCCTTCAGATCCTCAGATACTATCACCCCAAGATCCCTCTCCCCATCCGTACCTATCAGATTCTCCCCGCTTAACACATACGTCTCCCGAGGATTTCTATTCCCCAAGTGCATCACTTTGCATTTCTTCACATTGAATTTTAATTGCCAAACCTTAGACCATTCTTCTAGCTTCCTCAGATCCTTTTTCATGTTTTCCACTCCCTCCCAGGTGTCCACTCTGTTACAGATCTTAGTATCATCCGCAAATAGGCAAACTTTACCTTCTAACCCTTCGGCAATGTCACTCACAAATATATTGAACAGAATCGGTCCCAGCACCGATCCTTGAGGCACACCACTACTCACCTTTCCCTCCTCCGAGCGAATTCTATTCACCACCACCCTCTGGCTTCTGTCCGTCAACCAGTTCCTAATCCAGTTCACCACTTCGGGTCCTATCTTCAGCCCATCCAGTTTATTTAAGAGCCTCCTGTGGGGAACCGTGTCAAAAGCTTTGCTGAAATCTAAGTAGATTACGTCCATAGCTCGTCCCTGATTCAATTCTCCTGTCACCCAATCAAAGAACTCAATGAGATTCGTTTGGCACGATTTCCCTTTGGTATAACCATGTTGTCTCGGATGTTGCAACTTATTGGCTGCCAGGAAATTTACTATCCTTTCCTTCAGCATCGCTTCCATTACTTTTCCAATAATCGAAGTGAGGCTTACCAGCCTGTAGTTTCCAGCTTCTTCCCAATCACCACTCTTGTGAAGAGGGACCACCTCCGCCATTCTCCAATCCCTCAGAACCTCTCCCGTCTGCAAGGATATATTAAACAAATCTTTAAGAGGACCCGCCAGAACCTCTCTGAGCTCCCTCAATATCCTGGGGTGGATCCCATCTGGTCCCATGGCTTTGTCCACCTTTAGCTTTTCAAGCTGTTCATATACACACTCTTCCATGAACGGTGCTCTATCCACTTCAATCTCATTTGTACTTTTTGCAGTCCATCGCGGTCCTTCTCCAGGATTTTCTTCTGTGAAAACAGAACAAAAGTATCTATTTAGCAAATTTGTTTTTTCTTCATCATTATCCACATAGCGGTTTGCAGTATCTTTTAGTCTCACAATTCCCTTTTTAGTCATTCTCCTTTCACTTATATACCTGAAGAAATTTTTGTCACCCCTCCTTACATTTCTAGCCATTTGTTCTTCTGCTTACGCTTTTGCCAGACGTATCTCTCTCTTGGCTTCTTTCAGTTTCATCCTGTATTCCTCCTCGTGTTCCTTTTCTTTTTTTTGTGTATTTCTGGAACGCCAACTCTTTAGCCTTTATTTTCTCAGCCACTTGCTTGGAGAACCATATCGGTTTCCTTTTTCTCTTGCTTTTATTTACTTTCCTGACATAAAGGTTCATGGCCCTATTTATAGCTTCTTTCAGCCTGGACCACTGTCCTTCCACTTCTCATATTTCCTCCCAGCCCATCATCTCCTTCCTCAGGTATCCCCCATTTTACTAAAGTCAGCACGCTTGAATTCCAGAACTTTGAGTTTTGAGTGGCTGCTCTCCACTTTAGCTGTAATATCAAACCAAACCATTTGATGATCACTGCTGCCCAGGTGGGCACCCACTCGGATATTTGACACACTATCCCCATTTGTGAGCACCAGATCCAGTGTCGCTCCTTCCCTCATGGGTTCCATCACCATTTGTCTGAGCAAACCGCTTTGTAAAGCATCCACGATCTCTCTACTTCTTTCCGATTCCGCAGACGGAACCTTCCAATCTACATCCGGCAGATTGAAATCTCCCAGCAACAGCACCTCTCTCTTGTTTCCCAACTTTTGAATATCTGCGATCAGGTCTTTATCTAATTCCTCCAATTGTTTCGGAGGTCTGTAGACAACACCCACGTGTATAGAGGTTCTATCCTCTCTTTTTAAGGTGATCCATATCGCTTCTTCCTTTCCCCAGGTCCCTGTCATTTCGGTCGCCGTGATATCATTTCTCACATATAGAGCTACTCCTCCACCTTTACGACTCTCTCTATCCTTCCTAAACAGATTATAGCCTGGTATGTTTGCATCCCATTCATGGGAACCATTTAGCCACGTCTCCGTGATTGCAACAATGTCTAAGTCTCCCTCCAACATCAGGGCTTGAAGGTCATGAACTTTATTGCTTAGACTGCGAGCATTTGTGGCCATCGCTTTCCATGTACATTTCCTGGTATGTGCTTCAACATTTGTGATTTGGGGTTGTCTTTTCTCTTTGGGTACCTTCATATCCTTTTGTTCCAACTTCATTTCTTTCTCTTCTGCCTCAGTTCTATTTTCAGGATCATCACCATGCTGTAATGGAGCAAAAGAATTCTGTAGGGGCAACACTTGTGAAGGCGGATGCCTCTGTGTCTCCAGACTGGAGACAAGGTAAATTACCTTGAAAGTGGAGAGAGGTTCCCTTGGGACTTTTGCCTGTTTGATTTTGGAAGGGATTTGTTTTGGGGGGTGCGCATAAAGGATGCGCTCCAAAAATGAAATTACCGAAAGGGTCACGCTGTAGCAGTGCGGTAACTCCATTTTGGCACTCGTTGGGCGCGCACAGATGTTTATGCAGCTTAGTAAAAGGGCCCCTGAGTTCCTAGTACTCAAGAGAAAGGACTCAGTTCAAGGTTACTATTTGGAAGAGAAGTGTTTGTAAGAATTACTTGCCCCCCTCCCCAAACACACACACACACACACACACACACACACAGAGTTGGTTAGAGGAGGCTACGTGCAGGGCTGATTTACATATTGTTTCCAGCTGCTTCACCTTTTCTCCTTTGTTTTAACATTTTGACTTAAATTCATAGACAAATACATTTTTGTACAGTTCACACATATTTCAATATTTATACTGTGCACTAAAATAAAATTCTAAAGTGCCTAAATATGCATCACTGCATGCACAGTAAGTGTACCCTTAAGTAATGAAGTAACTGTGTAAGTCCTACACTCGCATGGAGCTGATGAGCTGCTAGATGAACATGGGCTACTTATCTCCCTGGTGACTGTTAGTTTTATTTGGGAGTGAGTGCAAGGGGTCAGATGCCGCTCTGCACCATTCACACTGTGCTGCTATCAATATTCATTCATGGAACTAGCTGTGTTTACTGGTAGTGCTAATTCAAGGAGACACATGAAGGAGCGTGGTTTATAGAAAGGAGCAGGGGAGAGTAGTGACATGAAAACATTCCCACACAGTATTATAGTTCATTCACACACAAAACCAGAAAGAGCCTTCAGTCATTTTGCAAGGCTTTATATATAACACACTGGACTGGAAACAAAAAGAAAGTAGCTATAACACTTAACTCTCATTATTACTAAGAAACTTCCCATCTTGATTTGCATATAAATCCTGGGGATGTATTTTCAGGGCGTAAGCCTATCTAATCTATATAATTTATATTGACTTAATGTGTGCTACCGAGTTGGAAAATTAGTGATTGAACATGTTAAAAATGAAGATAGAAAATAAATAATATACCCATGCCTATGTCTGTTACTTGGGTTTTTAACAGCACCAAGGTATTAAATTAGTGCTCAGCATACTTACGTAATTGCTTCAAATTCATGGGCTGTTTATAAAGAGCTGTGACTGATGCAGATACTATGAATAGAACTGGTATCAGCCTCAGCCCTGAAGGAGAGAAGTTGGAAGTAAGATAACATTAAAACACTGACTTCTAAGTACAGGAAGCATATAGAACTGGCCCACATTACTACTTTTGCATTGAAACTCACAAACTGGAAAGTACCTACATTTGCATCCATTTCTCAGCAGTAGTAAATGTAGAGTGCAAAGCAGCCTGTCCAAAGCTTTTTTTTTAAATTTTAATCTCATTGAATTACTGTGCCTTGTAAAAGTATTCACATTTTTCAAGTTAAAAATGTTCACATTTTTCACGTTCTGCATCTGAGAGAATATGTAAATTTGTCTTATGCATATTCATTGTGGGAATCCTGAAAACCTAACTTACTGGATGTGTTCCAAGGACTGGTATGTAAATCACTGTAGTAAACTCAACATGAAAGAACAATTATGTATAAACAGGAAATACGAATAAATAAACCAAAATTCTTGATTGCAGAAGCCTTCACATCCTGTGACCTAATACTTGGTGGAAGCCTCTTTTGTGGCAAATTCAATTGCATATCATTTAGGTTAAGTTTCTACTAACTTTGCATAGCAGGATGGTGCATGTGTTTCCCAATCTCTTTAAAGTTGGCTGGGGATCATCTGTGCACTGCTGTCTTGAGTTTCTATTGGGTTCAGGTATAGTATGTGCTTTAACAGTGCCACTTTCTTCTTGCAGAACCATTCCATTGTTGGTTTTGCTTTGTGCTTAGGATGATTGTCCTATTAAAAGGTGAATTTTATCTCCAGTACCATGCCTGTAGCAAATTGGAAAAAGTTTTTCTTTTCCAGGATCTGCCTGTACTTTATTTTTCCTCAATCTTCACAATCCTCCCATTCTCCGCTGCTGCAAAGCATCCCCACAACATAATGTTGCCACATCTGTATTGTACTGTAAGGATGGTGTTAGGATGATGTGATGTCTAACACCATACATGTTGCTCATGGATACCAAAAAGTAACTTCCACTTTAATCTGATAACATCAAAAAATGTTTTCCAACATGTATGCAGTGTTCCTTAGGTATTTGTTTGCAGATAGCACATCACATAGCTTTTCTTCAGCGTTTCTTCATTGATTGTAAGCTCCTTGAGCAGGGACTGTCCTTCTCTGTTAAACTGTACAGCGCTGCGTAACCCTAGTAGCGCTCTAGAAATGTTAAGTAGTAGTAGGAGTAGGAGTATTGTTGCCCTCCTCTACAGACCATGTTTGTCGAGTTCACTTGAAATTGTGGAACAATCAGTATTTTTCACAGTCTCAGCCAAAGACTTCTGCAGTTCTCTTGAAGTAATCTTAGGACTAATAGTGACTCATTCAGCAGTTGTTTTTCTTAACCCACAACTACTTCTTTGATGGCTTGATTGTGACTGTCTCTTGATAGTGCCCAGTTGTGTCCACTTCACAATTATAGATTTGATAGTCCCCTAAGGGATATTCAAACACATTGAGATTTTCTTATAGTCTTCCCCTAATCTATACCTTTAAATAACTTTATCCTGCAGTTCTTTTGGCAGCTCCATGTTCAGCATGTTTAGACCTGTGTTTGAAATTCACTTCATACATCAAACAGCTTGATTCTTTAAAGAGTATGTGATCAACTCAGTCAGTATAATTGGACCCTGATGGGCTCTATCTATTTATTATGGGCCTTGGTAAAATAGTTTTTGGGAACAGAGGGGCCCTTGTACAAAGGCATGCTGAAAAATGGCCTGCGGTAGTGTAGACGCGTGTTTTGGGTGCGCGCAGAATAATTGTTCAGCTCATCTATAAAAAATGCCCTTTTTAAATTTTTGCTGAAAATAGACGTGCGACAAAATGAAAATTGCTGTGCGTCCATTTTGGGTCTGAGACCTTGCCGCCAGCCGTTGACCTAGCAGTAAAGTCTCACGTGGTAACCAGGCAGTAATGACCTACGCACGTCAAATGCCACTTGGCGCGTGCCCAATACATGCATCCCAAAATAAAAAAAATATTTTTCAGATGCTCATATCGGATGCACGCCAAAAATGAAATTACCGCAATAGCCACACGGTAACCAGGCAGTTACTCCATTTTGATGCGCGTTTGGCGCACATAGACGCTTGCGCAGCTTAGTAAAAGGGCCCCAGAGTTAATTTAGGTTTACTATGACAAAGAGTATGAAGTCTTATGCAATCATGACGTTTTTGGTTTCTTATTCTTAATTATTTTCCGAATGCTTCTATAATTGTTATTTAAAATTAAACATGTTGAATATGTTATGTAGATCAATGAAAGAAAATCAATTTTAGATAGCAGAAAGTGAGAAATATACTGAGGGTGTGAAGACCATTACAAGGAGCTATACATAGGAAAATTGGCTCCTCTCTTCATATTCATTTTCTTAGAATATTATATGTCTTCCAAACTTAGCAGTTGGTTGCAGTATCCCTTAGCTGCAGATGCCAGCATCCCACACATTTGCAAAAACTGAACATGTGCAGGGTGCTGACATTAGAGTTTTAGGGACGCTGCTGCCGACCGCCAAGCTTGGCTAAAGAGACTCCTGTCTGCCTTTGGAGCAGGTCTTCAGCTGGGGGGGCTTGGAGATACCTGCCAGCTAAGGTATTTATATTTTAAATAGAGGGGCTTGAGGGGATGGAGAGTACAGGGAGGGACAGCAAGAGAAAATTTCATGGCATCCCACTTTGGGATAAGGCCTATCCAAAACTGATTGTATGGTTACGCCACTGGAATACTGGTCTTCATACTTTTTGTGTTTGTATGTGTGTTAATCAATACCGCCTGCTTATAAAGCAACTTTTTTGCATGTCCTTATAGAACTATAGTGCATTGCCCATCAAATGACATTTTAGTGTGCACATACATTTTTTTTTACAAGTGCATGTTAAAAAGTATTTGGGGGTTTTAGTACATAGGTTTATTGACGAGCTGTATGGCCTTTGACAAGACATTGCTTCAGGTTACCCAGGTACTATTATGAGTAGTAAGAAGCAGTGTTTTTCCACTCGCAACTTGACAACTGTTATACTGACCAAGCTTAGAACTTGCATTCAGACTTTCCAGCATATTTTTATAATATTCATTTGTATAGCATATTGACAATATACTTAGACGAAAGTAATATTCAAATCTAAATTATGGGGCCATTTTACTAAGCAGCACTAAAAAGTGGTCTGCATTAGCCCCAGCACAGGTCTTTCCCACTCGCTAACACACTTTAGTACTGCCGGTAAATGCCTGATTTTTCCTTTTTGCAATAATGATCACATGCTAATTTTCCCATTAACGCGTGGCCATTAGCACGTGAGCACTTACTGACACTTATCTTGTAGGCGGTAAGGTTCTTTCTTGCCCCGAAGAGGTACTCCCAATGTAGCTCCTCCTCATCACAGCTCCCTGGTTAGTGTGAATGCAGGTGGAAGGTGTTCGGGGGGGGGGGGGGAGGCTGGAAACAACTATGAATGGTGTGGGTGCAGTCGGATTGCTGTAAACTATGGATGGTGTAGGGGCGGTGGGGGGGCTAGAAACAACCATTGATGGTGGGGGTGGCTGGAAAAAACTATGCATGGTGTGTGAGTGCGGGAGAGAGGGGCTGTATAAAACATGGATGTTATAGGTGCTGGGAAAGGGACTTGGAAAAGTATGGATGGTATATGTGTACAGGGAAGGGGAATTTAATATTGTTTAAATTATGACAAACTTGGAGAATTTTGCAGAATTTGCAAATTTTGTGCCCAGAAATTTTAATTTTTTGCGCAGAATTTTGGAGTTTTTGGCACAGAATTATGGTAGGGGTAATATGGGAGGCAATTCCATAACTGGGTATCAGGGGTCCTTTTACTAAGGTGTGCTGAAAATGGCCTGCAGTAGTATAGACGCGTGTTTTGGGCGCGAGCAGAATTATTTTTCAGTGCACCTACAAAAAATCCCCTTTTTTGCCAAAAACGGCTGTGCGGCAAAATCAAAATTGCCGCGCGTCCATTTTGGGTCTGAGACTTTACCATCAGCCATTGACCTAGTGATAAAGAATCCAGGCGATAATGATTTACACATGTCAAATGCCACTTGGCGCGTGTCCATTATGCACTTCCAAAAATAAAAAATAATTTTCATATGTGTGTATTGGATACACGTCAAAAATGAAATTACTGCAAGAGCCACGTTGTAGTTGGGCGGAAACTCCATTTTGGCACGCGTTGGGCTTACGTAGACACTTATGCGGCTTAGTAAAAGGGCCCCTCAAAGTCTAGCACCGAAAGTAAACAAGTAGTGAGCCTGTTCTATAAGGGAAAGTATGCATGTACTTTTGTTATTGATTACTAGCCTGAACTGGCAAGAATGTACCTACATTTAGGAGGAGAGTTATCAATGAGAGCTACCATTAAGATGGGTTATTTTAGCACCAGATCTCATTGCATTAACCTAAGTCACCAAATGTGCCCGCAAATTTGGGTGTGTGTCAAATTTGTGGGCACAATTTAATTAAATAACAAGGTAACTAGCACCAATAATTGGCTTTTTACTGGCAATAATTAATTTAATTGAACTTTATGTGCATAAATTTAGGCACAGATCTTCACCTAAATTTTACACGCAATCTGGGGTGTTCCTGAAATTAATACACATTGTTTTAGAATAATGAGGATACATGCCTAATGTAGGTGCGTACATTTGCACCACATTTCAGTTGGTACAAATGACTGTGCCTAAAGTTAGGTGCAACTCCTGGGCATAAGCTCTATTCTGTAAACTGTGCCTCATTTAAGCATGGCTTGTAGAATAGCGCTTTTTTCAGCACCAGTTTTTTTTACGTCATATATAGAATCAAGCCCTAAATGGGACCCTGTGCTAATAGAACATGGCTTAGAACATGACTTAGTTCGTATTTTTAACTCCCCCCACCCCCAGGCACTAGTAGTTACTCCAGGTCTATGGCAGATGTAAGTGTTAAATGCAAGATATATGCATGGAGTTTACACTATTCTATAAGTAATATGCATAAATGATGGTCCCCTCCCCTGTGAATTCCCACCTCAGAATTACACTTTCATTCTCAGCTATTGTAATTATACAATGGGGCTCATTTTTGATAGAGAAAAATGTCCAAAAAGTGTCATAAAGCAGCATGTGGACGTTTTTCTTCTCAAAACATCCAAATTGGTATTTTCGAAACCTATTTTGCAGACGTTTACCTATGCAGTTCATCTGCAGTGCATCCAAATAAAAAGGGGGCGTTTCGAAGGTGGGATTAGGGCATGCCATAATTTACAGCCATAATGGAACAAAACAAAAACGTCCAGGACTGAAACTAAAATGTTTTGGTCTAGACCTGTTTTCAGAACGAATAAGTCAAAAAAGGTGCCCTAAATGACCAGATGACCACTAGAGAGAATCAGGGGTAACCCCCCAGTATCCCCCCCAAGTGATCACTGACCCCTTCCCACCTCTCAAGAATGTGAATAAAAATATGACTTATGAGCTTCAGATAGTAAAGTCATGATAATTAGAGCTGCATGCAACTCCTTGGAGTAGTGTAGTGGTCGGTACAGTGCACTATAGAGTGGGGGACCCAGGTCCCTGTCTTCCTGTACCTGTCACACTTGTGGTGGAAACTGTGACCCCTCCCAAAGTCACCAAAACCCTACTGTACCTACATATAGGTGCACCCTTCACCCATAAGGGCCATTGTAGTGGGAGACTGTGTTTTGGATGGGTTTTGGAGAGCTCAAGGGACAAGATAAGGCATAGGCGCCCCGTATAAGAGGCTTGGGGAGGCGAAGCAAACATGACCTGAACAAGAGGATCGATCGGGAGGGAGAGAGACACTGAAACCGCAGGGGGTTAGAAAAGGGGAGAAACACTGAAACCTTGGGGAGGTAAGAAAAGGGGAGAAATGCTGAAACCATGAGGGGGGTAAGAAAAGGGGCGAAACACTGGAACCGAAGGAGGGATGATAACAAAAGGAGAGAATTGCTTGACTTGCAGGTGACAGGAAGGGAGAACTAGAGGGAGGGACAGAGACAGGAAGAGGTGCTGGAGGGCAAGGTATAGATACTGGACCAGCTTGGAGTAGGGAGGGGAAAGTCAGAGACTGGTTGACTGGCTGACTGACAAGGGGAAGAAAGGAGAAAATATACTGGATAGAAGAGATCCTCAAGACCTAGGAGGGAGACATACTGAACTGTGGGGGAAGGGAGTGGGATGAAAGAGGGAGACATCCTGGTCCGAGGATGGGGGGGTGTGGGAAGAAGGGAAGAGAGAGGAGAGAGAACAGATGCTAGGTATGGAGGGAAAGGGATACGGACACAGAGGGGCAACACTGACAAAGACATAGAGTGGAAACTGCTGAATATAAGAGCTGAATCCGGACACTTTGAGGGCAGATGCTGAAAGCAGAGGAAGGACAGGGACAGGGCCACAGTGGGGAGATGGTGGACAGGACGCAGGAGGATGGTGGATATGGAGACCGTAGAAATTTCAAATGGATAGGATACATTGCAAAGACGGAAAAAAACCCAGAAAAGCATAAAACAGACACTGGGATCAAAGCGAATAGAAAAAAAGAAAATGGTCAGACAACAGAGGTAGAAATTTATTAATTGGAATATGTCAGCTTTTGGAAATGGACATCTGTGATATTTGCATTTCTGTTTCAATTTCTCTAGCATTTTTTTTCACTAGGTAGTGCATTGGTGTTTTAAGGCCCAGTGTAATATTTACAGTGCTGCTTTTTCATGCATAAGGTTGTAGCTTTTCCTGTCCTGGGAGTTAGTGCAGTTATATTTTGGTAAGGTTTTGAGTGTATTTTTGCCTGTTTGTGTATAGTGTTTTGCAGTGGAGGGATTGAGCTATTTTAATCCTCATAATGCTTGAAATACGATTTTGAATTGTGGTGGAAAGATAAAAGTAAAAAGAAAAACAAAGACATGAAAAAATGAATATTGCACAGTGAAATTGCACATTAATTTAAGTAACAGTGTTAGTAAAATTTCACCACAGGGGTTTTTGCACCAATGACTGAGTAACCGCTAAAGATGTGTTCAGTAGCCTCAAAGTGGACATTAGAACATCTTGTGACATCTGAGGTCACAGTAGTGAAAAGTGGACCTGTGTGGTTCTCTATATGTTGCAGTTTCACACTATTTGGGTTGAGAAGACTTTTTGTTTTGCCATTTTTTGTTAATTAAGTGGCCTTACTGAGGTGACACTAAAAACATCAGAAAGGGTTTTAGAGACTAAATTATAAGACACTGCATATTTTCAAAGCACTTTGGGAGGCTAAGTTCCATAGGTTTCTATGGAACTTTGGGAGGCTAAGTGCTTTGAAAATAAGCCTCATAGCCTCTTGAGGGATCTTTAAATACAATTGAATTATTTCCATAGGCATGTTGGCTGAGGGCAAGTGGAGAGAAGAGAGGCAGACTAGCTGCAGGCCTCAATGGAGGCGTAGGCATCACACTTTTTTCAACCTGCTTTAATTCAATTGCCTAAGAGACTTATATATTGTATGTCTATTGAAGGTTACACTGTTTAATTTTCTTGTCACTTTACTTTTTAGCATTTGATATATATTTAGAGACACAGTCCCCATGCCTGGCCACGCCCACTTTAGCCTCCCCAAACATCTGAGCCACTGACTGCCTATGAAATAAGGGACAAGATGTGCACCTGGGAGCATTTTCATGAAGTGCCCCATTGCTCTCCTGGGATGTCTGGGGACTAGTCTTCTAAAAATGCTGGCTCCTCCTATATCCCAATGGCATGAATCTTTACGTTTTGCACTTATTTGTTTTTTTGTTGTTGGGTTTTTTTTTTCAAAAATGGATCCAAAAACAAAACATCCAAAGCACAAAACCTTGTTTGAAACAGATAAGACTTTTTTTTTTAATGACCTATTCAGATTTTGAAAGTTTTGTGCAAAACGTCCACAGTCGAACTTAGACGACATATCAAAAATGCCTCAAAATCACATAAGTTCACAACTGCCATTTACACATGTAAATTGATACTTACCAAATGAATGCCAAAATTCTATAAACTTAAGTGCCCAAAAGGTGCTTTAATATAGACACCCTGTTATAGAATTAGGGGAACAATGGTAGTGGTAATTCATGGGTAGGGGACTTATCCATATAGTGATGCTTGCAATATGGATAAGTCCTTTTGAATATCAAGCCTTTTGTTTACATAAAAGTGCACAAAGCATGCAAGTTATTTGCGTGCAAAATGTTTACATAATGTACAATCCGCATTCAGTAAATCCAAATCCAGTATTTTACCTGGAGTTTTAATTTCTTGCAGCCTCTGCTAAAGGAAACTCTCTACAATATAACCTGTAGAAGCAAAACCCTGTGCAGCTCTCAAGTGGTACTTTGCCCTGAGTTTAAGGCAGTGATATTTTGTCCGGTCGCAGACCTTTGTGAACTTGCTTCTTTTCCTCATTGCAACTGCGATTGAAGATGGAGGCTGCCTCTGGGGTCTCACTTAGTACCTTTTTTTCTTTTCTTTTAAAAGCCCAACTGCAAAACGTTCTGTACTAGTTTTTTCAGAGAGGGCATGCTTGCAGAACTTTTTCATCTGTAGAATATTTCTTTTGCAGAAATTGCAATAAAGTTGCATTATACAAGAATTGTACAAGTAGTCTGATTTACAGGCATTTTGTAAATCTTTGGTCCTAATTTTGCCAGATGTTTACATTGGCCTCTGGCTCTGTTTACTTTTTTTCAAGTGCTTTATTCCCTCCTCAGTTCCAGAAGGAGAAATATAATATTAATCTATTGTTTCAGATCTGAGTGATCAGTTACTAGAAGTAGTCGGCTTGGAAGGCGCTATGGAGATGGGACAGATTTACACAGGACTTAAAAGTGCTGGAAGACGACTTGCACAATGCGCATCTGTTGTCATTAGGTATGGTGTTTACTTTCTGTTGGATAATTTTCAAATATGTATTTACATATTGTGTGCTAGTAATCCACTTCTTAATGGACTCTCCTGCCAGAGTTATGTGGCCTGCTCGTTAAGGCATGGACATTTGTAAGCATTAGACATAAATGGAAGTGCACTGAAAACTGGAAATAGACAGTATTACTAATCTTCAGCGCATTTCCAATAATTTGCATTCTCTTTGATAATATTGATCAATGCCCCTGGGTTTTTTTTTGTTTGTTTGTTTTGGGGGGTTTTTTTTTGCAGTTTTTCAGCCAGGAAAGAATTGCAAATTTGACCTTTCCCTCAGAATTTCTTTTGACTTCTGAATTGCCAGAGGAGCAGGACTGGAATCTAGGGTTATGATGCCATGAACTAGCTTTTGATCTTGCACTTTCATCTGCTGAAAACCGAGGACGACCATCTCTAAAGTCAACCTAAATGTTAAGATTTGGGCATCCCCGACCGTATTATCGAAACGAAAGATGGACGCCCATCTTGTTTCGATAATACGGGTTTCCCCACCCCTTCCCAAGGACGTCCTGTGAGGACGCCCCGTTCGATTATGCCCCTAATTGGCTACTTACCAGCTTTCCATTTCCTACTCTTACTTCCTTAGTTCTCCCATACCCCACCCCCTTTCATTCTTTCCCCAGCCTTCCTGTTCCTTGTCTTTTTCCAACTTTCTAGTCCACCATTTCCATCCTCTGTACTCATCCTGTCCCCAGCCTTATCTATATTCTTTTTCTACTCATCCCCTTACCAACCCCAGTTCCTTCCCTGTCACTCATCACCTGTCTTCTACCAGTTCTTTTTTATGTCTTACTTCATTATCTAGGTTCCCATTTCCCTTTTTCACCTCACTCTTTTCTATTCCCTCTGACTTCCTTTCTTTGTCTCTCACTTTCTCCATTGCTTTCCACTCCCTTCCAAGCCATCTATATCCTTTAATCCCTCTCCCCTCCCCCCCATATTTCTACACTCAGTCACATATCTTTCACCTAGTTCCCATTAATCTGTTAATCTCTGCTCAGTTTTGTAGTCCCCAGTATATCCTATCTAATCCCCAAGTCTTTATTTACAATCTCACCCAAGCCATGAGCCCCCACTTATATTTCCAGTACCATCCAATTGTAGAGTGTTGTCTTCGTGTCTCCCACCCAATCCTAGAGTGTCTGCCTGAGTCTGATTCCCTGTTCTCTCACAGACCCTTGTCCATATTATCTATCCTTTTGCTTCTTTTTCCCGACCCCAGCTTCCATTGCTCCTACCATCCCCCCCCCCCCCCCCCAATTTCCTTGTCTCCTTTCCCAGCATCAACTCATCTATTTCATTCTCCAGTATTCATTTGCCCTGCCTTTCTTCATCCATCCATCTACCCCCCCTCTCTACCTTCCCCTACATATGCCCTTGGTTCTCACTTTCTCAGCCCCAGCATCAGCTTCAGCGACTTTCTTCTCCCAGCATCAGCATATTTGAAGCATAAACAGATTATTTTTAAAGAAAGCTTGTTAGACCACAGTAATCTCATTTTAATTTATATTCCTGTAAACTGAGAGAAATTGGCAAGGTTTGATAACCTGCACTTTATAAATAACAGATATTTAATATACATTTTATAACTTAATTCAAATACATGAGTTAGCTAACATGAAATCAGGTTATATTTTCTCAACAGATACAAAACAAAAGGACCTTTTTATTAAGCTGCATTAGGCGCTAACACAAGCCTATTACTGCTTAAAATGGCATACTGTGGGATGTACTCAGGCATCATGTGGTAACTGCCAAATCTGTGTGTGTTAGCCACGGGCTAACAAATCATTTTTTTTAAGGGGCATGTGAAAGGGAGGAGAGTGGGCATTCCCACGCTATGCAGTTAGAGCACTTACCATCTACAAAAAGGTTGGTGTTAAGTTCACACACGGTAATATTTCAAAATGGCCATGTGCTAATGGCAACATTAGCACATGGCTATTAATATAAAAATGTAGAAAAATGTCATTTTTTACAGCTGTGGTAAAAATGGCCTCAGCACATGGAGAAAACCTGCGTTAATGTGTGCTAAGGTCACTTTTTACCACAGCTTAGTAAAAGGACCCCAAAGTTAATCTAAATTGACAATTTTTGTAGTTTTCATTAACAGAATGTGATCAAAGTTAGTAAAATAGAAATCTGAATATTTCTGAATTGAATATTCCTGGTGTTGCTTATTTCATCTTCTGACATTATGCTAAAATTTCATCTACATTTTTAGCTGTAATAGAACATTCTTTTTGGAAAAAGTGAAACTCTTACCAGTGTAAGAGATTCCACAACGCAGCGGTTGACTAATTCAGTGCTTGTCAACCCTCTCCTTGAGGCACTTGCTTTATTTCCAATAAAAGCAGTATAGCAAATAAGAATAAATAATAACAATAAATGATAGTCATGTTTCAAGATTACCAGAATGAATATTGCCAACATAATTGTTATATATATTTGTGGCTACTGGTATGAAAATCAGGCTCATGCATATTCACTGTGGTAACCCTGAAAACTTCACTGGCTGGATGTCTCTTCAGGAGGATGTTGAAAATCACTGGACTAGGTTACTAGTAGAGCCATGAAGATTTGCTAAGTAAAGCAGAGTCACCATAAGCTCATCAGAGGAAGACAATCTTATTACTTTATGGTAATATAGGGATGCTCAGCCACAAAAATATTTGTTGGGTTTTTTTTCCAATTTTTTATTTAAATTCCAGAACCGATGTCGCCAAGAGTGCATACTCTTTGCAAAAGAGTGTGCACGTGTATTAAGGGCATACTTTTCTTAAAGAGTATGCTGATAATAGTGCCCACTTTTCTTAAAGACTGTGCACTGTGGTGCTTATTTTCAAAGCTCTATTCCTGTTTTAGATGTCTGAAAACTGGCATTTAGATGTTCGTATTGCATGGATGTCCATATCCCAGTTTTACAAAGGCAGCTGAAGTGGGATTCTCAGCCCAGTGCTCTAATCATTAAGCTGCCCCTCTTCTTTGCATGGATGATTGCAGTGTAGGATGGCTATCTGTGGAGCTCACCATCTGTGTGGAGTTTATGCACAGATGCCAATGTTGTCAAATGCTTAATACCCCATCTGATGTCTGATGAAATGAGAGCACAGTGTGGGTGAAGTGCACCATGGCTCGTCTGAGCTTTTTCCGTCTTGAGAAGCAGTTGAAACAATGCACCCCAAAGTTGCCATCAGGTGTAATACTACTGATGATGGTGGTTACTTGTGGACAGAATTCTGAGTCAAATTGAGGATCTACAGGCTCAAAAGAGTTTCTCAAAACTGGGGATGTGTTGCGTTTTACTATAGTGTCATCCTGTCAACCATGTTGTGTTGTTAATCAGGTGTGCTTCCAGAATGGATCTCATAGCATGAACTGCTAGGTTCTGGTTAGCAGGAACATAAGGCATTTGCTCTGTATGTATTGACTTCTTGATGAACTTAACTCTGTTATGCATATACACACAGAACCTTCTGGCCCAGCTCTACTTTAGTGATGACATAAAAATTGACTGTGTCTGGTTGGCTCCTCATGTCACTTCGAGCTCTCCATGTCACTTAACAAGCCTTGGAAAAGTGTGTTTAGACTGTGGTACTAATGTGGCCTTGCCAAGGATAAATCATAGTGAAACCACAAAACAGGGGTAATTGAGAGCATATAAACTAGAGGAAATGTAACAAAAAAACAAACACAGCAATAATTTGAAGAAACTCCAAGGGGGTCATTTTACAAAGCTGCAGTAAAATGTGGCTGTAGCACATCCTTACACGCAGTGCATTTTTTCTAGCAAAAAAAAGTGCTGGTACACAAATGCCAGGCCACCCTTCAGGGGTGGGGTGATCACTGAGGGACCCACCCCACAATAGCCAGGCCCCCTGCAACCAGTCACAGAATCTATGACAAAGCAGAATTGGTGTGTAGAGCCTGAGCTCTTTCATTAAAACTTGGGGTCCATGGGTCAATTTTAACAGACAGTGGAAAAGGTGCTGGTACTCAGTACCCCCAAGTACCCCCTCAAAAAAAGCTCTGCTTACACGGGTCTTTCCAGCATGCTAAGGCCATATTTACTGCAGCAGTAAAATGGCCGATTTTTTATTTTCGGAATTAATGGCCATTCACTAATGTTAAACTACTAATACAAAAAAACAGTTTGAAAGCAAGCAGTTTGTCTTGCAGTCCTGATAAAAATATTAATATTTAATCAAAATGGACCACAAACAGGGGCATTTTCGAAAGAGAAGGGCGCCCATCTTCCGACACAAATCGGGAGATGGACGTCCTTTCAGGGTCATCCAAATCGGCATAATCGAAAGCCGATTTTGGGCACCCTCAACTGCAGTCCTTCGTGGGGACGACCAAAGTTCATGGGGATGTGTCGGAGGCATAGCGAAGGCGGGACTGGGGCGTGCTTAAGAGATGGGCGTCCTCGGCCGATAATGGAAAAAAGAAGGGCATCCCTGACGAGCATTTGGTCGACGTTACTTGGTCCGGTTTTTTTCACGACCAAGCCTCAAAAAGGTGCCCAAATGACCACCTGAGGGAATCGGGGATGACTTCCCCTAACTCCCCCCCAGTGGTCACCAACCCCCTCCCACCTTAAAAAAAATTTATTTTTAAATTTTTTTGCCAGCCTGTATGCCAGCCTCAAATGTCATACCCAGCTCCATGACAGCAGTATGCAGGTCAGTGGAGCAGTTTTAGTGGGTGCAGTGCACTTCAGGCAGGCGGGCCCAGGCCCATCCCCCCCCCCAATCTGTTACACTTGTGGTGGTAAATGTGAGCCCTTCAAAACCCACCCAAAACCCACTGTACCCACATGTAAGTGCCCCCTTCACACTTTGGGCTGTGGTAGTGGAGTACAGTTGTGGGGAATAGGTTTTGGGGGGGGGGGTTTGGAGGGCTTAGCACACAAGGTAAGAGAGCTATGCACCTGGGAACAATTTGTGAAGTCCACTGCAGTGCCCCCTAGGGTTCCCGGTTGGTGCCCTGGCATGTGAGGGGGACCAGTGCACTACGAATGCTGGCTCCTGCCACGACCAAATGCCTTGGATTTGGTCGTTTTTGAGATGGGCATCCTCGGTTTACATTATTGCCGAAAACCAGGGATGACCATCTCTAAGGTCGACCTTATTGTTGAGATTTGGGCGTCCCTGACAGTATTATCGAAACGAAAGATGGACGCCCATCTTGTTTCGATAATAGCAGTTTCCCCGCCCCTTCACGGGGACGTCCTGTGGGGACGTCCTCAGGAAAACGTGGGCACCCCGTTCGATTATGCCAATCAAAGCCTCCTAGTGAGATAATTCTATACTCCCAATTGAATGCTTCGTGCTCCCAATTGAATGCTTCTCAACTATAATCAGAGGACTTAATGGGGCAGTTCGGCAAACTGAAGTGTAACAAATCTCCTGGACCGGATGGTATTCATCCTAGAGTACTGATAGAACTGAAAAATGAGCTTGCAGCACTACTGCTAGTGATATGCAATTTATCCTTAAAATCGAGCATGGTACCAGAAGATTGGAGGGTGGCCAATGTAATGCCCATTTTTAAAAAAGGTTCCAGGGGAGATCCGGGAAATTATAGACCGGTGAGTCTGACGTCGGTGCCTGGAAAAATGGTAGAGGCTATTATTAAAAACAAAATTACAGAGCACATCCAAGGACATGGATTACTGAGACCAAGTCAGCACGGCTTTTGTGTGGGGAAATCTTGCCTGACCAATTTACTTCAATTCTTTGAAGGAGTAAACAAACATGTGGACAAAGTGAGCCGGTTGATATTGTGTATCTGGATTTTCAAAAGGCGTTTGACAAGGTACCTCATGAAAGACTACAGAGGAAATTGGAGGGTCATGGGAAATGAGGAAAAGTCCTATTGGGGATTAAAAACTGGTTGAAGGATAGGAAACAGAGAGTGGGGTTAAATGGGCAGTATTCACAATTGAGAAGGGTAGTTAGTGGGGTTCCTCAGGGGTCTGTGCTAGGACCGTTGCTTTTTAATATATTTATAAATGATTTAGAGATGGGAGTAACTAGCGATGTAATTTAAATTTGCTGATGACACAAAGTTATTCAAAGTAGTTAACTCGCTACAGGATTGTGAAAAATTACAGAAGGACCTTTGAGACTGGGCGGCTAAATGGCAGATGACGTTTAATGTGAGCAAGTGCAAGGTGATGCATGTGGGAAAAAAGAACCCGAATTATAGCTACGTCATGCAAGGTTCCACGTTAGGAGTTACGGACCAAGAAAGGGATCTGGGTGTCGTCGTCGATAATACACTGAAACCTTCTGCTCAGTGTGCTGCTGCGGCTCGGAAGGCAAATAGAATGTTGGGTATTATTAGGAAAGGTATGGAAAACAGGTGTGAGGATGTTATAATGCTGTTATATCGCTCCTTGGTGTGACCGCACCTTGAGTATTGTGTTCAATTCTGGTCGCCGCATCTCAAGAAAGATATAGTGGAATTGGAAAAGGTGCAGCGAAGGGCGACTAAAATGATAATTGGGATGGGACGACTTCCCTATGAAGAAAGACTAAGGAGGCTAGGGCTTTTCAGTTTGGAGAAGAGACGGCTGGGGGGAGACATGATAGAGGTATATAAAATAATGAGTGGAGTAGAACAGGTGGATGTGAAGCATCTGTTCACGCTTTCCAAAAATACTAGGACTAGGGAGCATGCGATGAAACTACAGTGTAGTAAATTTAAAACAAATCGGAGAAAACTTTTCTTCACCCAACGCGTAATTAAACTCTGGAATTCGTTGCTGGAGAATGTGGTGAAGGCGGTTAGCTTGGCAGAATTTAAAAGGGGGTTAGACAGTTTCCTAAAGGACAAGTCCATAAACCGCTAGTAAATGGACTTGGGAAAAATCCACAATTCTGGGAATAACATGTATAGAATGTTTGTACGTTTGGGAAGCTTGCCAGGTGCCCTTGGCCTGGATTGGCCACTGTCGTGGACAGGATGCTGGGCTCGATGGACCTTTGGTCTTTTCCAAGTGTTGCAGTACTTATGTACATTTTTCTATGACTGGTTCTTGTGTGAATAAAAAGGGTAAAAAATGAAACCAATGTAAAAAACACTCTCCAATAGAGAGAAAAAACATTAAAAAAAAACCTTTTAAATGACTAAATACAGTGACTGCAAGGAAAAGTGCTCAAAAAATGAAAAAGGAAAAAACTACAATCTATTACCTATAAGCTACAATACAACAATGTGAGCAGATATGCGAGTCCTTAATCCCCCCCCCCCCCCCCCCCCCGAGTGGTGCACCACACAAGGTTATCTGTGAGACAACATTTGACTCTTCTCTTATTCTGTCTTCACTGTGTTGTAGTGCGATTTCCCTCCACTCTCTTCAATTACTGCTCCTTCATTCGCTGTCCAACAGCGGTATTATTTTCTATTTTATTTTATTTATTTATTTATTTATTTATTTATTTATTTATTTATTTATTTATTAGGATTTATTTACCGCCTTTTTGAAGGAGTTCACACAAGGCGGTATACAATAAGAATAGATCAAACATGAGCAATAGGCAATTACAGCAGTAAAAATATTTGAAAACAATACAAAGTATGACATGCAGGCTTATTTTCGAAAGAGAAAGGCGCCCATCTTTCGACACAAATCGCAAGATGGGCATCCTTCTCACAGGGTCGCCCAAATCGGCATAATCGAAAGCCGATTTTGGGCATCCTGAACTGCTTTCCGTCGCGAGGACGACCAAAGTTCCCGGGGGCGTGTTGAAAGCATAGCGAAGGCGGGACTGGGGCATGCTTAACACATGGGCGTCCTTGGCCGATAATGGAAAAAGAAGGGCGTCCCTGACAAGCACTTGGTTGACTTTACTTAGTTCGGTTTTTTATGCAACCAAGCCACAAAAAGTTGCTTGAACTGACCAGATGACCACCGGAGGGTATTGGGGATGACCTCCCCTTACTCCCCCAGTGGTCACTAACCCCCTCCCACCCTAAAAAAAACTTTAAAAATAATTTTTGCCAGCTTCTATGCCAGCCTCAAATGTCATATCCAGCTCCCTAACAGCAATATGCAGGTCCCTAGAGCAGTTTTAGTGGGTGCAGTGCACTTCAGGCAGGCGGACCCAGCCCCATCCCCCCTACCTGTTACGTTGTGGAGGAAACAGCGAGCCCTCCAAAACCCACCACAAACCCACTGTACCCACATCAGGTGCCCCCCTTCACCCGTAAGGGCTATAGTAGTAGTGTACAATTGAGAGTAGTGGGTTTGGAGGGGGTTTGGGGGCTCAGAACACAAGGTAAGGGAGCTATGTACCTGGGAGCAATTTATGAAGTTCACTGCAGTGCCCCCTAGGGTGCCCGGTTGGTGTCCTGTCATGTCAGGGGAACCAGTGCACTACAAATGCTGGCTCCTCCCATGATCAAATGGCTTGCATTTAGTCGTATCTGAGATGGACGTCCTTGGTTTCAATTATCGCTGAAAATCAGAAACGACCAAGTCTAGGGACAACCAAATCTAGGAATGACCAAATTTAAGGATTTGGATGTCCCTGACTGTATTATCGAAACAAAAGACGGACGTCCATCTTGTTTTGAAAATATGGGTTTTCCCGCCCCTGGATCGGGACGTTCTGCAAGGACGTCCAAATCCAAATGAGGACGTCCCTTTCGATTATTCCCCTCTATGGGATCCTTTTACTAATGTGCACTAATGGATTTAGCTTGCACTAAATGCCATGCAGCCTGTTGTATTCCTATGGGCTACATGTCACTTACCCACTGTTTACTAAGCCGTGCTATTGGCTTGTGGTGTGCTAATGCCGACAGAGCCCATTCAATAACACGCAGATGCGGCCTTTAACAGGGGGGTTAATTTGTTAGCACACACTAATTCCATTAGCGCACCTTAGTAAAAGAACCCCTACGTTTTAAACTTTGTGTTTGACCACTTGTCTAACCATCATTTCATATAGATTTGTTTATGTGTTTTAATGATATCTCATATGTTACTATGTGGGGCATTTTCGATATGACGCCTAATCCAGCTTTGGGCGTTTTGCTGAAAATGTCCAAAAATCAAATAGTGAAAATGACCATTTCCTAGATGTTGTTGTGCTTAGTATGTCTATCTTTTTGGACAATTAAAAAAAAAAGTCCAAATGATAAACGCACAAAATCAAGCCATTGGGACATAGAATGAGCCAATTTTCCAAGTACAGTGGACGTCATATAGAAGATTCCAGGTACACATCTCACCATTACCCCCTTATATTGTATGGTGAACCCTTCAAAACCTACTGTACACAACTATACACCACTACAATAGTCCTTATGGCTGCAGGTGTTACCTATATGTGGGTACAGTAGGTTTGGAAGGGACTGACACTTTACACCACAAGTGTAATAGTTAGAGTGGATTATGGGTCTGAGTCACCTTTTCTACAGTGCACTGCACCGACCACTAGGCTATTCCAGGAACCTGCTTGCTGCTCTAATAGGACTGGCCATAAAATCTGAAGCTGTCATAGAGGCTGGTAAGTACTGTTTCATTTACATCTTTGCGGGGTGGGAGGGGATCAGTGACCACTGAAGGAATAAGTGGGTGTCATTCCTTTATTCCTGCATGGTCATCTGGAGGGGCATAATCGAACGCGAACGCCCATTTGTAAAAACGTCCATCTCTGAGAACGGGTCCGTGAAGGGGCGGGCCGAACTGTATTTTCGAAAAAAATGGACGTCCATCTTTTTTTTCGAAAATACATTGGATTAGGGCGTTTTTTGAGCTGGGCGTTTTAGTTTTTTAGCGATAATCGAAACCGAAGCGTCCCAGCTCAAAAACGACCAAATCCAAGGCATTTGGTTGTGGGAGGGGCCAGCATTCATAGTGCACTGGTCCCCCTGAGATGCCTCTATGCCAGCCTCAAATATCATACCTAGCTCCATGACAGTAGTATGCAGATCCCCAGAGCAATTTTACTTTAGTTGGTGCTGCGCGGGACCCATGCAGAGAGTAAAAATCGGAAGAAAAAAAAAACAAGCAAGCAAGTGCAGTCAGGGACTTCCAAATTAAAAGATAGTAAAAGGGGGAATTGAACCAGCAACCTTTTGATTACAAGCTCAGTGTTCTAGCCAGTGCACCACTGATTAGACGTCCTTCCCTTTCCATTAAGTCTCTCCAAGTTTCTGTCAGCCAATCACAGCTCATTTAGCTGACATCTGTGTCAGCTAAACAGCGGTGATTGGCTGACAGAAACTTAGAGGGACTTAATGGAAAGGGAAGGATGTCTAATCAGTGGTGCACTGGCTAGAGCACTGAGCTTGTAATCAGAAGGTTGCTGGTTCGATTCCCCCTTTTACTATCCTGGTAATTTAGACGTCCCTGACTGCACTTGCTTGTTTTTTTTTTTTTTCTTCCGATTTTTCCTTTCTGCATGGGTCCCGCACAGCACTAACTAAACTAAAATTACTTCGGGGACCTGCATACTGCTGTCATGGAGCTGGGGATGACATTTGAGGCTGGCTTACAAGTTGGAAAAAAAGTGTTTAACATTCGTTTTTTTTTTTGGTGGGAGGGGGTTAGTGACCACTGGGGGAGTCAGGGGAGGTCATCCCCGGTTCCCTCCGGTGGTCATCTGGTCATTTAGGGCACTTTTTTGGGACCTGTTCGTGAAAAAAACGGGTCCAACAAAAGTGACCTAAATTCTCTCTGAAAACGCCTTTCTTTTTTCCATTATCGGCCGAGCACGCACATCTCTGCTCAGCCAATAACCACGCCTCAGTCCCGCCTTCACCACGCCTCTGACACGCCCCCGTCAACTTTATGCGTTCCCGCGACGGAGTGCAGTTGGAAACGCACAAAATCGGCTTTCGATTATACCGATTTGGGCACCCACAAGAGAAAGACGTCCATCTCCCGATTTAGGTTGGAATTTGGGCGTTTTTCTCTTTCGAAAATAAGCCTCCTGGTCATTTAGGACACTTTTATGTGGCTTATTCGTTAATAAACCAGGTGTAAACCAATAACTGCAACTTATAGCCCTGGATGTTTTTGTTTTGTTCCATTATGGCAAAAAAAACATCCTAGTGTTAGTATCACCCAGATGCGGCCTTTAACAAACCCCTCCGGCCCGCCCCCTTGTAATTTGAATGCACTTCTGATGAACTTCATAGAAAAATGTCTAAAAATTGGTTTTGAAAATGCCAATTTGGATGTTTTTATGAGAAAAACATCCAAATGCAGACGTATGCCACTTTTTTTGACGTTTTTCTCTTTTGAAAATGAGTCCTTATGTATAGTACCTTGTTTTCACTTGATTTGGCAGTTGATAAATATGAGAAATAAATATTTTTTGTTCTAGGACCAGCAAGTCCTTGCCAATGCAGATTGATGGAGAACCATGGATGCAGACCCCCTGTACAGTAAGTATAAACTTAGCAAGAAATATAATTGAAGTTTGGTTTCAACCATAGTTATCATGTTCTAGATAAACTTACCACATTTGTCATTATTGTGATAGCAGCTCGCATCTGAGCATCAAATTTATGATTAAATTTGATGTTTGTACTTTCTGGTCTGTATGCCTATAAATAGGGTAACATTACTGGCAATCATTTTTTTTTCTGTCAAAATGAAGAGGCCAAAAGTTGGAATGGTGGAATATTGATTAATTTTAGGGCATTCAATAAGTTTAATAATACATGCCATGATACATATTATATCATTTAAATTTATTTATATTATGCTAAATGCATTTTATTCTTATTCCTAACAGTGTATGCAAAGTATGCATCAAAATTCTATCAACTGTTAGATTACATAAAATTATCTTAGAAAAGTAACATGTATCTTGATTATCCTTTTTATCTAATCCTGTTTTTCATTAATCATTTTAATTGTATCATATTTTTTCTATGCATGTAAGTTAGGGTTTTTTTTCATGATTCAGGGTGTACATTTTAATTACTGTCCAATTTGTTTTTTAAATATTTTAATAGTATATATGCATATTTTTTTGAATCTTAATGCATCTATTTATAATTTGTTTTTTTTATTTGTTTGCATAAATATATGTATGTGTCTATGTGTGTATATATACATATTTTTTTATTATTATTATTAATTTTTTTTTTACATTTCTGATTAGGACCCCTGACACAGGCATTGTGGTGAAACATGGACATGTGGGTCAATTAATAAAGGAGTTCTGTTTGGACCTGTGGTTAAGCCCCTGTTTTTGGCCACCTCCACTCTTTTGGGTTTCCCGAGAGAACACCAAAAAGTTACAAGATTCCGTGCTTTCTGCTCCCAGGGATAAGCAGTGGCCTTCCCCAGGTCTACCTTAATAATGGTATATAAACTTTACCTCCAGGAATTTTCCAAACCTTTTAAAACCCAGACACACTAGCTACTTTTACCTACATCCTCTAGCAACGAATTCAAGATTGTTACTATGCTTTGAGGGGCCCTTTTACAAAGCGGCGGTAAGCCCAACACGGGCTTACTGCACGCTAATCTATAGCTACTGGTGGCCCAAAACAGGTGCCGGTGGTAGTTCCAGCCCCAGCACGTGCCATTTCCCGTGCTGGGGAAAATAGGGCTGTAATTTTTAGCACAGCACTAACCCAGCGGTAATCGGGTGGTTTTTATGTTAAACTAGTAAAAAAAAGCCCCGTTTCTGATGCAAATGAAACGGGGGCTAGCAAGGTTTTCTTCAGAGTGTGCATGTGGGAGTGTGTGTCCCTGCCCTCTGCCCTCTCTCCCTCCCCCTCCCCCCTTGGAGTCCAGTCCTTCAGTGTTAAGTTTCCTGCTGTTCTGTGTTACAGAGAGAGTGAGGGCATCTCTCTCCCCTCCCCCTCTGAGTCCTTCACTGTTACAGAGAGAGGGATTTCGTGCTGTGCTATTTTCCTTCACTCATGGGGAAACCGGATATCTCTGGCGCTTCACACTTCCGGCTGGAGGCTTCAGAACGTTGGTCTTGCCTTTTATATATATAGATATTTTAGTCTTTAATATGAAATCTTTAATATAAAATTTTTCTTCCTCCAAATAAGACATTAGATGTGAAAATATGCAGGACATGGGTGGTGGCGTCCATGTCCTGCATATTTAAAAGATAAGTGTTGACATCTAGAGTCTTATTTAGAGGAAGAAAAAATTTTATATTACAGATTTCATATTAAAAGTTAACATAGGTGGACTGATGAGGAGGCAGGTAAACAAGAACAAGAATACTATGAAACAAGTCGCCTCTGAGGTCTGTAAAAAGTAAAAGAATAACATGCTAATGAGTGGAACATCATGCCATATGGAACTGTGATTGGATAAGACATATTGCACTGCTGGGTGTACCCCAGAATGCTATATAGAATAGCATGCAGCGAGATGCGCATGCAATTTTTAAGACTGCCAATTAACATCAATAATTTGTAGTTAGCACCCAATTTATTGATATTTCCAAGCTCATTAGTCAATTTATTTGCACATGGAAATTTGGACACAATATATAGAATCCAGGAGTATACTCAAAGTGTGTTCACATGATGGAGTGATACAGAGGCATTATGATTAGAGCTGCACATTAACCACATAAATAACCATCCTCTCCCAAGCCTTTAATGGAGAAAGCAACTATCTAGCTAGTGTTGCAACCCTACCTTGTTCTTCTGGCAGCGACAATAGTGGAAGGATCATCTGAGCAGCAACCATCTTGGGAAGATCATCTGAGGGGCAGCCATCTTGGAAGGATCATTTGAGGAGCAGCCATCTTAGGTAGCTCACTAGGAGGCAGTCATCTTGAGTTCTTTTGGGCATGCCCTATGGGAGCTCTTGCCTCACAGCTGAGACCAGGACCCTCTGATTGTAGGCCTATTTAAAAGCTGGCCTGAGCCACCATCTTTGCTTTGGCTTCTATTGCTATAGAGGTTCGGTGCTAGTTAGCCTGTGCTTTGCTGTCTACTTTCCTGCCTAGACCCTTGGACCAAACTTGACTATCCGCTGTGTTGCTGCTTGCCTAGACCCTTGGACTGAACTCGACTACCCGCTGTGTTGCTGCCTGCCCAGACCCGTGGACTGAACTCGACTACCTGCTGTGTTGCTGCCTACCTAGACCCTTGGACTGAACTCGACTACCTGCCGTGTTGCTGCCTCCCTAGACCCTTGGACTGTTCTCGACTTCCCGCTGTGTTGCTGCCTGCCTAGACCCTTGGACTGTTCTCTACCCGCTGTGTGGCTGCCCAACCCGTCCGTATCATGAAGTCATGGTGGCCGCCTGCACCTGGGGGATCAACTCCCGGGGAACGGTGGTCGCTTCCCAGGTGAAGCTAGGGGTTGTCCGGCTGCTTGACCGAGTACGGCTCTGCTCTTCTTCCACCGTGCTCGGTTGTGGCACAAGGGCTCAGTATCCAGGTCTTATCACTAGTCACACACACAGGGACTAAAACCAGCTGCACATACTGTAGCGGGAGTTTTTTAACCTCTCTTCTACACTAGCTGAGATCATTTTTGGCACATTTTCTAACTTTGGGGTCCTTTTACTGAGGCGTGCTAATGGATTTAGTGCATGCTAACAATTAGTTTGTGTTAAATGCTAAGAAGCCCATTATATTCATATGGGCGTCTTAGCATTTAGCATGTGCTAAATCCATTAGTGCACCTTAGTAAAAGGACCCTTTTATGTGCAATTTTTCCTTATGTTAGTTACCCTTATTTCTATCTGGCGCCTGTTAATCTATCTTATCTGACTATGTCTGCTTACTACATGTTAAAACCCACTACCACGCAGCACGCTCAGGCGTTTTTGCATCTGAAGAGTAGGTGTGTCCAGTGCTATTTGGTTATAAATGTTACAGTACAATACAATATCACAGCATTCTAAACAATTAGCACGTGGTTAGCATGTGAGCCCTTATCACCTAAAAAATGGGTATAGTAAAGCACTAATGGCCATTTGCTAGTGGGGAAATTAGTGCATAGCCATTTATGTAAAAATGGAAAATGTGTCCATTTTATAGCCGCACTAAAAGTGGCCTCAATGTGCAAGAAACCCATGCACTAAGTCATAGTGCAAGCCACTTTTTAACGCAGCTTAGTAAAAGGGCCCCTATATGTTCCACCCCTGCTTACACCCTATGCTTTCTTTTTAAGATGTTTTAATATGTGTTGTGTGCACATTGTAAGCAGCATAGTATGCCATAATATGTACTGTTATTTGAATATTTTGGCTGCTGTGATTATCTATTGCCTATGTCTGGCTTATTCTTGCTGTATACTACCTTTTGTGAATATCTGCAAAATATGGTAAATAAATCCTAAAAGAAAAGCCAACTAATCAATCAATACAAATATATTTTTTAAGTGCCTTCCCCCTGTCACTTTCATAACCTCTCATCACTGTTCCATCCATTCCTCTGATGCAAGGGAAAGCAGTCTGCCAACATTAAGTCCAGAGGCATCCACATTTGGTCATTCATCCTCTATAAGCATCCTGTAGTTTTGGGACCAGAGCTGGCCTTAGCCTCAGTGGTATTCTGTGTGTGCTGTATGAAGAAATAGAAGACCCCTTTTGTTTTGAAACTTTCAATGAGAACTTATATTTGAAATTATTCCAAGTTAATTACAGCCTGAAAAGTATTTTTTATGGTTCACTTAAGTATTCTGACATTTGTCATCATGTGCACATTTCTGATCTGATGAAGAAGGTATTGCCTTTGAAAGCAAATCAAAAAATGTATTGTTAGTCCAATAAAAATGTGTCACCTTATCATCTAGAAGAGTAGCCTAGTAGTTGGAGCAGTGGCAGAGAACCAGGGAACCTGTGTTTAAAATTGTCCGCTGTATCTGAAGATTGGAGGGTGCCCAATGTAATGCAGATTTTTAAAAAAGGTTCCAGGGGTGATTCAGGAAATTATAGACTGATAAGCCTGACATCAGTGCTGGGTAAAATAGTGGAAACTATTACAAAGAATAAAATTACAGAACACATAGATAAACATGGTTTAATGGGACAGAGTCAGCATGGAGGAGTGGCCTAGTGGTTAGGGTGGTGGACTCTGGTCCTGGGGAACTGAGTTCAATTCCCACTTCAGGCACGGCAGCTCCTTGTGACTCTGGCCAAGTCACTTAATCCTCCATTGCCCCAGGTACAAATAAGTACCTGTATATGTAAGCTGCATTGAGCCTGCCATGAGTGGGAAAGCGCGGGGTACAAATGTAACAAAAATAAAAAAAATAGATGCAGCAAAGGGAAGTCTTGCTTGACCAATTTGCTTCATTTCTTTGAAAGCATGAATAAACGTGGCTAAAGGTGAGGTGGTTGATGTAGTCAATGCGTTTCTTTTAGGAAAAAAGGTACCGGTACTCATTATGGGCAGGAGTCACCATCTAAGGCTTCACCCCTATGGTAGCCACACCCCTTATACCAGCCATGGCGCATATAAGCAGTATCATTAAAAATACTCTACCAGTATAGGAGAAAAAAATAACGTGATTTTTTTTCATTATAAATAATTTCTATAAGTTGTTACAGCTCCAGTATACCCAGTACAAAATAAGACACAGATATAAATTCTCAAATTGAACATCTTTCAAACACTAAAATGAAAATAAAATATTTTTTCTACCTTTGTTGTATGGTGACTGTTTTTCTGATCATGTTGGTCCCAGTCTCTGGTTCTGCTGCTCTCTATCTGTTCCCTTAACTCCGTTTCCAGGGCTTCCTTTAATTTATTTCTTTACTTTCCTCCTTTCTTCTTCATTTCTTGCCCTACGTCCATAGGTAAAAGCTGGGTCCTTCGCAGACTTGACTGGAGAAGGTATAGAATGGATCCAGCTTTTGCCTGTTTTCTCCAACCAAGTGCAGTTTTTCTCCTCTTTTCCCTTTTCCTCATCTCATCAGTATGCATCTCCTTCCTCTTTCCATCCACGTCCAGCATTTTTCCTCTCCCCCTCCATTCATGTCCAGCATTTCAACTCTCTCTCCTCCCCTCTGTCCATGTCCAGAATTTCTCCTCTCTCCCCTAAATCCATATGTATCTCCTCCTCTGTCTTCCCTCCCCTCCATTCATGTCCAGCATTTCTCCTCTCCCCCTCCACTCTATCCATGTATATCTACTTCCTCTTTCTTCCCTCCCCTCCATCCATGTCCAGTATTTCTCCTCTCTCCCTTCCCCTCCAACCATGTGCATCTCCTTCCTCTGTATTTCCTTCCCTCCAACACTTCTCCTGTCTTCCCTGCCCTCCACTCCATCCATGTCCAGCATTTCTCCTCTCTCCCCTCCATCCATGTGCATCTCCTTCCTGTCTTCCCTCTCCTCCATCCATGTCTAGCATTTCTCCTGCCCTTCCCACCATCCATCCATGTCCAGCAACTCTGCTGTCTCCCCTGCCCTCCTTTCCAATCCATATCCAGTGATTCTCCTCTGCCCTCCCCTCCCATCTATGTCCAGCAATTCTACTTTGCCCGATCCTCCCCTCCCAACCATGTCCAGTGATTCTCCTCTCTCCCCTGCCCTCCCCTCCGTGTCCAGCAATTCTCCTCTGCCCTCCCCTCCCATCTATGCCCAGCAATTTCTCCTCTCTTCCCTCCCCTCCATGTCCAGTAACTCACCCCAGCCGCCACCTGCCCCCCCTTTCAGCCCCCATCGAGTTCCAGTACCAACCCCAACCCCACCTGCCCACCCTTAGCTGCATGACAGCCCTTAGCTGCCTGACAGCCCTGCTTTCTGTTCTTGCCGCCCTGCGACGCATTTAAATCTTTTTTTTTACCTGACGTCGCAGCGCCGGCGGCGGTGTTAGTGATAGCAGTAGGCTCACCTCCTCCAGCCTTCCCTTTCGTCTCAGTGTCCCACCTTCCTCTGATGTACTTTACTGTTTCCGCGAGGGCTGGATGTAGTGTATCTAGATTTTCAGAAGGTTTTTGACAATCATGAGAGACTCCTGAGATAATTAGAGTCATGGAATAGGAGGCAAGTTTCTGTTGTGGATTAGGAATTGGTTACTGGACAGAAAACAGACGGTAGGGTTAAATGGAATTTCTCTCAATGGAGGAGGGGGAATAGTGGAATGTCACAATGACCTGTACTGGGACGGGTGCTATTTAATATATTTATAAATGATCTGGAAACTGGAATGATGAGTGAGATAATTGAATTTGCAGATGACACAAAACTATTCAAGGTTGTTAAAACACATGCAGTCTGAAAAATTGCAGGAAGACCTTAGCAAAATGGAAGCCTGGGCATCCAAATGGCAGATGAAGTTTAATGTGGAGAAATGTAAAGTGATGCACATTGGGAAGAATAACCCAAAACATAGTTACCTAATGCTAGGATTCACGTTGGGGATAGCACCCAAGAAAAAGATCTAGGTGTCATTGTAGAGAATACACTGAAATCCTCTGCCCAGTGTCGGCAATGGCCAAAAAAGCAAACAGGATGCTAGGAATTATTAGAAAAGGGATGGTAAATAAGAACAATAATACTATAATGCCTCTGTATCACTCCATGGTGCAACCTGGCCTTGAGTATTGCATTCAGTTCTGGTTGCCATATCTCAAAAAAGATATAGTGAAATTAGAAAAGGTTCAAAGAAGAGCAACCAAAATGATAAAGGGGATGAAACACCTCTCGTATGAGGAAAAGCTAAAGAGATTAGGGCTCTTTCAGCTTGGAAAACAGAAGACTGAGGGGAGATATGATTGAGGTCTACAAAATCCTGAATGGTGTAGAATGAGTAGAAGTGAATCAACTTTATACTCTTTCATAAAGTACAAAGCGTATGGGACACTCAGTGAAGTTAAAGCAAATAGGAAGAAATATTTTTTTTTTTACCCAATGAATAGTTAAGCTCTGGAACTCAATGTCAGAGGATGTGGTATGAGATGTTAGTGTATCTGAGTTTTTAAAAGTTTTGGACAAGTTCCTGGAGAAAAAGTCCATAGTCTGCTATTGAGATAGACATGGGGAAGCTACTGCTTGCTTTGGGATTGGTACCATGGAGTCTTGCTACCATTTGGGTTTCTGCCAGGTACTTGTGACCTGGATTGACCACTGTTGGAAACAGGATACTGAGCCTGATGGACCATTGGTCTGACCCTGTTTGGCTATTCTTATGCACTTAGGAAGCCATGTTCTACTACTACTACTACTTAACATTTCTAGAGCGCTACTAGGGTTACGCAGCGCTGTACAATTTAACAAAGAGAGACAGTCCCTGCTCAAAGAGCTTACAATCTAATAGAGAAGTGAACGGTCAGTCCGATAGGGGCAGTCAAATTGGGGCAGTCTGGATTCACTGAACGGTAAGGGTTAGGTGCCGAACGCAGCATTGAAGAGGTGGGCTTTAAGCAAAGACTTGAAGACGGGCAGGGAGGGGGCTTGGCGTAAGGGTTCAGGAAGGTTGTTCCAAGCATAGGGTGAGGCGAGGCAGAATGAGCGGAGCCTGGAGTTGGCGGTGGTGGAGAAGGGCACTGAGAGGAGGGATTTATCCTGTGAACGGAGGTTACGGGCGGGAACGTAAGGGGAGATGAGGGTAGAGAGGTAGTGAGGGGCAGCAGACTGAGTGCATTTGTAGGTAAGAAGGAGAAGCTTGAATTGAATGCGGTATCCGATCGGAAGCCAGTGAAGTGACCTGAGGAGAGGGGTGATATGAGTATATCGGTTCTGGCGGAATATGAGACGTGCAGCAGAGTTCTGAACAGACTGAAGGGGGGATAGATGGCTAAGTGGGAGGCCGGTGAGGAGTAAGTTGCAGTAGTCCAGGCGAGAGGTAATGAGAGCGTGGACGAGAGTTCGGGTGGTGTGTTCAGAGAGGAAAGGGCGAATTTTGCTGATGTTAAAGAGGAAGAAGCGACAGGTCTTGGCTATCTGCTGGATATGCGCAGAGAAGGAGAGAGAGGAGTCAAAGATGACTCCGAGGTTGCGGGCAGATGAGACGGGGAGGATGAGGGTGTTATCAACTGAGATAGAAAGTGGAGGAAGAGGAGAAGTGGGTTTTGGTGGAAAGACGATAAGCTCGGTCTTGGACATGTTCAGTTTCAGGTGGCGGTTGGACATCCATGTTCTCTGCCTATTGTTCTAACCACTTCACTCTCTATTGTCTTAAGTATAACCTTTGATTATAATCATTCTGGGGACAGGGGTTATCAATAGAAAACAAAATAAAACATGGAAAAGAAAATAAGATGATACCTTTTTTATTGGACATAACTTAATACATTTCTTGATTAGCTTTCGAAGGTTGCCCTTCTTCGTCAGATTGGAAATAAGCAAATGTGGTAGCAGATAGTATATATAAGAGAAACATCAAAGCATTACTTTGACAGTCTGACAGAGTGGGAGGGTGGGGGTGGGTAGGAGGTATGCATGGGGATATCAAAGCATTTCATTGATATTCTAACAGAATGGGTGTTGGTAGGTGAGAGGAGGGTGATAAACAGAGAAATAAACAGAGAAATACAACTTTATGGTTTATAATGGGCTAGAAAACCCACTGTAAACCTACTGTATGTGAATATAAGATGTGAGCTATATCATAAGAATAAGAATAGCCATACTGGGTCAGACCAATGGTCCATCAGCCCAGTATCCTACTTTGACAACCCAGGTCAAAAGTACCTGGAAGAATCCCAATATCCAACTAAATATTTATGATCCTTGGCCTTAAAATTCACCCTTGAGAATTGATAGGATCATTTCTTCTTAGAAATACATTGTGTTTTTCTATCTTGAATAAAGTGTACGCTGCACAGAGCAAGTACTCTCTTATGTGTTTGTGTACAGTGATGTGCATGTCTAGCAGTGCTATAGAAATTATATATATATATATATATATATATATATATATATATATATATATATATATATATATATATATATATATATATATATATTACTAGTAGTTTAGTATTGTGTATTTATTTATTTATTTATAAAATTTAGACCCTGCTTAAACCTAAGCGGCTAACAGCATAACCTTACCGCTAGGTCAATGGCTGGCAGTAAGGTCTCAGACCCAAAATGGACATGTGGCAATTTTCAATTTGCCACATGTCCATTTTTGGCAAACATTTTGTACAGGTGCGCTGAAAAATGATTCTTCATGTGCCCAAAACAAGTGTCTACATTACCACAGGCCATTTTTCAGTGTGCCTTTGTAAAAGGACCCCTTAGTTGTGTGCGTAAATTCTAATGCCCACTAGTGTCAATAATTGCTTGTTAATTGGCAATTATCAGTGCTGATTGGCTTGTTAACTAATTAAGATGTGCACGCCAATACACAATACAGCTGTATTTGCACATGCAACTTAAGTCATGCTATATAGAATCTGGGGGTGAATGTAAAAGTCCCTTTGAATATTCACTCTACCTGCCCTGCCTTGAGATAGATAGATAGATAGATAGATAGATAGATAGATAGATAGATAGATAGATAGATAGATAGATAGAACACCATCCCCATCCCCCTGATTCTACATGATGTCCGGAAACAAAATGTGACCCCTTTCATAGTTTCAAAATACTTTACAATCATTTAAACATTTAGTATGACCTTTGAAAATACATTAATTCAATTTTTATTTGGAAACTCCCTTAGCAAACACTTTGTGCAAACATTTAATTGCAACTTCTTCACTAAACACTATTTTACTAAAACAGATCTTAATGGTTGTCCTGAATGATGTCATTTTTTAAAAAGAGATCACCCAGTTTTTACAGCATCTTGCATTAACATCTGTCAACAATAGTAATATTGTTTTAATAATAGTGCATTTGTTTTTAGGTTATTTGGGAAAATGTTGGGGCTTCCGTTTTTTTCTGGCCACTGTATATAACCGGTTGCCTACATTTAAGTGCCATTTGTGTGCTTAAATTTATTGAATTCTGCCGTCCATGAGTATAACTGTACACTTATGTGTGGAAGTGGCAGCCACATGCTTAGTGCTGTTCTGTAATCTTAATGGGTAAATATTTTAGCAAGGGGGCATTCACAGGGGAGAGGCAAGGGCGGGGCATAGGTGAGGCTGATATATACATGCTTAGTTCACAGAATACTGTAATTTAAGTGTGCAAATGCCACATTTAGGTGCTCACATTTATGCCAGTTACCAGTGGCGTTCCTGGGGGGGCTGACACCCGGGGCGGATCGCCAATGCGCCCCGCCCCCCAGGTGCAGCGCCCCCCAGAACAGCGCAACGCCCCCCCCCCCCCGGCGAAAGAACCCCCCCCCCCGGGTGCACGCCGCTGGGGGGGGTGCCGCGCGCCTGCCGGCTCTTCGTTTTCATGCTCCCTCTGCCCCGGAACAGGAAGTAACCTGTTCTGGGGCAAAGGGAGCATGAAAACGAAGCGCTGACAGGTGCGTGGCACCCCCCTCAGTAGCGTGCACCCGGGGCGGACCACCCCCACCGCCCCCCCCCCCCTTGGTACGCCACTGCTAGTTACAGACCTGGTGTACGTGCCTGAATTTAAATGTAGGTGCACCATTGGCAAACCCCAACACACACACACACTAGGTCACATGCAAGCCCTTGGCATAGCATGCATTTCTACACAGGTGCAATTTTAGTACAGGCATTTTATATGCATATAATGGCATATACATGGAAAAGATCTGTTATAAAATTACCCCCATAGTGGTTGAATATCATAGCTATACATATAGCTGCCACTTTCCAGGTACAGCGCTGCGTAACCCTAGTAGCACTCTAGAAATGTTAAGTAGTAGTAGTAGTATTTAGTGCCGATGTCTATCCTAATAGCGGTGTTGAATATACATATTTTTTTTATCTGTGTGGTTAGCATTTTAAAATTGCACTCTACTAGATCAAAAATAGACTTTCTTTCTCTTTCTCTCTTCATTTTCCCTTAGAAGAAACAGGAAATTGTATAGTATTTACAACTTTAAATAGATGCCTCACCATGGGTTTCTAATTAACAACTTCCCCAGATAACCATATTTTCCCTTGCCATTACAAGGAACCAGTAACATTCCCTAATCACAGCTGTTATGACCCTCCATGGTGCACACTACAGCCCTTGGGCTCTCACACACCATTTACTTCTGCAGCAAACTTACAGCTCCTCAGTTGCAGCTCTCTCAGCTTGTCTGTCTGCATATCTCAGGCATTAGCCTTGACATTAATCTAACAGGAGGTTACATTTTACTGGGCCTCCTGATCAATAATATTCCAAGTCCATATATAATCATCTGACACAACTTTAAGCCAGGATGCAGTTCTGATTGCACTGTAGTTACCTTAGCTTGCCTTTCTGTTCCCTCATCCAAGTCTGCCTGCGTAGTGTTTGGATGTTGCATATTCAATTGTAATATTACCTTACATTACAAACTTGCTTATATTTTGCAAACACTGTAAAGTTCTATGTGGTTTCCAAAATCAAGAGAGCCAAGTAATCCCTGGGATGAACATCATAATAATAAGTAATAACATTCAACACCTTACCGACAAGTATTTTTTTTAAATAGAAAGAGGATGGATATTGTAATAATAAGTAATAACATTCAACACCTTACCTCCATATATGTTTTTAAAATAGCAAACTGTTAAAGCTTTCTGAAATACTAATTAGTTTGTTAGCTTTCTAATTTGAAGAGGTAAAGAATTCCAAACCACAGGTGCTTGATAACAAAAACTTGATGAAAACTGTTGTAGAACACAATCCTTTTGAATCCATAAAGTGTAATAGTAGTGTATTTTGAAATGCATCCTCCCCCTATATGATATTAAATATTATTGTACATAATTTAAACTAAATATGCACTTCTATAGGCAACCAATCAAGGTTGATGAACATAGGTATAAAGCTAAATCAGCTCACCATCCAAGGAGAAGACTTAAAGAGCACATTTATAACCTAGGTGCTCATATTTCTGCTAGCGTTATGGATTCAATTCAATTTTATTTATTGGGATTTACTAACCACTTTTATTAACTGATTCACCCAAGGCAGCATACAACAGGTCCAGTTTAACATAAAAGTTATAATTTTGTTAACTTTGTAAGTATAGTAAAGTGACCAAATATAAACATAAATATAATAAGAGGGCATTTTCAATATGACGTCTAAATCCAACTTTGGACATTTTGCTGAAAACATACAAAAACCAAAAATCAAAATCTAAAAAGTGGTGAACATGGCCATTTTCGAACCTGAAAAACATCTGTCTTTTTGTTTTGAAAATGGCCATTTCCAAGACATTTTTAGACGTTTTGTGCTCAGTTCATTTTTCTTTTGTGACCATTTTCGAGAAAAAAAGTCCATAGGAAAAATGCACAAAACAAGCCATTGGGACTTATGGGTGGGACAGTATTCTTGGTAGACTAGCCACACAAACATCCCAGCACAGTAGTGGGGCACCCTAGGGGGTGTTGCACTGGAATTGACATAAAAGGTCCCAGGTACACATCTCACTGTTACCCCCTTATATTGTATGGGGAGCCTTCAAAACCCACCAAAAACCTACTGTACACCACTACAATAACCATTATGCCTGCAGGTGTCACCTATATGTGGGTACAGTAGGTTTTTGGTGGATTTTGGAGGGCTCACACTTTTTACCACAAGTGTAACAGTTAGAGTGGGATACGTACCTGGGTCCCCTTCTCTACAGTGCACTGCTACTCCGGGGACCTGCTTGCTGTTCTAATAGGACTGGCCATAATATCTGAAGCTATCATAGATGCTGGTATGTACTGTTTCATTCACATCTTTGGAGGGGGGGTTGTGAGGGGGTCAGTGACCTCTGGAGGAGTAAGGGTCGGTCATGCCTTAATCCTTCCAGTGGTCATCTGGTCATTTAGGGCACCTTTTTATGGCTTTAATCATGATTGAAACAGGTCCAGACCAAAATGTCCAACTTCTAGCAGTGGACATTTTTTGCTTTGTTCCAATATGGCAGAAATACATCGAAGTTGAGGAATGCCCAAATTCCACCCCCAACATGACCCTGACATGCTCCCTTTTGTTTTTAAAATAGCGATTTAGACGTTTTGCAAGAAAAACGTCCATCTGCCACTTTGTGCTGCCATTTGGATGCTTTTCCGTTTAAAAAATGAGAATCCTAGATGAGGTAAACTTGAAAATATGATGTCAGTACAATACATACAATACCATAATAGAGGTTATGGAAGAATATTCAAAAAACATAGATATAATATGATGTCATCATAATACCAATGAAGCACCTAATAAACAAGCAATAGAACATTCAAATACCATAGATATGATGTTAATGCTTTTCTATGTAGCTGAGGGGCCAAGTGCAGATTTATAGATGGGTACAAGATGGGTACTATAAAGTCAACTGGGATAAATAGATGAGTGGCGAAACGTAAGGCAAAATCTTTGTACAGTTAAACAAGATATAAAGAACTGATCTAAGTTACAGGGTGTGCAGCAAACTAGTCCAGGTACGGAGTGAATGTTACCACATGTATTAAAGACTTGTAAGAAGACCTGGGATTTCATCTGCTCTTTAAAGTAGAAGTAATCTTGAGTTAGACATAACCCCTCTGGGAATAAGTTCCAGTGTGGAGGCTACTCCTGAGAAGGCTCGATGGCGGACACTATTTCTTTTAATGAGAGTACAGATAGTGATGCCCCTTTGATAGGACCTTTGAGGTCTCAAAGGTGTAGAGAAAGCTAACTTATTCTTTAAGTATTATGGCCCATTTTGTCTGAGCATCTTGAAAATCACCTACTCACTACACTTGAGCGTCTACGAGGATCAACCTACTTCAGTACTAACTTACTAAAATCCTATTCCTAATCTGGAACTCTACATATTCATGTCTACGTGATCTTCTATGAGACGGAGGAAAAAGCATCAACAGACTCCTTAACGTAGCTCTATGGATCTTAATTATCCGGAGTTCTTGCTGTCATCATTGGCAAAAAACCTCCTCTCTACACAGTCTCTTTCTTTACGGATTACTGTCTTTATGTTAAATATTAAACCAGCACTTATGTTGCTGTTGTGTTCAATCTGCTGTCACTCAGATTCTCCTTTCCACGGCCGACAATGGCCAAGGTTTTGGTGCTTCCTTCAATTCCTGCCTCAGGGTCCGTGGTACTGGCTCGGAGTGAATAATGGGCTACAGTGAGTCTAGACCCAATTTTCAGCAAGTCAAAAAAGGTAAACTACTAATAATGAGCTGAAAAGTACTTAACTATCACAGTCTTATTCAAAATATGCGATATCAAGAAATAAACTTCACTTTTTTCTTATTTAAAGTGGAGAAAACAACCTCAGTAGTCAAAGCATGGCAGCAGTGTAATGACTGCACTCAATGCCAGCGTTAAATTGACTCCGTTCTTATCACGGTCTGAAAACTCCACTAGCATGTAAGTAAGGGCTCTAAATGGGGGTTATGTTTATCCCATTAGAGAATGATATGTTCAAAACGTGATATTAGGCAATTGCTTGAATGGTAATGTTACTTAGCTTTTACAATTTTGCCCATAGGGGCTCACCGTTTCACTATTATAGTCAGACCAATGTCCACCTAGCCCAGTATCCTGCTTCCAACAGTGACCAATCCAGGTCACAAGTACCTGACCGAAACCCAATTAGTAGCACCATTCCATGCTACCAATCCCTGGGCAAGCAGTGGCTTCTCCCATGTCCATCTCAATAATGACTATGGACTTTTTCTCCAGAATTTGTCCAAACCACTTTTAAACCCAGGTATGCTAGCCGCTGTTACCACATCCTCCGGCAGCAAGTTCCAGAGCTTAACTATTCTTTCAGTGAAAAAATAATTTCTCCTTTGTTTTTAATGTATTTCAATGTAATTTTACTGAGTGTCCCCTGGTATTTGTACTTTTCGACAGAGTGAAAAATCGATTCATTTTTACCCATTCTACACCACTCAGGATTTTATAGACCTCAATTATATCTCCTCTCAGCCATCTCTTTGCCAAGCTGAAGAGCCCTAACCTCTTTAGCCTTTCCTCATTTGGGAGGCATTTCATCCCCTTTCTCATTCTGGATGCTCCTTTTTGAACCTTTTCTAATTCTGCTATTATTAAAGACTTCCTGATTTCCTCTTCAAACTGTCCTTACTTTTTTTGTTCATTGCTTTTGGTGTTCGTGAGGATTCTCCTCCTTTTTTTTCATTTCACTTTGCATTTGTCCACATTAAGTTTCTATTTGGATGCTCAGTCTTCCAATTTCCTAAGGTCTTCCTGTAAGTTTTCACAGTCCACACATGTTTAAGAATTTTGCATAGTTTTGTGTCATCTGCAAATTTAATCACCTCACTGGTTCCAATTTCCAGATCATTTACAAATATGTTAAATAGCACCAGTCCCAGTACAGATCCCTGCAGCACTCCTGTGTGACCTTCCTCCATTGAGAAAAATGGACATTTAACCCTACCCTCTATTTTCTGTCCAATAACAAATTCCTAATCCACAGAAGGATTAGGAACCTTTTTTAAAGGTTGTAATGGATTAGGAACTTTTTTTAAACCCAGCTATGGTAACCGTCGTTACCACATCCTCCGGCATTGAGTTCCCGAGCTTAACTATTCTTTGAGTGAAAAAGATATTTCCTCCTATTACTTTTAAAAGGACATTGCCTAATATCCCATGACTCTTTTTCAGGAATCTCTCATGAGGAACTTTGTCAAGCTTTCTGAAAATCTAGGTACACTACATCAACCGGCTCACCCTTGGCTGAACCAATGCTGATTCTGTCCTATTAAACTATGTCTATGTGTTCTGTTTCTCTGTAAAGCATGCCTAATTGCAAAAAGATGTATTATGTTGTAATGGATAAAAGAGCAACCCCCAAATCAGCATACATATATAATTTTGTGCCAGTCAACAGAAGCAGCTTAGTCAGAAGCTTGAGGTAGGTACACCATCATTACCTTGAGCACCCCGCACTTCGCTGCCCAAGGTAATAATATGCTGTTGTTGAACAGAACTGATTGTTGTCTGTCTGACAAATAGGATTTGAACCATGTAAATACTGTGCCAATGATACTGTTTCTGCCAGCCTTGTAAGCATGATATTTTGATCCACAATGACAAAGGATGCTAAGAAATCCAGCAACATTAGTATCGAGGCAGATTCACTGTCATGGTTTCTGTCATCAAGAAGGGACACAAATACCGTCTCTGTTCTGTACCATGAAACCAGATGGCCTTGGTCTAACCAATTACTTTCATTTAGCCAATCATTCAGTTGAATGCAGACTGTCTGTTCTATTAGTTTTGCCAGGAAAGGAGTTTTAGTTGGTAGTTTTCAAGCTTGCCCTCATAAAGGGAGCTCTTTTGCAGTAGGGGGTGCACCATAGCTCTTTTTAGTGTTGTTGGCAGCTGCCCTCCCACAAGAGAGGAGTTAACAACTTTTGTGGCCCCTTCGGTGAGGCCTGTGCTGGGCAGGGATCTAGAGGGCAGGTTGTCAGCCATAGACCTTTCAGAATTTTTTCAAGAGCTTCTGTGACCTGGTTGAACAAGTCCCAGATGTCTGTCCATGGTGGTGGAGAGGAAGTGTTCTCCTCGTTCGTTAGTGAGAGTTATGACTGATGAAGACCTTTAATTTTGTTGACAAAGTATGTGGCAAAATCAATGCTGGTTAGCTGTGACTAGGAGTGCTGGTTCTGTTGTGGAATTTATAGTAGGCTGTTTACTATTTTAAATAGTTGTTTAGTTGTATTTCCATCTTGTTCATTGTGTTGAGAGAAATATTGTTTTTTGGCTATGTTTTACAGTTCAGCTTGTCTTCATCTTGATGAGATTTGCATCATTTTCTTTCAAGTTGGCATCTTTGACGCTTAAGGACCTGTAGTTCTGGGGAGAACCACAGGGAACATGTGTGCATAGAGCATAGGACCTTCTTTAGAGGGTCCATTTTTTTCCAATTCCATTGCTAAACTTGTATTCCAGAATATCAACCTATTCTGACATTGTCTTCATCCTTTCATCCACCTGGGGGTAGGACAAGGCCTTTAGGAAGTCAATTTCTTCATGTCATGAAATTCCTTCTAAACTTTGGTTGGGTCCATCTGTTTTTGGTAGTCCTTAGTAGAAAATGTGATTACCTTGATGCTACCAGCCTTGTGTTCAAATTTGTCGACCTCTTTGCAGAACACCAAGTCTAGCATATGGCCCTTTCATGAGTTAGAGATTTGATCACCTGCCTAGAGCTCCTATTGTATCAAGGAAGGCAGCAGTGGTGGTGTCTGGAGTTTCAATGTGTAGGTTAAAGTCTCCCGTGACAGTAACCTAGCCTAGCTTAGGGTTACCTCAGTCACCAGATTCAGCAGTTCTTGCACAAGTGATATGTTCATGCAAAGTGATCTGTAGTCCATGAGCAGCCACAGTAGTTCCTTATTTCCCAGCTGGATTAGGCGTCATTCTAACTCAGACAGGTGGGGGATGGAGACTGCAGAGTCTGATTGTCTCTTGAATTAGGACTGCTACCCTCCACCCTGCTTCCCTTGTCTTGGTTGATGCAGGATAGTGAATCCTGTGGGGCATAGTCAGTTAGACTCCTCTGCTTTCATCCAGCCAAGAGGGGCATAATCGAAGGGGACACCCAAGTTTTGCTGAGGATATCCTCACAAAACGTCCCAGTGGAGGGGCGGGGAAACCCGTATTATCGAAACAAGATGGACATCCATGTTACGTTTCGATAATACAGTTGGGGATGCCCAAATGTTGACATTTAGGTCGTCCTTAGAGATGGTCGTCCCTAGACTTGGTAGTTTCTGATTTTTGGCGATAATGGAAACTAAGGACGCCCATCTCAGAAACGACCAAATGCAAGCCCTTTGGTCATGGTAGGAGCCAGCATTCATAGTGCACTGGTCCCCCTGACATGCCAGGACACCAACCGAGCACCCTAGGGGGCACTGCAGTGCACTTAAGAAATGGCTCCCAGCAACATAGCTCCCTTGCCTTGTGTGCTAAGCCCCCCAAAACCCACTACCCACCACTGTACACCATTACCATAACCCTTACTGGTGAAGGGGGCACCTAGATGTGGGTACAGTGGGTTTCTGGTGGGTATTGGAGGGCTCACATTTACCACCACAAGTGTAACAGGTAGAGGGGGAAGGGCCTGGGTCCGCCTTCCTGAAGTGCACTGCACCCACTAAAACTGCTCCAGGGACGTGCATACTGCTGTGATGGACCTGAGTATGACATTTGAGGCCGGCACAAAAGATTTTTAAAGAGTTTTTTTCAGGGTGGGAGGGGTTAGTGACTACTGGGGGAGTAAGGGGAGGTGATCCCCGATTCTCTTCGGTGGTCATCTGGTCAGTTCGGGCACCTTTTTGTGGCTTGGTTGTAAGAAAAAACAGGACCAGGTAAAGTCATCCAAGTGCTCGTCAGGGACGTCCTTTTTTTTCCATTATGGGTCGAGGACGCCCATGTGTTAGACACGCCCAAGTCCCGCCTTCGCTACACCTCCGACACGCCCCCGTGAACTTTGGTTGTCCCCATGACGGAAAGCAGTTGAGGATGCCCAAAATCGGCTTTCGATTATGCCGATTTGGGTGACCCTGTGAGAAGGACGCCCATCTTCCAATTTGAGTCAAAAGATAGCTGTCCTTCTCTTTCGAAAATAAGCCTGCAAGTCTCAGTTATTCTCAGGATGACTAGTAGTATTCACGGATGACATCATGGATCATAGGGAGTTTTGTTATTGGCTGATCTGGCATTTACTAGGCCCAAGTTTATAAGTAGTGGTCTGTTACATGTAGGGGTTACTTGATGATGGTATCAAGTATTCGTCTGGGTATAGTCAGATAGGTGTATTTCCTCTTGAGTTTATGTCCTCTAGGTGTGTGTGGGAGTCTATTGTTTCTTTTCCTCAAACTACTGGGATATATGAAGATCTTTGGTTTACTAGGCTAAACCACATTCTTGATTAAAGCACATAAAATTACAAGACTCTCTAACTATTCAGTATAACAAAATGACAGTTTGGTCTTTGGCAGCAATTTACAGTGGGGTGTTAATTATGCAGACAGCACTTGATGACAGTTTGAGTCCCTTTGAAGTGTCTGCTTTCTGGGAAATTGAGATTCTCTAGGAGATATGTAGAGAGTCAGCCCAGATTTGGGAGCTGATAATAATTCACACTAAGCACTATTCTATAAGTGGCAATCAGAGTTCCATTTATATAATAGTGTTTGGCACCGGGATCTGTGCCCAATTGAGAATTTACACCAAGTAAAACCTGGTGTAAATTCTCATGTCTAAATTAGATGTCAATCTCCCTTATCTATAAAACTACATACAAATTCCAGAAACACCCCAATCCAGCAATGCCCCTCCCATAGTCACATCCCATTTTTGGATCCACACCTAAAAGACACGCATGTAAATTAAAATTAATCCTGAAAGTCTACTACTGACTGTTCCTATCACAACATAACATAAGAATGGTCAGACCAATGGTCCCTCTAGCCCAGTATCCTGCTTCTAGCAGTGGCCAATTCAGGTCATAAGAACCTGGCAGAAACTCAATTAGTAGCACCATTCCATGCTACCAATCCCAGGACAAACAGTGGCTTCCCCCCTGTCCATCTGAATAACAGACTACGGACATTTCCTCCAGGAACTTGTCCAAACCTTTTTTAAACCCAGATACGCTAACCGTCATTACTACATCCTCTGGCAATGAGTTCCAGAGCTTAACTATTCTTTGAGTGAAAAAAATATTTCCTATTTCTTTTAAAAGTATTTCCATGTAATTTCATTGAGTTTCCCATGGTCTTTGTACTTTTTGAATAAGTGAAAACGATTCACTTCCATCTGCTGCACATCTTGGCTTTAGCTTTAGCTGGGGGTGACCACTTGAAATGAACTGCCTCCATATGCCACCCTCAGTCCTGTGGAGAATGTGGTACACACACCCCTTCCCAGAGTATCTCCCCTTGCCCCGGCCTGCGGGACAGGCAGGCAGCCTCAAGTGGGTATCTCTATGACATTCACAGCTGCACATATTCCCATAGTCCCATAGTATCAGTTTTAAACCAATACTTAGATAAACAGCATGAAAAAAACAGTTTGTATCAGAGTCCACTGTTGTTCCTTTGTGTTCCTGCTGACCAGTGCCTGTGCTCTACCCTGTCCTGCAGCCAGGTCCTGAAAAACGCAATAAGTCCTTTGTAGCAGATACATGAGGCAGACCAGTTTTCTCCCTATCAGAAGGGGAAGGGTAGGATCAGAGGTCTCTGCTTACCTGCAAACAGTGGCCAAAGGGGACAACAGATGACTCATAAGACAGAATGGAGAGCAAATGAGTTAGTTTCCCAGGTGTGGAAGATTCCAGGTAGATGAGAAGCCACCTCCCCCTTAGGGACATTAAGGCAAGGTTTAGGGTTGAAAATGGTGTCTGTATCACAGAATTTAAATGTCAATCTTCCCAAAACGTTTTAATGTATGTATGATAATAAAAAAGAACATTTTCGTGCTTGGACCATTATTAAAAAAAAAAATTTAAATCTCTTAAATGTGTAAGTGGCCGCAGCTGAAACGTCTCCAGTCCTCCCACATCCTATTATTGTGATGGTACCCAAAAAGAAGGCCAAGAAGGAAGTGCAGTTTCATTGATGGCGAGGTTGAGTTCCTTGTCAAGGAGATCAGGGCACATCATCACAATCTCTTTGCTCCCAAGGGGCAAACTATAAATACATTTACAATGGAAAAATAATGGATCACCATAGGCTACAGGCAGTCTACTATGCACATAGATTTGTAGAGGACATTAAAAGAAAATTGAGGCAGCTGAAGAGGTTTGTGAGACACAAGGCTAGGGCCAACCCACCGGGTGCAGACTCAATGAACCCATACCCAATGGAGCACATAGTGTACAGACTCCTACCCCAGGAGGGCATCCATGGCCTGGGGAGCCAGAACACCTCCGTACTTCCACAGGGAGTACTGATTAGTGGGCAGGTTTCAGCCCTCTCAGCTCACCAGGTGGAGGGCCCCTGTATCTATCATATTCAGGTGCCTTCTTTCCCCCTCCCTCTCCGCCTAGGCCCATCACCAACTTGTCTCTAGTTCTGCTTTCCACACCTGTGTGTTCCTCTCCCTGTGCCCTCCATACACTTTCCACAATCCTTCCTTCTGTTCCCACCTACCTGTGTTTCACCCTGGCCTCTGAGGTTCACTGATGCATTCCACAGGTTTACAAAGGTGGAAAGAGAAAACAACAGCCAGCATGGTTAAAAGGTGAAGTAAAAGAGGATGTTAGAGCCAAAAGAATATCCTTCAAAGAATGGAAAAAGGACCCACATAAAGAAAATAAGAAGCAATATAAGTACTGGGAAGTTAGATGCAAACCATTGATAGAGAAGGCTGAAAGAGAATTAAAAGAGAATTATGAAGAGAAACTTACTGCAGAGGCAAAAACTCACAATAACAACTGGCAGAGAATTTGTGAGACCGTTAGATCACGAAGGAGCAAAAGGGGCACTCAAGGAGGACAAGGCCATAGTGAAGAAACTGAATGAATTCTTTGCATTGGTCTTTTACAGAAGATGTAAGAGATCTACCCAGTCCAGAAATGGTTTTCAAGGGAGATGATGCAAAAGAACTAAAAGAAATCTTGGAGAACCTGGAAGATGTATTGAGCCAAATCGATAATTTAAAAAATAGTAAATCACCTGGACCAAATGGCATTCATCCAAGGGTACTGAAAGAACTCAAGCATAAAATTTCTGATCTGCTGTTAGTAATCTGTGACCTGTCATTAAAGTCATCTGTAGTACCTGAAGATTGGAGGGTGGCCAATGTGACACTAAATTTTTTAAAGGATTCCAGGGTTGATCCAGGAAATTACAGACTGGTAAGCCTGACATCAGTGCCAGGTAAAACAGTGGAAACTATTAAAAAGAATAAAATTACAGAACTCATAAATAAACATGGTTTAATGGAACAGAGTTAGCATGGTTTCAACCAAGGGAAATCTTGCCTCACCAATTTGCTTCATTTCTTTGAAAGCATGTATAAACATATGTATGAAGGTGAGCCGATTGATGTAGTGTATCTAGATTTTCAGAAAACGTTTGACAAAGTTCCTCATGAGAGACTCCTGAGAAAATGAAAAAGCCATGGGATAGTAGACAATGTTCTGGTGTAGATTAGGAATTGGTTATTGGACCAAAACAGAGGGTAAAGTTAAATGTCCATTTTTCTCGGAGTGTTGCACTAATCTGTACTGGGACCTGTGCTATTAAACATATTTATGAATGATCTAGAAATCAGAACAATGAGTGAGGTGATTACATTTGCAGATGACACAAAACTATTCAAGGTTGTTAAAACACATGTGGACTGTGAAAAATTGCAGGAATACCTTAGGAAATTGGGCATCCAAATGGCATATGAAATTTAATGTGGATAAATGCAAAGTGATTCATATTGGGGAGAATAATCTGATTCATAGTTAATGGATTCTAGGATCCACCTTGGGGGGGTCAACGGTCAAGAAAAAGATCTAGGTGTCGTTGTAGACAATTCACTGGAATCTTCTGCCAAGTGTTCGGTGACAGCCAAAAAAGCAAACATAACGCTAGGTATTATTAGGAAAGGCATGGTAAATAAAGCTGAGAATACTATAATGCCTCTGTATCGCTCCATGGTGCATCCTCACCTTGAGTATTGCATTCAATTCTGGTTGCTGTATCTCGAAAAAGGTATTGCAGAATTTAAAAAGTTCAAAGAAGAGCGACCAAAATGATAAAGGGGGTGGAACTCCTCTCATATGAGGAAAGGCTAAAGAGGTTAGGGCTCTTCAGCTTGTAAAAGAGACTGCTGAGGTAAGATATGATTGAGTCTATAAAATTCTGAGTGGTGTAGAACGAGCAGAAATGAATCGATTTTTTACCCTTTCAAAAAGTACAAAGGCACTCAATGAAGTTACATGGAAAAACTCATAAAACAAATAGGTAATATTTTTTCACTCAGCGAATAGGTAAGTTCTGTAACTCTGTGCTGAAGGATGTAGTAACAGCAGTGAGCATATCTGAGTTTTAAAAAGATTTGGATACATTTTTGGAGGAAAAGTCCATAGTTTACTATTGAAGCAGACATGGAGAAGCTACTGCTTGCCCTGGGATTGGTATCACGGAACTTTGCTACTATTTGGGGTTCTGCCAGGTACTTGTGACCTGGATTGGCCACTGTTGGAAACAGGGTACTGAGCTATATGTTCTTATGAGCACCATATCCCTTGGCCATCAGCCTCTTGGATGTAGAGGCTGTGTTTGAGAAGTGCACATGGAGGGGCATGTTCAGTAAGACTGCAGCAGACTCCAGGTTAGCTAGTGCAACAGACACATTTCCTCTACTTTCCCTATGCAGGCAACGATAAGGATTTGGATGCAGAGCCTGGAACCTGTAGCCAGCAGAAAGGGTAACCTTATCAGGAGGAGGAGGGTGAATCAGTGCACCTGAGGCTTCACAGGAGGGTACCATGGGAGAGGAGACGCACACAAAGGAGACTAGCTAGGATGTACCTGCAGGGGATAAAAGACAGGAGCAATTAGTTGTGCAACACCCCCCCCCCCCCAAACACACACACACGGCATTTATAGATGGCCCAATAGAGGCAGAGGAGGCTGATGAGGACTCTTAGCAAGCCTGTAGAGGACCCAACCTCCACAGGTGGCAGGTGCTGCAGCTGTGCAATAAACTGCTGGTGCAGAATTTGCAGCTGGCCCTCTACCGGCAGCAGAAACTACAGCTTCAGCAGGGGGTCACAGCCCAGCAATAATGCGGCCAGCTGCTGCGGAGCATGCAGCAGGAGAGCCGGGAAACAGCCCAGAATATGTGGCAGCAGCTTCTGGGGATCGGTGGGATCTCCAGAATTACACAGCGGCCTTGTCAAGTGTACTGCTTACACAACATGCACCTGAGCCTCCACTGCTATCTCAACCCCTCCACACCAGCAGCAAGTGCCACCAGTGGCCACACAGCCCAGCCAAGTTTTGCTGCACCTGTCTCACCTGCCAAGCTGCAACCTCCCTCAAAATGGCCAAGGATGGAACCCACAGCACCCCTGGCCAGTGGGACAACCGAGAAATAATGGTGGTGGTGCTGGTAGTGTAAGATGTTAGAAGTGTTGCTCACAAATAAATTGTACATTTAACTTTACTGAAAATTTGCCAGAATGAGGCTGTTTGGTATGGATCCCCAGCTCGTGTGTACCCTGGTCACCTCTGTGGGCAGGGGTGAGGGGGCTCCTCATCTTCTGGGTCTGGCAGCTGTTCTTGTGGTTGCTCTCCCTCCTTTGGTAGGGCATGTCTTCTTTGGAGAGCCAGGTTGTACAGCATGCAACAGACCATGAATATTTTGGCCACCTTTTCAAGGATGTAAAGGAGTTTCCTCTGAAAGGGTCTAGATATCTGAATCTATTCTTGAGCTGGCCAATGATGCATTCAGTGATGGTGCAGGTGCTCTTCTGCTTGTTGTTGTACTCCTGCTCCACCACCTCATTTTGAGGGTGGACTATGGCAGTCATCAGCCAGGTTCACTGGGACTAGCCTCTGTCACCTGTGGGGGGATACAGATTCATAGATATGGGTGTGTATTAGCTGATTTGGTGACTTTGTGGAGGTGTGGTAATGGTTATGGATTCTGGGGACATCTGGAAGGAGAGAATATTCAAGGTTAGGAAGAGGAGGGGGAGGGAAGTATGGGGTTTGTGAAGCCCTGTACTGCGTACCTAGGAGCCAGCCACTGTTGATCTCCCCTCAGTCAAACCTGCAGTAGATTCCTGAATGTAGGAGGATGTAGGCATTGTGGATGGATCCTGAGTAGCAGACACACACATCTACAATTTCCCTTGGGCATCACACACAATCTGCATGTTTTCTATAGGTGTGTGCAATCAATGATGCCTATGACTGAAGGGAAGCGGTCTATGGAATAGAACTGAGCCATGTTGGAGTGCCTGGGCGGTAGTGGGGAAGGTAATATAGTCAGAGATGTGAGTGAGGAAGGTATCAAGGAACTGGGCAAGGCAGTTGGAGATGGTAGGCTGGGTGAGGCCTGTATTAACAGGTAGCACTGACTGGAAGCTGCTGGTGGCCAGAAAGGTGAGAGAGGAGGTGACCTTCAGATGGACTGGCATAGGATTATTCCTGCGTGACCTGGGCTGGATCAGGGGTTGTATCTTGTCACATTGGTGCTGTATGGCAGCCCTGTCAAAGCGGAACATAGGCATTCCTGGTCAGTATAGACTCTCTGATAGGGATATTTTTTTTTTGTTACGTTTTGTACCCCGCGCTTCCCAATTCATGGCAGGCTTACATGGGGCAATGGAGGGTTAAGTGACTTGCCCAGAGTCACAAGGAGCTGCCTGTGCCTGAAGTTGGAATTGAACTCAGTTCCTCAGTTCCCCAGGACCAAAGTCCACCACCCTAACCACTAGGCCACTCCTCCACTCCTCTGGGGCCTCCCTTCCAAACTCTCATTCACCTCCCACAAGGTGTGAGCCACCAAAACATTCAGAGCATCCATGATTGGCATGCAAATGTCCCACCACCACAGGTGCAATGCACTGACCCCAGAAACAGCACTGTGCACTCCTCCACCTACTGCATCTTGTGAGGCCCAGCATTGGTCCCCGCACCTGCACACTGTCATGAGACACACACCCACTGCCCAAAACATTCACGCTCCCACCACCAACAAACAATCCAGACACACACAGCAGCAGCACAAAGCACTCACTCTCCCAGGAACAGCACACAGCCCTCAAAAAAACAGCAGCAGCACAGAGCACAGTGAGAGAGGAACACTGAGAGACAGAAGACAAGCAGGTAGGATTGTAGAATGGAAGGTCTGAAGGTTTGGTGAGGGAAAACAGTGAGATAAAAAGAAGGGAGGGGTGTGGCTGGGGGGTCTAGCAGTTGTGGGAAGGACATGAGGTGGAGAGACAAAGAAGAGGTAAGTCAGGAAATGTAAATGTTGGCATATACAATTGTATGGCATTCTTCAAATATTGCAGACCTCCCTGATACAAAGACTGAAAATCAAAATCAAAACCTTATACACAGTACAATGATGACACATGGTTGAATTTCCTAATTCCAAAATTCATTGTAACTGCAGATTTTTGTATCATCTGCAATGCCTTACAACATGTCCATGCTAACTCCAGATATTAATGCATAGCAAAAATCCTATCTGGACAATACTAAAGCCTGTACTATAACGCTGAAAACATACCCTTCCAACATTGACCTCAATTTCAACAGCATATGCAGTTGGAAGAAACATATCTTCACTACTTGCCCAATTTGCTTCTTAAAGGACAGCTGCAAGTCTAGTATAACGTCAAGGCTTCTCAAATCACCAACGAGATCAACCGAAGCCTCCAAATCATGCACACTTGGGCGGATGCATTCCAACTAAAACGTAACGCAGAAAAAACACAATGCCTTGTACTCACCTCACAACATAACACAAAAAACTTCTCCACCATAATCACACCATATTGCTCTCGTCCTGTCTCACAAAACCTGAGAATTCTTGGAGTTACTATTGATCATAACCTCATTCTCAACGCCCACGTGAAGAACACAACGAAAAAGATGTTCCACTCCATGTGGAAACTTAAAAGAGTAAAACCTTTCTTCCCGAGATACATCTCTGAAGACATATTTCTTCAACAAGGCCTACAAACAGAATATATAGCCTCAATAATCCACCTCACCAACCTACCCAGTTATGAAAGTCCACCTTCTACACTTTACTATACTCACTTCCTTCTTTCTTCCCTTACTTAATCCCTGCACATCACTAATTGCATCTGATATCCTGAAATGACAACATCATAACAAAACTATGTATGCCACATTTTCCTGCAAATAGGTAGGAAAATGTGGGATACAAATGCACTAAATAAATAAAGTTGACTTAACAGGGATTAAATCCCCTACATCATTACAATGGGCCATAGAAAACATTTGTGAAGGCTTACATACCATTATAATTTCAATCATGGCCATATTCAACAACAGTTTATTATTCTGCATCCAGTCACTAATGTTCACCAGTAATTAAATAGTTAAACAGGCATCATGATTATCTTTTACCAATTTTTAACAGAAAAGTTCCTTCATAATAAAGCTTTATATAGTGTTTCAGATATATGACTTTCTCAAGGACTGATACCTAGCTATTCAGTTGTGCATTAGGTTTTGTATTCATTGTTTACATTATGCATTAATTATTTGTGTTTACCTATGCATAATTTCCCCTAATTTCGCAACTGTTGGTGTTTGGTAATTGACAGTGCAATTTACTGCATGTGTGCATCTTGCACCTCAGACGAGGCCACTAACATGTAATGCACCATTCTTTCCGTTACTGATTGGTAAGAAAAAATTAGTTGTGACTAATTTCCAATTAATTTGCAGCAGTTAAAAGAAAAAAAACAATTGCATCTTCTAATTAAATTTAAAATATTCAAACGTGCCATCCTTAGGTGTCTACTGAATATATAATTTTCATTTTGGTTCACTGCTAGATCTGTAACAACCCTGAGGTTGACAGCTCTATTAATTTAAAGGCTCAGTGATACCTATTAGTATGAAACATGAAAAAAATACCATTAATCATTTATTTTAATTTTGCAACTCTGTCATTTTCTCAGTATGTTTAAAAATTATGATGACACCATAATGTTCTCCAATCTACCTGGGTGAAGGGGAAACGGATCACACTACTTAGGAAGATATGAGAGTTCATTATTAGAGCTTAATTAATGCCAAACTGATTGGATTTGATTGCATTTTGCACAATAATATTTTAAAGACATTATTGAAAAGAAATGTCACATAACAGTCATACTTAAAGTCCATTATGTTTATAATTATTCCTCATTTTGATTTCTTATGCATTTTAACCTTTGCTTTTTTTAAATATTCAGTTAAATATTTTTCAGAATATCTAGGACTTTTCCATTTTTGTTTAGTTGTTTTTAATATCATTTAAGAGTAAATTGGGGTGGAGGTGTCACCTAATAGAGCAATAGGCTAGGAACCAGAGGGCCAAGGTTCAAACCCCCCAGTGTCCCTTTGTGGCTTTGAGCAAGCTACTTAAACCTCCTTTGCCTTGGAATGACTGGGACAGAGCTGGCAAACTGCCCTGCTTAAGGCCTGACATGGAAACCACACTGATGGAAGCGCCTTAAGTCATTCACAATTTGATGCTTGTGTGCAGGGGGGGAATTACAATTCCATAAGAGTAAATTATCAGTACAGCTGGGAGCACCTAAGAACATCAGACTAAACCTTAACTTGCTAATCTTAAGCACACTTCAACCACAACAGTTTGCAATTGAAAATTTGCATAAATATAGCCAGTAAAATCTGACAAGTTAGATATGGGCCTGCTGTTTGTATGGCTGAGGTTGGCTTCCTAAAGCTAGCCAGCTGGTGCTGATAAATGTCTAAACCCTTCTCAGAAATGGTTCTTGCAGCTGTCCAGGTGGTGCCACTGCACCCAAGTTTGCTTGACTGACATTTCTGCCATCCTGATGTGGCTTTCTTCAGAGAAAGCCTAAGAAGCATTTCAGAAGTGCCTCGAGCTACCTATATTTGACTGTCTAAATTTAACTGCTTTATGAATCTAGTTAACTAAATTTAATCACTCAGCCCACTGATGATCATGTCACTATGTAGCACCCAAGCAGCCGGTCCCCAATTATCTGGAGTGCTTTTATTTGAAGGTCTAACCAGCCATATGTGGTACCCCTTTGATGATGCAAGTGCAGTATCCACTAGCTGCTATATAAGAGCTTGTAGGTTTACAGCTCAAACTACCACAGGGAGTGAAGATCAGTGCTTAGCAATAGGTCCTCCTGCACAATAAGGTTGTCTGTTCCAGGAGTAATGGGAGGTAGTTGTCTCTTGCAGTGTGGACTCCCCACTGTCTTTAGGCAGCAGTGGGCAGGATGAGCTGTATAGCTACTGATAGGCTTCCAAATACCATAAGTAGTACATATACCCCCGTGTTGAAAACTATTGACTTATGTAACGTAATGAGAAATTCAGCAGTTTAAAGCTGTCTGATTTATCATTGCTGCTTCCTAATTCATGCCTGTATCAGTGTTTCCATTGCTGGCCTCTTTGATATAAACCATCCAATAGCAAAAAGCTGTCTGCTTTTTTCAACAGCAAATTTTCAGTCCTGAGGTACCTCCTATCTGTGGTTTCTTAGTGAATTTTGGTATTTCCTGCATCTGTCAGGAAGGAACTAGCAAGGCACCAGAAGTTTCCAGAATGGAGTGGAATTGTGTAGAACAGTTGAGAAGTCTGAGGAATATGGCAGAAAGTAGGAAGTGCCTAGGGTAATCAGTGGGAATAGTCTGGTGGCAGTAGTAGTAGACCTCCTCCCCCGATTATATAGTGCAGCCCTTGCCTAGCCATAGTGTTTTGGGTCCCATCTCCTACTTTTTGGCCTGTAAATGTAAGGGAGATCTGCCCCTGCTTGGCCTGAAGCAGACCACCTCAATGAAAAGAATCAGCCTTGTATATCTCTATAGATTAGCAACACATGGGCACTTGCTATAAAGCAAGGATTCAGATGACCAGGGTCAAGACCCAGAACTAAAATGGTTGCTGACTTGTGTAGTGTGGAGAACCACTGCATCCCTACAAAGTTCCCGGAAAAGGAGATGGAGATCCTTCTGATGTACTGTTATGACTCTTGGTGGGTGAGCCCATGGGCCACAGTTAGGACACAAAGAGGGGCATAATCGAACGAAAACGTCTATCTCCATGGGCGTTTATCTCCAAGAACGGGTCCGTGAAGGGGCGGACCGAACCGTATTTTCGCAAAAAATAGACGTCCATGTTTTATTCGACAATTTGTGAGCTGGGCGTTTTTGTTTTTCAGCGATAATGGAAAATGAAAGCGCCCAGCTCAAAAACGAATAAATCCAAGGCATTTGTTCATGGGAGGGGCCAGGATTCGTAGTGCACTGGTCCCCCTCACATGCCAGGACACCAACCGGGCACCCTAGGGGGCACTTTTACAAAAACTTGTGTGTTGAGCCCCCCAAATCCCCCTCAAAACCCACTGCCCACAAGTCTACACCATTATTATAGCCCCAAGGGGTGAAGGGGGGCACCTACATGTGGGTACAGTGGGTTTGGGGGGACGGTTTGGAGGGCTCCCATTTACCAGCACAAGTGTAACAGGTGGGGGGGGGATGAGCCTGGGTCCACCTGCCTGAAGTCCACTGCACCCCCTAATAACTGCTCCAGTGACCTGCATACTGCTGCCAGGGAGGTGGGTATGACATTTGAGGGTGAAAATAAAAAGTTGTGAAATGGCATATTTTGTGGTGGGAGGGGGTTTGTGACCACTGAGGGAGTCAGGGGAGGTCATCCCTGATTCCCTCCAGTGGTCATCTGGTCATTTAGGGCACTTTTTGGGGCCTTATTCATGGAAAAACAGGGTCCAGGAAAAGTGCCCTAAATTCTCGCTAAAAATGCATATTTTTCTTCCATTATCGGCAAAAGGCGCCCATCTCTGATCGCCCGATAACCACGCCCCAGTTCCGCCTTCACCACGCCTTCGACATGCCCCATCAACTTTGTCCGCATCCGCGACGGAGTGCAGTTGAAAACGTCCAAATTCGGCTTTCGATTATACCGCTTTATTCGTTTTTGTGAGATAAACGTCTATCTCCCGATTTGGGTCGCAATATAGGCGTTTTTCTTTTTCAATTATAAAGTGGAAAGAGGCCCTAGAAGGAGCTTAGCAGCACCGAGCAGCAACAAGCGAGACACGCAGTGGTTGCTAGGGTAAGCAGGAAGTAGCAAACAACTCAAGGAGACAAGCTCGATGGAACTGAACCTGTGGATGGCTCTGAAAACAGCCCTTGGGGGCAGCCCTGGCAGACCAGGACCTGGAGGTGGCTCTGAAAAGTAAGTGTTTATCATCTGTATGAAACACTAATTACTTTGAGCATCTGCTTTAGGACATAAGAATAGTCATACTGGGTCAGACCAATGGTCCATCTATCCTGTTTCCAATAGTGGCCAATCTAGGTCACAAGTACCTGGCAGAAACCCAAATAGAAGCAACATTCCATGCTACCAATCCCAGGTCAAGCACTGGTTCCCCATGTCTGTCTCAATAACAGACTATGGACTTTTTCTCTAAGAACTTGTCCAAACCATTTTTAAACTCAGATATGCTTACTGCTGTTACCACATTCTTTTGAAATGAGTTCCAGAGCTTAACTATTCATTGAATGAAAAAAATATTTCCTCCTATTTGTTTTTAAAGTATTTCCATGGAAATTCATTGAGTGTCCCCTAGTCTTTGTACTTTTTGAAAGAGTAAAAAATCGATTCACTTCTACTCATTCTATACCACTCAGGATTTGTAGACCTCAATTATATCTCCCCTCTGTCATCTGTTTTCCAGGCTAAAAAGCCCTAACCTCTTTAGCCTTTCCATCCACTTTATCATTTTGGTTGCTCTTCTTTGAACTTTTTATAATTTCGCTATATCTTTTTTGAGATACGGTGACCAGAACTGAACGCAATACTCAAGGTGAGGTCGCAACATGCAGCAATACAGAGGCATTATAGTATTCTTGGTCTTATTTACCAACCCATTCCTACTAATTCCTAGCATCCTGTTTGCTTTTTTGGCCATCACCACAAACTGGGCAGAAGAGTTCAGTGTATTGTCTACAACACCACCTAAATCTTTTTCTTGGGTATAGATTGTATAAGGAACTGTATATTGCAGGACCTTCACCCATCCAGTATGTATATCTGGAGAGTAGAGGTGAATTAAGTAACAAATTGCATGCTGCTGGAGGAGAAAGGAGGAAGTTACTTACATCAGACGAGGGCGGGCCAGGGAGGAAAGGAGGGAAGTCCGAAGAGAGGCGATCAGCTGTTGCCTGCTGCAGCACCTTCACACGGAGGTGAGAGGTGCTGTGAGGGCCCGGCCTGGTGGCAGACGGAGGGGAAGGGTGGAGGAGGGGAGCAGTGGTGGCGGCGACCTCAGGGGGGGTGGCGGGAGCAGGGCCACGGGGGTACGGAGGATGGCGGGGAGGCCGGGGCTGCAGGAAGCTGTCAGTTCAATGCAGGGGGAAGCAGCGGCGATCTCGGGGGGGGGGGGGGGGCGAAGGACGTCCATAGGCACAGCTCGTCTTTTTTTTTTTTATAGTGAAGCCCCAACGACAGGTACAGACCTCTCGTTAGATTTTCCAGCGTTAAGGCAATCGGAAAAGGTTAGTGCATCTCATTACAATAGGGTTTCTACACAATTTGCTCATCTGCATTCCATTTTCATTAGCTGCTACCGTCGTCGGAAAAAGTCTCAGAGAAGCCTTTAGTGCTCGTTAATGGCTCGTTAAAGGCTCATTAAGTTTAGTGCATCTGGGACTAAAATAGCTCCCAGGTGCATAGCTCCCTTACCTTGGGTGCTGAGCCCCCCAAATCCCCCCCAAAACCCACTACCTACAACTCTACACCATTACCATAGCCCTTATGGGTGAAGGGGGGTACCTACATGTGAGTACAGTGGGTTTGGGGGGAGGGGGGTTGGAGGGCTCCCATTTACCACCACAAGTGTAACAGTTAGTGGGGGATGGGCCCGGGTCCACCTGCCTAAAGTGCACTGCACCCACTAAAAACTGCTTGTTTAGCCTTCTAAGGAAATCCTAGTCCTGGCTATGTTTATGTTGATTTAAAACTGATGCCATAACTATAAATGTGTGTGCCCCCATTCCCAGCTGTTCCAGGTTTACACTAGTCATCACCTAGAGGTACCAACAGGGGATTACACTTACTTTATCATTCCTGTAAGTGAATTAGTTAGAATTAGCAGGATAAAAACAGAAGATATGTGCAGATAAGGAATACTTGGTCCACCCAGTCTGCCCATGTGTGCCTCAATAAGCTTCCTTCTAACAGAGGTCTTTGTGGGCCTCTAGAGTTAGCTTCCAGCTCTATGACCTACTCTTCCTGTTGGTGGAAATTATATTTCCTGTGTAAGAGATACATATTTCCAGCTCTCCAGGCTACAGCTTGCCAGAATTTGGTCTCTGACTTGGTATCTGTAATGTTTAACTCAGTTTCACTGGTATCTTATAAAATTGGTTGCAGTTCCCATGCCTTTTCTCTTCTGTGAGATTTCCTTGCTCCTGCCTGTTCAGGTCAATTATTCTGCTAAAGTCCTGCTATCTTACAGCAGCTGAATGCCCATCCTATGGGGAAGGCAGACTATGCAGGCACAAGACTTCCATCTAATCTAACGAGTTTCCCTGATTCACCCTGGCCTGCATGTCCCCACTCCCAAGCATAGGAGTTCACACATCCTTGGGTGAATGCTATGACACCTACTTCAACCCATGGACCCTGCTGAGCTGGCCACAGCTATGGCTGCCAGTGGAAAACTAGGTTAGGCCAATGTGTGGACATTGTGACTAAGCAGGTGAGCTCGTTTACTTCAGCCTACTCCCCTGGATCCACAGAAGTGCAGGTGCAGAAAGTGTCTGCTGAAATTTTGGGTAGATAATGCATTAGTCAAAGAACTTAGAGCCTGTATGGGATTTTTGAGCCAATGCTTAATTGGTTTTATTTTCCAGGCCTCTCACTTCTTGGATCAGAAGGACAACATTGCCTATCTTACTTCATTGTTAACTGGGAAAGCCTTAGCATGGGTCTGTCTACTTTGAGAAAGACAATATGCCTTGGGTTTGACATTCAATTTCAAAAGTGGTCAATCCTATATATAAGCGCCACACGGATTGGATATATTGGAACAAATATCACCACAAACAACAAACTGCAAAACTATATCAATAATGATGGATGAGTGATATTAACCAATATATTCTATGTGTTGCTTGAAGAGAGTTCAGTATAAGCCGTATATGCAGCCGAGCTTATTATCAGTGAGACTAGCCGTTAACAAACGGCTCACTTTTCAGCTCTATACATCATTTTGATACTCTCTTTATTTCAAGCCACCCTATTCTTATGTGTAAATAACATCTAAATAAGTCGTGTAATCTTCCACCTAGAATTATTTCTGTATATAAGAGTATTCTAAATATGTGAACTTCCGAGATATCCAATACACTATAAGACCCTCTAAAAAGAAGAAAAAGGCCAGGAAAAAAGATTTTATCTTTCTCCTAGAAATCCAGTTAGTCTTGTTTTCTTTCAAGAACTTCCATACTGCTAATACGAGTTATGATGCACCAGAATCATTTAAAGAAAATGGCAGCTTTCCCCTCTTCAGTGCAAAATTCAACTGTCCATTCCTCTCCGTCCAAAAGAAATTTCCGTTTCAGGTCCTTCCTCAGGGACGCCAGTGCCTCCTTCACTTGGGTCTGTTCATTTCAAGTCACTCACCGCGTGAACGCACAGCTCCTTAAATAAAAGAAAGGAAATCAGACCATGCTGCAATTGGGCTGAATGACGTCACAGGATTATAATAAATAAGCGAATTAAATGGTAACATTCCACTCAATTCCTTCATTTAGTCCACCTGGGGTAACTGAATTCAATTAAGAAATCCAATACTGCTCCCGTACTGCTAGAAAACCTTCCCGATCTCCCTGGTAGCTTCAATTATCATCCATTGCATTTCAGAGAAATTATGTGCATACTCAATGCAATGGTTTACCATTGGAGCTGTCACTACTTTGTTTTTCAATCTACTCCTAGGTTCGTTTAAGCGTTGTCTAATCATTCTACTTGTTCGTCCCACATATATTTTTAAACATGGGCAGATGATTATATAAACAACATTCTTGGATGTGCAGTCTGTATCGGATTTAAGATAATATGTTTTGGAAGTAAAAGGATGTTGCCACATGGTACAAGTTAGGGACATTGGGCAAGCCATACAGGAACCACAGGCTTTATGACCTTTGTAGACACTAATAACTTGACTTTGAAACTGGAGGACACTAGGTGATTAGATAAATTCCTTCCCCTCGTAAATGTTACACAGGGGCCTGTTTGAAAAACCTCATGAAGTTGGAGAACGTGCCAATGTTTGTAAACACTGTTCGCAATAATTGCAGATTGGTTGGAATGCATGAGAACACATGGTTTGTAAGACCAGCCTTAATGCTTAAAGATGGCTCAGTATACCCCCCCCCCCCAAAAAAAAAAAAAAAAAAAGGACAGAAGGTGCTGGATACAACCAAGAATTTGGTTTTCTCTCTGTTTTGCTTTAACCTGGAGGTGGAGGCCCAGGTAACCATTGTGTCTAGGCCAATCCGCATCCTGTCTGTGATGTCGGTTAGGTCGTCCGAGAAGGGTATCTATATTGTCATGTCAGCTGTGTAGATATGTGATTTCATTGCTCATTCTTCCAGTTTGCTGCCAAGTGGTGCCATCATGATATTGAATATTGTCAGGGACAATGGGGAGCCTTGTGGTACACCACAGCCTGGGGTCCAGGGGGAGCTGTGCTGATTTGACTCAGTATGATCTGGATTTGAGGAAGCCGGTGAACCATCTGAGTACAGGATCTCTGAGGCCAATATAGTCCAGTAGGTAGAGGAGTGTATCATGGCCAACTACGTCATAAGCACTCGACATGTCAAATTGGAGTATCAGTACTTTCTTTCCTTTCCTTGTCTGAGCTTTGATGTTGTCGACCAGTGATTTAAGAACAGATTCTATGCTGTGGTGTGGTCTGAATCCTGATTGGGAGGGATGGAGAATAGAGTGATGGGATAGGTAATCCATTGTTTGTATGGTGACTATCCCTTCCATGACTTTGATTAGGAGCAAGATGAACGCCGTAGGTTTGTAATTGGTTGTGTCATTTTTCTTGGCCATGTTGTTTTTTAGGATTGGGGTAAGCATTATGTTTCCCTTGGTCTCTGGGACATGACCTTCTTGTACTGAGTAGGAGATGTGCTCGGTTAGTAAATCCATAAACCAGTTAGGGCATCTCTCATGAGCGGGGTGGGGCAAGCATCCAGAATACAGTGAAATTTCACAATTTTTTGAGGGAGGTTTGGACTTCTGAGGTTGATGGTATTGCGAAGGAGGTCCAGGTTCTATTGGCTCATGTTGCCTCACTTTGTGGTGTCTTATGGATTAGAAAATTCTCTAGTGGGAGAAAGATCGTTGGAAGGTCTGATCTAATGTTGGTCACTTTCTTTTTGAAATATTTGGCTAGGTTCATGACGCTAGGGGAGTCTTTGTTTGTGGCTGCCATGTTGAGTGTCAAGGAAGTTGTTTATTAGGCTATATAATTTCTTGATGTTGGGGTGGCCTGATCCAAAGTATGTGTTGTAGAACTGCAATTTGACTTGCATGATGACATGTTTGTAAGACTTTATTGCTTGTCTCCAAATGGCTTTGTTCTCTGTTGTGCTTTCTTTAATCCACTTTCTAGTTGTCGACAATGCCTTAGCATTGCAATGCAGTAGCTCTTCATTAAATCAGGGGGGTAGAAGATGATTACGTTTATTTTTCAGTTTTATAGGGACAATTTCATCTAGTGTAGCCAAGCTCCGGAGTAGAGAATTGTAAGGGGACAGAAATCTTACACATCCCTGACCGTCCCTGCTGGAATCTTACCCATCCCCACAGGTCCCCACAAGAATTTAACCCATCCCCGCAAGAATTTAACCTGACTTTACCCATCCCCGCAAGAATTTAATAGCACATTAAAAAATTCCAGTCGGCTCCCTCAGTCTCTCTCTGAATTCAAGCTACAGCACTGCAGACAAAGAAGGAATAGAAGTTGGAACCTGGAATCCTCTGGTGCGCACATGTAAGACTTGTCTCTGATTCACTGGCACCGTGCTGAGAGGTCATCACATGCATGCAGCAGTAGGTCAAATGACATCTGATGCCTGTGCCTGTGTCAGAACTGAGGTCTGTGCATCAGCCCAGGAACAGAGAGGATTAATAGTAACATAGTAAGTGAAAGCAGATAAAAACCTGAACAGTCCAGTCTGCCCAATAGTCACGTTCATTATCAATTCATAATTAAATCAACAATGAATGGGATATTATATACTTGATTATGGACTTTTTTTTGGCGTTTCTGGGACATAAAACCATAGAGGTCTGCCAGGCCCTATCCTTATGTTCTAGCTGCTGGAGTTGTTGTCAAAGCCCGCTCCAGCCGATTTGTCTTTTCATTTGTGGGAAACAGACCGTAAAAGTCTGTCCAGCACTGTCCTCATGTTCCAGCCATCAAAGTTGCTATCTAGGCCCTTTCCAGCCCATCCTAAACCAGATTGCCATATATGACACACAGACCATACAAGTCTGCCCAGTATCGGCCCTAGTTCATCACAGCCGGAGTCACCATCTGAGCGTCACTCGACACATCCACAGATGTGCAGTCATTTAAGTTTAGGTTTTTTATAACTTCCATTTTCTAATTAGAGATCCTCTGTGTTCATCCCATGCCTTTTTGAATTCCATCACCATTTGTGTCTCTACCACTTCCTTAATGGAGACTTTCCACTTCTGTGCTGTTAAAGCAAGGAGGAGGAGGAGACAGCACTCAAAGAAATTAGTACTCGGTAATTGAGAGGCTGGCGCAAGTGCAGCATACACTTCCATGGGAACCCCGCAAGAATGGCTTCCGTCCCCATGGGAACCCCGCAAGAACTGCTTCCGTCCCCATGGGAACCCTGCAGGAACACCTTCCGTCCTCACAGGAACCCCGCAAACCCCGTTCCCGTGCAAGTCTCTACTCCGGAGGTCCCAGTTTGTGACTGTGTTTCTGAGTTCTAATGATGGGTAATAGGTTGAGGTCTTGTCCCAGAATTCAGTAGCTTTTATCTTACCTCTTGTGGGAACCTTGGTGGGCTGTGTTTTCATTTTTTTGACGCTACTTCTTTCCAGTTTAGTGTGCAGTTGAGGTTGTTGTGATCTGACCAGGGTAATGTCAGATATGAATATATCTTCGTGAATCGATAATCTGTGTGTGAAAATGTCTAGTAGGTGACCCTTGAAGTGTGTTGAGGTCTTGACTGGTTTGGGGATATCCCAGGTTGTTAAAAAGTTAAAGACTTCTCAAGTATGTGGATCATCTGGGTTGTCTAGGTGAATATTTATGTCTCCGACGATCAGAACATTAGAGTGGGTGGTGCATGTGGTGGAAATGAATTCAGTGAAGTCATCTCTGGCTTTTGCCCAGCTGCCAGGTAGTTTATAGAATAATGTGCAGCAGAGTGTCTATATATTTGTTATTTTCTTTATGGAAGGTTTTCTTTTCCTATTCTTGTATCCTAATTACTATTCAGATTTTGAGTTTGATGTCATTTTGAAAATGTACTAAAATAAAATGTTAGTGATGATTTTCAGGGCTCTTTGAGAGGGAACATCCTTAGAGTTGGTATAGTTGATAGAATATAATTGTCCAATGTGCTTGTTATTTTCAAGGCAACAGGATCCGTTGGACTTGGACCATCAAATCATGGAAACGGTCCAGAAAAAGGGTACCCCTGTAAGGTTTTTTTATTGCTTGTGTTCAGTATTGGAATGCATTCCCTTTAGGGGTTTGTTCCCAGAAGCTCCAGCCTGCAGGAGGATCTTCACAACATAAACTGAAAGGAGAGGAAAATAATTTGCCTGCCTTGTAGATAAAGAATTCTTTGGATCTGGAGTTCAAGTTCTCATCCTGCCTAAAGCCAGAGCAAACACAGAGGGGCTTCCAAGGAGGGAAATGAGTTGGGACCTTTCAGTTGGGACGGTCTCTGCAGAGTTCTAAAAAGATTGTTTCCAGCACAGCATACATAAGATCCCATAGCTATGTTTTCTCATGCCAAGAAAAGGTGCTGACCACAACTGCATAGAGTAGACAGTCACAAACATGTAGCAGCTGGCACCAAAGACTGGTTAGGAGAATAAGGGGCTGAAGAAACAGCTAAGAGGTAGGAGTTAGCGTTGGGGTGGGAAAGGAGTGAAGGAGTAGGTAGACGCAGGTAGGGCAAATGAGGGCTTGAGGTGATATTGGGTGGAAATTTGGAGCTTGAATTAAGAGTTGATACACATGTGCCTCACCATTTTGCGCTTACTGTTCTGGCCATTCTGAACAGAGATGGGCTTGTGTTAGCAAAAGAGGAGCTCTACTTACATTTATCCTGCAGTGCTTGTCCAGGTCTCTCAGTGTAGCACTGCCACCCAGCTAGTGATTCCAGGATGCAGAGAGAGAGAGTAGAAATAGAATGGGCAGTAAGGTATCAGGCTCTAGAGTGAAGAATGCAGTTGCAGGGAGATAACTGGGGCAACTAAGGTTCCCTGAGTGGATCCACAGAGGGAAAGGTATTGTTGGATTCTGGCTGGTGCTGTTCTCAGGTGAGGTTTTTGTTTTCATCTGCTTCCCTCCCTACTCCCTTTTTGTTCTGGAGCCAGGTGTCAAATTTAGTGCAGGAGAATGCTTGTTCCTGCACCTGCCAGCAGCAGTGTTTTGTTTTTCTGTGCCTTTAACATTGTACAACTTAAATTTTGTTTTGTTTCTTTGTTTTTCTGACTCTACAGAGTAGAGCTTTTCCCCTGTGCTCCTGAGACTCCACCCCTACAGTCATATGGGTTTGGCAGCCATCTTAAGTGTGGGCACAGTGGAGGTGGTCATTTGGGGAGCATCACAGAAGTCATATTAGAAATGGGCAAATAAGAGTCAGCCATGTTGAGGTGCTCTCACATGGGTTCTGGCAGCCATCTTAGACGTGGGCAGAAAAGAGTTAGCCACTTCAGATTATTGCAGGCAGCCATGTCAGAATGGGGCATAAAAGAGGCAACCATTTGAAAACATCCAAGTTGTGGCAGCCATATTGGGGCTGGCAAAAAGGGTGTCCTTTGTGACAAAACAGGGTAATATCAATGTCTGGTTGGTAGGCATTGCTACTGTTATCTCTACATATTGATATTTGGTTATGCATGTTTGAAAAAAGGGGCTGTTTATGCTCTGTATATGTTTGATTTCCAGATTTATTCACTTCATAGCAGATTCACAGAGAATAGGATATATTTATAGCGGTTTTTCATGTTGGCATGCTAAAGGGTCTCTTTTGGGCATGCAGATCTGCAAATGCAGTGAGTTTATATAGTGTGTGTATACACACACACACACACACATATATATACACACACACTATCTAGATAGATAGATAGATTAATTAAGGGGCTATGAAATTAGGGATAGTCTTAAGCAGGTTCTTACATGTCAACATGGAATATACATTTTCTTTGGATCATGACACTGACATTCTCATAATTATTATTACTTTATAAGCATTTATTGTAGATCATGCCTCCAGCTTAAATCAAGAAATCTACCAGTCAAAAAGTGGTGCCAAAGAGAAAAGCCACAGGCAATGTATTGGCACCTCCAGCATGTCAGCATACGCATTACAATGGAGGCACTTCACTGATGGAGCAATGAGTTGGGCTCTTACCCCTACAGAGAGATAGAGGAGCTGTTCAAGAATCTGTAGCATCAGGTGGGGCAGCACGGCATGGCTTCGGGTCGACAGTGTCTGCAAGAAAGCAGTTGTCCTAGTGCAGTGGAGTGAGATGCAGAAGGCAATCCTGTGCCACTCCCACAGTCAATGGCAAATACAAAAATACCCTCCACATTTCGCATGGATAAGTCACTCCTGCACCACAGCAGAGGCCATGCACTGTTGTTTCATCTGAGGAGGTCAACCCAAATGACAGTGATGAGAAACTTGTGCTTGCTAATGTTATTCAGTATGCATTAAAAAAAAACTTCCCTTTAAAAAAAGGCAACTAAAAAGAACTCTTTAAAAGAAGTTTGAGGTTGTGTATAGTGGTCCATCAGGTTCTAACGTGACCTCTTCTCTATTGTCAATTTGAGAATCTGCCTCGCATTCTGTTGTGGGTTTACATCACTCTCCAATGGGATGTCAGCTAACCTTAAAGAGAAAATATAAAAAATGAATTCATTGATATTTTCTCACTATCAGTCAAGGGTCAGGAAGGTTGTGACAATGAATGTAAAGCGAAATGTTACAGTGATACTAATAAGGAGTTAACTAGGTATCAGTGTTTCGCATCTTTATGAGTGTGGATGTTGAGAAAGAACCCGGAATTAGTGTTTATCTAATTAGATATTTTGTTACCATAAACAGAGCACATAAGCATTTTAGAGGTTGGGACTTAGCTCAGTTATGATATTAAATTCATAAAGGGAATGATGGAGGATCCCTCAATTACTTGGAAACACAGGATGGTTGATGTTTGGTTTGAGAAGATGTCTGTCCATAGACCATTTGGCCTGGATAGATTCCAAAATAGTGGACACATGACATTGCATAAAAGGGGCAGTGGCAGGGTGGAAAACAGTTGTGTACGTGGAATCCATTTGAGTTTTGGCATGCCTGTTCAACCAGTGGGGCGACACATCCAGCCACCCAAATTGTGAATATATTACACAGCCCCAGTTCTGTCTTGGGGCTTTCCTTCTGTTTGAAACCCTCAGCCAGTTTGCACTAATTCGAACATAGCAACCTATATCATCAATTTTAATCCTGAAGAGTCTCTTAGTAATGACTTCTTGAGATCAAGTGTTACAAATACAGATACACTCTGGTACAGTCTTGGGGGACTTGGGCTCTATAGCCTAAATGTAGGCTGCTTACAGTTAGCTGAAACTGTAATAGCCTTGTGACTTTGACGCTACTTACACACCTGATGTTTCAAGAGATGAGCTAAGAATCACGGAACCCATTAAGAACATAATAATAGCCATACTGGTCCATCTAGCACTGTCCTGCTTCTAACAGTGGTCCAATTCAGGTCAAAAATACCTGGCAGAATCCCAAATAGTAGCAGGATTCCCATTGTGGCTCCTTGGTGATATTGAACAGGCTATTTGATCTATTGTTCTAGGTATAAATTCAGAGGGTAGGCAGAAAATAAGTCACAGTGACAGGAATGTATTGCTGAGAGGATACCCTAACTCTGAAACTCTCCTTATAGAAAAGCTCCTCATAATACTATAGGAAGTGGAAGGGGGTGGGGGGTCTGGTAGTGCCTGAAGATGAATATCCCAAACAGATCCCACTAACAGCTTTATTCAACCTTCACATCTTTACGGCAGTATAAAACAACAAAAATACAAGTGCAAAAATGTTCTTCTGAAATATCTGCAGGGGCTTCTGGAGGATGCATTTGCCCATCATGGAACTCGTAAAATCCCCAGATAGTTGTGGCTTTAGTCAGCAACTTAAAAGTGGGAAGAAACCTGACTGGCACTTTTGGTTCTTACGCTAGCACCACAATTCCAGAGGAGTTACATAGCAAATATGATAGGGCCCCGCTGGGGCTCTTGAAATAGATTACTCCAACACCCATAAGCTCTCCAACCTCAACATTTTCTAGTTTCATAATAGCTGCTCTTCTAGAGTCAGCACATGGGCATGACACATACATCCTCCTCAAATTGACTGTGCCTTCCAGTTGTTATGTCAGCATTGTGGTCCTGCATATTTAGGGGCTAGCAATGAAGTTGCCAGGCTGCCTTCAGGTTTCTAGGCTAGGTACATCCCTGGGTGGCACAAGTATTTGGCAGTTCATCATGTGCTGACATGGAGTGGTTGAGCGTGTGGTCAGCTGTCAGGGTGTCATTAACTGTTTTTGACCATCACCTTGTAATAGAAAGTGGGCAGGAAGCACATACAGTTGGTTGACTGTGTATAGTATGTCAATTTTTATACCATTAACTTGGGATGTATTGCTGGTTTTGCTTTTGGAATAATTCCTAATGGGTGCAGAGGTTCCAGGAGTAGGGCCTTAGCTACTTCAGGAATCAGGACAAAACACCATTGCTCCAGAGTTACTGGGATTCTGGGGTAGTTTCTTAGTATTGTTAGGCTTGGTACTGGGCAGGGTGACAAGGAAATGGAACTTTCTCCATGGCGCTCTGAGCATTGGCCCCTCTACCTGGCACCTGGTGTAGACTACCCATTATATTTTGATTCCAGAACTGTTCCCAGCCTAACAGCCTGGCATATGTGAGCCATCAATTAGCGAACAAATATGCAATTTTTAGATTATTGGGTTGTTGGCAACTTAGTTAACTCAATATAGCATACCATATTTTCCTTGTTCAGGGAAGCATAATTATAATGCTGATGCTTTTATTCCTATATACCTTATTGGTCCCAGGGTCTTTCCATGATCTGTCACCATCAGACGGATCTGCCCTTCTTCATTCGAGCTTATTAAATTCTATAATTCAGAGAGAATCAGATCTGATCTTGGATTCCATTGTAGTTCAGGATGGTATTGTCATATGAATGTAAAAAGAAGGTCAAAAATTGTTTAGGTGATGTAAAACCAGCTGAATATCAGCAGTTTTTTAAAAGTTGTGGGAAGTTGGGGCCTCCCTATCTTTCAAAACTCAAAACACCTAAATACTCACACTTTAGGGGCTAGTCACCATATGTTTTTGCACAGATAAGCTGACAGATTCCATTTTCATTCAGTTAGCCTTGTGGTACATCGGGGACAGTCTAACGAACCCTCTCCCCACTTCCCTCACTCTTTCTATTCTGAACACTACCATCCTGTACTGTCCAACTTGTGAGAGTCCTCTGAATCCAAGTACTAGAGCTGCTAACTAGGGACTCATCTTTGACAAGTCAAAACTTTGCCTCAAGAGAGATGGAATGTCAAAGAGGTGTGCACTGTTCTGTCTGAAGTACTCTTTCATACCCCAGGTCCATAAGAGGTGTTAGTAGGTGTATATATATATATATATATATATATATATATATATATATATATATATATATATATATGCATATTTATCTATAACTATATATTACATACCTGTGTATACATGTTTGACATATGGGAGCCTTTTGTCAATTAGCATGGCTATTGTTGCTTAGTCATAGGTCTCTTCTGGGATCGGATTGTCAATCAGTGACTGGACCTCCGAAAGGTCTAAGTACTGCTGCAAGACAGATTAAGGTGACATGACAGCTAGATTGCACCTTCCTACTTAGTGTTATGGCTTCAAGGCAAAAAGGTGTAATCAGAATCTGGTTTAGCCTTTTTATGGCATCTGTTTGGTATCATCATCGGTTTAATCTGGTATCATTCTGAGGCAAGTATGGACAGCAGTATGGATGTCTGGACCAATCCTGTCATCGCCACTGGAAATTGAAGTAATAGATGGTAAGTAGATGTTAGGTTATGTACTGCATATATGGTTGGTCATTCCCTCTAAGGATCTACTTAGTGTTATAGCTACAAGGGGCCCTTTTACTAAGCTGTGTAGGCACCTACGCATGCCCAACGCTTGTCAATTTGGAGTTACCTCCCGGCTACCATGTGGCCCTTGCAGTAATTTCATTTAATGTGCGTCTGCTACGCAGACCGTAAAATAATTTTTATTTTCTGGCGCGCGGCATAAAACAGGTAGTAATCATCATTCTACGCGTGTAGACAATTACCACACAGTTAACGCATGAGACCTTATCGCTAAGTCAATGGCTGGCGGTAAGGTTTCAGACCCAAAATGGACACATGCCAGTTTTTATTTTGCTGCATGTCCATTTTCGGCAAAAATTTTAAAAAGGCTTTTTTTACAGGCGCACTGAAAAAATGGATCTGCACTCACCTACACTAGCACAGCCCATTTTTCAGTGTACCTTAGTAAAAGGACCCCTAAGGTTGTCAAAATCTAGTTTAGCCCCAGAGGCAGGTGTCGATGGTGGAAACAATTCTTTCGTTGATATTGAAAATCAAAGAAATGCATGGTAAATGGCCCCCCAGATTTGGGGCTGGGCTTATATTGCCCACATTACATCCATATGTTGGGCATTGTCCTAGATATATGCATTTGCTCACTACAATACATAGTTCAAATGTGGATTTTTCTGATGGCCACAGCTAAGAGTTAAGGAAAATGGGTGTCAGACAGCGACAAGCAAGGTGTCACTGCCGCAGTCCATGGCATAGGGGTCTAGCCAAATAGAACACACAGCAGTATGTTATATACAAGAAAGTATTAACAGTAGTCAAGGGAAAAGTAGTTTGTCATGTAATAACAGTGAAATTGTAGATGTTAAGAATTTGTGCGCAGTCTCTCTTCTATAGGGGAGGGCCAGTGCCAGAGAAACAGAATGCCAGTGGCAGGGCCGCCGAGAGACTGGGCCAGGCCCGGGACAAGGCCGCCCCCAGGGCCCTGCCCCCACTGCCCCCCCCCCCCCCCCAGGTTGTTGTCGTCGCCCCCCTCTGAGGGGGGCCTGGCGCCACAGTCCCACCCGCCTCCGCCACCGGGCCGGGCCCCTTCCACCCAAACCCCCGCCATCAGAAGTGCTGTCTTCTGACTCCAGCGTGTGCGGCCCACACAGACGCCCTACTCTCAGCTGATCTTCGCTGTACTCTGCAGGGCTTCTGGGCGTCTGACGTCCTGCACGTCAGACACACAGACGCAAAGAAGCCCTGCAGACTACAGCGAAGATCAGCTGAGAGAAGCACGTCTGTGTGGGCCGGGCACATCGGAGTCAGAACAGAAGACAGCACTTCTGCTGGCGGGGGTTCGGGTGGAAGTGACCCTGTGGTGGGTGGGACTGCGGCGCCAGGCCCCCTTGGAGGCCCGGGCCCCGGGAATTTTGTCCCCTCTGTTCCCCCTCTCGGCGGCCCTGGCCAGTGGTGCTTAGCCCCAGACTTTGACAGAGTGGAGGCATATAGTAACCAAACAGATGTGTGATAAATGGATGGTGCAGAATTGTTGCTTTTACAGCAACCCTTGAAAAGAGAGGTAATGTCCACGCAGAGGACTTCGACGGTCCATGCATAACCAGGACAAAATTGTGATTAGACCATTGATTGCTTTGGAGAGTGTTGGAGCTGTGTGACTCTAAAGACTATATACCCAAATGTTTAAGTAGACGATACCGTGAAGATAATTTGTAGGGAATATGCATTGTAAGTCAGTTCCAGTTGTACATTTGTTAAAAGTACTATGCTGCGGCCAAATAAAATCCACTCTATTAATTTCATGTCGAGTATTGCTATTTGATGCTGATGTACTGGAAGGGTCAAAGAAGGTGCCACATGCAGCTTGCCATGTTTGAGTTTTATCAGAGTGGCCTAGTGGTTAGAGCACTGGTCTTGCAATCCAGAGGTGGCTGGTTCAAATCCCACTTCTGCTCCTTGTGATCTTGGGCAAGTCACTTAACTCTCCATTGCCTCAGGTACAAACTTAGATTGTGAGCCCTCCTGGGACAGAGAAATATCTAGAGTACCTGAATGTAACTCACCTTGAGCTACTACTGAAAAAGGTGTGAGCAAAATCTAAATAAATAAATATTATGAAAGCACTCAACTGCATAAGAGAGCTGAACTTTCTCAAAATTTCACTGTGGCCACCAGCTGGACTGTGCAGCCTCTGTAGAGTATCTTACCTGTTTTTTCTTTTTTCTTTTTTTTCAGTCCCTTTGGGCTGCCTGCTCTGGGAAATTTGGCGTAGGACAGCATTGCTGTCTCATATTAGTGTTTAGAACTACATGTAATTGGAATGCAGTATGTTAAATGTCTGCTTAATTATCAACCTGATTGTTTCTTTTTTTTATAAATACCTTTGTATGTACAATTAATAAGTATAGGTCAGTTAAATTGTTTATCATTAAACACTGTTATCTGGTAAATTCTTGGAGGCCATTGTCAAGTGTACAATGTATGAAATCAGACTCCAGACACCTGAAGGTGTACTGGGGCTGCCTGCTGCAAGGCATAAAAACCTGCAAAGCAGATAGGGTAGGACACCAGGGTTACACTAGCTTATAAACTACTGCATACATTGAAAACAGTACTGTGGAGCTCACATGGATTTAGCATACTTGCTTTATTGCTAATTTTTTGCAGAACTTATTTTTTTTTACTTTTTATTTATAATAATTTCAAGCATACATACAAGACCACTCTTGCATAAAGAAATACAGAATAGTGGCACAGAATACAAGAATGTAATTAAAATTATAAGTACATAAGTATTGCCATACTGAGAAAGACCAAAGGTCCATCGAGCCCAGCATCCTGTTTCCAACAGTGGCAAATCCAGGTCACAAATACCCGGCAAGATCCCAAAAATGTACAAAACATTTTATACTGCCTATCCCAGAAATAGTGGATTTTCCCCAAGTCCATTTAATAACGGTCTATGGACTTTTCCTTTAGGAAGCTGTCCAAACCTTTTTTAAACTCCGCTAAGCTAACCACCTTTACCACATTCTCTGGCAACGAATTCCAGAGTTTAATTACACGTTGAGTGAAGAAAAAGTTTCTCCGATTTGTTTTAAATTTACTGCATTGTAGCTTCATTGCATGCCCCCTAGTCCTAGTATTTTTGGAAAGCGTGAACAGACGCTTCACATCTACCCATTCAACTCCACTCATTATTTTATAGACCTCTATCATATCTCCCCTCAGCCGCCTTTTCTGCAAGCTGAAGAGCCCTAGCTGCTTTAGCCTTTCCTCATAGGGAAGTCGTCCCATCACCTTTATCATTTTCGTCGCCCTTCTCTGCACCTTTTCTAATTCTACTATATCTTTTTTCAGATGCGGAAACCAGAATTGAACACAATATTCGAGGTGCAGTCGCACCATGGACCGATACAATGGCATAATAATATCCTCATTTTTGTTTTCCATCCGTTTCCTAATAATACATAACATTCTATTTGCTTTCCTAGCCGCAGCAGCACATTGAGCAGAATATTACAATGTATCATCAATGATGACACCTAGATCCCTTTCTCGGTCCCTGACTCCTAACGCGGAACCTTGCATGACGTAGTTATAGTTTGGGTTCCTCGTTCCCACATGCATCACTTTACACTTGCTCACATTAAACATCATCTACCATCTAAACGCCCAGTCTCCCAGTCTCGTAAGGTCCTCTTGTAATTTTTCACAATCCTCCCGCGATTTAACGACTTTGAATAACTTTGTGTCATCAGCAAATTTAATTACCTCACTAGTTACTCCCATCTCTAGGTCATTTATAAATGTGTTAAAAAGCAGCGGTCCCAGCACAGACCCCTGGGGAACCCCACTAACTACCCTTCTCCATTGAGAATACTGACCATTTAACCCTACTCTCTGTTTTCTATATTTTAACCAGTTTTTAATCCACAGTAGAACACTACCTCCTATCCCATGACTCTCCAATTTCCTCTGGAGTCTTTCATAAATGTCCCACAAATATTCCATTAAAACATACATAATAATAAAATTGACACTACAAACAGGTAAGCTAATGTCAATGTTTTCAATAAGTTTGTCTTTTAAAACTCTGGGCACCTTTTACAAAGCGGCGCTACCGATTAGCGTACACTGAATTCGTAGAAGCCCATTCAGCTCCCATGAGTTTCTTTGCATTTAGCGCATGCTAATCGGTAGTGCCACTTTGTAAAAGGAGCCCTTTACCTTTTAGTTATTTTAAATAGCTCTGTTTCTGTGCTTGCAAATAAATTTTGAGTGATGAAAGGATAAAAATGGGCAGCTTGGTATTTGAATGGTTTTCTACATGACATACAATTTTTTGTTTCATCGCTGTTAATAAATTACATGTGCAAAATATTCATTTCAATTTGAAAATGTCAGGTATGTGCCTAAAGAGATACATTTTTTTAATGAGGTGGTGTTTCTTTTTGGAATAAATACTCCATTGCAATGTGGGTACTTTGCAGGTGACAACTGATATTTAATCATTGATGGATCTTGTAATAGCTGTCGTACGCTAAAGAAAATGTCCCTGACTACTTTCAAATATCTCTTAACATCACTAGCCTACAGGCAAGCTGTGACCTTTTTATTACATAATGAGAATCATTTATTATCTCACAATGTATCTTAAAGTTGCAGACAAAATGCCACTTTCATAATTGCTTTCAATTAGCTTTGGAAGTAGCATGCATTCATATAATGTCTCTTCTAATATAGATTTGAATTAGTTAGAATTGCAGACATAATCTTCTTTACAGATGTACATTTAGGATGGATTGTAACTTCATGGCAGAGAAATCAAACTGAGTGATTTTAAAAGTTTCTTTCAAAATGCGTTAAATATGTGTTTCAATATTTGATTCCACTGCCTGTTCATTAACAGTCAGCATGCCAGTTCATCATTTTTGGCCTTTCCTATGCATTAACCTTTGCATTTACTGTTAATCATCAAATTAAAGCACTGAATGTCATATGAAAGAAAGTAACAGACTAAACAGCAATACTGTGAAGAAATGTATAGTAATTCACATTTTAATTACTGTGCTCAAACCTAAAATACAGTAGAATTTCCATAAAATCATAATTTACTTCTTTGGGTTATGTATCTTTAATCGTATAAAATGTAGTGGTACTTGTGTGTGCCTGTATTGTGGTACCCTATGGAAGAAGAAATAGTCATTCTGTATTGGTGATATAGCAGATATAGAGGGTTTTTTTTACTAAGGCATGCTCACGTTTTTGGTGTGCGCTAAAATTGTGGGTGCGCTAAACATTAGAGGCACCAATGCATTCTTATGGGCGTCTCTAACGTTTAGCGAGCCCACACTTTTAGCGTGTGCTAAATATGTGAGTGCCTTAGTAAAAGACGCCCATATTTTTCCATTAAGGGGCTCCTTTTACAAAGCCGTGGTAAAACGTGGCCTGTGCTAGTTTTGGCGCGTAAAATTGCCACACGCTGGGACACGTTTTACCGTGGCAGGAAAAAGGCCTTTTTCTACATGGAGCATAAAATGGCCGTGCACTAATATTAAAATTAGCCCTGACCACCACATATTTAGAACACGGTAAGGGCTCACTCAATCCCACAGTAATCGAGTAGCACATGGCAATATGGCTGTGCTGCCAATTACTGACGAGAATACCCTGCACGGTAGAAAATAGAAAATGATTTTCTACCACAGGAAACTGCGCGCGTCAACTTTGAAACTACCCCGCACTATCCCAGCAGTAGGGATGACTTGGCGCATGCTACCCATGCGGTAGCCCTACAGCACCTTTGTAAAATGTGAATAATACCATGGTAGCAAGTCATAGGATTATTTTCTGCTTCTAATTTTATTTTCACAGATATTTATTTATATTTTGGAGACCCCTGTCCAAAAACCCTCTAGGCAAGGCGCAACATCATTAAAAAAAACAATGGAGCCCTTTTACTAAAGCTTAGCACGTGCTAATGGAATTAGTGTAAGTGCTAAATGCTAAGAAACCCATTTTATACCTGGGTGCTTCTTAGCATTTAGGACACGCTAATTCCATTAATGCATGCTAAGCTTTAGTAAAAGAGCCCCCAATGTGTAGTAGAATATGTGCAATGCTTATGTTCATAAAATAATGCTTCTGTCAGTCCACTAGAAGAACCATGGCCCTGAGCAGGATGTTCTCCATCTCATTCTTTTATGGGCCCTTTTAACACTTACCCCCAAAGACTATAAAGTCATGCGCCAAATTTATGCTGAGGGGTGAATTCTATATATGGCACAAAAAAAATCAGCACCAAAAAAGTGCTATTCTATAAACCACGCTTAAAGTTAGGTGCAGTATATAGAATAGCACTTACACCTGGAAATTGTGCCTAACTTTAGGTGTGGCCATTTGCACCAACTGAAATGTGGTGCAAATATACATTCCTAAATTAGGCACGTATCTCCCTTAATCTAAAACTATGTGCATAATTTTTAGGAACACCCCTGTTTCAACCCATTACCCTTCCATATCTGCGCCCACGTTTTGAACTTGCTTATAAAATTTAGGTGTGGATCCTGCACTTAAATTTTTTTTTTAATTACATTTGTACCCCACGCTTTCCCACTCATGGCAGGCTCAATGCGGTGGGCAATGAAAGGTTAAGTGACTTGCCCAGAGTCACAAGGAGCTGCCTGTGCCGGGAATTGAACTCAGTTCCTCAGGACCAAAGTCCACCACCCTAACCACTAGGCCACTCCTCCACTAATTAGAATTTGATCAATTCTAATTAGTGCTAATAATTGCTTGTTAACAAGCCAATTCACTGTCTCTCAAATTCTCAAAGATAACTTCCTGGTTACGTGAACATTATCTAGTATTAAACCCCGATAAATCAAAATGTATCCTTTTTCTGATAAAACAGATAAATCACTACTAACACCACTTCTTCTTGCAAATTTTCCAGTGCCACAAATAGATACAGTCCGTATATTAGGAGTTTTATTAGATTCATCTTTAATTCAGACCACAAATCTCTAGGTGATGCGTAGTAGCTCTTTTTTTCAAACGTCAGTTAGCCTGTTCATTACGCTCATTGATCTTTCTTTCTGCACTAAATATTTTTGTTCATTCTCTTATTATTTCATAGGTAGACTATTGCAATTCCCTATATCAGCATCTTATAGTCAAGAATCTCTGACTTTTACAACTTACTCAAAACGCTGCTATCTATTTAATCTGCAGTGCCAGGAAATATGATCATATTACTCCTCATTTAAAAGAAGCCCACTGGTTACCAATAACCCATCATATAACTCTTGCTACTCATTTTTAAGATACTTACCTCCGGTGAACCACCTTATCTCTCTTGTCTTCTAGCTCCTTATAGTCCTGCTTGTACTCTTAGATCTTCCTCCCAAAATTTACTGGTTATTCCGTTCTACTGTTTGATCACCCACAAATACACATAACACGCCATCTTTTCAGTTCAAGGTCCTTATCTCTGTCATGCCCTCCCTACTTATCTACTGCTCCCAATCTTCTCCAACCACTTTCAAGCTTGAGCTTAAAACATACCTCTTTTCTGATGCCTATGATAATTAAAGCCGAAGTTGAGGAGTTCAATTTTCTGCAGAGCTTCTGTCCCCCACCCCCCTTTCCTTTGTTTTATCCCACCTCCTTTCTATCAAACATTGTAGTTCCTCCCTCCTTTCCCTCTCGCTCTTCTGTCCGTCATTTCTTTTTTTCCCCTCTCTTTAAGCTTTCGTATTGTTAGATTGTAAGCCACACTGATAGTTTCCCAGAGGGCAGGATAGGAAATTTTAAATAAACTTGCAAATTTGAAATTAAATTGTGTTTGTAAATTGGGTGCATGCCCAAATTTGTGCATACAATTTATAGAATTTTGAGGTTAGCATGCAAATTTAGATGTGCAAGTTAGATGATAAGGTCAGTTGCACACACAAATTAATTTAATAATGAAGAAGTATTTGGTGTTAAAGAGCAATATAGGCCCACAGATGAAAGGGTTGGCGAGTCCTTTGATTAGCGCTGGTGAAGAAGCATCAACGCTCTTGGACCTGGAAAAAACAACTCCCATCACTCCCGAATTATTCAACCACCATGTCCAAAGGAGTGGAGGACTGAGTTAGAGGCATATGCTGAAACAGAGGACGTTTACAGCAGAACTCGAATCGGCGGAACCACTCCTAAACACCTAAGAGAAATCAGCGTGGAGTTTTTGGCTCCCGTGGAGGTTACATTGAATATCATCTGGAAGGCGCTTCAGGACCTAACAGTGGCAGTAAATGATTTTGTTTCAGATATAATCTTATTAAAGAGTTACATGGACAATTTAACTGAACCCTTTGAGAGTGAAAAATTGATATAACAAATGAAGTTCTACACAAGCAAGAAGTGGTTATGATCTTGAAAATGATAATAGGCCAGAAACTTTGAATAATAAAATGAATATTATTATAGATGATTAATATCGAGATTATTGTTTTTCCCAGAGTTCCGGGTATGACTCCTAAGTTTTCCTCAGAAATATTTCCTCAATTATTACTTTAAAAGGAGTGAAGCCTGTGAAAACTGGGATTACTTTAATCAGTGGGATCTGAGTTAGAGACTTAAGTATATGTATTGTTAAATAACTTCTGGGTTTTAAAAGAGAAAGAATGTAATCAGATGTATTATTTCTAACTAATATTGGATAATAAGTATGTTTTCAATTAAATGAATTGACTATACACCGTATTGGGCTTGAAGAAGCCAACCAGATGATCAATGTGGAATAATGAATTAGATGAGTAATATCTGGGGATAAACAGGTTAATACCACGTTTTTTTTCTGTTTACTGTTTAATTGATCTCCTTGTCTTGTTTCATTTTCCCTATTTAGTGGTCTAAGGAAGAGAATAGAATTACCTGACTGAAATAATTCCTATATATTACCTTCTCTGTATTTCTGGCAAGTTGTTTTATCGCTTGTAAAAATTTAAATGGTTATAAATAAATTTTTTTTAAAAAGAGCAATATAGGCCTTAATTTGTGCTAATTGGCACCAGTTAGCAGTTATGAATTCAACTGCCCTTAGTCAATATTCTAGACGTTATGCACGCAAAATCAATCATTTGCTACTTTTAGGAGGGTTTGGGCAAGGGAGAGGCATGGGTGGGTCAGGGGCATACCTAAGATAAGCAGGTTATAGAATACTATCACTATGTGCATAACTGAAATCAGTTAGATGCATGTACTTTAACTAGTCATCGAGCTGGCCTAAATGTTTGCACCTAAAGTTATGCATATAAATGGACACTTATTCGCGTTACATCAGGACACCTATTTAACAAAACATAACATAAAATTAAAATTTATATTCCGCTAATACCAATATAGTTCTAAGCGCATTACAATAATTAGAAAACCTCTAGGAATTACAAATTTTACAAAAAAAAAGATTAGTTGTGATATCTATAAAATAAGCTTACAAAATAAAAGGTTTTCATAGATTTCTGAAAAGTATAATAATTGGAGATACGTTGCAAGTCCCTTGGTAGTTCCTTCCAGATTTTTACAGCTTGATAGGCAAGAGAGGTACGAAATAATAATAGAGATTTTTTTTTTCCTTTAGGTGTGGGAAGGGAAAAAATGGACCTGTTACAACTTCTACGATCCCTGATGGATCATAGGCACTCTTTCTTGACTTTCCCTGCCTTAATGCACCGTTAACACTAGGGACCAGGATACCACGTGACCACACTAAGGGATTTTGCTTTAGTTTGCTTGTTTCTGCATGTTGAACTGAATGTTATTGAATTTTTCTGTCAGGGGGGCATGGAAGCATTAGCCAGCTAGTGCATTACACTTACCGTGTGCTAACCGGCTAACACACAATTAACTTGGGAGTATTTATCACTTTCTAAATAGGAAGTGGTTAGTGCTTCCTCATTAACTATTGTCAGGTTCAGCACTCTAATTGCCATATTAATGCAGGACTAGCAATAGAAAATGCTGCTTCCAACCCCACTAGTTGCTGCTTAAAAATTTGAAGCTACCTTATGGTATATTCCTGTGTTAAGCTGCAATAACTACAAATTTTACCCTGATTTAGTAAAAGAGCCCCTTAATTCTTTTGCTGCTTAAAACACTGCTCACCACCACATCCCTCATTCTTTGAAACACTTGTACTTTGCAAGGAGTCACTCAGTTGTCACAGTAGCAGCATTCATGGGTCCAAGAAGATAACAGATCTGCATTTGATTGACAACTAAAATACCCATTTGGAATTTTTAAGAATTTAAAATGGCATGTTATTTTTAATTAATCTCGAAAAGTTAAAAGTTGAGCATACCAATATAATTCATTGATAACTATATATGTCGACTGTGTTTCTTTCAGATAAAAATTACTCACAAGAATCAAGCTCCAATGCTAATGGGACCCCCTCCAAAAAGCAGTTTGTTGTGTTCGATCATCAAAAGAACGCACCATAGCAGAGAGTGAATGCAAGTATGTCGGTGCTGAGGAGAAGCCATGGCACAGTTGGCTTGGGACTAATGCTGCTCAAAATATTACAAGAGTTTTAGTGTCCTGTGCTTAAACAATCATGGAATTGGAGTTCTGTGATTAAAGTCGGAGATGAAATCGTACTGCTAGAATGTTTACTGTAACAGTTTTCTAGGCATCCTGCATGACAGAAGCCAGTGTTCTTGGACATGACTGCATCCTTTCCTGCATGCACGCTATTGTATTTTCACCTGCTCATGTGTAAGTGTATGAGTACATCCTGTTGTCAAACATGGGAAAAGGAGTATGCTATTTCTTCCTGTTTTATTTCTGGTCTGTAATCACTATGATCATGATCAGTGGATGCTGCAGTTGTTTCTGAATTACGATCAGCTCTGATTGATTTGGCCTGCGATTTGCAGGGGCTTGGAAGGTGACAGGTTCCATTAACTTGTCTTCTTTGACCTTTTTTTAAAATCCTAAGCATGGGTATGTTTAACAAAATAGTATTGCATTAACTATCAAGTTAAAGCTTTACGCATCAATCTCATCCACATCAAACCTGCTCATAAATGGACTGTGGGCTCTGTTGACTAATGCGTATTAGAGTATATTAGTGCACATTAATTTCAATTAAGCACAAAGGGGTCCATTTACTAAGTGCAGTAAGTTTTTGCACTTACTGTGCTTTAACGGCAAATATTGTACTAGAAACAAACCAGCCCAACACTATTTAGAAACCTGATCTTAAGAGAAATGAATGTGAAGAAATGATGACTGTTTAGCTCAGACTGGACTGTTCCCTGAAGCAGCTATCAGCAAAACATGGTGCAAGTCAGTGTCCAGTCCTTCACGTTGAGATAAGTTACCTTGAACTATTGTGTTTGGAATATTAAATAACAAAATGTTTAAGAACGTGATAAAAAGCATAAAAATGAGTGAGGAGTAGCGGTCTGACCAGTGAGGAGGTAGGCGAATCATTACCCTGAGTTGGTCATGTGAAACGAGTCCCCACTGAGGTCATTTTCCTCAAGATATCCTAATAGCTGTGTTTATGAGTTTCTAAATAGTGTTGCATTTTTTTTTCCCAGTACCATGTTTACACTCCCCACTAAAAAAATTCTTTTGGAACCCAGTTATTCAGATTTAATGGCAAATATTAACATATAATAAGTGCAAAGGCCATGCATCAAATGTTAGGGAGCACCCGTCTTATCAGCTGCAGATTCGGAATTAAAATATTCTTTACCGCGCATTACGACTGTTTGCAGTTAGCACAGATGCACTTATATATGTCACCTAAAATTAACTCGTTAGGCAATTACGCCTAATATTTAAAATACTCTTAGGCGTAATTCATGTGACGAAACCTATGCGCATCCATTTACACTTATGAAACTGGTGTAAATCCCTGTGCATAGTTTCAGTGGCATACCTAGGGTATTTGACACCCGGGGCCGGTCATTTTTTAACACCCCCCTCCAAAATCCTGTACTAGGCATACTGAGAATACAAAACACTCGGGACCTATGGAGCAATTCTACTATACCATAAGCAGTAATTTCTATGAATCACACAAGGAAAAGGAAAGCACTTTAAACACAACTGAGAGCACTAGAACATCAATTAACCTATTGTAAAATGAAACCAGATAGAATAGTACAGATCGTCAATCCTGCACAATCAATGCCAACTAAAGCCCTGTCTTTTTCACAGACACCTTAATCCACTATAGAATAAGTAATCGTAAACTTTCTATTTAAACAAAAATTAAACTGAACCTCCAAGATGCCAGATTCTGCATACAATGCAACACCACAGAAACCGAAAATGTCCCCTAGTACTGTGCAAAATATAAAGATAGCAAATGTAAATTTGAAAAAACTAACAAATACCAATCACTACTTTACAAATTAACAAATAGAAATAAAACAAATATAGAAAATAAAATAATACCATTTTATTGGACTAATACATTTAACTTTCAGAGGCCAAAATCTCCTTCTTCAGGTCAATACAGTATATTGCTGTTACAGTATTCTATCCTGACCTGAGGAAGGGGGTTTTGTTCTCCAAATGTTAGTCAAAATGTATTAAAATTAGTCCAATAAAAAGATTACCTTACTGCCACATTCTATTTATAAACATTTATTAACACAGCTACAATACTACTTTATCCTAAAGCAAAAAATAAAAAATATATATTTTATTTACAGTTTGTTGTCTCTGCTTTCCTCATCTTCGTTTCAGTCTCCCTTCCATCCTGTATCTGTCTTTGCTCTCTCCCTACCATCCAGTGTCTACCTTCTCTCTCTCCCTGCCCCTGCCATCCACTGTCTGCCCTCTCTCTCCTGTCCCCTCCATCTACCATCTGCCCTCTCTCCCTCTGCCCCTTCCAACCACTGTTGGCCCTTTCTCTCTGCCCCTTCAATCCACCATTTGCCCTCCTTCTCCCATCCATCCAGGGTCTGGCTTCCCTCTCTCTTTCTCTTCCATCCAGGATCTGTCCCCTCTCTCTCTCTCTCTCTCTCTCTCTCTCTCTCTCTCTCTGTGCCCCCTCTTTTCAGTCCCCAGTTCCAGCCCCATTATCCCACCTGTCCCTAGTTCTAGCCCCGCTATTCCACCAGTCCCAAGCTTCAGCCCCAGCCACTTCTCCATGTCCCCTTTTCAGCCCCCAGTCCCCACAGTTTCATTCCATGCCCATTTTCAGCCCCCAGGAGCTTTCTCATAAATTATTGTATAAATGCACATAGGCATATATATTACCTATTAAAAGTAGGTGCAACACATGCACTTATGTGCCTTGACAGCCTAATCTATTTTTTTATAGAATTACATAGTAAATGATAAATTACATAATAAATTACCCTTGTAGGTAGTAATAAAATGCCCACACTGTTGCATACTCCATAGGGGTTTGCACCAGTAATCAAAGCAATACTACACAAGCAAATTTGTTTTAACCAACACCCATGGGGAAAGTACCAGCAAGAGAATAACAACTGCCTTTTCCGACCAAAATAGCATGTGTTGTTGCCTCCCCACACCTTTCCAAGCCCCCTGGCCCTGTTGGTAAATATTATTGCATTATATTACAAGGCACATACTTTTACTGACATAAAAAGTGGGCAGCTTTCAAAAACCGTATTTCCATAGGCAACAAAATGACTTTGAAAATTGTTTTCCTCACAAACAGCTCAGAAAACATCCATTTGCACTACGGTATCACATACTCATTGCAAATTGATCAATAGTATTTGACACCATCAAAAATGTTTTTCGCACATTCCCAGAGACTGCTCAAAAATAATGAAAGGGGTATGGAGAGGAAGGCAGTATGTCTCAAGTGTGGCTTGTTAGTGACTTCTGAAAACAAATGAACCATTGAACACATGAATACTGTCAATTTGCTATGATCTCATTCTTCTGTTTCCATTGTGGAGCTTCCCACTGTTCAAGAACATGTGGGGATAGGTGTGTCCGTTAACCAGCAGGTGGAGATAGAGAACTGAAAACTGAACTAAGACATATCTCTCATGGCATCCAGTGTAGCTCCTCAGTATTTTCTATTTCCAGCAGGTGGATGGACATACTTTTCAGCTTCTGGTTCTGAGTGATTTGCTCCTGGTCCATTTGATCGACTGATCTCAAGTTGAGCTTCGCTGGTGGCTTTAGTCTTCAGAGTGATATCTGGAGATCTTCAGATCCCTTTCTTTGGTGTCCTGTGAATTTACTTTTTCCCTCCCTTCACCTCTCCCCTGTTTCCTGTGGAGCTCGTAGTGCTCTCCTTTTCCAGCACAACAGCCTTTTAAAAAAAAGGAGAAGAAAAGAGGTTTACTGGAGAGCATGGAAGAGAATATCAGTCCTGACACTTTCTCATCTGGGGTAAGACTTGTAGAGACTGTGACCTTGGGGGGAGAAGCCAGCAGTGGTAAGTCCGACCAAAGTTTGACTCGGAACCTCTTGGAAAGCTGCAAGTTTATTGGTGCAGGGGAGGGATCCAGACTCACTGCTTGGGACCGCGTTGTGCTGCGCTTGTGACACTCAGGGTGAATAGCAACTCCCATGGAGGCAGTTAAGCGGTGTTCCCGCTGTGGGACTTGCCGGCATCAGGGCGTTGCAGTGCATGTAAGCCAGGAATCTTGTGGAACACAGAGGAAATAGCAACAGCACGTCTTCAGATTTGGTGCAACATCCGAATATGCCGGGGACATCGGGCTCTCTGGCAGGATTGGTGTGCAGTGTGATGCAGAAGAGCGCAGGAATGGGAACCATTTTTTCAGTGAGGAACAGCCTCTGTCTGATCATGCACATAGCACTTCCACCATTTTACAGTCTCAGGGCCCGACAAAGCATTCAGCTGCATCAGGATCTTTGTTTCTCCAGCCCGTTTATATTACTCTTACACCAGGCCTATTTACTGAATCAGGAACAATCAGAGTTTCTACAACGTGTGTCAATTTTTTGTCCCGCTGCCCGCCAGCTCCTAAGGATCTCAATTAGACCCAGTGGCATTCCTAGGGGGGCTGACACCTGGGGCGGATCGCCGATGCGCCCCGACCCCCCGGCGAAAGAACTCCCCCGGGTGCACGCCGCTGGGGGGGGGGGGTGCCGCACACCTGCCGGCTCTTCGTTTTCATGCTCCCTCTGCCCCGGAACAGGAAGTAACCTAGGGGCACGCAATGAAGTAGTAAATTTAAAATGAATTGGAGAAACGTTTTCTTCACTCAACGTGTAATTAAACTCTGGGATTTGTTGCTAGAGAATGTAGTAAAAGTGGTTAGCTTAGCAGTATTTTAAAAAAGGTTTGAATGGCTTCCTAAAGGAAAAGTCCATACACCATTATTAAAATTGACTTGGGGAAAATCCACTGGTTATTTCTAGGGTAAGCTCCATAAAATGTATTGTACTTTTTTGGGATCTTGCCAGGTACTTGTGACCTGGATTAGCCACTGTTGGAAACAGCTGGGCTTCATGGACCTTCGGTCTGTCCCAGTATGGCATCTGAGCAGGGACCGTCCTTAATTGTTAATTTATACAGCGCTGCGTAACACTAGTAGCGCTCTAGAAATGTTAAGTAGTAGTAGTAGTAGTACTTATGTACTTATGTGGATGATCCAAAAGCACTGAAGTTGTTTCATAAAGAGGAGCTCTGTACTCTTATTTCTGAGGCACTGGTGGTGCTTTACAATGAGGAGCTTTCTTCTTCAGTGTCAGGAGTTCCATCTTCATTGATCATAAGGGGACCTAGAGGTCATTCTAAGGCCTTCCGATGCATCCAGACATTCAGGACCTGATTATAGCAGAATGGGCCATCACTCGCTTCTACCCATTGGTTCCGGAGGAGAAAGATAAATTGCAGCTTCCCAGGTGGACTCCCTTGTTACAGCGGTGACCAAGACCACCCTTCCGATGGAAGGGAGTATTGCCCTAAAAGACCTACAGGATAGGAAGCTAGAATGCTCACTGAAACAAGCCTTTGAAGTGGCCTCTTTGGCTTTCAATCAACAATGTACAGCACGTTCATGGCAAGAGCATACCTGAAGTGGCATCAGCAGTCTGCAACACAAGACAGGTGCCATAATGCCCAGCTGGAAATGGGGTTGGCCTACTTGGCGAATGTTATTTATAACATGTTATGGGTTACAGCCCTCAGTATATCTTTGGCTGTCACGGCACGTTAGCAACTCTGGTTGTGGCAATGGGCAGCGGATACAGCATCAAAGTCACATCTAGTTAAACTGCCCTCTTGGGACAAGTGGCTATTTGGAGAAGATCTCACTAACTTGGTGAAAGAACGGGGAGAAACTAAGCTGCAGCGGTTGCTGGAGGATAAGCCAAAAGCCTCTGGTCATCTGTCTTCAGAGGGATCTTGATTTTGAGACAGTAGACAGTACCAGCCTGTTCATCAGCAGTATGGTCAGAAGTCCTGCTTTCAGGCACACCAATCTTTCATGGAGAAAGGAAGTCCTTCTCTCAGTCAGCTAGATCATCCAATGCCTCCCGAGCTTTGCAGTGATGTGAGACTAGTCCATTCTTCCTCCAGTGGGAGGATGTCTTCAGTTTTGGGAGGAGTGGGCCAAAATCACATCAGACCAGTGGGTTCTAGATATTCTTACAGAAGGTTACAAATTGGAATTCTCCTACCCGGTTGCTCCTCTCTTGTTGCAGTCTCCTTGTTGAAAGGTTCCATGGTGGGCCGCATGTTGAAAAGGATCGCATTGCACCAAGTTTGAATAATTCACATAGTCCCAGATTGGCTGCGGAGGCCGTGATACACAGACCTGATTTGACTGCTGGATGGGGATCCTCTCTGTCTTCTATAGGTACACAACCTACTGAAGCAAGATCTGGTGTTCATGGATGATCTATGCCCCTAAAATGGCTTGGTTGAGATGAAGAGGAGTTTCTGATTCGATCATTACTGCCTTGCTTCAGGCTCAGCAGCTCTGTATATCCATGGCATATGCAAGGGCATGGAGGATGTTTGAGGGCTGGTGTTCTGAGTGTGGACTTTCTCCCTTCTCTGCTCAAATCTTGCACATCCTAGCTTTTCTCTAGGCAGGTCTTCAGAAAGAATCAACATTGGGTTCTCTAAACGTTCGGGGTTGTGGTTTTGTTCTGTTTCAGGGGCCGAATATAGAAGACGTCTCTTGCAGCTCACCCAGATATCGTTCAATTCATGTGGGGAGTGAGCCACTTGTAGCCTCCCTTTTGTACGCCATGTCCAGCGTGAAACCTTAATTTAGTCCTTCAGAAGCCTCCTTTTGAGCCATTCTGGAAGCCTCCTTGAAAGATCTTACGCTAAAACCAGAATTCTTAGTGGCTGTTGTGTTGGTACATAGGGTTTCAGAGCCCCAGGCTCTCTCTTGTCACAGTAACATAGTAGATGACGGCAAAAAAGACCTGCACAGTCCATCCTGTCTGCCCAACAAGATAAACTTATATGTGCTACTTTTTGTGTATACCTTACCTTGATTTGTATCTGCCATTTTCATGGCACACACCGTAGAAGTCTGCCCAGCACTAGCCCCGCCTCCCAACCACCAGCCCCGCCTCCCACCACCAGCTCTGCCACCCAATCTCGGCTAAGCTTCTGAAGATCCATTCCTTCTGAACAGGATTCCTTTATGTTTATCCCACACATGTCAGGATCCCTTTCTCCGCTTTTCGGAGGTGGGGTCTCCCTGAGCACGGGTTCCTTTCTCTCTTCCAAAAGTGGTATCAGCATATCATCTTAACCAATCTGTGGAGATTCCATCCTTTCACAGAGAGGACAAGGATGCTCAGTATCTTCTCAATGTGCATAGAATCCTCATTAGATATCTGGAAGTCACAAATGAGTTTCACAAATCATACAGACCTTTTGGTAAACAGAGGCTTGGCTTCATGGTTCCAAGTCCACAATTGCTATATAGCTGAAGGAGACTATCATGTCAGCTTGTTTGCATGTGGGGAAGCAGGCTCCTCATGCCTTGTGGGATCATTCTATGAGATGTACAGCAACATCTTGGGCGGAGACTACCTTACTGTTTCCAGTGGATATTTGCAAGGTGGTGACATGGTCGATGCTGTATACCTTTGACACACATTATAGGGTGGATGTTGCCTCGTGCTCGGAAGCCAGTTTTGGGGCTTTGGTCCTCAGGGCGATAACAACATCAGGATCCCACCCACTCTAGGGATTGCTTTTAAATATCCCACAGGTTCTGGAATAATGAGAAGTAATGGAAGGAGAAATTAGGTCTTACCTGATCATTTTCTTTCCATTAGTCCTTCCCACTACTCTAGAGGCCCACCTAAGGTTTCTGAGATGTTTAGTCGGTGTGAAGTAATAGATCAAATAATGACTGTGACCTTCCTGCATGTCTTCTATAAGTTCTCCAGAGATGAAAGAGGTCTACACACGTTTGCTCATCTGGTTAGTGTTAGGTTAGCAGGTTGTTTAAGGTTATCCTTACTGTTTGTCTTTGTAAATATTGAGGAAGTGGACTGGATTTCCATGAGAGATATATCTCAGCTCAGTTTTCAGTTCTCTATCTCCAGCTGCTGGTTGATGGACAGAACTATCCCCACAGGTTCTCGAATAGTGAAAAGGATTAATGGAAAGAGAATTATCAGGTAAGACCTAATCTGTCCATGCTGTGGCTGACAGATACTCTGGATATCCATGCCTAGCAAAAAAAAGCCATTTAAAGCCCTAAAACACCTCTCTCTACTTAGCAAAAGACACAAGAAAATAGTACTCACAACTCAAAGATTCATTTTCAAGGCACCAGGGATGCACCTGGTTTAAGTCCCAAATTGCCTTAGGAATACACAGCTTGAAATCTTTAGAACGTACTTGGTCTAGGTTTCAATGACTCCTTGCTTACATACTTCAGCAAATCCCCTGAGCAATCCACAATGCCAGCCATTCATGGCTTGGACTCCTCTCACTTCTTTTCTCCTGGTTATGGGATATTTCCCTTGTTTGTTCCACGTCTAGCCAGCTCCAGAAAGAAGAAGTTCCTTTCTTGCTTTTTGAGCAGCAAAATACAAGTGCCCCACTCAAAGGACCTTCTATAATTCCCTCCAAAACATTATTTGAAGGAACAAACATGTCACTGTTTTCACAAGCACTCCTATGACATTACATCGCTTCATTTCTCTGAAAGCTGAGAAGCTGGGGCTTCAGAATTACTCATCCCACAGCACAGAAAATTCTATCATACTGGTACACATCTCTCTATACCTATATTTAGCTAAGATGTCCATCGAAGTCAGACTGGTGAAAATGTGGTCCAGCTTTATATGGATAACTGTATCGATTTAGTATTGCTCTGTTTTGAATTAAGACATGTATAGACATATCTGAAGAGCCATTGAATATCACCACTGTCTGGCTCACTTCTAAGCCTGCCCCACTTTATCTTGATAATTTGTGGCCATATATCAACTTCTGTGGTTAAAAACTCTCCATTCAGGGGTCAGGAATTAGAAAGCAAAGGACACATATGTGTTACTCTGGAATCTATATGATTAAGTCCCTTGAACATTGACTCATGTGTGTCCATAATAGAATTTAAAATGAGGCTGAAACTCCTAGACTGCTCTAGGCAAAGCTTGAATAAGAGAAAAATGTGTGCAACATCGTCTTTTGCTAATCTGGCAAAATCAAAAAAGCATAAATAATTATGCACATCCAACTAGTATTGAAAGGTAAATCTTGAGATATATGGACCAGACCATTTGTTTTGTTATTTTAGTTTATTTTTCTTTAATGTTGTTTTCTCAGTGTCGATCATTTCCCCCCTCTAACTAGGATACAATTAGAGAGAGAGGAAGGGATAGTAGATGGCATGAACGGACAGACTGGATAGGCCATATGGAGGCATATTTTCAAAGCACTTAGCCTTCCAAAGTTCCATAGAAACCTATGGAACTTTGGAAGGCTAAGTGCTTTGAAAATATGCCCAATGGTCTTTTTCTGCCTTCATTTTTCTCTGTTTCTATTCTAACAACAAACATTAGTGCATTAATTGTTAAAAGGATTGACCAGATATTTTCTGCACTTAGCTAGTCAAATCTATGATTTTAGATATTTGAACAACTGAATAACTTTAGACACCTAAATTCACAAAATGGAGAAATGTAGGAGTGCAAAATAGGGATGGCTTTTGGAGCATTCCAGGATAACTTCACGACATTAGTGGGCAATCCCATTTGCACTAATAGCAATCCTAAATCTAGCTGGGCAAATTTGGGGGTCCTTTTACTAAGGTGTGCTAATAGAATTAGTGCATGCTATATGCTAAGAAGCTCATACGTCAGGGGCGTAGCCAGACACCCAATTTTGGGTGGGCCTGGGTCCAAGATGGTTGGGCAGAAGAACTCCGCCTTGTCCCACAAGTGGTCTCTCCCTCACTCGCCTGCATGCCGTATGGTCTCTCAAACATCCTCTGCATACCTTTTAAATAGCAGCTTTTCACCGGCAGTGAGCAGCAACTAATGCACACTGCTCAAGTTAATTCCACAGCCTTCCCTCTGATGCAACTTCCTGTTTCTGCATAGGCGGAAGTATATCAGAGGGAAGGCTGTGGGGCTTGTTTGAGCAGTATGTATCAGTCGCTACTCACTGCAGGTGAAGATCTGCTATTTACAAGGTATGCAGGAGGAACAGTTGTTGGGAGTTTTCAGCTGGTGGGGCTTGGGGATCCTTGCCATCATAGGTGTGCTACCACTGGGTGGGCCTGAGCCCAAAATGGATGGGTCTGGGCCCACCTGGGCCCACCCTTGGCTACGCCACTGTCATACGTATAAAATGGGCTTCTTAGCATTTAGCGCGCAAATTGTTAGTGCACCTTAGTAAAAGTAGCCCTTTGCCTGTTATTTTTGACTGATAAATCTCCTAAAGATAGTTGGCTAAAAGTTAACCTTTCTATCTTTAGCCACTCAGTAGAGAGATCTTTGTAAATCTACCCCAAACTAAATAGAGCTATACAGCTCTGTAACTTCTGGCTCACTATGCCAAGGACTCGGTATTGCAATCTTTGTAAATAATTAAGAAAATTGTAAAATGGTAAGTCTAAGCACTTATAAAAGTGAAAACTAAAATTGTTTGGTCCTCTTAGAAAATGAAGAAAAAGAGTGCATAACTGCAAATCCTTCTCACTCTCTCTGCAATGTGGAAGCCTTAAATTATCGTTACAGCTGACTCATGGAGGTATACAGATAACCAGACAGATTTTGAAAGCCCCATGCTTAATAAACCAAGTTTCCCATCAAATATTCACTGAGTAATGGATTAATTCATAATTAATCAAGAACATGAAATCATATGCACTGCCAAATATTAACAGTTAATCTGATTGCCTTGGCAATACTAAGTAAAATGTTGGGCTAGGGTATTAATCCATTAATCAAAATAGAAATCCTCACCTTGTTTAACAGACTGAACACACGCTGTAGACACATGCTGCAATGTAATTATTGTTGCTTCTCACCTTTAACCTATTTGAATATTTAAACTGCACAGGATTTTCTCCCTTCTGTTGAAAGCCTTTTGGTTAATGTTGCTTGGTTTTGTTCTGTGGGTTGCAATTTGGAAGCAGAGCTATCCCTGCTCTAATCGTTATTTTGGTGAACCATTTATTGTCTGCTTTTCTCAAAATATTTCCAACCTTTATAAGATTTCATTTATCAGATGAGTAAATACAAGAATTATACATTCTCGTTAAGTTGCATGGTACTGCCTGATTGTGTAACAGTAAATGTCCATTGATGACATCCTTTTCAGTGCTGTATATAGACTTACAAAACAGGATGACGATATAATTCATATTTCTGCAGACTGATATTTTTATTTGTTCTGAATGACCTGTGTGCCATCATTGCATTGAAATGCTAAGTTTATTGTTTCCCCCTCTCTCTCAACATTAAAGTGCCATTTCCTTATCAGTCTCATTTTTTTTTTCTATTAATTGATTAATTACATATAAATAACAGCTAACATTTTCATTTTTGTGCATGAAAGCAAATTTGCCACATTGAAATCTTTCAAACATAAATGCTGTACCTTACTCCCAGCATGGTTGCTTTATGTTACACACACTAAACTCATTTTCAGCTTCCCATTGAGTAAGAATGTTTGCAGAAGTAAATATATCCATTCATTAAAAAAGCAAATACAGAGTTTTATTGTGTGTAGCTGGACATGATTAACTACAAATCATTCCTATAGTGCTACTAGATGTACGCAGCACTGCACACATTATATGCAGGTACTTTATCTGTCCCTAGAAGGCTCACAATCTAAGTTTTATTACCTGGGGCAATGGAGTGACTTGCCCAAGGTCACAAGGAGCTGCAGTGGGAATTGAACCCAGGTAGTCAGGATCAAAACCTGCTGCACTAACCATTAGGCCACTCCAAAGTAGCATACTAGCCACACACTAACTTATAGCATGGAAAAGAACACTACGGACTGTTTTGCTAAGGGTATGCAAGTTGTTTTTGTTCATCAACAGTATCTCTCCTCCCCCAATTTATTTAAAGAATGAAAATGATTGCACCCTCATTACTCAAGAATCAAACTAAGTCATATAAACACTTGTTTCAGGCCTTTATTGTTCAGTATATATTTTCACAAAAGTTGTTTATTTCACATTGATGCCCTATGTCTTATATGTGGCTATCTAAATAAAAGTATCAATCATCACTGTTCATCATTAAATACTGTTCTTTTTTATTACTGTAAGCACAGTCTTTATTGCAGGCAGTATTAATCAACCTCTTTAGCATTCCATTGATAAATGTAACATGTTTCGTCATTAAAATCCTGGTTTTGTTTCAAATCAATTTAATTCCTTCATTTAGCTGTGTAAGAGACAGTTCTGTTTAGCACAGCAAAGTGCGTCATGAAACCATATTTCACATATATCTTCAAATCCCTCAATGTCATTTTTCGGGGGGGGGGGGGGGAACAAAAGGGTAGATATTCATAGGCACTTATCCAGTTGGCAGGTGCTGGTAACCAGGTAAGTGGTGGTGAGAGGAATATTTAACGCACTAAACAGATTGTGCAGCTGAACATTTCCTCTGACCACCTCAGCACTATCCAGACAGTACAAGGGTGGTACATGGGTGGAGATTGTATGGAGGTGGAGGTTATCCAATTAGGACTAAATTCTATAAATGGCAACCAAATTTGAGCACCGATAAAAATTAACGCTGCTATTCTATAAATGGCACTCAGAGTTGGGCACCATTTATAGAATAGCATTTGGTGCCAGGATCTGCACCCAATTTTTGGTGCAAGGATATTCAGGAAATAAAACCTGGTGTAAATTATCATGCCTAAATTAGGCACGAATCTCTCTTATTCTGTAACACTGTATAAATTCCAAGAATGCCCCTGATATGCCCATGCCCCTTCCATAGCTGTGCCCCTTTTCTGATCCACAGATAAATTTTATGCACAAATCCTGACACTTAAAGATGCACACGTAAATTTAAGTTAATGCTTTAATTGATTATTAGCACAGAATTATTGGTGCTAATTGGCTTGTTTGTCAATTAAATTGTGTGTGCAAAATGGATGCATGCCCAAATTTCCACAAGCAGTTTTAAGCGCCAAATATAGAATTAGGGTATTAATGGCCATATTCACACAACTAACTATATAAAGTTAAGACAGCAGAAAGGCTGCCTAACTTTCTCCAGTTAACTATCCAGTTAGTGCGTTGAATATGGCCTCTAACTGGACAGCACTTCCAGGTCAGTTCAGAAACCTAATATTCAGCACTAGTTATAATCTGGATATCAGTGCTGAATATCCAGTTTATTTTTAGCCTTGGTATCTGGCATTTTCCTAAGTGCTGACTGTAGTGGTTAAATATTGGGTGGAATAATGTTTATTATGATATTCACTGAAAACTCCAACCTTACATAACTGCTGATATCTAAAACCTCCACAAGTTGCCTCACACCAAACATCCAACACACCAACCTTCCCTTTTCTCTTCCCCTCCCCACACACTTCCAATTTTCTGAAAATCCACAGTCCTTGAAATTAAGAAGGCAGACAATCTACAAATTCCAATGTGGGCATTTGATTAGGTTGACATCCTATAGTAAAGAGTTACTTGTACCTACTACTGATCATCTTTGCTTGAATCCACAGTCCTTTAAATGCTGCTGATGCTCCACAGTCAAGTTAAAAAAGAAAAAACACTCCACACCTCTACATAGCCATGGGTGGGCCCAGACCTACCCACTTTGTGCTCAGGCTCACCCAGTAGCAGCAACACACCTATATGTTAAGGCTAGCAGGGATCCCCAAGCCTGCCAGCTGAAAACTCCAGATACCTGTCCCTCCACATGTATCTTTTAAACGGCAGATCTTCGTGGGTAGCAGACAGCGACTGATACACACTGCTTCTGTCAACCCCACAGCCTTCCCTCAGACATAACTTCCTGTTTCTGCTTAGGCAGGAGCACGTCAGAGGGAAGGCTGTGGAACCAGTGTATCAGTCACTGCTTGCGGCCTGCGAATACTTGCTATTTAAAAGGTATGCGGGGGGGGAGGGGGGGTAGAGAGGGCGTAACCACAGGCTCACCCACTTTGAACTAAGACAAACCCAGCATAGCACAGTTGTGATCTGGCTGGCGGTGATTCCCAAGCACCACCAGCTGACGACACCCATCATTTCTCTCTCCCTTTCCCCTCCTCCCTGGCAATCGGGGGGTCTTTTAACTCCACTCTCTCAACCTCCAGGACCTTTTAAATCCTTCAGTTCTTTGACAGCAATGAGCAATGACTCGTACCCACTGCATGCATCGACCCTAAGTCTTCCCTCTAATGCAACTTCCTGTTTATGGGACCAGGAAGTTGTGTCAGAGGGAAGACTCAGGGCCGGTGCATGGAGCAGGTATGAGTCACTGCCCACTGCCAGTAAAGAACTAAAATGGTACCGGGGGTTGGGGGAGTTGAGTTAAGAGACACCCCCCCCCCCTCCGAACATCTGTGGGTGGAGGAGAGGGAAAGATGCCAGGCAGAAGGCAGAGTTCTCATACCTACCCTGGGCCCAGCTCACTCGGCCCCGTACCCTCTAAAATGTGGGGAATGCAGAGCAATACCTGTCCCTCTCTGGCTTCCCAGGTCCATGATATTCCTTTGAAAGATGCAGTACATATTTTGCGTGTTATATTTGACTGCTATTTATCACTTAAGTCTCATATTTCTATGGTTACTAAAACTTGATTTTTTTTTTCTTTCTTTGTATGATTAGATCTCTCTCCTTATTTAGAAAAGAAGGATCTTCTATCCTTACCCTATGGTATGATTATTACCAGGGTGCATTTCAACGAAAAATTTTAATTGTGATTAATCGCACAATTAAATGTATTTTATTTATTTATTTACTACTGCAGCTCCTTGTGACTCTGGGCAAGTCACTTAACCCTCCATTGCCTGGCCAGTTAAATAGCACTGAATATTGGGGGTATTTGTTCTAGTGTGCAACTGCAAAGGAGCATGGGTGTTCTGACTGTGCAAGTGTAAGTGATCGTGCCTAAATTTAGGCACTTGATTACTGACATGCTAGAATTCTGTAATGGATTAGACACACAAATTTGCTGTTATGGAATACTAGTTTAGCACCTAGATTTTGGGCACAAAGTAACTGCATATTATAAATGTAAACCACGTTGCTTGTACCACTTAAAGGTGGTATTTCAAATCTATGACCTTTTACTGTTTGTCTCTTTAAATTTGGGGAGTCTAACTTTTAGGGGCTTTATGGAGTTGCCTCCTCAATTGCCTATCCTGTCTTCCCACCCATTCTGTCTACTATCCCTTCCTCTCCTTTAGAGATCTTATGCGCTTATCCCATGCTTTCTTGAATTCAGATACAGTGTTCATCACCACCTCCACTGGGTGGCCTTTCCATGCATTCACTACCCTTTCTATGAAGAAGCATTGCCTTCTATTACTCCTGAGTCTACCCCCCTTTCACTTTCATCCTATGCCCCCTCATTCCAGAGCTTCCTTTCAATTAAAAGAGACATGACATAACATCTGTACATTTATGCCATGTACGTATTTAAATGTCTCTATCTTATCTCCCATCTCCCACCTTTTTCCAAATAGATATTTAAGTCTGTCCCCATACGCTTTTGACTGGATTCAATAAATGATGCTTAAAATTTGGCACTGAAAAAATTGGCGCTAAATGCTATTTTAAAATAGGGGTTCCGAGATTGGAGGCCTTTATAGAATAGTACCGGGATCCACCCTCAACTTTGGGTGTGAGGAGTTACACCAACTCAAACCAGATGTAAATCCTGGCACACAAGTTGGGCGTTGATCCCCACTATTCTATAACACTGTGTGCATTTTAAGAGAATGCACCTGTCCTACCCATGCCCCTCCCATGCCCACGCCCCCTGAGAAGATCTGCACAGAAACACTTAGGCGCTATTTTATAAATGGGTGTGTAAGTGTGTTTTCATGCAGATTTGCTGTTTCTGCCTCATTTTATCACCTTCCATACCGCAATTTGGCATGAAAGTAGCACCTAACATTTGGCACCATATATAGAATTCCCCTGTTTATGACAAAAATCACTGACCATTTTATTAGCCACTTTTTTCCCATACATATTTTATTGCAAATACTGTTGTAATCTCTGCCCCTGTCAGCATGGAATTTTCAAAAGAAAATAAATGGAGACAAAAACATTAACAAATTTAAAAATTAATAGAATATGCACAGAAGATCCATAATTGTAAAGAAGTGAAACAACATTGCAAAAGGACTAGATAGGTTTTATATTCTTAAGAACATAAGAATAGCCATACTCAGTCAGACCAATGGTCCATCTATTCCAGTATCCTGTTTCCAACAGTGGCCAAGCCAGGTCACAAGTACTACTAATACTACTACTTAGCATTTCTAAAGCGCTACTAGACGTACACAGCGCTGTACACTTGAACATGAAGAGACAGTCCCTGCTCGACAGAGCTTACAATCTAATTACCTGGCAGAAACTCAAATAGTGGCAACATTCCATGTTACCAATCCCAGGGCAAGCTGTAGCTTCTTCATGTTTGTCTCAATAGCAGACTTTGGACTTTTCCTCCAGGACCTTGTCCAAACCTTTTTTAAATCCAGATGCACTAACTGCTGTTACTACATCCTCTGGCAAAGAGTTCCAGAGCTTAAATATTCATTGAGTGAAAAAATAGTTCCTCCAATTTGTTTTAAAAGTATTTCCATGTAACGTCCTTGAGTGTCCCCTAGTCTTTGTACTTTTGGAACAATAAAAAATTGATTTACTTCTACTTGTTCTACACCACTCAGGATTTGTAGACCTCAATCATATCTTCCCTCTGCTGTCTCTTTTCCAAGCTGAAGAGTCCTAGCCTCTTTAGCCTCTCCTCATATGAGAGGAGTTCCATCCCCTTTATCATTTTGGTCCCCTTATTTGAACCTTTTCTAATTCTGCTATATCTTTTTTGAGGTACAGTGACCAGAACTGAACACAATACTCAAGGTGAGGTCGCACCATGGAGTGATATAGAGCCATTATAGTATTTTTGGTCTTATTTACCATTCCTTTCCTAATAATTCCTAGCATCCTGTTTGCTTAGAGTATGACGGAATATATAGAAATCTGCACAGTGTGCGGCAGCGGCCAAAAAATCAGTCATACTCTACACTGCTGTTAGTCAAGAAAGACAGACAGAACATGCACCAAAAGAATTGTGATTGACTTCCAAACTGCTGCCATGTTCAGTTTTAAACTTTATCTCCAACTTTCAAGACTTAAATGATAACAATTCAATATACTGAAGAAACGTCTCTTATGATATATGTTCATTCCAAGATGAAGATCAGCCAGGGACACTCCAGTTTTGTTTACCCCTACTTATCAAAATGAGACTAGCTGAAGTTCAGAATAAGGCTTTTTCTTGTGTTACCCATTTATTTATTTAAAACATTTCTAACCTGCACATCTACTATTCTGGGTGGTTAACAAAATAACATTCACAATAAAGTCAATACAACATATATAATATCAATAGAACATATTAATTATGATCATTACAGACCAGAATCAAATTCCATCAAAAGCCTGTTGAAAAAAAAAAGACTTTTAGCTGTTTCCTAAAGGAGAGCACAGGCTGAGATTGTCGCAGATGTAATGGAAGTGATTTCCACAATTTAGGAGCTACCACCATAGAAATCATCTCTCTGCATTCTTCTAATCTCACCTGTTGAAATGATGGTATTTCAAGCAGATTCTGACTGTGATCTCAGCACATGTGCAGGAGTGTAAATCTTCAAGGCACTAGCAAGAAAGAAAAGGGATTTATCATAAAAAGTTTTAAAAACTGAGAGGAAGTGACGTCACCGATGTAGTCGGTTGCTAGTTTGTAGAGCTCCGCGGGTTTACAGTTATAAAAGAGTGTCTACCCCTTGAAAAAGCGCGAAAATCACCTCCGCGAACGCTGAAATAGGAGTATAACAACCTATGGTGGCCAGAAAGAAGTTGGCGAAGTACAAATACTCGGCGGATCCGCCGCGGGCCGTGAAAAGAGGGAACGCGGCCCTCCTTCAGAGCGGAGCTAAAATGGCGCCGAACGATGACGAAGAGCCCGATAATGACATGGAGGAATGTAGCGCGGGTGAGGCCGAGGTAGAAAGGAGTGAAATCATCCGATGGTTCCGAGAGCTCAAATCAGAGATGATCAATACCAGGAAGAGTATTCAGACAGCTGTAGCAGAGCTCCGGGAAGAGGTAAAAGATATGGGTCACCGTGTAGTTGAGACTGAGGAGCGAACAGAAGCGTTAGCGGGTGAATTAAAGACTCTGAAGAAGAAAATTAATACAGAACAGAAAGTGAGACTGGACATAGAGCAACAAATAGAGGACTTGGAAAACCGCTCCCGGCGGTGTAATTTACGCTTTAAAGGCTTGCCGGAAGAGTCTCAGTATAAAGATATAGAGAAGACTGTGCAAGAGATTTGTGCTTTCATTTTGAATCAAGGAAAAGATTCACAGGAGATGCAGGAAGGGCCCACAATAAAACTTGATAGGGCCCACCGAAGTCTGGGACCGCAACGGGGTGACTTCCCCAGAGATATAGTTGTATGCTTCCATGATTACCAAGTGAAAGAAGCAATATGGCGGAAAGCACGTGCTATGGGAGAAGTTGAATGGAATAATGTGAAGGTACAGATTTTTCAGGATTTGGCGAGAGTTACTTTACAAAAAAGACGAGACTTCAAAGATATAACTAGATATCTGCAAAAGACCGGCTTGCGATACAGGTGGTTGTATCCTAGAGGCATCCTGGTATCAGTGGGCAGTCAAGCAAAGAAAATACTGCAACCAGAGGAAGCATGGAAAGCATTGGCGTCATTAGGCTGCACGGATTTGCCCGAGGTAACAGCGGCGCCTCAGAGCTCGCAAAAAGACAAAATCTCTAAAGGCGTTGGGGGCTGGATCCAGCGAAGCAGAGGCAGTACCAGAAGGAGCCCAACAGATGAGGACCAGGGGCATGAGCGAGACGCAGAAACTTGAAAATCTACTTGTACCAGGGCTAATGCCCGGATCTAAGTCTGGTTTCATGTATACTTTAGTATAGGTGAAGTTATGTTAAGAAACATAGAATGTTTTCTTTTTCTGTTATATATGATTAAGGGGGAGATTGAATGTGATGGCTGATGATGGGTGAGGGGAGACACGGAGGATAAATTATAGATGGATAACCCATCGGAACGACACTTCCTTAGGGACTTAACTGGCATCTAAGCTTGGAGGCCAGTCGAGGGGATTCAGTGGGAGTGGGGAGGGGCAGGGGGGAGCAGGGAGGGGGGTGGGATAACAGTGGGTTCATGGAATGTGAATGGTTTGAATACCCCTGAGAAAAGAAGTATCATATATAGGTAAATTCATAAAATGCATTGGGACATTGTTATGCTGCAAGAGACTCATATTCAAAAGAAAGATGAAAGATTAATACAATATAAAAATATGGGCACTGGATATTTTCAGGCTGATCCTAGAGGGGGGAAAAAGGGGGGGCTGGCAATTTATATAAAGGATACGGTCGCCTTTGTCCATGAACAAACATATGTGGAAGGCCAGGGTAGATGCATAGCGGTTAAAGGTAAACTAAATAGTCAACCACTTACATTAGTTAATATCTACGCCCCTAATGAAGGACAGGGCGCTTTTTTTGAGGCCTTACGGTTGGAACTGCTCCAGTTTGTATCAGGAGAAATAATTCTGGGGGGTGACTTCAATTGGGCATTGTCAGATTTGGACCGCTCTAAAGGCGAGAGGGGAAGTGGTCAGGCAAATACGGCCAAAATATTGAGAATGGTCAAGGAACTGGACTTGATCGATGTTTGGAGGATGCAGCATCCGGGGCAGCGGACCTATTCTTTTTATTCTCATGCACAGCGTACTTACACTAGGATAGATACACTCTGGGGATCCCGCAACCTATGGGGAAAGGTTGGGGATTCGGGCATAGGAACCATTCATGCATCGGATCATGCTCCCATTTGGATCTCTTGGAAGGGATTAGGGAGAGAACGGGGACATACATTTTGGAGGCTAAATGAATCCTTGTTAGATACTGTAGAGGCTTGTGAGGAAATTAGAGAAGTGGTGCAGGAATATTTAACACATAATGATAATGGGGAAGTTTCTGATGGGATTCTTTGGGACGCCCTGAAGGTGGTAGTGAGAGGGCATTTGATTAGGAAAGGTAGTCGACGGAAGAGAGAGGGTCAACAACAGGAATTGAGGGTGCGACAAAGACTGGCCATTTTAGAAGCTCAACATCACGGAGGACGAATCCAGGGAACCTGGGGGGAATTGCAAGAATGTAGGGCGGAGTTACAGCAAATTCAAATCCGACAAATGGAATATCACCGAAAACTTATGAGGCAGAAGTTTTTTGAGTTTAGCAACAAATCGGGTAGGATGTTGGCACGAAGTCTAAGACAAAAGCGGGTAGGCAGTACTATTACCAAGATAAAGGGGGCAGGGGATCAGTTGGTTCACCAGGATAAGGAGATTCGGGAACGATTTGCTCAATATTACTCAGCCCTTTATGCTAAAGAAACTAGAGCCAGCAAGGAGGGAATTCAACAATACTTAGATGGGATGGGCCTACATAAGTTAACGGAGCAACAGAGGGAGTATTTAGATAAACCTATTACGTTAGAGGAGATAGAAGGAGTAATCAAAGGCTTGAAGGGGGGGAAAGCACCTGGTCTAGATGGATATACGGCCAAATTTTATAAACTGTTGGGGAGGGAATTAGGGCCGCTGTTAGTGAGGGTAGGGAACGAATGTTTCAAGACCGGGACGCTGCAGAAAAGCATGTATGAAGCGGGGATCTCGGTCCTCCCTAAGCCAGGTCGAGATCCAACACAATGTGGCTCGTACAGGCCGATTTCTTTAATAAATATTGATATTAAGACAGTGGCTAAGGTAATGGCCGAAAGAATTAATATATTTCTACCCCAGTTAATTCATAAGGATCAATCCGGCTTTATTCCTAAAAGGCAAGTAGCCGATAATATCCGGAGAACTCTAAACATCATATGGGAGGTGCAACAAAGGGAGGAGGCTTTGGTGCTGTTAACAACTGATGCAGAAAAGGCCTTCGACCGGGTGGAGTGGAATTATCTATGGGAGGTGTTAAAGGTCATGGGGTTTGGCTCAGGGATTCTAACTTGGCTTCAGGGATTATATGCAGCACCAGTGGCACGGATAAAAGTGAATGGGGGATATTCAGAACAGGTACAGATACAAAGAGGTACTAGGCAAGGTTGTCCACTTTCCCCTCTGCTTTTCGCTATAGCGATTGAGCCGCTAGCACAGAAGATTAGGGAAACAACCCTGATACGAGGATTCCAGGTGGGAGCATGGGAACACAAGATAGCTTTGTTTGCGGATGATATTCTCTTTTATGTAAGCCACCCGGAAGAGACTTTAACTCTCATTTGTAATGAGATACGAACTTTTGGAGAGTTGTCAGGATTTAAAGTCAATTATGATAAATCCGAAATTTTGGGCATCAACGCGTCCCAATCTTCTGTGGAGGCTTTGTTGCAAAAATGTCCTTTTAGACATGCACGGGACAATTTTAAATACTTAGGAATTCGGCTCCCAAGGGAAATATCGCAGCTATATGGATTGAACTACGCCCCACTGTTCCGGGAGCTGCGCACAGACATGAGCAGGTGGAAAAACGGACTGTTATCATGGTGGGGTAGGATAGCTGTGATAAAGATGAACCTGGTTCCCCGGATGCTGTTCCTCTTCTAGACGTTGCCGTTAGAGGTTCCCCCAGCAGTTCTAAGTAAATTGCAATCTGATATTTCCCAGTTTGCGTGGGGGGGCAAGCGGGCTAGAATTTCGAAAAGAATTATTTGGGGGAGCGTGGAGGAGGGGGGAAGGGGGTTACCCAATATATTATGGTACTACCAGGCAGCGCAGTTAAAACAGGTGGCGGAATGGAGCAAAGGACATAGATCGCCAGTGGCTACTTTGGAGCAAGACTTGGTGCCTTGGTGTAATCTGGAACGAAGAGTATGGGGATCTGAAAAGATGTATAACCCTCATCAGGGGTATAACAATCCATTCATAGCTCACCTGCAACGTATTTGGGATGTATTAAAGAACAAATTTAAGCAGGGGGTAAAAACCTCTACCCTAGCCTATATTAGCCAGGAAGCTGAGTTCCCCGCAGGGCGAGAGGGAGGGGTATTTCGGGAGTGGAATCGAAAGGGTTTGAAACGATTCAGGGATCTTATGTCCGAAGGAATATTAAGAGAGTTTGTAACCCTTCAAAGGAAGTTCGGCCTTCCAGAATCTGATCACTATGCCTATTTACAAGTTAGGCATTTTATGAGGGGGCAAGGGTGGTTGCAGACTGATCCACGGGAACGAGAGATATTGGAAAACATATGGGAAACCTTAGAGGGAGGGAGGAAGGGAATATCCAGACTCTATAGGTATATTAGGGGAGATAAAATGAAGAAATTACCCTATATGTCTGTGTGGGAGCGAGATCTAAATATTGAAATGAGTGTGAAGGAATGGGAAAGGGTGTGTATGGAGGTGAAAAAAGCATCTATCTGTGTATTAATTAAAGAAAATGCTTACAAAGTTTTAAGTAGATGGTATTACACGCCGGACAGGTTAAAACGAATATACCCCATGGTATCCGATCAATGTTGGCGGTGTAATACCGGGACAGGTAGTTTTTTGCATGTATGGTGGGAGTGTCCTTCTATCCAACCCTTTTGGGGGGATGTTACCACGCATTTAACACACATTCTGGACACACAATTTCCAGCAGAGCCAAAATGGTGCCTATTAGGATGGGGAAATAAACGGGGCCAGAAATGGCAAAGGCAGCTTAAAAGATTGGGGTTAGCAGCCGCAAAGTTGGAAATTGCGGCACACTGGAAACAGAGAATTGGCCCCACTATTGCAACATGGAAGATGAGAATCAGGAGCATTGTGGGCCTGGAGCAGCTGACTGATAGGAGAATGGGCAGATACAAACCTGATGCTAAAGAGTGGACACAATTGGAGAGACTATGGATTAATGCATTGCCAGAACAGGGGATCTAATCATGCAGTGGAATGTAATGAGTAGGGGGGGGGTAGGAGTGGGAGGGGGGAGGGTCGGGAGAAACCTATTAAAACTTATGGTTGTATATTGAGAAGTAACTCAACTGTTTGATGTATTTCAGAAGTCTGAAGGCTGCATTGCCTTCTACTGTATTCTTTAAGTTGTGTTTAATAAACATTTTCAAATTTTAAAAAAAAAAAAAGTTTTAAAAACTAACATCATAATCTTAAAATTAATCCACCTTAGAGGAAGCCAATGCAGTTGTTTTAAGGTGGGAGAAATGTGTGTACAACATGAATAACCTGAAATCAACTGAGTTGTAGCATTCTGAGCTACCTAAAGGGTTCAAAGAGATTTATTCGGCAGCCCCATAAACAAAGCATTACAATAATCAAAAAGTGGGAATACATACGCTTGTACAACAGTATGAAAATTCTCGACATTCAGGAAGTCATGCAAATTTCTTAGACATTTTAATTTAAAGAATATCTTCCAACAAACTCTCTTTAAATATGGTTTCATGGTGAGGACAGAATCTAAAATAACTCTCAAATATTTCAGCTTAACAACAATAGAGATATCATAGCCATTAAAGGTATACACACGAGAAAATCAAAATCAATCTTTCCTGACAAGAGCTGTATCTGAGTTTTACTCATACTTAAATAAAACTTATTAACCATTTATTATGTCATCTACATTTAGAAGCCCAACTAGAGAAGGAATACTTGACTTTTAGAAGGTTTGTAAGAGCATTACTCAACCTTTTCCAGATCTGAACTCAAGACAAGTTACTTTTGGGGTCACAAGTTGTTTCTGTTTCTCAGAAGGGTTTACAATCTGAATTGTACCTGACACAATGGAGGGTAAAGCGACTTGCCCAGTCTCATGGCATGTCCATAGGCAAAGGGGCATTTGAACCATGTCTTCCCTGGTTCTTAGCTAACCACTTGGCTACTTCCTAAAGGCTAACATTGACTTTGGCTTCACAGGTATTTTATGATAATTAGAACTGAATTCTTTCTGTTATATTTAAATATGCATAACTGTAAAGAATTCTAAAATATTTTCTTTTATGTTATTGATAATTTATATTGTATTGTGATAATTAGAGGCTGTGCACTTGCTAATTTTCTTTGTTTATATTTGCTTTTATTACTGCTCTATTTATTCTCAATCTTTATTGTAATTACTGCCATTTTATTATTCTTTTGTTGTTAGCTATTGTTCTATTATATTGTTTTTCTCCTTGATCATTTGTTTGAAAAGTAATCTATAAAACCATGTAAACAAATTGAGTAAAATTGAGAGTTAGCTCCTTTATAGACAAGTAACTTCATTCTAATGTCACTGCTATTTCCTGTTGCTGCTATGCTTTCACTCAGCCTCCACGTCTGATGGGATGGGGGATGAATTCTAGGGGTTATGGGTATAGAGCATGTGAATGGGCATGGGGTAGTAGTTCTTGACTAAGAAAGGCGGAGAGGGAAAGTGAACAAAAGCAACAAGCAAAAGAAGGGATTGGGTTGAGGGTAGAGTAGAAGATTAAGTGAGGCATTGTCTTGGGGATAAATAAGTCAGAAGGATGTGGCAAAGTGAGCTGACACCATTGCAGTATTGTTTATATGCAGAGACTGTTCTGGCATTGTTTTCAGCATCAACATTTTTTGGCACTGGTGGAATATCAAATTATTGAAACTTTGATGACAATTAACTTATTGCTTTTGTACTCACAACTGCTTTCCCAGTGTGATAGAGATTATAGTTTGTGTATTCAACAGATATTTTTCAGAGACATCATTTTTATTGGTTACCCTTGGCCAAGATCCTCAACAGCAACTTGTGATGAATTTGGAGATGTACCTCACATCTACAGAAATAATATTAGAACTTCTTGGATTCTCATATTACCATTAGTTATAGTACTGTGCCTACTCAACATTACCACAGTGTGATTAGGTATATGTGGAACTGTGCAGATATACACATAAAAGACTGTTCAGACTCTATGGGAATTACAATCTAGCTGAGAAACAGAGAGAGAACAAATCAATTTCTAGTAATTACTATTACAGTAAACATAATTGATATCATATATATGAGCTAAATTTTCATGATCAATTTTTGCATTTATTTCCCATTGATATCAATGTCCAATAATTTGGGTCTATCTGTTATTTTTTAACTCAATATAATATCCATATTGAGAATGAAAATAATTTGCTCTTTATTTGTACAAGATATAATGGTTAGTTAGGTAGTCACTATTAACCGAGTTCCTTTTTTCTTTTTGCTAGAATATAATTTGTTTTACCACAATGTACGGAAAATGCTGTTTAATTATGAATATCTCTGATATAATTGTTTCGTTAATTTACTTTAAATGTCAATAAAAATAATGTGGTGTGTCACATGAGAACTAATTTCTATTTTTTTTTCATAGTTTGCTTGTATTCCTTCAGATAATGGTTTTTCCTTAGCTGTGCACAGGATATCTTTGTGACAGTTCATTCCCTTGTACAGTACTCCATTGCCTATAAAATGGCAAAGAGACTCATCAGTTGTGTCTTTCAAGAGATTGCAGTAGAAGAGAGGAGTCTAAGGAAAGCTGACAACTCCTGTTTGGAACGAGGAGCATTATGGATGACTAGAGCCCTCTCATCAATTGCTATCAGTCCTGTTTGTGAATGCAATAATAAAAGAATGCAGCAAAGCAGCCTTGAGCTTCTAATAAATCTTGATTAAAAGCTCTTCTGATCCAATAGCAATAAAGATGTCAAAATTCAGAAGGATTCCTTTTAATTTAGCTATAAATATGTTCAGAAATCATTAAGAGAATCCTGGTGCAGATGCCATGACAAACTGGAGGTGTATGCCTGTAAACATCAAGTTTCAGCATGAATATAAGATTACATTATGTCACTCTAATCAGTGTTGGCATTTGGTATAGCTCGAGCAAGAGTGTTGGTCCTAGCTAGATCTCCAATTCTTCTAGAACGATTTCAGCAAATCTATTGTTTATTTATAGCATTGTCTAATTATTTATTTATTTATAGCATTTATACCCCGCTCTTTCCCGCTCGATAGCAGGTTCAGTGCGGCTTACAAAGTATGGTACATAGTATCACAGAGATAACACAAAGTATGGTACAAAGTATTACAGAGATAACACAGTTATTTAGAGTAGGTCATTAGGAAGAGATGTGGGGGAAAGGATTGGAGTATGGGTAGTGCTAGTGGTATGAATTAGGTTCGAGAATTAATTTGGGTAGTTTGGGTAGGCTTATTTGAAGAGGTAAGTTTTCAGCAGCTTTCGGAAGGGTAGGTGTTCATTGGTTGTTCGGATGTGTCGAGGTATGGCGTTCCAAAGTTGGCTGCCTATAACGGAGAAGTTGGATGCGTAGTAGGTTTTGTATTTGAGTCCTTTGCAATTGGGAAGATGAAGATTGAGATATGTTTGAGAAGATTTGGACCCGTTTCTGGCTGGAAGATCGATCAAGTTGGTCATGTAGCTTGGAGATTCGCCATGGAGGATCTTGTGGATCATTGAGTCACTTGAATTCTAAGTGGGTCTTTTACTAAGGCGCATTCACATTTTTAGTGCACTAACATTGTGGGCATGCTAAACATTAGAGACGCCAATGCATTCCTATGGGCGTCTCTAACATTTAGTGCACCCACAATTTTAGCGCGCGTTAAAAACGTGAGTGCGCCTTAGTAAAGGACGTCCTAAATGCTTTGAGCAGTTACTTCTAAGTAGGCCTGTGTTGTATTCGGTTATAGCCAATAGTGCAGGTTAGTCTTTCTATGTGTTTTATTGTACATTTACAACACAAGATCCAGCAGTGCTTTTGTTATTTGTTCTGGTAGTTTCATTGCAAAATGGTTGGCAGTTGTAATTTGCCTTTTTGTTTCTTGTGAGATAACAGCAAAGGAGGCTCCTTTCATGTCAACATGAGAACCACTGTGGTTCATTGTTATTCATGCACTGTTCCTCTGATTGACCTAATTTGTGTGGAAGAGGCTTGCAGTTGCTCATGTTAATCTTTCTTCCTTGAAATTTTGCACAACAATCTTTGCTTCTCAACCTTGAATATGTTAAGAGACATTGTAGATGACAGCAGATAAAGATCAAAGTAGTCCATCTAGTTTAGCCAATAAGATGATTAGGGTATTAACTTTTACTTCATGTACAGTGGGGGAAATAAGTATTTGATCCCTTGCTGATTTTGTAAGTTTGCCCACTGACAAAGACATGAGCAGCCCATAATTGAAGGGTAGGTTATTGGTAACAGTGAGAGATAGCACATCACAAATTAAATCCGGAAAATCACATTGTGGAAAGTATATGAATTTATTTGCATTCTGCAGAGGGAAATAAGTATTTGATCCCCCACCAACCAGTAAGAGATCTGGCCCCTACAGACCAGGTAGATGCTCCAAATCAACTCGTTACCTGCATGACAGACAGCTGTCGGCAATGGTCACCTGTATGAAAGACACCTGTCCACAGACTCAGTGAATCAGTCATCCTTAGACAGCTCCTTGCTCTTGGCCATTTTGTAGAGGTTAGAGTCTGTCAGGGACAAGATCATACACCTGCACAAGGCTGGAATGGGCTACAAAACCATCAGTAAGACGCTGGGCGAGAAGGAGACAACTGTTGGTGCCATAGTAAGAAAATGGAAGAAGTACAAAATGACTGTCAATCGACAAAGATCTGGGGCTCCACGCAAAATCTCACCTCGTAGGGTATCCTTGATCATGAGGAAGGTTAGAAATCAGCCTACAACTACAAGGGGGGAACTTGTCAATGATCTCAAGGCAGCTGGGACCACTGTCACCACGAAAACCATTGGTAACACATTACGACATAACGGATTGCAATCCTGCAGTGCCCGCAAGGTCCCCCTGCTCCGGAAGGCACATGTGACGGCCCGTCTGAAGTTTGCCAGTGAACACCTGGATGATGCCGAGAGTGATTGGGAGAAGGTGCTGTGGTCAGATGAGACAAAAATTGAGCTCTTTGGCATGAACTCAACTCGTCGTGTTTGGAGGAAGAGAAATGCTGCCTATGACCCAAAGAACACCGTCCCCACTGTCAAGCATGGAGGTGGAAATGTTATGTTTTGGGGGTGTTTCTCTGCTAAGGGCACAGGACTACTTCACCGCATCAATGGGAGAATGGATGGGGCCATGTACCGTACAATTCTGAGTGACAACCTCCTTCCCTCCGCCAGGGCCTTAAAAATGGGTCGTGGCTGGGTCTTCCAGCACGACAATGACCCAAAACATACAGCCAAGGCAACAAAGGAGTGGCTCAGGAAGAAGCACATTAGGGTCATGGAGTGGCCTAGCCAGTCACCAGACCTTAATCCCATTGAAAACTTATGGAGGGAGCTGAAGCTGCGAGTTGCCAAGCGACAGCCCAGAACTCTTAATGATTTAGAGATGATCTGCAAAGAGGAGTGGACCAAAATTCCTCCTGACATGTGTGCAAACCTCATCATCAACTACAGAAGACGTCTGACCGCTGTGCTTGCCAACAAGGGTTTTGCCACCAAGTATTAGGTCTTGTTTGCCAGAGGGATTAAATACTTATTTCCCTCTGCAGAATGCAAATAAATTCATATACTTTCCACAATGTGATTTTCCGGATTTAATTTGTGATGTGCTATCTCTCACTGTTACCAATAACCTACCCTTCAATTATGGGCTGCTCATGTCTTTGTCAGTGGGCAAACTTACAAAATCAGCAAGGGATCAAATACTTATTTCCCCCACTGTAGGTTATGTCCTCCCACCCCCCACCCCAAAAAGCATGTCTTCTTAAGAAGTGCAAAAGCATTTCCTTGCTGTTTTGTGTTGCAGCATTCAATGTTTGCTTTCCATCCTCTTGCTAAAATTCCATCACTATTTTTGCCTCTACTACTAAGAGGACATTCCCAGCAGGATCCACAACCCTTTCCATGAAAACTGTTTCCTGATATTTCTCCTGAACCTGCCCCCTCAAGATTCATATCTAGTCCCCTAGTTCTACAGCTTCCTTTCCTTTGGAAAAGATTTATTTCTTGTGCATTAAAATCTATTAAATATTTAAATGTCAGTATCATATCTCTTCCTGTCTATCCTCTAGGGTTATGAATCTGAATTGTGATTTCAATTGTAATGGAATAACTTTCAGTTTTTCATCTGGGTTTTTGGGGAATAACATTAGCTGTTTTAAGCTTGGTTTCACCTTGAAAATTGTCCTCTCTGGGGCCAGTGAAATGAAGAGGTCAATAAAATACATGAGGGTGGTGGGTGTGTAGAGGACCAAAAAGGATCAGGATTGATACCCTTTAGGCAGTCAAGTTTGTTCTACTGACACCTAGAAGAGTGATTCTCAAATGGCCCTGAGAGGACCACCAGCCAGCTGACTTTTCAAGATATCCCTAATGAATATACAACTTTCAATCACGTGACTGCTAAACATTTAAATATAATGAATTATTCACTTTATTGATATACTTTACATACTCTTCAATATAACCAATATACTGATTTTTTTGTATCTTCATTCACCTTCTTTCAACACTCTTTCATTCTAACTCTCATACATCCTGCATAATACATTTCAATTCAATAAGTGCCAGGGTAAGAATATGATACTTGAATATCCTAGAATAGAGACCACTAATGAACACTTTGTTTATGGTTATGAATAATAGTTAAGTTTAAGACAAAAGCTATCTAGTGATATTCACATTTACCAGTATCCCAAATTTTCTAGAGCCAAGTTAGTTTCCTAGATGTTGAATCCATATGACAATGTGCAAAACAGTTCTTCAGACAAAAGTTCTTCAACAAAATATTCTTCAAAAGGTTCTTCAAATATCGCCCAGCGGTGGTCTGTTACAGCCCGCAGATAGGCTGTTACAATATCTGATGGCAAATACCATTGTCCTTCCTTGGGTAACTATAATTCTTTTCAATCTGTTGGTCCCCACTCTTGTTCTTAAATGGTAGACCAAAAACCATAGCCAGCACCTATATATTAAAGTCCATCAAACCCAACGCTTGCAAAGCGTTTCTCCTATTGGCTTCTTCAGGGGTTTAACTGTAATGAGATAGATACAAGATCCAGGTAAAATATTCATTCATCCTCATATATATCTATAAAGAATGTTCTAAATCTCTTAATATGCATACCTTTTATCCCTCCATCGGCTGCTTGCACAGGATCGACCTCACAGGTGTCCTGGGAAAAATGGCGCTGCTGCTGAAGACGCCAGCGCATGCGCTCTTATTATATATATCGGGGGGGGGGGGGACAGATGTAGCTAATCAGTGCAATGCACTCATAACCCTGCCCACTCCACTTCCTTATTGAGACCCATCGGGTATACCGTACCCCATTCGAAAATCATTCTCTGCTCTTTGTTCAAGCGTTGGGTTTGATTGACTTTAATATATATAGGTGCTGGCTATGGTTTTTGGTCTACCATTTAAGAACAACAGTGGAGACCAACAGATTGAAAAAAATTTTAGTTACCCAAGGAAGGACAGTGGTACTTACCATCAGATATTGTAATAGCCTATCCGCGGGCGATATTTGAAGAACCTTTTTGAAGAATATTTTTTGAAGAACTTTTGTCTGAAGAACTGTTTTGCACATTGTCATATGGATTCAACATCTAGGATACTGACTTGGCTCTAGAAAATTTGGGATACTGGTAAATGTGAATATCACCAGAGAGCTTACAATCTTGACATTTTGTCCTTTAGATTGTAAGCTCCTTCGAGTAGGGACTATCCTTCTTTGTTAAACTGTACAGCGCTGCGTAACCCTAGTAGCGCTCTAGAAATGTTAAGTAGTAGTAGTAGAGCTTATGTCTTAAACTTAACTATTATTCATAACCATCAACAAAGTGTTCATTAGTGGTCTCTATTCTAGAATATTTCAAGTATCATGTTCTTACCCTGGCACTTATTGAATTGAAATGTATTATGCAGGATGTATGAGAGTTAGAATGAAAGAGTGTTGAAAGAAGGTGAATGAAGATACAAAAACATCAGTATATTTGTTATATTGAAGAGTATGTAAAGTATATCAATAAAGTGAATAATTCATTATATTTAAATGTTTAGCAGTCACGTGATTGAAAGTTAGATATTGAATTGTGTCTGGATTGGAAAAATGGAAATCTCGAGGCAGCTAATATATAATGAATATACAAGAGAGAGATTTGTATATAAAAGAGGTGCCAGGCATGCAAATCTGTCTCATGCTTTTTTGGGATATCCTGAAAACCCGACTGGCTGTTGGTCCCCCAGGATAGGTTTGAGAACTACAGACCTAGAACATCTCATTACCTAGAGCAGAGAGGCAGGAACAACTGGCCATACTTGATAGGCTAATTAAAACATAAGAATAACCACACTGGGTCAGACCAATGGTCCATCTAGCCTGGTAACCTGCTTCCAACAGTGGACAATCCAGGTCACAAGCACTTGGCAGAAACATAATTAGTAGAAACATTTCATTCCATTCTACCAATCCCAGTGACTTCTCCCATGTCCATCTCAATAACAGACTATGGACTTTTCCTCTAGGAACATGCCCAAACCTTTTTTAAACCTAGATATGCTAGGGGGGTCACGTGATGATGTGAGCAGCAGTGGATGTGTTATAGCCTGCTGCGAGTACCCAAACCCCTCTTATCAACTTTTAACGCCGATGGAAAAACTTTTTTGACAAACAAACATACCCCACGGGTCTAGGAGTCTATGGACAAATTCCTGAGTGCATCATTATCACAAATGTCGACCAAACCGCCGCGCCGAGGACAACATCGGGTGAAGCAGGGTGAAGACAAGATGGCGCCCTCCTCCCCGACTAAGCTGACCTCCGCAGAATTTATACAGGAACTCACAAAGGCGAAGGTAAAGGCTCTAGACCCTAGGTTCGTGCAACTCTCGGAACAAATAGCGGGTATTGCACAAAGTACCTCAGAACTGACTCGCCGAACTGGAGAATTGAAATGCAGGGTCTCAGATGTGTAAGATTTGCTACAAATGCAAAGTGCAAATATAGAACGGCTAGAGGCTTTAACCCAGGCTCAGCAGGACAAACTGGAAGATTTAGAAAATAGAGCACAATGAAAGAACCTCAGATTCGTAGGCTTCCCTGAGTCAAATCCAGAATCATCTCTGTCCGCCATGTTGAAGACCTGGCTGCTTGCACGCTTTCCCACAGTGGGGACCCAGGGAACAGTTTACTTGGACAGAGTTCATCGAGTGGGCCCCCTTGAGACCCAATGCTGACAAACCTAGGGTGGCCCCACTAGCCAAGTCCTTATCCAATCAAGGCCTTAACCCTTTCATTTACGCAGACGACGTCACAATATACATCTCCTACAAACATGATCGAACAGAAATCATCAATGACATCAAACTCAGCTTGAACATCATGAATTCATGGGAGAATGCATTCCAACTAAAACTTAACTCAGAAAAAACATACTGTCTCATCCTCTCATCTCAATACAGCACGAATAAACCCACCAACATAATCACCCCAGACTACACCCTCCCGATCTCAGACAACCTGAAAATTCTCTGAGTCATAATCGACAGAAACCTCACGCTAGAGAGCCAAGTGAAAGCTACAACAAAGAAAATGTTCCATTCAATGTGGAAGCTCAAACGATTGAAACCTTTTTTCCTCAGAGAAATATTTTGCAACTTGGTGCAACCCATGGTACTAAGTCACCTAGACTACTGCAACGGAATCAATGCGGGGTGCAAAGAACAAATTATAAAAAAACTCCAAACTGCTCAAAACACAGCAGCCAGGCTTATATTTGGAAAAGCGAGATTCGAAAGCGCCAAACCCCTATGAGAAAAACTGCACTGGCTCCCAATCAAAGAACGTATTGCGTTCAAAATCTGCACCCTGGTTCATAAAATCATCTACGGCGAAGCCCCGGGATACATGACAGACCTCATAGACCTACCAACTAGAAATACAACAAGATCAACACAAACATATCTAAATCTCCACTACCCAAGCTGCAAGGGCCTCAAATACAAATCAACCTATGCATCCAGCTTCTCCTATATAAGCACACAACTATGGAACGCACTACCAAACGCTGTAAAAGCAACATATGACCACCTATACTTCCGGAAACTACTAAAAACTAATCTGTTCAAAAAGGCATACCCTAACAATCCAACTTAAATGTCCTAACTCTGCAACATAACACAACCAAAGCTCGTGCAGGACATAACTCAACTCTTCCTCCTTATGATTACCCAATGTGTCTGTCACACATGAACTCTACTCTGCCACAACATCACTCTGTATTTGTTCATACCGATATTGGCGATTGCCTGTACGGTAACATGTAAGCCACATTGAGCCTGCAAATAGGTGGGGAAGTGTGGGATACAAATGTAACAAAAAAATAAATAAAATACTCTTTGCACAAATGTTGAGGGGCAGTTTTGAAACCATGCCCAGGCTTGCAGTCCCATAGGTACATTCAAAAGGTTTCCCTTTGAAAAAGCTGCTGAATGCAGGAAGGGAGCTCAGTTGTCAGCTTATACATTTGCATCAGCTTTGACCACCAAATGTTCATGTGTGGATTTCAAAATGAAAAGCCAATGCTTAGTTTTTCGTCTTTGATCTCACTACTTCCCATCTCCACCTTCAGTGGTTGGCTAAAAGTATGTATACTGTGAACTGCATGTGTATATTTATCTGCTGAGGGGGATAGTTATTAACCAATGAGTCAATATTCAGCCAGTGGCAGTCAGTGTTCTTTTAAACATTGACCGCCACCAGCTAAAATAGACCTGGACATTGAATGTCAGATCATGTCTGGATACTGGCATTGACTATCTGGGTCTTTGGCAAGCCTGGAAGTTATGAGGTTGCCAGTCAATATCGTACCTGACCAGGAAATGATATGACTGATTTTTGTGTGGTCCTTGTTGCTGGTTAGGTGTGAAGCCACCATCATCACTGAATATTGGCAGATCTACCCTGACTCTGCCTCCAGACTGCTCTGACAACGCCCGGATTGTATCGAGGTGGTCAGAGCTGATATTCAGCAGCACTGGCTGGTTTGTAGTTCTTTTTATTTATTTAATTTATTTATTTATTGCATTTGTATCCCACATTTTCCCACCTTTTTGCGGGTTCAGTGTGGCTTACAATATGAGTTGAATATTGGAAATACAATTGTTACAGATAGTTGTGGATAATATTATACAGGGTTATGCGAAACAATTGGGGTGTCGTTAGGGGATGTAATACTGGAACATAGGCATTGCAACTTTGGAAGGAAACAATGGGAGCTTAGAGGCGATAGAAAGGCATGAAGTCATATGGTATATAACTTTCTGTGAGAGAAGGTATGAGTGATGTGATAATACGGGGAATAGAGTTCCGAGGTGAATGTACGATGCATTAGTGAACAGTAAGTGTGGACTTTATGTGTTTTGTTTCTATCCATAGACTTGTTTTCCTTTTTGTACATCCTATTGTTTTTTGTTGTAAACCGTTTAGATGGTCTTTACCAATGGTCGGTATATCGAGTGTATAATAATCTGGAAACTTGAAGAATTGTTATTGTCAGATATGGATCCTGTATTGCGTTCTAATTTGTATTATTTGCCTCAGAAAAAGTTTGCTTTAAAACCTGAGAGAAATGCAATAGGAAAGCTGAGAAATGAATCAGAAAATGCTGAGCTCCTAAATTTATGCTCCTAATTTAGTGGTCCTTTTACAAAGCGGTGGTAGGGCTACTGTGCATGTAGCAGTGGCGTAGCCAGAAGTCAATTTTTGGGTGGGCCAACAGGTTGGATGGGTGGGCACTAGACAGTGGTGTGCTGGTAAATGTTTAACAACAGGCTCTCTCCCCGGTCCAACTCTGTACCCCCCCCCCCCCCCCCCCCGTCCACCTGTGCACCTCCCCTCAAAATTGCAGAGCTGGCTATAGCCGGGGAGAGAGCCTGGGGGGGCAATGCATTACTCTCTCCAGGAAAAAAAAAATTAAATGATCCCAGGTTCCAATTTAATTCATGTTTAATGTGAGATAATAAGAATGGAATAAGAAAATAAGAAAATAAATATAAACTTTTAATGTTGAGCACCTGATTCTCAAAATGGACATATTCCAAACACTATAATGAAAATAAAATGATTTTTTTCTACCTTTGTTGTCTGGTGACTGTTTTTCTGATCATGCTGGCTCAGTATCCGATTCTGCTGCTATCTGTCCTCTTAACTCCGTTTCCAGGGCTTCCTTTCCATTTATTTATTTACTTTCCTCCTTTCTTCTTCATTTCTTGCTCTATATCCATAAGTAAAAGCTGGGTCCTCCGCAGACTTGACTGTCCAGTGGATCCAGCTTCTGCCTATTTTCTTCATCCATGTGCAGTTTTTCTCCCTTTTCCCTCATCTCCTTCCTCACTCTTCCATCCCCTCCATCCATGTCCAGCATTTCTTCTCTCTCCCTTCCCTCTCTTCCATCCATGTCCAGCAATCCTCCTCTCCCCTGTCCTTCCCTCCATCCATGTCCAGCAACCCTCCTCTCCCCTGCCCTCCCCTTCATACACCCATGTCCAGCAACCTTCCTATCTCCTCTTTCCTCCCCTCCATCCACGCATGTCCAGCAACTCTCCTCTCCCCTCCAGCCATCCATACCTAGCAATTCTTTTCTCTCCCCTGCCCCCCTCTATCCATCCATCCCCAGCAATTCTCTTCTCTCTCCCCTTGTCCCCGCCATCCATCCATTCCCAGCAATTCTCTTCCCTCCCCTGCCCCCCTCCATTCATCCATCCCCAGCAATTCTCCTCTCTGCCCTGCCCCTATCCAGCCATACCCAGCAATTCTGTTCTTGCCCCTGCCCCCCTCTATCCATCTATACCAGCAATTCTCTTTTCTCCCCTGTCCCCTCCCTCCAGCCATCAGCGATTCTCCTCTCACCCCTCCCACTCCCATCCATGTCCTGCGATTCCACCTGCCCGCCCGGAGCCCTCTTCTCCCCCCAAAAAACATTTACAGTGCAGGCTGAGCTCCGTTCCCGCATCTGCCTCCCTCACTCTCACGGCAGCGCTTCCCAAACGCTGCCCACCGCCGCCACGATCGCGGGATTTACCTCCCTCCGTCTCAGCACTCAGCAGCAGCGGTAGCGAATCATACACGCTGACTCCTTCTAAGCCGGAAGCGTCTCCTCTGCCGCTTCCGGGTTAGAAGGAGGCAGCGTGTATGATTCGCTACCGCTGCTGCTGAGTGCTGAGAGGAGGGAGGTAAATCCCGCGATCGTGGCGGCGGTGGGCAGCGTTTGGGAAGCGCTGCCGTGAGAGTGAGGGAGGCAGATGCGGGAACGGAGCTCAGCCTGCTCCCTCCGCTCCGCTGCCTCCACTGCTGGGTGGGCCTGAACCAAAACTGGGTGGGCCTGGGCCCACCCAGGCCCACCCGTGGCTACGCCCCTGGCATGTAGCATTCACAAAATTGACACTATAGCCCAGTTAACACACCCTCACAACGGTAATTTCAAAGTTGAAGTGCGCTGTTTCCCGTGGTAGAAAATATTTTTCTATTTTCTACAGCGAGGGGGGGGGGGGATTCCCGGCAGTGTGGCCACATTGGCACATGCCGCATGAGTACCACATGTGTAGCATGCGAGCCCTTACCACTAAGTGAGCCCTTACCACTAGGTCAATGGGTGGTAGTAAGGGCTCAGGCAGTAAATAGCCATGTATTTTTCATTCTAGTGCATGGCTATTTACTGCCCCCATTTAAAAAGGTCTTTTTTTCCCAGATGTGCCAAATGACCCAGTGTGCAAAAACACCACCCTCCCCCATACTACCACAGGTCACTTTTTACCATGGCTTAGTAAAAGGACCCCTTAGGCTCATAAATTTGAGCCCTATTTTGAGTGAAATTTAGAAGCATAGCTTTTCAGATGAAAATTCATCTTAATTTAGGAACTTAACGTTATGCTAAGGCCTGCTAGTCATCTGCCTAGATTTATGAGCCTAGTATTGAAAATCAGTGCTAAGCTCTTAACTTCTTTTCCCCACTCTAAATCTGCCCCAGTTACCACCTACTTTTCTCCAAAAGTTAAGAGTTTAGTCAGTGGTGTGCTGGTAAATTCTCTCTCCCCGGTCCACCTCGGGGCCCCCCCCCCATCCTCCTCTGCACCCCCCCATCCACCTCTGCGCCCCCCACCCACCTCTGCGCTCCCCCCAAAAAAATTGCACAGCTGGCTATAGCCGGGGGGGGGGGGGGGGACAATGCATTACTCTCTCCATGAAAAAAAAAAATTTAATGATCCCAGGTTCCAATCTAATTCATGTTTAATATGGGATATAATGCCATAAATAAGTAAATAAATATAAACTTTTAACGTTCAGCAACTGATTCTCAAAGTGGACATATTCCAGACACTATAATGAAAATAAAATTATTTTTTTTCTACCTTTGTTGTCTGGTGACTTTGTTTCTCTGATCATGCTGGCTCAGTATCTGATTCTGCTGCTCTCTATCTGTTCCCTTGACTCCGTTTCCAGGGCTTCCTTTCCATTTATTTATTTTCTTTCCTCCTTTCTTCTTCATTTCTGGTCCTCCGCAGACTTGACTGTACAGTGGATTCAGCTTCTGCCTATTTTCTCCATCCATGTGCAGTTTCTCTCCTCTCTTCCTTTTCCCTCATCTAATCTCCTTCTTCTATCTTCCCTCCATGTCCAGCATTTCTTCTCTCTCCCTTCCCTCCCCTCCATCCATGTCCAGAATTTCTCTTGCCCTCCCCTCCATCCATGTCCTGAAACTCTCCTCTCTCCCCTGCCCCTCTCTATCCATCCATACCCAGCAATTCTCTTCTCTCCCCTGCCCCCCTCTACTCATCCATGCCCAGCAATTCTCTCCCCTGCCCCCCTCTACCCATCCATGCCCAGCAATTATCTCCCCTGCCCCTCTCTACCCATCCATGCCCAGCAATTCTCTCCCCTGCCCCCTCTACCCATCCATGCCCAGCAATTCTCCTCCTGCCCCTGCCCTCCTGCTCCCATCCATGTCCAGCGATTCTCCGTCGACCCCACCCTCCCCTCCCGCTCCCATCCATCTTTTTGTATTACCTCCTTCGAAGCGCCACGTTATTTAAAGCCCTGCTGCCTGTCTCCAGCCTTCCCCTGCTTGCTTCGTGATGATGTTCGTTCACTCAGTCCCGCCTTCGCGGAAAAAGGAAATGACGTCAGATTGACGTCAGAAGGCGGGACTAAGGGCACGAACTCATCAGACGCAAGGAGGGGAAGGCTGGAGATGGGCAGCAAGGCTTTAAATAATGCAGCGCTTCGACGGAGGTAATACAAAAAGAGACGGATGGGAGTGGGAGGGGAGGGTGGGGGCGAAGGACATTGTTGGACATGTTTGGGAGAGGGAGGGGAGGTAAGCATGGCCTGTGATGGCGCCCTCCTGCCATGCTTACCTCCCGTAATGGAGCCGGCTCACCCCCAAGAACAACCGGCTCGCAAGAGCTGTCAAAATTTAACAAGCGGCTCTTGCGAGCCGGAGCGAGCCGGCTCCAGCACACCACTGAGTTTAGTGAAATTTTCAGTAAAAATGTTTGCACTCAGCGCTAGTAAATTTTCAAAGAGGCCAATTTATAAGCATAACTCTCAAATGTTAGGTACACAAATCCTTTGAATATTTAGCCCAATATTTTAAACAATAATTCTATTCATTACTATGAAATCAAAATTTTCATTTTGTTTTACCAATCAGAATACTAAGCTATTGTTTGGCAGAATGATAGCCACTGATTTAGTAATAATGCATTCAAAAGAATGCTGTGGCTTGAGATAAACAGAAGCTTATGCTGTAGTCAGTAGATAAACACAAATGTGCTTTTGTTGATAGGCACTACCAAAATGTCTCCAGATTCTTCAAATTGATAATCATAAGTACAAGGAAAAATCCCTCAACTTTTGCGAGTGGAAGAAAAAAAACATTCTGCCGCCAATAGGCAAAAAAATCTTTCAGTAAAGATCCTAGTGTGAAATTTGCTTTGCCAATTAAACACTAATGTTGCCACAGGCATCGAGAAGTCTGACTGAATCTCAGATTATTTTCCTGTGCACACTTGCTCATTTACTGCCATGCAGATAATGCATTGGATTTCACAGCACAGCAAGTTTAATCAGGACATGTCATCATTAATTTGTACTGAGATGTACTGATGAATAGGACTTTCCAGAGGCATGACTAGCTGTTTATCAAACTATCATCAATTGTCAGTGAAGCCTGCTCCCATCCGCCTGTTGTTTGTGGCATCTGCTTTATAAGGACATTGCTTTTTTTTCTAGTTTCCTGTGGATTTTCCACCTGTTACTAACAGACATCTTCATCTCCCTCATTTTTAACTCATTTGGGTGAAAAATCCACATAATGGCACATCTGATCCTTCTTTTCACATCCTAGGGATGCAAAACGGTTAGAAATGAATGTCAACACAAGACCAAATAATGCAATCTGTAATTGAAGGATAATTTTATAAAATGTCTTCCAGGCCTATTTTGCAGCTGTTTATAGAGACACATAGGTACCAAGTTTCTCTATGAAGTAGCTTCACAAAATCCACAGGTGCAAATGTAGGTGGAGCAGATATAAATGTATGCGGGTAAAGTACATGTGTAGGTCCATATTTTATAACCATACCCAAACTATGCCCCCAAACATGTCTCTATGTGGGTTGTGTAAAAGTATGCGCCTTCTTATTACCCACTGGCTAAATTTATGAGAGGGTTTGGGCGTGCTAAAACCTTTATAAAATTATTCCCTTGATGTTCAATTAGTTTCTGCCAATGACATGCTTAGAATTTAGAAGAACTGCATAAACTCTCACAGTAAGCACTATCCAGTCAGTATTCAGCCGGTGGTGGTCAGCATAATGGGCTGAATATCAGGTAGTTAAAACCGCTCTGCAAAAATAAGCAACAACATCCCCTCTTCTTGTCCTTCTCCATACAAAATTGCCTCCACACAAGGTAGACCACCCTCCTGAAACCCCCAAACACAAGTAGCTCTCTCCTGAACCTCCAAATGCCCAACACAAGAGGTGTCCCATTTCCACCAACACAAGCAGCATCCCCTCCAGAACACCCTATGCAAGATTGGCCCCTCCGGAACACCCTATGCAAGATTGGCCCCTCCTCTAAGATAGATACCCTGACCCCCCCTACAACCCAAGAAGTGACCCCACCCAAGATCAGTTCCACCCAGACTCCCCCACAGACCTACCTGAAAACTTCCCTGACAGTTGAGGCATAGCCTGGGCAGGAGCAATGCCTGCCCTTACAGTGCTGGGTTTCAAAATGGTGACTTCTAGCAATAGTCTTGTGGTACTACTGCTAGATGACAGGACAGGACTGGGTATTGCTTCTGCCCAGACTACTCCTAGACCACTCCTGTCCTGATAATAAATAGGGAAGTACATAGAAGTACACCCACAGAGGAAATCTGAGCAGGTACTTAAATCTCACATTAATATAACTGCTACTTGTAACTTACAGAACAGGTAAAGGATAAAATAGGACCGGGACTTTAGGACTTTTTCTTTCTGGTACAAAAAAGCATCTACAGTTAAAATATGGCTAAAAAAGATTGGATCCTCAAAGCTGCTGATCTCCTTACAGCTTCTGTCCAGACTGAATGCTGGATCCAAGGTGAGAGATGGATTTCATGTGCTAAATGTATGCATATTGAATCTCTCATGAAAGAAGTACAAGAACTAAGAGAGGAGGTGGCAAGAATAAGAAGCATCTGTGACAACCAGAAATCCATCCCGCAAATGCATCTCAAGGCATTGGGGATCTCCAACAAAGGGATAGGAGATGTTGTACAGAAAGAGGACAGCTGGACATAGATCACCAGATCCTGCAAAATCAACCCCCCAACTCCATCTTCTCTTAAACCGAAGAACTGGTTTTCAGCCCTGGAGGTAGCAGAGCTGAAAATATCTCAAGAACAAGAGGAAATAAAGCTCAACAATCCCAAAGCTGCTGGATCAGTGGCCAATAAGAAGTGAATGGTAGTCATAGTTGGTTATTCTCTTATGAAGGGGTAATGAGGCGCCCATCTACCACTCAGACATTATCCAACTTATTTTCGAAAGAGAAAGATGGCCATATTTCGACCCAAATCGGTAGATGGGCGTCTTTCTCCCATGGGTGCCCAAATCGGTATAATTGAAAGCCGATTTTGGGCGTCTCCAAATGAAATCTGTCACGGGAACGGACAAAGTTGACGGGGGCATGTCGGACTGGGGCGTGTTTATCGGCCGAGGAGAGATGGGCGTGTTCGGCCGATAATCGAAAAAAGAAGGGCGCCAGAAGCAAGAATTTGGGTCACTTTTTTTGGACCCTTTTTTCTCACGAACAAGTCCCCAAAAAGTGCCCCAACTGCCCAGATGACCACCGGAGGGAATCGGGGATGACCTCCCTTGATTCCCCAGTGGTCATTAACCCCCTCCCACCCAAAAAAACAACTTTAAAACCTTTTTTCCAGCCTGTATGCCAGCCTCAAATGTCATACCCAGCTCCATCACAGCAGTATGCAGGTCCCTGGAGCAGTTGTTAGTGGGTGCAGTGCACTTCAGCCAGGTGGACCCAGGCCCATCCCCCCCTACCTGTTACACTTGTGGTAGTAAATGGGAGGGCTCCAAACCGCCCCCAAAACCCACTGTACCCACATCTAGGTGCCCCTCTTCAGCCATAAGTGCTATGGTAATGGTGTAGAGTTGTGGGCAGTGGGTTTTGGGGGGTTCAGCACCCAAGGTAAGGGAGCTATGGACTTGGGAGGTATTTTAATTTTTTTAAAATTGTTACAAGTGCCCCCTAGGGTGCCCGGTTGGTGTCCTGGCATGTGAGGGGGACCAGTGCACTACGAATCCTGGCCCCTCCCATGACCAAAAGCCTTGGATTTGTTCGGTTTTCAGCTGGGCGCCTTCGGTTTCCATTATCGCTGAAAAACGAAACTGCCCAGCTCAAATCCGCCCAAATCCGATGCATTTGCCCTGCACAAACCGTATTATCAAAAAAAAAGATGGACGCCCATTTTTTTCGAAAATACGGTCTGTCCCGCCCCTTCACATACCTGTCCTCGGAGATAGACACCCATAGAGATGGACGTTCGCGTTCAATTATGCCCCTCTATGTCTATGGAGATACTGTCTGCCTGGTGCCAAGATTTGGGATGTAGCAGAATGTTTACAGAGACTCATCAAACCTAATGACCACTATCCTATGCTACTCATCCATGTTGGTACAAATGATACTGCTAGGCATCCTGCTGAACATATCAAACATAACTTCATGGCTCTGGGACAGAAGGTGAAGCAGTTAGATGCACAGGTGGTATTCCCTAGATCCTTCCTGTTGAGAGTAAAGGCTGAATGAGGGAAGTTCACATCCTGGAGCTGAATGTATGGCTGTGTGGATGGTGGCACTTCAAGCAAATCGGTTTTCTTGACCATCGGATGCTTTTCCAAGACCTACTGAGCAGAGATGATGTCCTTCTATCAAAGAAGGGATGAAATGTGTTCCATAACAGACTGGCTAATGTACTAAAGAGGGCTTTAAACTAGGTTCTCTGGGGATGGGTGAGAAAATCCCCAAATTCATTAACAACTCTCAGGAATGTAAGATATCTTTTATAGAAATGGGAAAAAAGAGCACTATCTGGATACCTTTGTATACCAATGTCCATAGTATGGGAAACAAATTTCTAGATCTAGAGGCGGTAACAGTAGAAGTCGACTTAGATTTAGTGGTGGTCATGAAAACATGGTTCATAGAGAACAATGACTGGGACATAGTTATACCTGGCTATAATCTATTCAGGAAAGACGGGGTAGACAAAAAGGGTAGAGGAGTGGCATTATATATTAGGAATAATATTAAAGTGAAGAAGCACTGTGGGCTAATCTTGAAAGAGACAACAGAAAAAGTATTTACACTAGTGTAATATAGAGTCCTCCCTCACAAATAGAAGAAAAAGACATAGATTTAATTAAAAACATTCACAAGATAGCTATGAAAGTGGAAGGACTACTGATAGGTGATTTTAATATGTCAGACGTTGATTGGGGTATCCCTACTCCGGGGTCATCTTGAAGCAAAGGGATCTTGGATTCTCTACAGGAAGAATTGTTCCAGCAGTTGGTAATGGAACCTACACAGAACAAAGCTAATCTGTGCATGGTGCTTACAAACAGGGAAAGTGTTTCGGATGTTACGGTAGGTGAGACATTAAAAAAAAGATTGCGTTGGAGGCAAAAACACATAGAGGGGCATAATCGAAAGGGACGCCCAAGTTTTGTTGAGGACGTCCTCGCAAAATGTCCTGTTGGAGGAGAAGGGAAACCCGTATTATCGAAACAAGATGGACGTCCATCTTTTGTTTCCATAATACGCCAAAATCTTGAAATTTTGGTTGTCCTTAGAGATGGTCATCCCTAGACTTGGTCGTTTCTGATTTTCAGTGATAATGGAAACCAAGGACGCCCATCTCAGAAACGACCAAATGCAAGCCCTTTGGTCATGGGAGGAGCCAGTATTTGTAGTGCACTGGTCCCCCTCACATGCCAGGACATCAACCGGGCACCCTAGGGGGCACTGCAGTGGACTTCATAAAATGCTCCCAGGAACATAGCTCCCTTACCTTGCCTGCTAAGCCCCCCAATTTCTACTATATATTTCATCAGCTGCCATACACTAAATTCATGTATAGAGTCTTGCCGTTTGGGGTTTCCCAGAGGGTCAGCAGTCGCTAGTTGAATTAAATGTTTGGGAAATTCAATGTGATAAACTCAGTTGATAGTTGTATTTGAAGAGTAGGCGATATGATTGTGTTTTGCTTATTACAGGAGTTGTATCGTGTTCCTCCTGATGACGTGAACAACGAAATGCGGTCTCGCATAGAGGAATGAGGAACTAGAGAAAGCTGACATGATCAGAATGATTATGTAAAGTGGTTTCGCGGGAAGCTGTGTTCAAGCCTGGCACCGCATCCACTCAATATATGGATTATAATAGCTGAATCCCTATTAGTGGGAATTTGCTGTCCGCCTGTTATGGGCTGCTGATATGAACTTTTACATACTGACTCTATTTGTAGCTGCATACATGAATTTAGTGTATGCCAGCTGATGATATATATAGTAGAGCAAGTTCATTTGTTATGTATTAATTGCAGAATATGAAGCTATATAATCACAGATGATACAATTGTTATATGTAAAATGAGACCGGATGTTTGTGTATGGTAGATGGTGTGAGAGGTTTTATTTTATTTTTATTTTTTGTTACATTTGTACCCCGCACTTTTTCCCACTCATGGCAGGCTCAATGCAGCAGGCAATGGAGGGTTAAGTGACTTGCCCAGAGTCACAAGCAGCTGCCTGTGCTGGGAATCGAACTCAGTTCCTCAGTTCCCCAAGACCAAAGTCCACCACCCTAACCACTTGATGTTTATGAATGATAATTGCGCAGATATTTTTCATTAAAGAGTGGTATTGGTTTGAGTTGGAGTACTTTAGTATTATTTGTATGAAATTTGTACTCCCAGTTCATTTATTTCCCCTATTGGTAGTAGGTAGTCAATGTAATGCCAATTTTTAAAAAAAGGTTCCAGAGGTGATCCATGAAATTATAGACCAGTAAGCCTGATGTCAGTGCCGGGAAAAATGGTAGAGACTATTATATAGAACAAACTTACAGAGCATATTCAAAAGCATGGATTAATGAGACAAAGCCAACATGGATTTAGTGAAGGGAAATCGTGCCTCACCAATCTACTACATTTCTTTGAAGGGGTGAACAAACATGTGGATAAAGGTGAGCCAGTTGATATTGTGTATCTGGATTTTCAAAAGGCATTTGACAAAGTACCTCATGAAATATTCCAGAGGAAGTTGAAGAGTCATGGGATAGGAAGTAGTGTTCTATTGTGGATTAAAAACTGGTTAAAAGATAGAAAACAGAGAAAAGGGTTAAATGGTCAGTATTCTCAATGGCGAAGGGTAGTTAGTGGGGCTTCCCCAGGGGTCTGTGCTGGGACTGCTGCTTTTTAACATATTTATAAATGATCTAGAGATGGGAGTAACTAGTGAGGTAATTACATTTACTGATGACATAATGTTATTCAAAGTTGTTAAATCACAGGAGGATTGCGAAAAATTACAAGAGGGCCTTACAAGACTGGGAGACTGGGCATCCAAATGGCAGATGACATTTAATGTGAGCAAATGCAAAGTGATGCATGTGGGAAAGAGGAACCCCAGCTATAGGTACGTGATGCAAGGTTCCACATTAGGAGTCACCAACCAAAATTTTCTGCTTTGCAATCTCTTAGAGCACGAAGTTCTTCAAGCATAGACTCGACTGTTGTCTGTGAGCCTTTACCTGGCCATTTTCTTGGGCGATGGTGGGTCTCGTTTTAGTCATTTAGAACCCATGAATAAAGAGTTCTGAGACTCCATCCTCAATGGTTTTGATGCTGACATCATAAGAAAACAGGTATAAGAAAAAAAAAACTTATTTAATCTGTCCCATTGTTGGGACTATATTCTGAGTAGAGGGAAAGGATTTCGTTTAGACAAATAAATACTTTATGGAAAGCAATAAAAGCAGCAAAATACTTGCCAACTACAAATTCCCGCACTCAAAAATCAAAATAATGAGGTGATCACAACTTTGAAAGGTATTTCAAATATTTTTCACCAATTTTATAACTTTTTATACCAATCTGAATTTCAAGGTTCCTTTGCAGACATTGATGCCGTTTTGGCCCCTTTACAGAAAGTTCAGTGGTCTAAAAGTGATAATTCTCTTTTATTAAAAAAGTTTGATGATGAAGATATAACACAAGCAATAAAATGTTTACCAAATGGTAAAGCACCAGGGCCAGATGGTATCCCAACTGAACATTATAAGATATTTAAATCTAACTTAATTCCTCAACTCAAAAATTTTTATAATTTTTTGTCACCTAAGTCTGTGCATAAAAATCACTTTGCTGATGCTATTGTTACAGTTTGCCTAAACTCAATAAAGATAACTCTTTGGTTCAGAACTTTAGACCAATATCCCTGCTAAACATCGACTATAAAAGTTGTGCAAAAATATTGTAAGAATGCAAAAAATCATAAGCAAAATCATATCTCCCAATCAAATTGGTTTTATTTCAGTAGGCTTATTACTAATAATTCCAGATTATTTTTTCATCTCTCCGAAATTGCAAAATATTCTCCTCATCCCATGATTGCACTTATTAGATGCAGAAAAGGCTTTTGACAGAGTGTAATGGCCTATCTGTTTCATATCTCAGACTGGTTTGGAGCCTGTTCAGAGTTTGCTGACAAAATTAAAGTACTATTCACTAACCCCTCTGTCCGTATTGCAGCAAATAGTCATTTGTCAGATCCAATCCAATTAAAAAGAGGCACCTGACAAGTTTGTCCCCTTTTAGCATATCTTTTCAACTTAGCTTTGGAACCCCTTATTCTAACTATCAAATCAAATACTCAGATTACAGGTATTTCCTATAATCAAACAGAATATAAACTTTATTATTGTACATTTCCAATCCAATACATTCACTTCCACATTTATTTTCCTTAATAACTACATTTTCAACTTTCTCAGGGTACAAAATTAATTAATTTAAGACAGAAGTACTACCCTTAAATGTACATATGCATTAAGATCTAATATGGCCTTTTGGATTAATATGGATATCTGCTAAGTTACGCTACCTAGGTATTGATCTTTACACTAATTTGGAAGACACCATAAAATCCAACAGTAAATCAGTTCTTCATTTTTCAAAAAATGTAATATTTTCTTGGCATCCCCTTCATTTAACTTGGTCGTGAAGATTAGAAACTATAAAAATGATGGTAACACCTAAAGTTAATTTTATTTTAAGCATGATCCCATCCTTGTTTCCTACCTCATTTTATACACACCTAGATAAAATCCTCTCTCTTTTCCTATGGAAATCCAAACAAGTTAATATATCACTGGCTACGTTGAAAGCCCCAAAAGAAAATTTTGGTGTTCTTTTTCCAGACTTTTTGACCTATCATAAGGCTTTCATTGCTCAAAAGGATGCTTGTGGATTTCTCAAACACCTAGTGATTATATTCCATTGTGGTTACAATTTGTCACACTTCACACAAAACACTGGATAGTGAGCCCTTGGGCCACGGCCGAGGGACAGCAGCGGCAGGAGGAACACTCACCCCATACCAGCACAGGCAGAGCTGATGTACCTGGATTTGGCAAGGTCTCTTAGGCAGGCAGCAAGGCGAAGCAGAAGTCAGGTCCAGGCAAAAGTTCAAAAGGCAGGCAGCAAACAAAAGCAAAGTCAGGTCCAGGCAGAAGTCTCTATGCAGGTGGCAAGCAAAAGCAGTAGTCAGGTCCAGACAAAAGTTCAAAAGGCAGGCAGCGAGCAAAAGCAAAGTCAGATCCAGGCAAAAGTTCCAAAGGCAGGCGGCAAGCAAAGTCTAAGTCCAAGTCCAGGCAAAGTTCCAAAAGCAGAATACTGAGGGTAGCAAAGGGAGTGCAGCAACAAACACTCGCAGAAGAAACACCTCTGAAGACCTCTGTAGCAAGGCAAACTAGGGAAGCTTCCAGGAGGTTAATAAAGGCCAACAGCCAGGGAGTACACCTGGTACGGAAACAGCTCAGTTCCAAAAAGTCTCAAGACCAACTGGCAGGCTAGAAAATCCAGACCAGACCGGCCTGACTTCTGAAACCGGGAAAGCCACAAACAGACAGTCCATTGCACCCACCAGGTCTGACCACTAGGGGGCGAGCTGAATGAGAGCATGCCACTGAGGCAGAGACATAACACAATTAGAAAGATCAATTATTATTTTCAAACATATACATCTTCTCCGAGCCATGATACAGTTTTCTCACGTTAGAACAAACCCATGTCTTGTAGACAGTCCATAATTGTCTACAAGACGTGAATAAGATATTAGAAACACCAATAAACACTACTACAATTACTCCCTTATGGAACAATCCTAAATTTAAGATTAATCAATTATCTTTTTATTGGAAGAATTGGACTAAAGAGGGTATATTGGTATTTAAGGATCTTAGCTTACTAGGATCCAATGCCTTTATGCCTTACTCTCAATTACAATCCAATTTGCTCTCCCACCCTCAAGTTATTTTCAGTGGTTGCAATTATGTCATTGTTTGCACAAAGCAACTGCTAAAAGTCTACTAAGTCTTAAATCTCCTACATTGTATTCTTTAGTTGATTCCTTGTTACATGAAGGACATGTTGCTTCATCAATTTACAAATTGTTAATTTTGCAAACATATTTTAAAAAATGATTCCATTTTAACCTTATGGGAAAATGATACCAAGCATCATCTCAGTGGTCTACAAAGAGATAACTTGTGGCTCTCAACCCTTAAACCGTTATCCGCAGCTACAAGCCTTTAATCAATATTATTATTTTATCATAGAGCCATATGGACACCACGCAAAATGTTTGCAGCCAAACTTCTATCTTCCAATCAATGTTGGCATTGTAACTCTCAACCTGGAATGACCTTGAGTATGATGTTTGAGTGCTCTAAACTTCAAAGTTTCTGGTGAGATGTTTGGTCCATCAGATGTCATAATATGAAATACAAAATATGTCAAAATTAAAAAAACAAAACAAAAAACACACATTCAGATTACAAAAGGTATGTAGGCAAATGCATAAGTACCTGAGGACCAACCCAAAGGCAAATACAATAACATAAAAGTCTTTACCATAAGATCCTCAAACCTGGCACAAAAACTCTAAGGGGCCCTTTGACAACACCACGGTAGAACTACCATGGCGTTGTCACACACCAATCTGGCACTACCACTGGCCTTCCATAGGAGCCTGCGGTACCCCATTTCCGGTGTGGCAGAATTGTTTTCCCCTACAATTATGGGATTTCCAGTGCTCATCTGGTATATCAACTCACGTAAAAGGGAATATATTAGACCTATGAACATACAGGTTTTCAGAAGTTCAAGAGTAAGACAGAGGATTATGGCTGGGAAGAAGTGGTGTGGTCAGATCATTATAGGATGAATTTTACTCTTAAATGGAAGGAAAGTGTTATTAAAAGTAGAGTATTAGTATCTCCATGTGAGAGTTGAAGGAACATTATTGGTAAACAGTATTGGGATAGAATGTATCATATATCATGGTCTACGACTGCTGAGAAATGAGATGAACGAACTGTGGAAGTATTAGATGAAATAGCTCCAAAGAAAATGAAAAAAAGACTTAGACAAGAGGTAGTACCCTGCTACAATAGTGAACTCGGTGAATTAAAAAGATCATGTAGAAGAGATGAAAGAGTGTGAAAAAAAATAAAATGGAGGATAATAAGGAAGTATAGAAGAAAGCATTAAAAGATTATAAGATCAAAATAAGACAATCTAAATCGAAGTTTTATAGAGGCCAAAATGTGAAAAAATTGTATGGGGTAGTTAATGGTTGTTGACAACAGTGACTGACAGTCCTCCAACGGCAGAGGACTTGGCTAAATATTTTGAGAAAATATTTATTGACCTCAGGAAAGGCCTTCTGGATGCAGGAAATAAAACAGAGAATGTTTTATGGAACTAGATTATTCAAATGAGGGAATCATTGCTGATAAGGTCTGCTTTCAACATGGTCGATCATTCTACATTGTTAGGACTATTGGATAAATTCAGAATTGGAGGGGAAGTCTTTAGTTGGTTTGAGGAGTTTTGATATTCAGGTCATACCAAGAGGATATTGTATTTCCTCTTCTTGGAAAGCAGTCTGTGGAGTTCCACAGGGATCGCCCATTTTACCTGTACAGTTTAATATAATGATGATGCCTTTAGCAAGGTATCCTGGGCTACAGCATTTAAATTGAAATTAAATGGAGAGAAAACACAGTTTTTGGTAGTAACTTCTCATTACTGTAATGAAAATTATACTAGTATCAACATAGATGGGATTATGTCTCCTCTGGTGGATAATTTGAAGACTCTAGGGGTCATTTTAGACTGAAAATTAATTTTTGAAAAACAGGTTGCAAATGTTACAACAAAACTGTTTTGAATGATGTGGACATTGAAGAGAATACGAGGCTATTTGCCTAGAGAAGTTTTTTGTATGCTGGTTCAAACAATGATATTAGCTCATGATGATTGTGGTAATGGAGTATATGCAGGTTGTAGAGAGCAAGTTTTGAAGAAATTACAAACGGCAAAGAATACAGTTGCAAGGCTGATGTATGGAAAATCGCACTTTGATAGGGCAAGCCCACTTTTACAAGCTTTACATTGACTTCCAATCAAGGTATATATTGTCTTTAAGTTATGTACCTTGGTCTAGTGAATAATTTTCAGTCTAGCCCCAGGATAGAAGTCAGAATTTATTTATTTATTTATGACATTTATATCCCACAATATTCCCGCCCATGGGCAGGCTCAATGTGGCGTACAATAATTAATAAGCAAACAATAGTACAAAGTACAGTGGACAAGGTCACAGGAGAGAGAAAGAAAGAAGAAAGGAGAGAGAGAAAGAGAGGGGAGGAGATAGGTTTTCACAGAGGGAGCCGTAGACTAAAAGGGTATGGCACCTGAAGGGGTCTTAGTGTATTCACTGCCAAAAAGGAAGGTCTTGAGCCGCTTCTTAAAGGTCGGGTGATCTGAAGTGAATTTGACCTCTCGAGGCAACCCGTTCCACAATTGAGTGCTGAGATAAGGGAAAGATGAACCATAGATGGTCTTATATTTGAGGCCATGAGGAGCAGGGTAGTGGAGGTTGAGGTACGAGCGGGCCAACCTTCGGGAGTTCCTGGGCGGCAGGTTAATGAGAGTGTCCATGTAGGAAGGGGCATCACCATAGATGATTTTGTGCACCAATGCGCAGGTTTTGAAGGCGATGTGTTCCTTCACAGGAAGCCAGTGTAACGGTAACGCTCACGTAACGGCCTTGAACTGTCAAATCTAGATTTGCCGAAGATAAGACGAGCTGCTGTATTCTGAGCTGTTTGCAATTTTTTTAGGAGCATACTTGTGCATCCCCCGTAGATGCTATTGCAGTAATATACACGGCTAATAACCAGGGACTGGACAAGACTGCTGAAAACATCTCGAGGGAAGTATGGCTTGATACGCTTAAGCCTCCAGAGAGAGTAGAACATTTGCTTGACAGTTGAGTTCACATGCTGCTCTAATGACAAAGATCTGTCAAGCAGAACTCCCAAGATTTTTAGGGATGTCGAGATAGGCAGGACAAGCTCTGGAGTAATCAATGTAGGGGGCCAGAGTTTGTTATAGGGAGAGGAGAGAATCAAGCAGTGTGTTTTCTTGGCATTGAGCTTGAATCTAAAAGAGTTGGCCCAGTCAAGCATGGTGTAAAAGCCTTGACTTATCCGACTGGTAATTTCATTGAGGTCTTTCTCAAAAGGGAGGAAGATCGTGATGTCATCTTCGTAGATAAATGGGTTCAGTCCCAGTTTGGAGAGAGCCGTTGCCAGGGGGATCAACATCATATTGAAGAGGGTAGGTGATAGTGGGGAGCCCTGTGGTACACCACAGTCAGCTTTCCAGTGGGACAAGAAGGCGGAGTTGGCATGTACTTGGTAGGATCTAGATGTGAGAAAACCTCTAAGCCAGGCTAGTACATTTCCACTTGCACCGAAGTAGTCAAGGAGCCACAGAAATATACCGTGGTGCACCATGTCAAAGTCACTGGACATGTCGAACTGCAAGAGTAAAATGCTCTTCCCTTCAACTATTTCCCTCTTGAAGGTGGATAGGAGAGTGACAAGTACGGTCTCAGTACTGTGGAGCGGTCGAAATCCCGATTGCGAGGTGTGCAGAACATTACATTTATTCAGGTGCTCATTGAGCTGTTTATTCACCAAGCTCTCCATAAGTTTTACGAAAAGGGGGATGGAGGCTATTGGCCGGTAGTTGGTCAGATCACTACTGTTTTTCTTAGGGTCTTTAGGTACCGGGGTTAGTAGGATGTTACCATGGCTTATAGGGAACTTGCCAGTACCAAGCATGTAGTTGAGGTGCAGCGTCAAGTCATCTAGAAAACAGGCAGGGGCACACTGGAGCAGGTAGTTGGGGCATACATCCAGCCTGCAGTACTTCCTAACAAATCTGCGGAGCTCTAACTTGACTGAAGCAACAGAGAGAGTGGAGAAACTGGAAAGTAAACGGTAAGCAGGTTGTTCGTCAGGCCCCGGGTCCAAGCCATCAATAAAATCACTAATGCTGGTTTGTTTTTGTGGAAGGGTGCTCTGTAGGTTCTTGAGTTTGTTTTGAAAGAACCTTGCTAAATCGGCAGCGGGTGGGATGCCCTCTCCCGTAGTGGTAAGTACAGCGGTATCCATTAGCTTGTTTACAAAGAAAAAGAGTTTCTTGGCATCATTATAATCCAGGCCAATTTTTTTCTTGAAGTAATGTTGTTTTGCCTGCCTGATGGCATAGTTGTATTTCCTGTGAGACTGCTTCCATGCTGTTAGATGCTGAGTGTCCTGGTGCTTTCGACAGGCCCTTTCAAGTCGTCTGGTACCAACTTTGAGCGTTCTAAGGTGTTCGTTGAACCACGGGGCGGCAACTTTCCTCCTTGTGGAGCACTCCTTGAGTGGTGCAATGGCATCTAAGTTAGTTCTACAACGGTCATCCCAATTGGATAGGAAGCTGTCTGAGTCTGCCGGGTTGAGCCAGTCGGACTCATAAATAGACTGCCAGAACACCGCAGGATCAACATACCCTCTAGTTGCATACGATGTGGGGGAATGTGTGCGCCGTGGTCCTTTTAACTGCCACAGAATAGAACAGGTGAGTTTAAAGTGATCAGACCAAGGGACAGCTGACCACAAAGCTTTAACTATGCACTGATTGTTGTGGTTGGCCGACTTAAAAGAGAAGAGGTCTAGAGTGTGTCCTTTGGAGTAGGTAGCCTGGGTAGTCCAGTAAGCAAAGTCCCAAGAGCTGAGGAAGTCCAGACAGTCACGCATGTGTGCAGAGGAGTAATCTTCAAGGTGTAGATTGATGTCTCCCAGGACTAGTACATTGGTGCAGGACAAGCATGTGTTAGAGATCAAGTCAGCAAAGATAGGTTGCGCTTCACACCAGTTGCTGGGTGGTCGGTAAAAAAGGATGCATGTCAGATGACCAAATAAAGTTTTATGAGATATTCTCACTGAAGCAATTTCGAGTTGCGGCATAATGGAGTCAGCAAGAGGCTCTACGTGGAAGGTGGAACGATAGATGAGGGCTATACCTCCACCTCTCCATCCAGGACGCGGCCAGTGGACAAGCTTATAGCCTGCAGGACATAAATCAAGCAAGATGGGGTCAGTTTGGTGGTGGATCCAGGTTTCCGTGATGAAAACCAGGTCAAGGCTGTCTAGCACTATCCAATCAGTGAGAATGGAGGCTTTTTGGATTACAGATCTGGCATTGATATAACCCACTAAGACAGGGCAAGAGGCAGGTGACAAGGACTGCGAGTGGCAAATGCGTAGCAGTTGGCGCTCTTTAGGTGGTTTGGTACGTAGATTGGAAGGGCGGCACGGTAGTCTGCAGGAGGTGCGGAGGATGGGAATAGGGCTACTTTCTGAAGGTGAGATAGAAGAAGAGAAAGAGAGCAAGGAGAGAAAAAGACAAGCAAAGAAAGATACAAACACATCCATTTTGGAAGCAGGGAAGAGGAGCAGTTTCTAGGATGACACGAGTCACTGTAGGAAGTCGAGCAGTCCAGGAGTTGGCAGCAACACAATGGGTGAATAGAACAGCCGTGAAACTTGCTTCAGCACCACATCTGAAAGGTCTGCATCCCAGGCACTCAGATTCAATCCTCAGTGAAAGAAGACTTTGCAGCATTCTCTGAAGTCTCAGCCAAAGCAGTACAGGGAGCAAGAAATTATCTTACTTTACATTATCCCAGCTGCCAAAACTTGTTGTACAAGTCAATTTATTCTGCAAAATTTTCTTATCAATGTACAAAATGATGGAACTCTTTACCCAAACACTTCAGAGGCATGAATAGTTATTTAAGCTTACAAAAACATCTAAAAGTCACTAGAATCACCAATCAAGCAAAAGAACACATATGAAGGATAATACGAATCTATGTAAAAAAACAACAACTAAAACAGTCAAACTACAGATAACATGGGTCTCAATAAAAGACAAATACTACTACTACTATGAAATGGGGAGGAATGCAAAATCAATAGAAAAATATCAAGACAAATTCAGAGTTATAATGCACTCATACACAACCTGATAACCAATTTGAAATAACTCTTTACCCACTAATAACCAAGATAATTTGGAGACACATCCTTTGGTATTGAAGATTTTTGAGATTGAGCCACTTCCTCCTGTGCACATCTTAACTCCCACAACTGTGTAAGATTCCAAAAACCACAATTTTTCCCCAAGAACCTAATAAGACATTTCCAAGGGAACTTCCTCAAAAAGGTCAACTTCAGAGCCAGTGCTCTGGTTTTTAGATTGTGAAATTCCCAGGAGCCCTTTTACCAAACAGCACTAAAAGGTAGCCTAAGAGTGTCCTTACCCGGGTCTTTCCCATGCACAAAGGCCATTTTTACCGCTGGAGTAAAATGAACAAATTTTCTATTTTTAAATTAATGACCACATGCTAATTGTGCCATTAGTATATGGCCATTAGTGAGTGAGACCCTACCACCACCCATTATGTAGGCAGTAAGGGCTCATGCGCTATGTACACGCTAATTGATTAGTGCACGGCAACATAGCTGCTCTAACCAATTAGCGCAGAACACATTCTCTCGCCACCCCCATACAAGCCCCCTGCACCAAAGATGAAATTTTCTTTTTTGGCATGTGGATAGCGTGCACACATTTTAATTTTTTTATTTTAGTTACATTTGTACCCCGCGCTTTCCCACTCATGGCAGGCTCAATGCGGCTTCCCAAAATTACGATGGGATGCCTAATGCGCCCTGTGGTATGCCTGTTTTGCTGTGGTAAGTAGGCATTAGTGCTTACCACGGCTTTGTAGAAGGGCCCCCCAATCATCTGGGTTACTTGGGAGTAATTTAATAAGGTACTTTTGTGCGTATATGCCTGTATAACTGCATAAAATGACATAAAATTGCGTTATGCATTCAAGTACATGCTAAGAAAAGTAGACGTACATTTATGTGACTCAGTTGGGAGCTGAGTCACAAAGTACACACATGAGATATAAAATGCACATTTATGTGTTAACTCGTCTATTTCTCTTGCTCCTTCTTATCGCACCTCTATTCCATACATGTATAATGATCGATTTAATGTTCAAGTTAAAGTCTGTCGCCCCATCATGTATCTGTATCTGATTATTGTATAACTGATTAACTTAATCTAAGCCACACAGAGCTGAGTCCTCAACTTGGATATGTGTGGGGTATAAATCCAAATAAAGTATGTATGTATTTCAGATGCGTATATTTACACCATTTCCCAAAATGATGTAAATGTCTGTGTTCACATTTCAACCACAAATTTTACTCATTTTGTGGTGGTATTTTATAAGGACACATAGAGGGGCATTTTTGATATGTCTAAGTCCAACTTTAGACGTTTTGCTAAAAACATCTATAATTCAAGTAGGGAATATAGCCATTACCAAAACAGAAAAACATCTATCCTTTTTTTTCCCGAAAATGGCTATTTGCTAGATGTTTTTATGCTCTGTGAGTTTATCTTTTAGTCCATTAAAAAAAAAGTAGACTGGCCACACAGACATCCCAGGACAGCAACGGGGCACCATAGAGGGTACTGCAGTGGACTTCAGATAAATGCTCCCAGGTACACATCTCACCATTGCTCCCTTATCTTGTCTGCTGAGCCCCCCCAAACCCCACTACCCCCAACTGTACACCACTACAATTGTCCGTATGGGTGAAGGGGGCATCTATAAGTGGGTACAGTGAGTTTCTGGAAGGCTCACAGTTTCCACCATAAGTGTAACAGATAGGGGGAGGTATGGGCCTGGGTCCACCTGTCTGCAGTGCACTGCACCCACCATTAGACTACTCCAGGGGCCTGCATGCTGTTCTATTGGACCTGAGTATAACATCTGAGGCTGACAGAGGCTGGTAAGTAATGTTTTTAATCATATGTTTGAGGGGTGTGAGGGGGTTAGTGACCACTGGAGGAGTAAGGGGAGGTCATCCCTGATTCCATCCAGTGGTCATCTGGTCATTTAGGGCACTTTTTTGTGGCTTATTAATTAATAAAACAGGTCTAGACCAAAACGTCCAACTTATAGCCCTGGATGTTTTTGTTTTGTTCCATTATGGCAGAAAAACGTCCAAGTGTTGGGAACACTCAGATCCCACCTTTAACATGCCCCCTTGTGATTTGAACACACTTCTGATGGACTTCATAGAAAAAGGTCTAAAACTTAGGTTTGGAAAAAACAATTTAGACGCTTTTGTGAAAAAAACATCCAAATGTAGATTTATGCCACTTTTTGGATGTTTTTCTCATTTGAAAATGAGCCCCACAGGCTCTAGTGGGGCTCATTTTCCTTGTTTTGCTTGTTATGTTTAAGTTAGCATGCTTGATGTATAAAATATTACATAGTTTAGCCCCCGAAAGTCTAAATGATTTGATTCAATTTCCCTCTCCCAGATTTGCATTTAAGCTGATAGACACCCATACTGTGATTTTTCCTTCTTTTAAAGCATCTTTTTGTACTTCACAGCTCTGAAATACAAAGCTGTGAAGTACAAAAAGATGCTGGAATCATCATTTTCTTATAAGGCAGCTCAAAGTTGGAATAATGTATCCTAAGAGGCAAAAAAACAATTTTCTTACTTTGTTTTTTCTATAAAAAAAACCAAAACTGAACTATGTTGAAAGTTTTTGACTTAATGATAATTTTTATATTTTTTAAAGTTTTTAAATCTCTATTTGTATTTTATGTATATCCTTATGTTATTGTGTACCGCTCTGGACCCTAAGGAAGAGAAAGTGGTACAGAAATACCAATTTAGATTAGATTAGATCTCTGCAACATTTGACTGTGAACCATCATATTTTGATAGCAAGACTGCAGTCTGTTGGGATTTCCAGAACAGTTCTTGATTGGTTTAGATCATTTTTAAGTGGTAGAAAGCAGAAAGTACATATGAGTGACAGTTTTCTTACTCCAAAGAATCTGGTGGCTGGTGTACCCCAAGGTTCTTTTCTCTCTGCTATTTAACATTTACTTAATGTTGTTATGTTGGAAGCTGAGGAGTTTGAATGTGCATGACAGGATTTATACTGATGATATTCAGGTTTTTTTCCCCCTCATTCAATATTTCCATCCACAGGCTGTAAGTCATTTACAATTGATTTTTCTGACATTGCTGGCTGGATGGCATTGACTAGCTTGGTCCTAAGCGTGTCTAAAACTGAGGTAGTGTTGGTAAGTCATATCATACCTCCAGAAGTTCCATGTGGCTTTATTTTTATTTATTTATTTATGTGTTACATTTTTTTATTCCACATTTTCCCACCTATTTGCAGGCTCAATGTGGCTTACATAGTACCATAAAGGCGTTCGCCTTGTCCAGTAGAGAAACAAATACAAGGTGATATAGTAGTTGCAGGTACAATGGGGCTCAGGATGAGGCAAGGTTATGTGGTCACTTGGTGAAACTGGTGGCTCAGGATTGTAATTTGGGGGTAGCTGTAGACTCCAATTTTTCATTTAGACTGCAGCTTCTGAATGTGGCATGCAATTCTTTCTATAAGTAGCTTCTCCTGGCTAAATTAAAGCCAACGCTGCCTTTTCAGGTCTTTAGGACTGTGTTACAAAGTATGCTATTTGGTGGTTTAGACTATTGTAATTCATTATATCTAGGTCTGCCAATTTCGTATTTTAAGTTCTTACCCACAGCAGTGTGTCTTTTGACTGGCTCCTTGTGTTTTCAGCACATTCCTCCATCCCTTATGCAATTACATTGGCTTCCTGTGCTGGCAAGGAATAAGTTTAAAGTCCTACTTTGAATTCACAAAGCTTTACAGCATTATCAAACTAGCTGATCTTTATGATCTGAGAGTCTGGTTTCTTTCTATTCCTGCTTTCAAAGTAATCCACTTTGAGGATGCAAGGAATAGTGCCTTTATCAAGGGTCCTAAGGAGTGGAAACAACTACCAGCTTTTATTAGAAGGGCAACAGATGTAATGATCTTTCGATGACAGTTAAAAAGTCATTTACCCTGGCTTGCGAATTGGTGTAAAGAATGAAGGTATTGCCATCTGTATTTTTAGCTTCTACCATATAGGTGCAGTAATTTTTGTAGATCTTGGTACACTGCTATTTTGTGGTATTATATTGTATTGGTTTTTAAGTTATGGTTTTGATTATGTATATTTCATTGTAATGCACTTCGGAATCAGGCAGAATATAAATCAAGTTAACTGACTTAAGCAACCTGTTAGGAAATTACCCTCATAATGTTATCACTAGAAAGGTAAATGTTTTAATAACAAGAGAATGGAAACAAAGTTTTGGGGTAACCTGCATAGAACAGTGCTTCAGGTCAAAGCAGCAGTAGAATGACAATTGTATTTCCAAGAAGACAGGAAGTGATTACATGAAGTGGCAGTTGCAACCCTAAATGAAGATATTGAACATTGTTCCATCTATGTAAGCAGCATCTGGAACTCTGTGAAGAAAGTACACGGTACATGTTCAAGACATAGCTGAAGTGCATCACTGTGCTACTATGCACTTAGGGCCCCCTTTTACCAAGCTGCAGCACCCCCCTTTTGCAGCCTGGCAGTAGTTCCCTCCTCCAGCACGTGCCATATACGGTACTGCAAAAATATTTCAGTTTTTGTAGCGTTGGTGTGTACCTGGCGGTAATCGGGAAGTGCCACACATTGCCTGGTTACTGCCAGGTTATGTAGGAGCATTGACCTGCAATCTCACCTTTGCTGGTCTTGGCCTATACAAACTGAACCATTCTGTTATAATAATATGGATTTTACATCCTGTGGCCTGAATACATCTGTATTCATAAGAAACCAGCTTTTCTACAAAGGAAAATTACTGCTGAGCATAACATGATGACTTCATCCAAGGACATATTATTTGTTGCAAACTAGCCCAGTTATTTTCTGGGAAGAATGGAGGAGAGAGACACAGATGGCTCCAGGAGTATGGGATCTGACAGGGAGGTTTTCATGCCATTGATAACACTTTCTTTGCTATAACAAAGGCCTCTCTTCATGACCATGAAGCTGGATATTATTACACTGTCTGTGATTGGTCCACAGGTATCATCTGACCCTTGGATGCCAATGTTGGACTGAAAGAGAAGAAAGAAGACCAGAAGACTTGCTGAAGGATAGAAGGCTCTGAGAGAGAGAGAGGAAGAGACTGATTTCCTAAACACCAGTGAACTGCAGACCTTGTAATAAACTAACAAGGTTTCTCAGCTACGATACACAGCCTTACCTAAAGACTATGCCATCTGTATCCAGATTACCGACCTTGGACATTATTCCTGGACTGAGAGACTCGCTGAGACTTCAGCTTGAGTCTCAGAGGAGGAATCCTCTTCTTTACCAGGATTTATTAGTTAGGGGATAATTAGTTCTTGGCTTTTTTGTCTGTGACAGATTGGGTGTCATGACTTATGGTCTGTGAATTTAGCTGCTAACTGTGAATTTGCATAAGATATGTGGTGTAAGTTCTCATAATAATCATTAGGATATCAGTATTGTGATTGGTTGTGTAATCACTTGTTTAGTTAGTCCGTTTGGATAATCATATAACTAAGCTATTAGTTTTGTAATCTGCTTTGCAATTTGCCACATATATGTATAACACTTATTTTTTTTATACCTAATAAATCATAATATATTCCATCTGTGGCATTGTTCCTTTTTCCAGCACAGCTAGCTAGCCATAGGGCCAAGGAGGTACGCTTCCCCTTGACACAAGTCCAGAATAATTGCTATTTAGTAGTTTTCTGTCGGCTAAGTACCTCTGGATATATATTAGGAGTATTCCTCCTGAATATACCCCTACAGTTAGCACAGGATCCCTTACCGCCACCTCAATGGGTGGCGGTTAGTGCTCCACCCTGAAAGCACTTGCCGCACGGCCATTTCTTGAAAACAACAAAGACTTGCCTTTTACCCGCTGCAGTAAAAGGGGGCCTCGGTGCTCGTTAAAAATACACACCGACACCAGTGCAAGCCCTCTTTTGCCACAGCTTTGTAAAAGGACCCCTAAGTTAGGTGCTGAGTTTACAGACATAGAGGGCTAGAGACAAATGGAGAAAGTAACACCACTGGTATAGCATTTATCAAATATACAGTAGCTTTGATTATCCATCTTAAGCTGCAGTCTCTTAAGAATATGGCTCGTGCTATTAATTTGAGATTGTAGAACTTCTCTCAAACTAGGTGTTTGGCACCTAGTGAGTTGTGGACAATGTATCTGAGGTATTCATTGAAAATTAATAATCCAGAAAAAAATTGGAGTCTTTATTTTATATGCAGATAGGGAGAAAGGAAGAGCATGAAGAAGAGGGCGTCATTGATATGGTGGTTTCTGTGGATAGTTTGGACCTTTCAGTCTTTTGGGAATCAGCTGATGGAAATATCCTTACAAGAGCCACTTTGATAGTTGTTTGGGGTTCAGAAGACTTTAGGCATTACTTCAAATTTAAAGATGTTATTTTATGGCAAGAAAGTTATCTTATTCCCAGATGTGGCTAAAGCCATTTAGGTTTAGAGGAAGGCCTTTTTGCAACTTAACTCAAAAGTGGCTACTATTGGTGCCACTTTTTTTCTCAGATATAAGTGTATCATCCAATACCAGAGCAATAAATATATTTTTCTGGATCCACTACAATTAAATACTTTTCATGCAGTTTGGTGGTTTTGGGGGGGGGGGGGGGGGGGTCAATTGGTGGTATGTTACAGATTGTTAAGCAAGTCCCCCGTTGTTTCCCTTTAAAGTGGACAACAGATGATAAATGGAGTTGTTCCTTTCTACTTTTTTCTTTGTAGTATATAACATTGTTCATCTTTCTTGATTCCTTGTTTCAATCTGAAGTTTTGAAACTTCAGTTAAAAATAACAAGTTTGAGAAAATGTTGAGACTTCAAGGCTTGGAAAGCTAAGTCCATATCAGATCACCCAGGAATTTGGGATCTATCTTTTATCTTGATTTGAAAACAAGGGGAAACAATTTAAATTAACGTTATAACATGAGAGGTAACCAATGCAAAGTTTTCAGAATAGGGATAATAACATGATCGCATCTTTTAGAATTAGTCAGAAATCATATAGACACATTTTGCAGCCTGGACAATTTGTTGTGCAGTAATCCAGATAAAAAGCATTACAGTAACCAGTGTGAGCAATGATCAAAGTATTTATCAATGTATCCAAATATGTTTGGTGAAAAAGATGACAATTCACATCAAAACCTTAAACTAAAAAGATGCACATTGCACAACAGTAGTAATCATATTATGACCCCTTCCCAGTTCCCCGAAAATCACTAGATCTGTTACATTCCCCCCCCCCCCCCCCCTCAGACTGAGGTGCTAACCTGCAGCCTGCAGGCAGGCCTTAACCTGGACCAGAACAAGAGAAGAACCACCATCCCATGAGAAAAAATGCAAAATATTGTCAGCAAAAACTATGATAGTTCAGCCCATATTCTCATATTATATCACAAACTAGCCACAAGTAGATGTCAAGTAGAATTGGTGACAAAATCAAACCCTTTTCTATCACCCAGGTCAGATTAGTTTTGGCCCAGTACCCCTTTCTGTTTTGTATTGGATAGAAAGGTGAAGAGGGGTAGCTTAATGGTTACAGCAACAGGCTGAGAACTGGAATCCCACAGTGACCTTGGGCAAGTTACTTAACCATCCATGCCTCAGGAGAAGGCAATGGCAAACAACTCATGTATCATTCTATAAAAATAACACGGAGGAGGGGAGGGGAGGGGAGGAGGCTCTCTCATTCGGTGATCACCAGGAATCAACTCTGACTCAAGGGCACATCTAGATCTGGCTTGGACAAAAAAAAGAAGAAAACCTCTGAGGCCCAACTCTAACAAGCTCTGAAGTATAACTTGATGATTAATCATGAAAAATAAGACTGACAATATTACTACTACTATTACTTATCATTTCTATAGCACTACTAGAGGTATGCAGCACTGTACACTGAACATGTAAGAGACAGCCCCTGCTCAACAGAGCTTACAATCTAATCAAGACAGATAAACAGGACAAATAAGAATCTCTTCTATGAAGAATCTGATTAGATACTATCACCATCAATGTTATTGTACTCCTACAAGGACAAAAACCTGACTGGAATACATCCAAGTAATACAGATCAGCCAAGAAGTCATTCAGCTGGTCTTCAACTTCCCTTTGAACAATTTTCCTAAAGAGGAAATATTCAACACTGAGTGAAAATTTGCAAAAGAGGAGTAGCATAATGGTTAGTGCAGTAGCCTGAATCCCCTGGGGAGCTGGGTTCCCACTGCAGTTCCTTATGACTATGGGCAAGTCACTTAACCCTCCATTGTGCCAGGAGCAAAATAAGTACCTGTACATAATAGACAAGATTAAGTAAATGGCGCTCAAAAAACAGCACTATTCTATAAGTGACACTCCAAGTTGCATGCTATATATAGAATAGCATTTAGATCTGATTTCCACCCCAAACTTTGTGCACAAGGATTTACACCAACTGAAACCTGGTGTAAATGCTGGCATGTAATTTAGGCATGGATCCCTGTTATTCAGTAATACTGCATGCATCTTTAGTGAATGCCCTTGACCCACCTATGCCCCTCCCATGGCAATGCCCCCTATAAGATTTGCACATGCATCTCTATAGAATTGCCCTTAGCATGATAAATGCGCAAGTCTAAAATGTGTCCAGTTAATTGATTGTTAGCATCCAATTATTGGTGCTAATTGGCTCATTAGCCAATTCAGTTGTGCACGCATTTCAGGATCATGTGCAATTCTGCATACGGAAATTTGAATGCCAATTATAGGATCTGGGGGAATATGTAAACAGCTTTGATTGTAACCACAGAAAGGTGATATATCAAATTCCATCCATCCATCCATCCATCCAAAGGTTTCATTAAAATAGGCATATATTACTCAAGCTTAAATATATCAGGCAAAATGACTTAAGCAAAAGAAATAGTGACTACTGATTGCACTCATGGCATTATATTTGAACCAAGAGGCTTAAATTTAATAATACGTGGGTCCAAAATCACACACACATGTAGCCCATACACTCGTCAAAAGCATGTCTAATTGCTGTAATAAGGAAAAAGATCTGGCCCAAAGCCAAGGTCCCTCCATCATCTCAGTTTCAGAATATTTGAATCCATCTCTTCCAAAGGGGACTTAACAAACATCTACAGAGACACAAATGCCCGATCTATCAGGATTCAGGATCATAAATAAGGAGAAGTCAGCTTGTTCCCTGCTAGTTCATTTCATACACCAATAATTTTTTGCTCAAAACATTTTGCGAAAAGCACTGCATCACAAAGTTGACTAGTCATAGCTAGTTCCTAAAAATGTAGGGGTTGCTAATCCTTCAACAATCAAGAATGGTTATCTCAAACTATTTCTTGAATGTTGAATAGACATTGCATATAAATCCTTTCCTTGTCTGCTGGACTTTTTTTTCTGTAAGATGACCCAATGATCTTTACATGCCTTCTTTTGCAAAGCACCATTAGACTTTTTCTATTTTGTCTATATATTCCTACCTTCTCTTTGCATGAGGCATAGATCAGCAGTATATCAAACTGATGACCTCTTGATCAGATACGACAGATCTTCATTTCATCTCCTAACCAATCCAGACATCCCCAGCTGTTCACTGTTGGCAGGTGCTGTGGGAAAACTAGCTAACAAATTCCTAATGTATTGTACACTACCTTCTTAGGAACATAAATATCAAGCATGAGAAATCCTATTAAAAAATGACTGTCCATAAAAAGGATTGTGCTTTATTTTAATAAACTTCAAGTCAGCATTTTCACAAAACAAATAAAGCACTTAAGTAAAGGATGTGACATCCCAAATAAAAAGGAGAATCCACCAACTGTTAAAAAACAAAACACAACTAATGCTGACATATATTTCCTAAACCATCTCCTTCAAATCACCTAGAGGAACATGAAGTCTCCCACTACCATTAGATTTGTGTAGTTAGAGCCAATGCAGTTATTATTTCTAATCATTAGTTGACACAAAACCCAAATTAGGGGAATGTTAGACAGCTAAAATGTCAATTGGGCAATTAGCTTTTATCTTCAGGTGTAAAAATTCAATACCTACATATGTCTGATCTGACAGGTTATGCAAAACCTGTCCTGAAGATACACACTACACCCACTTCCTCTTTTCCACTCTCACAAACTGCACTATAGCAAAGCCCGAAAGGCAAAGCTCAGATAATGATACAGAGTCAGTCAGTTAACCATGACTTTATAATAGCCATTAAGTTGTCTCCACTGTCTGAAAAATACTCACGAATCAGTGGCACTTGTTATTTCCTGACCATTCATTGAATAGTACCGTAGAAATATCCTACATACAGTACTAGAAAGACAGTCATTAAGAATTCTAGTGTCATCATAACATTTAATGTGGTTTTTACAACCTCTATGATATGTACTCCACCTACTCAACACCAAAATTGGGTTATGGTACTATTGAGGCTGTTTTTCCATTAAAGAACAGACACTGTAAAACTATGTAGCTAGGCTTGATATTAATCATAATAGAAAACAAGCTTAAGCCGTTAAAGTCAAGGGCCTGCCTATCCTGAAATACACTAGAAAACTCAGAAAGGAGCATATGCCATTGAGCCACTGTTTCAGTGGTATACCACTATTGCCACGCTAATGAAGTCCCCAGGTAGGCTTATTGATATTGGCTAGAGCTCTGATTTTGGTTCCTGCTGAATGACAGGAGGTAATGTTATTAAAATCTGTCCATATGTAACACTGTTTTACATGCAGAAAAGTGATTTAATAAAATTGCACAATGGCAGATCTACATAAAAATTATGTGCACAGAAATCATGCGACCGCACCTGGAGTATTGTGTTCAGTACTGGTCTCCGTATCTCAAAAAAGATATAGTAGAATTGGAAAAGGTACAGCGAAGGGCGACGAAAATGATAGTGGGGATGGGACGACTTTCCTATGAAGAGAGGCTGAGAAGGCTAGGGCTTTTCAGCTTGGAGAAGAGACGGCTGAGGGGAGATATGATAGAAGTGTATAAAATAATGAGTGGAATGGATCGGGTGGATGTGAAGCGACTGTTCACGCTATCCAAAAATACTAGGACTAGAGGGCATGAGTTGAAGCTACAGTGTGGTAAATTTAAAACGAATCGGAGAAAATTTTTCTTCACCCAACGTGTAATTAGACTCTGGAATTCATTGCCGGAGAACGTGGTACGGGCGGTTAGCTTGACGGAGTTTAAAAAGGGGTTAGATAGATTCCTAAAGGACAAGTCCATAGACCGCTATTAAATGGACTGGAAAAATTCCTCATTTTTAGGTATAACTTGTCTGGAATGTTTTTACGTTTGGGGAGCGTGCCAGGTGCCCTTGACCTGGATTGGCCACTGTCGGTGACAGGATGCTGGGCTAGATGGACCTTTGGTCTTTCCCAGTATGGCACTACTTATGTACTTATGTACTTATTGAAATTTATAACAGAACAAACTTCAATAACATCAATAACAAGGGAATTTGAAAGGCAGTTCTATAAATGAATGTCTGTAGTACACAGAAAGTGGCAGTTATGCTCATAAGTGCACTATGTGCTATTCTATAAGTGTTATAGCATATACCTCAAGAGGGCATACACATAGGCATAGCACGTGAGGGGCATGAGAGTGTCACTATGTTATAAGTGCAAATTATAAAATATTCTAGGTTATGCACATTGCCTATATACGCCTGCCATTGACCTGGCCTAAATAGTTATGCCTAAATTTAGGCACTCCAATGCAGGTTTACACTAGTATTGTATAATGGAATTGGGGTACCCAGATACCGTTATAGATTAGGCATTCCCCATGCAGTATTAGGGCATCTCAATGGAGATGCCCTACAGCATCTACCAATAATATTCAACAGACGTGACATATGCATAAGTGCTATTGTGATCTCAACTTGAGTATTGCCTTCCGTTCTAGTCACCATATCTCAAAAAATATATACCGGAGTTAGAAAAGGTTCAAAGAAGAGCAACCAAAATGATAAAGGGGATGGAACGCCTTCCATATAAGAAAAGGCTACAGAGGTTAGGGCTCTTCAGCTTGGAAAAGAGACGGATAAGGGGGGGTTATGATTGAGTGGTGTAGAACTAGTAGAAGTAAATCGATTTTTTACGCTTTCAAAAAGTACAAAGACTAGGGGACACTCATTGAAGTAACATGGAAATACTATTAAAACAAATAGGAGGAAATATTTTTTCAAAGAATAGTTAAGCTCTGGAACTCGCTGCCAGAGGATGTAGTAACAGCAGTGGCATACCAAGGGGGGGCGGTGGGGGCGGTCCGGGGCAGAGGGAGCATGGAAACGAACGACGCTGACCGGTGTGCGGCACCCCCCCCCCAGTGGCATGCACCCGGGGGGGGGGTTATTTCGCTGGGGTGGGGGTGTCCTTTCGCCGCTGGGGGGGGCGTGCTGCACGGGGGGGGGGCGCTGCACCCGGGGGGCGTGGTGCATCGGCGATCCGCCCCGGGTGTCAGCGCCCCTAGGAACACCACTGAGTAACAGAAGTTAGAATATCTGGGTTTAAAAAAGGTTTGGACAAATTCCTGGAGGAAATAGTCTGCTATTAAGACAGACATGGGGAAGCCAATGTTTGCCCTGGGATGTTGCTACTTTTGGGGTTTCTGCCAGATACTTGTGACCTGGATTGACCACTGTTGGAAGCAGGATACGGGGCTAGATGGACCATTGATCTGATCCAGTATGGCTATTCTTATGTTCTTATGTAGTGCCCAATGTTGGGTATGGGAATCAGCGCTATACCCGGAGTTCCCTTTATAGAATAGCATTTAGGGGGGATTCTATATATGGCACCTAAAAAATCAATGCAGAAAACACTTTTGCCTAAGCACATTCTATAAGTGGCGCCTAGATTTTAACACGATATATAGAATATACTTAGTTGATACCCCAGTGCCTAAATCTATGTGCATCCATTTATACCAACATAAACATGGTGTAAATGCTAGTGCGTAGATTTAGGCACACTGGACTATATTCTATAACTACGCACTTAAAATTTGGAACGTCCACAAAATGCCCATTTCCCCACCCATAACACATTCCTTTTTGGTTGCACGTGTTAGAAGTTAGGCATACTGTGTTAGGCATAGAATACGCTTAACGAGTTGTATGCGTAAATTCAAATGATTTCCAATTAGTGCCCATTATTGCTTGTTAAGTGCTGTTGTCAACGCTGATTGGCTCGTTAAGCCAATTAAGTTACATACATTGTTACAGAATATGCTTGGATTTCTACGCGGATCTCTACGCGTGCTATATAGAATCTGGGGGTTAGTGCTGATTTTTCCGGTGCCAAGTTTTGATCACCATTTACTGAATAATCGGGCCTCATATGACTTCCAAATAATCACTTTGAGTGAGAGATTAATATTGATTGACAAAATAGTGGAAATCTTCAAACATCTTACCAAAAGGATTGTATTACTGGGCAGTAATAAAGCAAGGTGCCTCCCAACCCAGCATAAAAACCTGACTGCTGTAACACAACAAAACCAAAATACAGTATGGACACAATAATAACAAAATACATCATGGACACAACACAATTCTCCCGAGTACGACGCCCCTATGTGGCCATGCCACATGAACTTTGTCCTATCTCATGTGGCTATACCACATGAACCTATCTTATCTCTACATCACTCTGTATTTGTTTACACAGGAGTCTGCAATCGCATCTCTGGCACTATGTAAGCCACATTGAGCCTGCAAATAGATGGGAAAATGTGGGATACAAATGTAACAAATAAATAAATAAATAAAATATCTTGCTTACAATGCCAACATCTGCTCCCTAGCTGTATGTGTCTATATATCTACTTCAGTGGCGACTATAAAGCCTGGAGATAAAGAAAGAAAAGTCATGAGTCATTAACATAAAGAGTTATCCTAGGAGCCCTAAATCAGAGCTCTCCCCAGGCCTTATCTCCCAAGCTGTCTCCCGACTCCAGTTTCCAAACTTTTGTTCCAGTGCACCTTCTGCACTGTGACTCTCTAAGGAGCTTATAAGAATTTGAGGCTACATGAGAGAGGGAAAAACTTTTAACAGAAGCAAGCTCCAAAAGCCAGTTATTAGACAACTCTCGTAACTCTGGAATAACTTGTTTAGTGGCATGTTGAAATTGGAGCTATGCAAACAATTATGCAGCCGGAATCATGAATTCTGAAAACAGGATGTGAAATGACTTGAATTTAACCCTTGTACCAGTTGACCATCCAAACATTATTTTTATTGCAAGCATTTCCAATTAACTGGCATTTTAGCATTTAATATATTTGGGCTGCGCTAAATTGATGTTCTGAGTGAATATATAGGTACATCTTCCAGTATTCTCTCTAGAGTAAACAAACATAGACTGATAATTCCCTCAGAGAAACATCACTAGAAAAAGGGGCATAGGAAGGGAAGGAATAAGACATTCTTCAAAATACATCTAAAAAGGTTTCTCTTTATCTGGCAGTATTTTTATTATTTTTTTTTTGTATCTTTATGTTTAGTGAAAGATTTTTTGGAGAAGTTATTTTAAACCACATGGCTCTGCATAGTCAGGAAAATTGACCCCACTTAATCTCTTGGCCTGTTTCAATTTCCAAGTAGCAAATTTGTGTGTGTGTGTGGGGGGGGGGGGGGGGGGGGGGGCAGGGGAGGGGATGAAATTAGAATTCCATAGAAAGTTTATCACTCTAAGTTTCACCCTATCTTTTCATAAAATTAGAGATGATAGTGAGGTCACAAGGAGCTTGTGGAGAACACAGTTAATTTGGGGTTTTAAAAGTCACATTTTAATGATTTCTCGCCTCCCCCAGCATGAGAAACTCAGCGGTGACCAAACAGAAAGCAAATCAAGAATTAATTTTAATAAAGCATCAGTGTTTTTAGCTACCATTTCTTCTGTTGTTCTACCTATCCATATGCCATGATACTTGAGACTACAAGTTTGTTATTTAAAAGGAAAGCGCACTGCATCTGCCTGATGAGTATGCTCATTGAGAGACATTCCAATTTGTCCCAATTTATCTGTAACTTGTAACCAGAAAGTGGTGTGAAAGCATCTGTAATTTTCAACAGGGCAGAGACAGATGAGACTTGAATGTACCCCTGTGGTAACGTGAAGGAGGGCTGGCCTGGGCCCTTAATAAATACAGCCACGTGGAGGGTTAAGTGTGAAAGAAAATCATTTTTTTTTTCATTCAGAGGAATAGCTGACCTGTTCCCTTCACAGATCTGGAGAAAATAGACAAGTAAAGTCTCTCCAGTGGCATGCTCCTGTAGACCCACAGAATGTATTTGTCTGCCTCTCCAAAAGATAGCCCTGTTTTTGGAGGGCAGAACCTGATAGAGGAAATGCCCCACAGGCCAGCCAGAGACAGCGTGGGTGGAGTACTGCCACTGCTGGTGATCTAACACAAACTTGGAGGTTAGAGGGAATGACAGATGGCAGGACCGGGGAGGGGCAGAGGGGAGGGAGTGAGGAAAGCTAGATTGTGGGAGGAGGGAAGAAAGAGAGAGAGAGAGAGAGAGAGAGAGAGAGAGGGGCATTATTTATATTTTTTAAGGAGAGTATGTACCATAGATGGGGAATGGGCATGGAAGCTAGATCAATCTGATTAGTGCATGCTAATGAGCACTTAGCACCTTCTAAATAGGAAGCAGTAAGTGATCCTGTGTTATTTCTTTGGAAGCCCCGTGCTCTAATGGAAAAACTATTGAGGGATCTGCAAAAATAAAAAAGAAGAAAAATCCTGATTGTACTGTGTGCATAAAATAAAATATGGGTTTAGCACATGGGAAAAGCCCTACATTAAAATGTGCTAAGCCTATACTTCAATATGTTTTATTTAAGGGCCCCTTAATATGTATACAGTGCTCTCAATAAGAGAGAATTCTGCAATTAGCAGCTTAGACTTACTAGAAAACTCACGTGATCTTCTGCAAAAGGTATACCCTGATTGGAAGGGAGATTACTGGGAAATTGAATCCCATCACTATAATCATTTAAGTATGCTTTGTAGCGCTATAGAAATGCTAAATAGTAGTAGTAGTAGTAAGTATGCACCACAATAAAAGTTTTCAGCTAAGTATCGCTCCTGCTTATGCAGGTTCCAATCTCAAAATGGCTGCTGGAACCTCCCATGGCAGTCTCACAAGGCTGCCATGGGAAATCCCAGTACCTATTTTGGCTGAGAAACCAGCAGGGCAAGAGCAACTGGGGATCGCTCCTGCCTGGAAAAGGCACTAGACCACCAGGGCATTTTTAAAGATAGGCCCGAGGAGGGCCTTCGGGTGGTGGGAGAGCAGAGGGGTTGTGCTCGGAGGGGGTGAGTGACCGGCCAGTCCAAGAAGACCTGCCTTCTGCCATGAGGGGGTGTGGCCCAGGAGAACCCGCTGTCTGCATAGGTGGGGGAGGTGCCATTTTTGGTTTCATTCTCATTTTTGACTGAAACTGAATGGCAAATTTCGGCTGCAGATTCAGTTTTGGTTGAAACCAAGAACCCCTGTTTCGGTCACCCTCTAGTTGATATGCAAAATATCTCCTCCAAGATTATTGCATGTGACAAAAATGCAGATTAAAACCTCTCATTCTATAACTTGGCACCTAAAGTTAGGCGTCAATTATGTGCATAAGTTATAGAATACTAGCATTTACATGCGTGTAATGTGCACTTATGTTAGGCGCCATTATATAACTTATGTGCACAATCACCCCAGGTACCATATACCACTTAGACTGTGAGCCCATTTGGGACCGTGCCAATACCTGTAAAGAAATTGTAAACCATTTAGGTCTAGGCAGTATATAAATACATAAATAAATAAATAAATAAATAAATAACATCGCTTAGTGTATAAATGCAAGTGAACGTATACATGGGCGGAGCATGGGCAGACTATGGCTGGGTCTTCCAGATATTGGGAGTTTTTTAGATCAATGAGTGAGGATGGAGTCTAGGTGTGGAACAACACAGTGATAAATTGAAAAGTATTGCCATGGACTTCTGAGGTCTTTTTCTCCTTTTACATCAATTAAGTTACCTTCTTTGTGATGATTGTCAGTATTGATATTTTAAGGTTTTCCTTTTTTGGGGTCTCCTAGTTACACATATAGCTTACAGAATACTGTAAAATGATGCATTTAGGTGCCAACAGTTATGCTTGCCATAGATTTGGCATACTGTTCAGACCAATGCTGACTTATGCTAGTATTCTATAATGGAATCTGGGAACACAGATGAGGAAGAATCAAAACTTAGCCATGTCGGCAGCAAGTCTGAATGTTGACAGCAGTGCTAAAGTTAAGTACACAGTTCTGATATATTTACATTGAAATACAATATTATTGAAAAAAATCACAAAATAAAATAAGACCGATGACGATTTGGCAGCTACTGCATAAAGAAATTAAGGGGGTCTTATACTAAAGATTAGCTCAATTTATCTGCAGCAGGGCCCATTTTATTCCTATGGGCCCTGTTGCAGATAACTCGAGTTAATCTTTAGTAAAAGACCCCCTAAATGTTTTAAGCTTGCCATATTCTGATGGTCTTTAAAAACAATTTTTTGATATTCTGTTAGAGCACTTAGGGCCCTATTTACTAAGCCACACTAGAGGCACGCTAGCATTTTTAGCATGAGCTAAATGCTAGAGACACTAAAAACGCTAGCGCGACTTATTAAACAGGGCCCTTAGCAACCTACTGAAATAATTAGAATTGCTGGGATGTTGTGATAATATTCAATAACCAGAAACATTTCTCTCAGCATTTTCCCATAAACACTCCCCTTGGGACTGGGCTTCTCATTCTTCTTAGCTCCCTCCCTCTCCACAGTGACTTTAAGCAGGGGTTTCTCATCAGTTTAGTAATCCACATTATAATGAGGGATTACACTCTCCCCCAGTAAAAAAAAAGAAAAGAAAAAAAAGATGATTTCCCTGGATCGATTTCAGGGAATCATCTTCCTTTGTCCTCAGGGCCACCTTTACCCCCCCCCCTCCCTTTCCCTCAGGGGTCACTAAGTACATTTTAATAATATCAACATTTTTTATTCAAACATAATCATCATTATTCCAACATCTTATCTGATTTCCTTAAAATACTTATCCATATGTTTTGCCAAATCACGATGAGCACACATTATCCAACCCATATTTTCATCAACCATTTTGTGTCCCTCTCTTCTTTTCCAAGCAAAAGAGTTACTTACCATTTATTTCCATTACAGCTCAATTCCCATTTTTTCTGTTTAATTCAGGACACCCAATTAATTGTGAGGGTGGCAGCCTGTTTAACTTTTACCATTTATAATCCCCACTTACTTTATTCATGAGTCAGGACACCATTGACTTAATCAAGGTGGCAACCTGCTCACATTCCCATAGCTTCTTTCACTTTTTCCAGGGAACACATCTTTTTCCCATTGTACTCTCCTTCACCCCTTGGTAGCTAAGAGCAAACATCATTAAAAATAACCAATTTTTATTTTTTCATCATAATAACTTCTTTTTTTATAATGGCAACAGCTTAACATTATTTCTCTTCATTCCCCATGAACCTGGAAACAAATCTTCTTCCCTCTCAACCACCCACCATTTTGGCTTCAGATTCGATATGACATATTGCTCATCAGACATTAATGCAACATAATATCCACACACTTTTGTGTTACTTCAGTTCAGTTTAACTGAACAACAGACTCTGTGTCCTTCCAGTCACTTGATCTCATCCATACCATTTGGGTCAGGTTTATGGGTGAGATCAAGTGACTGGAAGGAACCAGAGTCTGTAAGGGTTGGGTAACACTGTAATATTTCTTGGAGTAGTTGCAGTTCATGACTTCTACCCAACGCAGATGGACCGTCTCACCTGCCAGTCTCGGTACTGGGCAGTTACCAACTCTTGGACCATGGGGTCTTCAGGTCCCTTTTACCACATATATAGGGTCTGGGCACATTGAGTTGAAGATTTCCTCCCTGACTCAGGCCTCTTTCTGGACTTCCACCAGGCTCATTACTGGCAGAGGAACATGCGAGTACCACAACTTACACATGCCACATATTAGTCGTTTCAAATACCTGTCCTCCCGACTCAGTTTAGGCAGTTTAGATGAAGCCTGCCCTGGCTCAATCCAGGAGTTCATCAGGTACTCCAGAGGCAAAAGGGCATTCAGCCACTCCTCCACTTGATCCTGAGAGGGTCTCTCCGCTCTTCTTGGCTGCTCCCGAGTTACACGGGACACTTGTAGCAGGCAGTCTACCTCCACGCAATCAGTCAGATGACAACTCCAGAGGTATGGATACATCCACCACCCTGTGGCTAGGTAAAGGAGCTCTTCGGGTCAGCACCCAAAACTAGGGTCACAACAAAAGACCTATTTGAGCTGGGTGCAGGCCAGGGCCAGACTTACTTTAATAGGCTATAGGGTGTTAAGCCAGGTTTTTATTCTTGATGAACTGCTTGTTGCAGAGTTTAAGTAAAGTTTGTGTATGGTTTTAAAAAACCTGGACTGGAGTATTTCTTTGCATGAGAGTGAAACTTATTTGCTCCCAGACTAACAAAGAAAAGGTAAAGAATAAAAACCTGGCTTAATTCCCTATGACCTACCGGAGTAAGTCTGGCGCCAGCCTGCGCCCAGCTCAAGTAGAACTTAAAACTTTTTCTGTGACCCTGGTTTCGGGTGCTGGCCCAAAGAGCTTGCTGTGCCTGAAACATTTGTGGTGAGACCAGGGTTACACCCATATAGATGCCAGCATTTAAAAATGGTTGGGGGTGCCAAACATAATACAAATCATCCCTCCTGGAGCTTGCTCAATTTTAGGTGTGCTCAGCACCCACTGGCATCCATAGAGCTGGCTCCTATGAACATATATGCATTTACCTGAATTAAGAGGAAGCATCCCTTGTGGCATTTATGTCAGGGCAGAAAAAATACATGCAGAAAATTAATTTATTGTTTACATTTGTAGTGTAGGTGAAGGCTGTTCAAAAAGCTATCTGGACAGCAGTGAAATTTATTTTATTTATTTCTGCATTTTTGTATCCCACATTTTCCAATCCAGTTGTTGGTTCAATGTGGCTTACAGTTTACTTCAGTTACACATATTCAGTTTACACATATTACATTGCCGCTTGGAGATGACGCGTGTCTTATTCGGTTTCAGTCAATGGTCAAACATCTTGGTGTGTTGGTTAGGGTTCATGTTGAACTATGTGGGTTCATCAAAGAAGACTTTTATGAAAAAGTGGGCTTTCAGGTGTTTTCAAAAATGTATGTAGTCATTCGTATGTCTCAGGGCTTTCAGTATTATGTTCCATATCTTGGGGCAAATGTATATGAAGCTCAATGAGTATGAAGATTTATATTTTAGGCCTTGACGTCTGCGAAAGTGTAGGGTGAGGTAGATTCTTGTATTCTCAATAGCATTGCATATGGGTAATTCTATAAGGCTTGACATGTATTTAGGTGCAAGACAGAAGATTATTCTATAGGCCAGAGAGCATATTTTGAATGATATTCATGCTTTAATGGGTAGCCAGTGAAGGTTTTGGAACCACAGTCTTGCGCTTTTGAATCGATTTGTACTGAATATCAGTCTTGCAGCTGTGTTTTGTGCTGTTTCCATTTTCTTTAGTAATTGTTCCCTGTATCCGGCATAAAGTCCGTTGCAGTAATCAGCATGGGTGAGGACCATGGATTGGACTAGTGTGTGGAATACGTCTCTTGGAAAGTAGTTTTTTTAATGTGTTTCAGTTTCCACATAGTTTGGAACATTTTCTTCATAATATTTGAGATTTGTTTATTAAAGGATAGGTTGTGGCCTATGGTGACTCCTAGGAATTTTAGATTGCCAGATATTTGGAGAGATATGCCCATGATATTGATGTTTGGGAAGTGATCGGTGTTGTGTGGTGATATGAGTATCAGGCAGTGCGTTTTTTCCCTGTTAAGTTTGAGCTTAAATGTTGACACCCAGGATTCCATTGTGTATGTGCCTTCCGCAATCCTGGTCACGATTTTGCGCAGATTCTTTTTGAAAGGGATATAGATTGACATATCGTCGGTGTATATAAGGGGGTTAAAGATGTCATAGACTTTAATATGAGACAGTTAAACTCAATGGTCCTCTAGACTTTTTCACATAAAATATCACAAAATATCTTTAAAATAAAAAATAGCATCAGCTCAATTCATAGTGCTTCTATTTTCCCATTGTGTCTTATTAATTACCTTTCTTTGTCATACTTTCTTTCAGTTCTGAAAGAAGCTCATGATAGTAGGTCTGGTTTGCTCAAATTGCAAGCTCCAATGGACCAAAGAGCTCAAATTCCTATAGCCTTATCTTGAAATTTCATCCTTTAAAACAATTTGATTCACCTACCAAAACCGTAATTATGCTTTAAAAAACCTTACTGGTTAATGCCTTCATATGGCTCTAAACATATGTCAACAAGCCTTGATAGACACCTACTACTACTACTACTACTTAACATTCCTAGAGCGCTACTAGGGTTATGCAACGCTGTACAAAATACACAAAGAAGGACGGTCCCTGCTCAAAGGAGCTTACAATCTAAAGAACGAAATGTCAAGTTGGGGCAGTCAAGATTTCCTGGGTAGAGGTGTAGAGGTTAGGTGCCGAAGGCGACATTGAAGAGATGGGCTTTAAGCAGGGATTTGAAGATGGGCAGGGAGGGGGCCCGGTGTATGGGCTCGGGGAATTTGTTCCACGCGTGGGGTGAGGCGAGGCAGAAAGGGCGGAGCCTGGAGTTGGCGGTGGTGGAGAAGGGTACTGAAAGGAGGGATTTGTCTTGAGAGCGGAGGTTACGGGTAGGAACGTAAGGGGAGATGAGGGTTGAGAGGTAAGGAGGGGCTGCAGATCGAGTACATTTGTAGGTTAGTAGCAGAAGCTTGAATTGAATGCGGTACCTGATCGGAAGCCAATGAAGTGACTTGAGGAGAGGGGTGATATGAGTGTATCGGTTGAGGCGGAAGATAAGACGTGCAGCAGAGTTCTGAACGGACTGAAGGGGGGATAGGTGGCTAAGTGGGAGACCAGTGAGGAGTAGGTTGCAGTAATCAAGGCGAGTGGTAACGAGAGAGTGGATGAGAGTTCGGGTGGTGTGCTCAGAGAGGAAAGGGCGGATTTTGCTAATGTTATAGAGGAAGAAGCGACAGGTCTTGGCTATTTGCTGGATATGCGCAGAGAAGGAGAGGGAGGAGTCGAAGATGACACCGAGGTTGCGGGCAGATGAGACGAGGACGATGTGGGTGTTATCAACCGAAATAGAGAGAGGAGGTAGAGGAGAAGTGGGTTTGGGTGGGAAGACAAGAAGTTCGGTCTTGGCCATGTTCAGTTTCAGGTGGCGGTTGGACATCCAGGCAGCAATGTCGGATAAGCAGGCCGTTACTTTGGCCTGGGTTTCCGCAGTGATGTCAGGTGTGGAGAGATAAAGCTGGGTGTCGTCAGCATAAAGATGATACTGGAAGCCATGAGACGAGATCAGGGAGCCCAGGGAAGAGGTATAGATAGAGAAAAGAAGGGGTCCAAGGACAGAACCCTGAGGGACTCCAACAGAGAGCGGGAAAGGGGTGGAGGAAGAACCATGAGAGTGTACTCTGAAGGTACGATGGGAGAGATAAGAGGAGAACCAGGAGAGGACAGAGCCCTGGAACCCAAAAGAGGACAGAGTGTCAAGAAGTAAGTCGTGATTGACAGTGTCAAAAACGGCGGATAGGTCGAGGAGAATGAGGATGGAGTAGTGGCCTCTGGATTTGGCAAGGAACAGGTCATTACAGACTTTGGATAGTGCCGTTTCTGTCGAGTGAAGTGGGCGAAAGCCAGATTGAAGTGGATCGAGGATGGTATGAGAGGCGAGAAAATCAATGCAACGGCTGTGAACGGCGCGTTCAAGTATTTTGGAGAGGAAGGGTAGGAGGGAGATGGGGCGGTAGTTGGAGGGACAGGTAGGGTCAAGTAAAGGTTTTTTGAGGAGAGGTGTGACTACAGCATGCTTGAAGGTGTCAGGGACAGTTGCGGTGGAGAGAGAGAGGTTGAGGATATGACAGATGGGGGGGGGGGTGATAGTAGGAGAGATGGTGATAAGTAAGTTGGTGGGGATGGGGTCTGAGGAACAGGTGGTGCATTTCGAGGAGGAGAGAAGATGGGCGGTTTCCTCTTCGCTGATATCAGGAAAAGAGGAGAAGGAGGCCTGGGTTGATTGGTTGAGGGAGTGAGGATGAAGAGGAGAAGGTAGGACACCTGAGCCAAATCAATCAGAAATACAAAATTTCAAGCATTAATATTAAGGAAAGCATGTTTCTTTGAATGTAAAGAAAACTAACTGGTTTACAATAATTCATTTTCATTTGGGATACTACTTATTACTAACCAAATGATATTAAACATTACTTATTTATATTACCATATGGTTTTGATAGTATTACCCAGCATCTGGTCTCATTACAAAGTCCCCAACATAGTGTGTGGTGTTGTCAATGTATTGATATCCAGTATGGTTCTATTTACTATGGTTACTTAAGTTGGCCTGCTCCTGAAAGATTCTCAGTGCCTCCTGCCAATAACAAGCAACCCCAAAACTGAGCAAAAATGCATCAATTTTAAATGAGCCACATATTCAAAATAGCTTCTCATAAAGGGGACTCGCAGTACCTCACAAGCATATTTAAAGCATTTCCCAGGTCATAGGCAACATCAGAAGTTAGAGTAGCAGGCTAAGAATCAGGGAAGTCAAGTTCAAATCCCATAGAGGCTCTTTGTGGTCATAAGCAAGCAGAGATGCCAAGTTACTCATTTCAGGTGGAATATTTTTTGGCCATTCCTCAAAGCATTGTGCGATTTATATTCCCTTATTTTATCCATTGAAATATATGCTTCACGTCCCATAGTTCATGGGCTGTCAGATAGCCAGGACGGTCTAATCTAATCTAATTTTTATATGCCACGAATGCCCATAAGGATCCAGTGCAGTTTCCAACAACAATTATACAGATTAAATTAGAGAATAACAGACAATAATAAAAAAAAAACTTGAATTTAATCTGTATAATTGTTCTTTCACTGTACCCTTCCAAATCATAAGGATGACGTCAATATAATGTTTCCACAAAACAATTTGTGCACTCCATGGCTGTGTTTCAAAAAACCTCTTTTCAAATGTCGCTACATATAGATTAAACTACAAAAACAACAAAAGGGGTGTGGAATTACTGATGCTGAAGCTATAACATGAAAGCAATCCACTAGGATACCTATGAAACTTCAATGAATGTTGAAAAACAATTTTTTTTCCTTTCTGAAACCACCTTGTATCAACAAATATCTGGGGTCGCCATTGGGGGCCATGATGGCTCCCTCGGTAGCCAACTTGTTAATGGTTGCCTTTGAACATAAATTTGTGTATTCAGCAAATCTATACAGCAAAGTTTGTTTATGGATCTGATACATTGACGATATTTTCTTATTGTGGGATGGTTCTCCTGACCTCTTGTATCAGTTTGTGTCATTTTCAAAGGGATGTCATCCTTGTATACAGTTTGTGTCCCATTTTGATGCTTTTCAAATATCTTTTTTGGATATTCAGGAAGACCGATGCTGGATTTAACACTACAGTATTTCATAAAACCACAGACTGTAACACATTTTTGTATTTTGGCAGTAGCCATCCGGCTGCTTTAAAGAAAAGTTTGCCTTTTTCGCAATTGTTGTGATATCGGAGGATTTGTTTGTCTGATGAAGACTTTAAGATTCAATCTCATTCTCTATCTACCAGACTGCTAGAGTGTGGTTACCCTCAAGGAGTTGTGCGTACAGCTTATCACAGAGCATGTTTAAATCTTCATCATATTTTGCTCACTCTGAAGTCAGAAGCACACGACCTTATACTTACCTATGTGATGCAGTACAATTCTCTTTCTAGTCGCATTGCCACCATGGTGAGGAAACACTGGGATTTAGTGAGAACGATACCCATTTTCAGTGAAGCTTGCTTATGTTTTTCCTTTTGTCGTACAAAGAATTTGAAAGAACATTTAAGCCCTGCTATATTACCGTCCTCACAATCTGAATCTGCTATTGACACAAGACCTGGTGGACACTTTAAGTGTGGTGCCTGTTCGTTATGTGACTTCATGTTGGAGACTTCTGTTTTCATCAATCCATCTGATTGCAAGTGTTACTATCTTAAGATCAACACTACTTATAAATCTAATTATGTACTCTACTGTTTAATTTGCCCATGCAATCTGGCATACGTCAGACAAACATCACGAGCATTGTTTATACATTTGACAGAACACAAGAGTGCAATCCATACTAATAAGCCCAGTCTTTCTCTGGTTTTGCATTGTTCTCAACGGGGCCATACATTTCAACAGCTACGTTGTGTAGTGTTACAATGTGTGCCCCCTTTTTCCAGAGGGGGTGATTGCCAGCGCACCTTGCTTCAGCTGGAGCAAAGAAGGATTTTTAAGCTCAACACACTTGGATTGAATACACGCCTAGATTGGTGTCATTTTTTCTAATATAGATTTTTTTCCAGTATGTACTCTAACTCGGATTTACTCTGTGATTGGCTAATTGCGTGTTTGGCATCTGATGTTTTCTTCCTGTTTTTAATGGCAGCCATCTCTATGCACTCTGTTGTGTGCACGCTCCGGATGACCGTTGAATGTGCTGATGTCAACTAAGTGTGTGCAAGTGGACCTGTTTTTCTTTGCCTATAAAGTGTTAATTTTGTATAATGTTTCTGTTTATTTTTCAGATATACTTGCCATCTGTCCCTGACGCAGTTTTAATGAAATGCTGGCCATCGTTGGCCCAGGGGCAAGTTTCTACTCTAAACTGTCTTCTTGCTACAAAGTTAAGTTGCTCTATAAATTTATAAACTTTGTTATAACTTATAGAAAGTTTTTTGAGCACTGTTGAGTATTGACACTGTTGGAAGGTTTTTGCCAATGATGAAGCCATGATCTTTTTGGATCACTACCGCTCTGTAAAACCCACCAGCCATGGAGTGCCCAAATTGTTTTGTGGAGATGTTATATTGACAGCATCCTTTATGATTTGGAAGGGTACAGGGGAAGAATGTCAAGATTTTTGTTTAAGTTTTGAACAATTTTGATGAGAACCTTAAGTTTCACTATGATACGAAATGATTAGATATCAGTGTTGTTTTTGAAGATGGTACATTCCAACCTTTACAGGAACCTATGCAAGAAACCAACAGGCGTCAATAAAGATTTAGATTTTAGAAGCTTCCACAATCGATCACTGAAAATGAACCTCCAATATAGTCACTTTTTAAGGAGTAAAAGACTGTGCTCTAAGGATTGCTTCTTTGAAAACCAGGCAAGAGAGATGACCCGTTGGTTCCAATCTAAAGGATACCCCCTTGAAGCTATTGCTGAGGGATATAATAGGGTAGCAAGAGCCGACAACCTAAAGTGAGGGAACCTACCAACAAAGTCATATGTGCACTAACATTTACACATCTATCTAGAGACATTATCAAGACATTGCAAAAACACTGGCATATCATCCAGGGTATTGTGCATTTTCAGACGAAGGATATTATGATTGCTCACAAGAGAGGGAGAAATTTAAAAGATATATTAGTTCATTCCACTCTTCCAGGATTGAATTTACAACTTACTCAGAGATCAACAGGACACCATAAGTGTGGTTCATGCTCAGTATGAAGGTGAACATCAACATTAAAATATTCATTCACCCAACTACAGAAAAAAAGTTTTACAAATTGCAAGAGCTCTGGTGTGATATACATTGCTATGTGCACATGTGGACTGCTGTACATAAGGAAGAGCATACACCATTTTAATAAATGGATTTTAAAGGTACAGTAAGTCAATTAAAAAGCACTTCCAGCCAGGCAAACTGAAGCACTGCTAGAAGGTATCCAACAGTGCTGATATGAAGGGTACCTCATTAGATAACATTATCAACTTACTTCAGAAACATTAACTCAGGTTTAATCAACTGGTAACAGTCCAATTTCCACAGCTTACCATACACTAATGTATCAAAAATAAACTACTTTCTTGTTATCAAATATTAAAAGAATGTTGCAAATTTGGGAGTTGGGAAGGTTATGCCTTGTTTTTGATTACTTTTGATGTATAAGATGGAGCCACTTTTGAGCTCATCAGCTGTAATGAATCTGTGCATTTTGTGGTTTTCCACTGTTAATGTCTGCTACTGTATGTTTTGTAGATTCATTCAATAAAGCTTCCTGTTTAAAATAAAAAAAAAAAGAATGTTGCATATCATTTCCACCATTGCTCAGTTCCTCAAAGACAGCTGAAAATAAATAACCTTTTAGTAGTTTCCTAAAAGCCACTGTGTCAGATACAATTTTCAGTCTTAGCGGGAGTAAATTCCACTCCCTAGGCCCAGTGATGAAAAACACAATATTTTGAATTTCTTCAAAATGTACCCATCTCAAAGATGGTATTTCCAACAAACAAGTACCTTCTGATCTTAATGATCTTACATACTTATAGATCTTCAACACTGTAGATAGATAGTATGGTGCATCAAATCAAAAGCATAAGGGCCCTTTAACTAAGCTGTGTTAAGCAGATAACATGGGTTTTATCATGTATTAGACATTAGTATGGATCCATGCTAACCCCTAACACTTATGAAAAACCGTCAACAAAGCAAAAATCTCATGCTAGTTTCTTCATGTGGGGAGTGGGTGTGATGGGGCAGAGAAGAGGTGTGGCTGTTGGTGACAATTAGTGCATGATGCAGTACCACATGTTAGCTGTCATGACTGCCAATAGTATGGCTGCACTTACTGCCACCTCAAATGGAGGTAGTAAGTGCAGCTGCACTACTGGCTGACTGGTAGTATGCAGCCACAGGCCTTTCAGCAGAATCCCAACTTCCTTCCCATGACATTCGATCCCCATCCCCATATCGAATTCCACAACCCATCACTACCCCTGATCCAATTTCCTGCCCCTAACCTCTCTGATTATATACCCCAACCCCCCCAGATTAGCAAAAGGTGATAAGCTCCACCCCAAACCCAAAGCTACATCCACTTGTGCACATCCAAACCCTCCCCCACCTCTCATCCCCCTGACTCCCCCATCACCGCTGGGACTTACCCAGTGGTGATCCTTAGTGATACAGTGAGCTGGGATGGGAGCAGTCCCTCTCTACACAGCCCTCTGCTCCCCCATAGAGCATAACAACACTTCATTGCTGGGTTCTCTATTTATCCTTAAAGGATCCACAGCATGTACCAAACCCCAAGGACACCCATAGGTGTGGTGATACAGCATGTCATAGGGAGGCCACTTATACAAGGCTGGCGCAACCCGGTAAGCACAGTCACGTGTAGCATGGGGGCACTGATCTCTGCAAGCCTTGCTTACCTGTTGTGCCTACCACTGGGCTATTTTCTTTCTTTCCTTCCCTGTGGGTTGGGCGTTGCTGCAGCCCACCGCCCCTGTGCAGTCTGGCATTATGTTTTACTGTTTCCAACACTCCCTCCCCCTTGTGCGGTCCGACATCTTTTTCCCTTCCTTCTTCTCCCTCCGGCGATCCTTAATCTGAGTTGCAGGCAGCATCGGCAAGGGAACCAGACTGCCATGGACCTTCCCTCAGCCAGATCCCACCCTCATGGAAACAGGTAGGAGAAGGGGGTTGGGGATGGAACTGGGGACTGAAAATGGGGGGGCAGGTGTGAGTAGGGGGCTAGGGCTTAGCAATGGTCCTGATTTAGGGACTAGTAGAAGGTGGCTGGAGATAACAAAAGAAGCTGATGCTGGCAGATGATAGAGCTGACAGAAATGGTCTGATGCTGGGGGCAGATGCAAGAAGGGGCTAAGGCTAGGGCTGGGGTAGAGAGAAGAGGGGCTCAGAGCTATCAAACTGGGGGTGGGAGAAGCGATCTGATACTAGGCCAGAGAGAAGGGGGGCTGAGGTCTTGCAAGGGGCAGATAGGATATAAGGTTGGGAACCGATGCAGGGGCTGGGAGAAGGAAGAAAAGAACACATATTGTATGGGGGAGGGGGAGAAGCAAGGACATATGCAAGGATAGGTGAAGATGAAGTGGCAAAGGGATGAGTACTGGAGTTAAGGTGGAGGAAAGATAGAGTAAATAAATACTGGAGAAGGAAGTAGGTGGACAGGTGTTAGAAAAGGGGAGAGGAAATTATGGGAGAAGAGGCAGGGGCAAAGGATGATAGGGAAAAGGGAACAAGAGAAGGGTAACGTGTTTGTGAAGAGGGTGAGGGCCAAAGGAAGGGGACACATCTTTGAAGGAGGTGAGAAAGGTGGAAATAAGGCAGGTAAAGGAGGAAATGGGAGCCCGAATAAGGGGACAAGACATAAAGGGACTAGGGCTGGAAAAGGGATGAGTAACATGGTCAGAGCTAGGGATTGGTAAGGGGTGAAAGGCAGAGAAGATAAGCTGGGGAGGCAATGAAAGTATGGGGTGTAAATGGGCAACTAGAAAGTGAGTGAAATACAGGAAATAGGAGGCAGGGAAGAATAAGACACAGGTAGGAATGGGAGAACTAGGGAGGTAAGTACAAGAAATAAAAAGCTGGTAAATAGGTGAATGAGAGATACTGTGTATTGGGGAATGGGGGAAGAGAAGAAATAAAATCTAGCTTCTAGCTTCATGTAGGTTAAAAAAAAACATTGAGAGAAATGGAGAAAAATGAGACAGAATGATCAGAGTCAGTTAGCTTAAGGGAAGAAGATGGACAGTGAACAGCAGAAAATGGAAATTAGATCTTGGAAAAGGACTTGGGATAATAAAACCAACAAGATGTAGTAAAGAGAGACCAGGACCAACTCAAGTGGAAAAATAAAATGGTCAGACAACAAAGGTACAAAATTTGATTTTTAATATAAATGTGATGCCAGCTTTGAAAATATGGATTTCATATATTTTGAGTTTGCGGCCACTAGGCCACCAGGGCTCTTTTGGAGGGGGGGGGGGGTGAAATTGTGTCAGGGGGTCAGGGGAGCTGGAGGTCTGCCAGACCTCCAGCCCCTATGTCTCCAGCTTGTGTCAGGGGGGTCTGGGGGACTGGAGGTCTGCCGGACCTCCAGCCCCCATGTCGCCAGATTGGACTGGAGGCTGGGGGCTCCTGCAGGAGGAAATGGGATGGGGGGCCTGCTAGCATGCGAATGCATGCTGGACAAAGGTCTCCATTCCTCCCCAATGCTCTGCAAACTCTAACACCAGCTCCGAGCTGGCGTAGGCTTTGCCATGTGCAGCGCACCAATGTTTGGCGTGCTGCCCACTCATCATTGGGGAAGAATATGTTTAACGTGCATTTGCATGCTACTTGCGGTCAGAGCCCATGAGTGAGTTGTTTCACACACTCGGAGGCTCTGATCATGGGGCGGTAGCAAACGTGGGTACTAATATGGCACTAATAGCCTCTAGCGCCCATAAGTGACTTGCCCAGAGTCACAAGGAGCTGCAGTGGGAATCAAACCCAATTCACCAGGATCAAAGCCCACTCCACTAACTACTAGGCTACTCCTACAGTGTAACTGCTCATGGCGAAATGTGGCACTTTAGCATGTAACCTACTTAGGTGTATGCCCCTTGCACCTATGCGCTAAGTGAAGGGGTGGGGGTTGGAGAAGAAAGAGAAGAGATGCCGGATGGGTAGGGCAATGCCAACTGACAGGCTGCAAGGGGGTGCTAGAAACCCTAGCACCGGCCCTGCACTTAAATTACAAATATGTATATAAATATATGCACTCAACTAACATTACCTTCCCCCACCCTATGCTAGATTTATCAGGAGGGAGGGAGGGACCCCAGATTAGTCTGGGAGCTGCATTGTATGCTTTCTGCATGCCCAATATGGATGAGCTGTCCAAAAAGTTTTATTTCATTTTGTTTCTCATGTGGTTTGTGACAATAGTTTGTTTAGTGTCATGTCATTAGTCTTCATTTTCATTTAGGGACCATTGTCATCAAGAGTGTGCACTCTTTTGGAGAAGTTCAAGCTTTCTTAGAAGAATGCACATTCTTTTAAAAGAGTTTGCACTCTCTATGTATGTGGGACTAGTGCACACTTGCAGTAAGAATTTGTGAAAATTTGTCTGCCACTTCCACAATGCCCTGTCGGATGACTGCTGCCAGTACTCTGCCTGTTGCTGCTGGAGCCCACCCAGTACTCAGCCTTCCACTGCCAGTACCCACCAAGTGAAAGTCTGTGCAGGATTAATTTTTCCTTAAAGAATGCATCTAAAATTCAGGATCCTGAGCTTCAGTTGTCTAACCAGATTCCTAAAAATGAGGACTTGGGATCCTCTATTTCTCAAATTAAGTTGGTTCAATCAACTGTGTCTCAAGAGAAGTTGCTTAGTCATGAAACATTTTAGAATTTTGATACTTATACTACTAGATCTTTGAATTTCAGAATTCTGAATTTTCCTTAATTATTGACATCTTCTCCAAAATATCTATATAGGTTCTCAAAACAGAGTTTGAAATATCTTGAGATGGGTCTTCATCTGTTACAAAAGATTTACTATCTTCCCACTAAGGAAAGACAGAACTGTGGTAGACAAGGAGAACTGTTATTGAATTTTCCTCTGATAGTCTGGATTTGACATGAAAATGAGATGGGGTCCTTTTACTACGGTGAACCGAAAAATGGTCTGCATTGGTGTAGACATGTGTATTGGACGTGCGCAAGTCTATTTTTCAACATGCCTGCAAAAAATGCCTTTTCTTTTTGGCTGAAAATGGACGTGCTGTGATAAACACAGTGTCTGCCCTTACTTGAGGAGGCCGCCAGAGGGCGCACTCCCACTGAAAACCGGGAAAATGCCCATTCTGGTCCCTAGGGGGAGCTCCAGGGATCTAGCTGAGGGTTGACTTGCATGGGCCAGTAGAGAGAGCTCCAGGGAGATAGCTGGGGGAGTGAGAAGAGACTTCTAGACCCAGATCCTTCTGGAACCAGAGGGGCGAGGTCTCAAGAGGTGGGGAGGATTATTGGACACCTCATAAATAGCTTCCTCTCAGTAGAGGAGGGAGTTTTGCCCGAGGGAGGGGCGATGGGAGCCTGGAGGCCGGAAGCCTGGATTGTGTATCCCCGGTGCTGAGGAGGAAGGACTGTGGGTCCAGGACTGGGTGTCCCAGGTGCTGAGGAGGAAGGACTGTGGGTTCAGGACTGGGTGTCCCAGGTATGGGCAGGAACTGTGTGTTCGGGGGGGAGAGGCCTGTGTGTCCTGGGTACTGAGTGAAGCAGGCTGAAAAGCCTGGGGTTAGAAGTCCCCAAAATATTGAGGTTGGAACTGTGAAAGGCTTAAAATGAACAAACAGCCGTAGGGTGGAGGATTGGACCGTAAGGTTAATGAGGGTAAAGAAGGTCCTATCCAGGGGTGGTGGCTGTTATACCCTGAGACCCAGGTGTCCCACAGTAAATGGGCTCAGGGAGTGAATTTGCAGAAAACGAATAATAGTTGGAAAGCAAGGTTCCCACAAGACTGAAGCATAGTTCCAATAAACTGAATTTACATTTACTCAGCTAATTTGCATATTTCTGAAAGCAGAGGAATCCGTGCTATCTTCCAGAGAAGGGTGACCAGGGGGCCCCACCAGAAGAACTGGTAAGGGGGTCGGTTACCAGGAGATACAGCGGGGAGGCAGGTCCAGGACCGTAGGTTCATGAAAAGGTCACCCTGAGGGATAGGGGAGGCCCAAACAGAGAGGCCCGAGTCACCGGAGACACAGAGAAGTCTAGCTTCAAGGTTGTTCCCTGAAGCAAAGGGCTAGTGAGACTAGGCAGGAGCCACTAGAGGGCCGTTGCCCATCTGAGAGCACCCCTGCGGGCTTATAGTGCAGAAAAATAAAAATTGGTGTGTGTCCATTTTGGGCCTGAGACCTTACCTCCACCCATTGACCTAGTGGTAAGGTCTCGTGCGTTAACTGGGCAGTAATGGTCTATGTGCATACAATGCTGGTTACCACCCAGTTAGCACCACACGCTGGAAAATTTCCAGCGTGCTTAGCAGTCATTCGTAAAAAATGAAATAACCTCCCCAACCACGCAGTAGTTCAAAACTGATGCACTGTGAGGATTCCATGGTAATGGGTGAGGAAGCTGTAAGGGAAAAGAGCAGGAAGGAAAAATTTCCCCCTGAAAATTAAAAAAACTACAAATCCCAGGTTCCCCGGGGTAGATGGCCTGCCCCTCCTCAGGCCGGGGTAGATGGCCTGCCCCTCCTCAGGGATACAAGCAGCTTATTTCCCCTGAGATTAAGGAAGACTACAGTTCCCAAGAGCCATTGGATAGAACCCCAGATCCTATTAGGAAGGGGAGCAAGAACTACAGGTCCCAGGCTCCTAGTGAGGAGGGAGGGGACTGGTTCAGACAGGCTAATCAGAAGGATTTGGGACAGCTGGGAGATATACAAGGAGCGGAGCTGATGGACTGGCAGCGAAGGGGCAGGAGTTGAGGAGTTGTCCCAAGGGGGAGAAGTGGCTGGGATTGAACCTATGGACATCTCTGCACTGGCCCAGGTACACGGAAAAAGGCTAAAAGGGTTTATAACAGCCCTATTTTCTAGCTTGGGTGGAATCCAGGTGCTAAAGGCTGGTAATAAGGGAGGGGGTCCCTTCAACCTCTGTATGTATGAGAGGTGAAAGAAAAGAGGTTTAAGTTTGAAACAGTGAACTGTGGTATTTTAAAAACTTAATCTCCAGAAGAACTGTATTCTGTGGAATCAATGAGCTTTGAGCCCGTGGGGGGGTTACTTCAATCACTAAAAACTGAAAAGCAAATTAGACCCAGTAGGCTGTAGGGAAGGGGGGTTTGTTGCTTGCTGGGCATTGCCTTATGCAGCGCCTAGAGGGAGTCAGTGACTCCTGGTTCCAGATCCGGAGAGTCTGTACTGAACTATAAGGGAGAAGCTGTATTTTGGAAACCTGTTTTAAAGGAACTAGGGGAATTGCAGCACCCCTAAACTATTTGTGTTTGGAAATGGACCATACCTGGGAGTTGTTAAAAAGAATCTCACCAAGCCAGGTGTGTTGGAATTGAGTGGTTGAATTGTCCAGGACAAAGCGGAGGCGACATCGGCCCCGGGAGGGAGGCGTGATGATAGTATATAGGATGCACGTACGCGCCTATGCGGCTTAGTAGAAGGGCCCCATAGTTAATAGAGTAACATTGTTGGTATCTTTTGATTTTCTTCTAGACAAAGAATCTCTATTGCATCTGTACTTTGGATCCTTTGATGTTTTTCTTTGGAGAGATTACACATTTTGGCTGCCAGGGTTTTCATGAAATTTCTGATCATATGGAGAACAGTGGGCTGAGACCCAGAAAAGCCAGGTTCAAGTCCCACTGCAGCTCCTTTTGACTTTGGGCAAGTCACTTAACCCTCCAATGTCTCAGGTGAGCCCTCCAGGGACAGGAAAATTCCTATTAGGGTTGAGCAGGCAGAAAATGTTCGGGTTTTTTTGTTTCTTTTCTTTCATTTCAAAATGAATGTCATTAAGCCCTGGATTCTATAAAGGTCACCCACATTTGGCACGATCCTGAGTTGCACACACAACTAAATTAGTTAGGGGCACTTTTACAAAGGTGCGGGAGGGCTAACGCATTTATCACCTCTCTTGTTCAGTTTGTACTTAGTTCCTTTAGCAAAGAGAGTTTGGACCTGAATTTTCATTTTTTCGCAAATGATATCCAGCTGATCATCTTTGTGGAGGATGATCAATGTGATGTCATCACAAAATTGAATCAAAAGTTGGAAGTTTTAGGGAACTGATTGCATAATAATGAATTAGTTCTCAATATGGATAAGTCAGTGGCAACGTGGATTTCTCATAAGTCCAATAATTGGCATTAGGTGGCGTTAATTTGGCTTAAATTTGCACTTACATCAGTAACTGTGGTAAGCTACTACTGACTTAGCGCCTAAATTGTACAACATGCAACTGCAAGGGGGACATATATGTCAGTGAGGGTCAGGCAGGACCCACATATACACACATAACTTATAGAGGGGTCCTTTTACCAAACTGCGATAAAAAGGGCCCTGCAGTAGCAGCGGAGGCTGTTTTTGCCGCACGCCAGGGCCCTTTTTACCGCAGCAGGTAAAAAGCCCCTAAAAAAGACATGCCCATGTGGTAATATTATTCTTATCGTATGGCCATGTGGGGGGAGGACTTACCACCACACATTGAGGTGGCGGTAAGGGCTCCCATGGTAACCAGGTGGTAACCAGGCAGTAATTACTGCCAGGTTAGTGCCATGCTAGAAATTATGGAATTATTTTCTGTAGTGCCAGAAATGACGCACACTCGAGGCGGAACTACTGTTGGTGGCCGGTTGGGCCAGCGGTAGTTCTAGGATGCCACGTGGCAACCCTTTAGTACAAGGGCCTTAGAATGATATAAGTTATGTGCTAACATTCAAAATTTAGGCACTTGCATTTACTCTTGCCATAGACTAAGAGTAAGTGCTCGCACCCAGATGCCGTTACTGAATAGCATTTAGCACCCATCATTTCATGTGTATTTTGGTGCCTAAATGTTGGTGACTTATATATATAGTAGTTGCCCCATACCCCCAGATTCTATATATCATGCCAAAAGTTGCAAGCCGAATTTTGGACATGAACTGAATTGATTAACAAGCCCTTAACTAGCAATAATTGAGTGCTAACAGCCAATTATTACACTTTATTGGCTTTGATTGGCAGTTGCATGAACACCTTGCTGTGCACTATTCTATAAAGATCAATGTGGAACTTCTGTAGCATGTACCTGAAAAGGGGGCATGGCCAGGGGCATGTCAGAGGCGTTCCCAAAAGTTGCACATGGCATTATAGAATTAGGTCGATCCTCGCCTAAGTCAGGTGCCAGCATTAACATTCGACTTAGCAGTAGCGCTATAGAAATGATAAAAATAAATAAATAATAGCAGGCGTAAGTCCCACTCCCAACAGTTAAGTGCGGATTTCTGCCTAAGTGCGATTCTATAAAGAACATGCACCTTTTACAGAATTGCACATAGCACTGAATTTTTTAGGGTGTGGAATTTTTAGCACTATTTACTGAATTCCCTCCATAGTCTGCGCTATTACTTAATATCTACCGTACCTGAATGTAATTCACCCTGAGATACTATTGAAAAGGGTGTGAGCCAAATCTAAATTAATAAATAAAGTAAAATAGGAAATGAAACTAGACTCTTTCATGGTTCATCATCTCAAGGTGGCCAAAAGTGACGGATAAAGCCAAAAGGATACTCAGGTGCATAGGGAGAGGAATTGCCAGCAAGAAAAAAGGGGTGATAGTGCCCTTGTATAAGTCTCTGGTGAGGCCCCATTTAGAATACTGTGTGCAATTCTAGAGACTGTACCTACGAAAAGATATAAACAGGATGGAGTCTGTCCAGAGAGTGGCTACAAAATTGGTCAGTGGTCTCTGTCATAAAGCGTATGGGGATAGACTTAAGCATCTTAATATGTATATTTGGAAGAAAGGCAGGAGAGAGAGAGAGAGGCTATGATTCAGACATTTAAATACTTCTGTGGCATTAATGTATAGGAGGTGAGCTTTTTTTCAAATGAAGGAAAACTCTAGTATGAAAGGGCATAAGATGAAGTTAAGAGGTTGTAGGCTCAGCAGTAATCTAAGGAAATACTTTTTCATGGAAAGGGTGGTGGACGCGTGGAATCGCCTCCTGGTGGAAGTGGTGGAGATGAGGACTGTGTCTGAACTTAAGAAAACGTGGGACAAGCATGTGGGATCTCTAAGGGAAAGGAGGAGATAGTGGTGGCAGTGGATGGACAGACTGGATGGGCCATTTGGCTCTTATCTGCCATCATGTTTCTATATTTCTATGTTTCATCATCTAAAATCAACTCGTTCTTAAGGTCCAAATTATTCTCCAGCTGCTTTCAGTCAGATCTCTTGGGTTTAGAAATTAGCTTTGTCCATATGGCCAGAAAGGATCATTTCCTTTTTTATTAGATAAGGAGAATTGCGTGGCCAAGGATAAAAAAGAATAAAATTGCTGAAATGTAGCAGGACCAGTGCCAGCACACAGTTTACTTAATCAGAACACACACTAGGGGTAATTTTATAAGGAGTTACCTATTTTTAGATGGCAAGAATGCACTTAAATGCTAATATCTTAACCATTTATATGTATAAATAGGCACATACGCTTACTGTGGTCATATGGACAGAGCAAGGGTGATACATATATACAAGTAAATTATGAAATGCTATCATTTACATATGTTCTTGGAACCACCTTGATGTGGGAATTAACACCTGCCCTATGGCTGGTATAAGAGATTACCTTACATTATAACATGTTTTTGTCACAGCTCCGGAAGGTAAGTCCTTGGGCTGCAGTCGGATACCCTGACTTACTCAACCCAAAGGCTAGGCAGGGCCCTGGCTAGTGGCAGAGGAGTCACATCCTAGTGGAGACTAGACAAGGGAGTGGCTCTAAAAAGAGCCCTTAGGGGCTGGCCCGACGGAGTCAAGACCAGGGGATGGCTCTTATGAGAGCCCTTGGGGGCACCATCAGAGTCAAGGCAGAGAGTGGCTCTAAAAAGAGCCCTTGGAGGCTAGCCCGACAGAGTCAAGGCCAGGGGATGGCTCTTAGGAAAGCCCTTGGGGCCCCCCATGGAGTCAGGCCAGGAGGAAGTAGGGACCTGAGGACCTAGAGGCCAGGAACAACAGAAGACATGAACTGGACCAGGTGGAAACAAGATGGAGGACACAGACTGGGTCAGGGCTGGATCGAGGCTGGTGCAAGTCGGACGACACAGGCTGGAACAGGCTGGTGGACCTGTTGGAGAAAGGCAAAATGTGAAAGGGAACAAGGCTGGAGACAAACTGGAACAAGGTAAAGTAACTCACAGCAGACAGTTGCTGGAAGACCTGTGTTGCAAAGGCACCAGAGAGAGTTGGGGACTTCCTTTAATAAATACACCTAAATAGGAAGTTGGAGTCTCCGCAAGCGTCCCAGGACTCTTCTGATGCTGCCCATTTAAAAGCAGCTCTTCAGTGCGTGTGCATGCCGGTAGCAGAGGAGTGGGCTGCCTGCTGGAGGAACACCATGGGGCGCCAGGAATGACTTCTTCCCTGCTTCCTTGGGGCAGCTTGCCGCTTTTGAAATTGAGGCTGAGAGCAGAGCAGAAGATCAGCATTCAGGAGCATCCTTCACACTCTGCACTGCCTGTTTGAGCTAGTGGTGTTCTTGACCCTGGCACCACATAGAATGCTGACAACATGATCTTCCAGATCCTCTTCGGTTATGAAATGTTAAATCTCAGATGATTTGGCTGGAAATCCTTCACACAAAAGATTCATCAAATTCTGTATCTGCAAAAAGCAGTAGGGAACAGGGTGTGCCTGACATTGAGGTTTGTTGACTTTATGCTGTTGATTTCCTGTCCCCATCCCCCACCCCACACTGTCTGTGCCTTATTTTTCTTGTCTGTTGAGACAGAAGAAGATAATTGCTCGTTCACAATTGTACTGGAAACTACAGCTGCTGTTACTCTCTCTTCTTTAAAAATTTGCTCACTAGCTTGGTTGATGCACCACAGGAGTTGTACTCATAGACCACCCTGCCTGTTCCTGTTCACTTGTGCTGCTTCTAGCCCTACATTTCTCAACTACCTTTTCTCCTCTTGTTCTAGCGCATATCCAGGCCTACCCCTCCTAAGCATTATGATTCAATCAGATTAGATAGTAAACTCTATAAAGAAGAGACAGTCTCTCTTCTAAGTACAACACTCCATACACCTTGTAGCTCTTTAGAAATCTTTAGTAGAAGTAGTCATATATGCATGACAGTTTGTCTCTACTCTCCTTTTCTGTGGAGCAAGAGGGTGATAAATGTTTACAACTCACTTCTCTCTGCTTCAGATAGATACATTGAAGGCTGACAGAGTCACAGGGTAGAGTGGAAGAGTAGTCTAGTAGTTAAAGCTGTAGGTTGTGAATTAGAGAGACCAGGGTCAAATCTCACTGATACCCCTTGCAGTGGCGTCGCAAGGGCAGCTGATACCCGGGGCGGGTCGCCGCTGCGCACCTCCCCCCCCCCCGGGTGCAGCGCGGCGCACCCTCCCCCTCCGGAGCGCAACCCCCCCCCCCGAGAACATACCTGGAAGGCAGTGAGGGGTGGGCGGGAGAGCCAATCCGCCTGTTCCAGGGCAGAGAGAGCAAGGAACCAGCGAGGCGCCGACACCCCCCAGCGGCGTGCACCCGGGGCGGACCGCCCCACTGCCCCCCCTTCCTACGCCACTGACCCCTTGTGGTCTCGAGCAAGTCACTTTACCCTCCATTGCTTCAGTTACAAACTTAGGTGTAAGCACAAACATGGGCTTACTGCAGCTTGAAATGCCTTACTGCTCATGTGTCCCACGGTAATTTTGGCATCAGCATGTGCTACCTATGCACTAAAAAATAAAATCTGGGGGTGGGTCTGGGGGTGGAGAGTACTGCTCTAATTAGTTAGTGCAGTTACATTGCTGTGTGCAAAAATGGTCAATCCAGGTCACAAGTACCTGCCAGAAACCCAATTAGTGGCAACATTCCATGCTAGAACATAAGAACATAAGCGTTGCCATACTGGGACAAACTGAAAGACCATCAAACCCAGCATCCTGTTTCCAACAGTGGCCAATCCAGGTTACAAGTATGCTACCAATCCCAGAGGCTTCCCCCGCATCCATCTCAATAACAGAATATGGACGTTTCCTCCTGGAAGTTGTCCAAACCTTTTTTAAACCCAGATACGCTAACCGCTGTACCCCATCCTCCAGCAGTGAGTTCCAGAACTTAACTATTCTTTGAGTGAAAAAATATTTCCTCATATTTGTTTTAAATGTATTTCCATGTAATTTAATTGTGTGTCCCCTGGTCTTTGTACTTTTTGAAAGACAATTATCGTGTGGCTATTAATAGAACCCTCCCCCCCCCCCCCCCCCAGAAATTCGGCCTTTTTATGCATGTAGAAAAAATGCCCTTAGCGTGTGGGAATGACCCACATAAGCACAAGACTACTTTAACCGCAGTTTGGTAAAAGGGCTCCTTAGATTTTGAGCCTTCTGGGAACAAGGAAATACCTGCTGTACTGGAGAGGAATGAGCTAAAAACTACCAAAATACTATTAAGTACAAAATAAGTACCTGTGTATAATATGTAAACCACTTTGATTTTAATTACAGAAAATTGGTATATCAAATCCTATCCCCTTTCCCTTACCAAAATACTGTTACTGTGAGTCTCGAAATACTCAGGGCTGGTCTTAGCAGTTGTGGGGCCCTGTGAAGACCAGTTCAGTGGGGTCCCCTGCCCAAACCTAGCCCCACCCCTCCCCCTGTCCCACCTAGCCTCGCCCCTTGTTGACAAGATGTTTTTTAAACATTTTTTTATTTCAAATAAAGACAAATCAAGAAAAACTTGTACAGAAAAACTAATTCAAATTAGCACAATGCTATCACAGGAAACCTTTGGGTTTAAAAAGCAAAACCATGTGCATGTCTAGATAAATGAATTAAAACAAATACCCTTAATATGTAATAACTGGAAGCAATAATGAAACAATGATTGAATATTCATGTAGCAAACAGCCTGAGCCAACAGATTTATTTTCCACTGAACATAATTAACGTTGTATGAACTTGGCGGATAATCGTGTGCTGAACTGGACAATGTTGGCACATTTAGACTGACTCTGGACAGTTCTGCCCGAAGGAAAGCCTTCCCTCATTATTCAATACCTTCTCTGTGAAATAGTAGTAATAAAAACAAGACAAGTGCATTTTTCTAATATACCACTGCATTCCACAAAGCAAAAGGAGCACTTTATCACTTGCTGTCTTTTTCTTTTGATGTAGGCACAGGAAAAAAAATGTTAAATGCTTCTAAGTCTCAACCTAATTAATGATTTTTCTAAACTGTACTTATAAATAGTAAGTCTGATTGTTAAATACCTGATACTCAAAATGACTGTTTTGGTGGCCCTTTACTAGGTGAAAACATCAGAACAGAATGAGTCCTTATAAACTAGTCCCTCCAAAGACACAGTGATTATGATTTAGAACTAATTAGATGAAACCAATGCTTCCTCTGTGTACATCCATACATTACACAAGCTGGCATCTTTGAAAATATAAGTAAGGGCCAATAAAAAATGCTACCAACAATAAAGAATGACAGCGTGGATAGAGCAGCTCATAGATATGCTTGTATGTTTGGGTAAGTGGATGAGGGGTGTGCGGAGGAGGGAGAAAGGGAGACCAACCTCATGGGCTTCAATGGCCATCTCAATCTAACCACCTTCAGCTCTCTTCTACCTGCTTCTTTAGTTCTGGCTCGCAGCTCAGCCAGCAGTGTCAGTAAGGTAAGCACACTGCCTTCAGTGGCCCCGGAAGCTCTCCCTCTGTTGCAGCGTCCCACCTATGTGGGACAGGAGATTGCAGTAGAGAGAACATTTCCGGGCTGCTGAAAGCAGTGTGTTTACTTCATTGACGCTGCCAGCGGCCCAGATTGAAAAAGGCAGCACTGCAGGAAGCCGAAAGGGAGTAGGAGAGAGCTAACAAAGGCGGTTTGATTGAGAACAGGAGACAGCAATGATGGCTGAAGCAGGGAGCAGGAGGGAGATGCTAAGGCTGCCACGGGTCCCCTGGGAGCACAAGACCCTGTGCGACTGCCCCTGTTGTCCCTGCCTAACGGCCCTGCGAATGCTAGTGACTGCCAGGCAGGCAGGCAGGCAACGTAGCCCTGCAGTCTACCAGCCTCAAGCAGAAAACCTGAAAGTTTTAACTCTTACTTTTCTCTTCTTATAAGACAGATTTATATGAAACACAGAGCTAATTCTTCATTTTGTATACTTTTTGCACTTCAACAAATAATTTTTCTGAAGCAGCAATGACTTAGCTTCCCTTTCTGAATGCCTGAGATAAAATGGCACTCTGCTGGTAGTATGGTGTCTTCTTTTTCCTGCTTAGCTGTTGACATTATCACCCATGGGATTTCAGATAAGGGAGGGGATTGTTTGCCTCCTTTTCAAAATGTTTCAACATGATTGGTGAAATGCCTCATGCTTCTTCCTTTATCTGCTCTCCCCCTCCATCAGTTGCCAGATGGGTTTGTTTCCCACCCAATTGGGCTGGTTTTTAAGCGAGGATGTGGGAAATTTTCGAAGGCTGTGGGCTGCGGGAAATTGGGCTTCTTTTTCGCTGCAGCTGTGCGGGTTTGGACGCTTTTCCGGGGCTTCTATTGGTCCAATTTGGTCCAATAGAAGCTTTTCCGGGGAGGGGTTGACATCGGGGGCAGGGTTAATGATATCAGAGGTGATGTCAGGGGCGGGGTTAACGATGTCAGAGGTGATGCCAGGGGCAGGGTTGATTATGTTGGAGGTGGGGCCAATGATGTTGGAGGCGGGGTTTGACTTTGGGTGGGTTTTGGGCGGGTTTAGGGCTGATTTTGGGTGGGGAAAATTTTTCCCATCTGGCAATCCTCCCCTCCACCCCACACATGGCTCAGTTTGCTACTGAAAACAAAGGAAATGAATAAGGATATGGTTCAAGCCATTCCCTCTGCCAATTGGTTTAATGTATTCATACCAAAAAAATGCCCTCATTCATCACAATTTACCATTCATTCAAAAACAAAAGCACATCCCTAGTGGATAATTTATTAAGTGTCATTTTAGTATGGAAGTCACATCATTAACAAATGGATGACCTGGTACTAGGTATTGCAAGTGAATGAATATATTGGGTATTGCCAAAAACAGAATTAATACATATCCAATTCAAAGAAAAAAGATCATAAACAATGCACAGTTTTATAAATAAAAAATAAAAACACAAATTGATACGATATGAAGGTTATTTTAGAAGCATTAACGTGTGGAAACAGTGGTTTCTTCATATGCAGATTGACTATGAGGCTTATTTTCAAAAGAGAAAAATGTCCAAAAAGTGGCATAAATCTGCATTTGGATGTTTTTTTCACAAAAACATCCAAATTGGTATTTTCAAAAACCAAATTTTAGATGTTTTCTAGGAAGTCCATCAAAAGTGCATTCAAATCACAAGGGGTGTGTCAGGGGTGTGGTAAAGGCAGGATCTGGGCATTCCTAACACTTGGACAATTTTCTGCCATAATGGAACAAAACAAAAACATCCAGGGCTATAAGTTGGACATTTTGGTCTAGACCTGTTTTATTAACAAACTAGTAAAACAGGCCCATTTCTGACACAAATGAAACGTGACTGTGTGTGAGAGAGAGAGACTGAATGTGCGAGTGTGTGTGTGTATATGTGTGACAGAGAGAGAGTGAGACCGCTGGGTGAGAGTGTGTCTCTAGCCACCCAGCGATTCTCCTCTCTCCCCTGCTCCCCCTCCAGCCACCCAGGGATTCTCCTCTCTCCCCTGCCCCCCCTTTAGCCACCCACCGATGCTCTTCTCTCCTCTGCCCCCCTCCAGCCTCCAGGCGATTCTCCTTTCTCCCCTGCCCACGCTCCAGCCACTCAGTGATTCTCCTCTCTCCCCTGCCCCCCCTCCAGCCACCCAGCAATTCTCCTATCTCCTCTGCCCCCCCCCAGGCACCCAGCTATTGTCCTCTCTCCCCTGCTCCCCCACCAGCCACCCAGAGATTCTCCTTGCTCTCCTGCCCCCCCTCCAGCCACCCATCAATTCTCCTCATTCCCCTGTTTACCTCCGTCAAAGCGGCCGCGTCTTTGAAAGCCCTGCCCGTCTGTAGCCTTCCCTTTGACTTCGTTCCGAGTCCCGCCTGCTGATGTCATTTCCTCTTTCCGCGAGGGCAGGACTCTGAGGGAACGAATTTGAAGGGAAGGTTATAGACGTTGAGGTTGTGCCTCATGCTGCTATCCTGTGGTTGGTCAGTGCTGTTTGTGACGAATCCGGAAGTGTGTGACGTCAATTCAGGAGATGGATACAGCGTTAGAGGCAGCACGAACCCTTCAAACTTTCACTGCCACGGAGTCAGCTTCAGAACGTTGGAGGTGCTTTTTATTATATAGGATATGCCACAAAAAAGTGCCCTAAATGACCAGATAGCCACTGGAGGGAATCAGGAATGACCTCCCCTTAATCCCCCAGTGGTCACTAACCCCCTCCCACCCCCCAAAAATGTGATTAAATGCATTACTTACCAGTCTCTATGCCAGCCTCAGATGTTATACTCAGGTCCCTAGAGCAGTCTAGTGGTGGGTGCAGTGCACTGTAGACAGGTGGACCCAGGCCCATATCTCCCCTACCTGTTACACTTCTGGTGGAAACTGTGAACCCTCCAAAACTCACAGAAACCCACTGTACCCACATATAGGTGCCCCTTCACCCATAAGGACTACTGTAGTGGTGTACAGTTGGAGGTAATGGGTTTTGGGGGTCTCAGCAGACAAGATAAGGGAGCAACAGTGAGATGTGTTTCTGGGAGCATTTATTTGAAGTCCACTGCAATGTCCCTAGGGTGCCCCATTGCTCTCCTGAGATGTCTGTGTGGCCAGTCTACTAACGCACAGAGAACAAAAACATCTAGCAAATATCCATTTTTGAAAACCAAAGACAGATGTTTTTCCGTTTTGAAAATGGCTGTATTCCCCACTTCAATTTTGGTCGTTTTTAGCAAAATGTCCAAAATTGGATTTAGACATCATATCAAAAATGCCCCTCCAGGTATATAAATGGTTATTTCAGAAAATACTATTTACGTATGTTGATGTGCCAAAGTACGGAGATTTGAAGGGGTCATAATTTAAGTGGACAGAGAAATTGTATGTGTAGTTTCCATTGTACAAAGGGAAGACACGTATAATTTGTTTTTCAAAACCTCCTGTGTCTCAGCTATTTGCTCATTTGGACCTGCAGTTTCCACTAGTGATTTAGGAGGCAATTGTGCGACCGCACCTTGAATACTGTGTGCAATTCTGGTCACCAGATCTCAAAAAAGATATAGTGGAATTAGAAAAGGTACAGAGAAGGCTGACAAAAATGATAAAGGGGATGGGACAACTTCCTTATGAGGAAAGGCTGAAATGGCTTGGGCTCATTGGAGCCGACTTTATGGGTGCTGTGGGTGCTTGAGCACCCCCAATATTGAGAAAATTCCTTGTATGTGTCCAGGGAGGGGTTATTTTCTTTGGGCTTAGCACCCCCAATAATTTTGAAAAATTGGCTCCTATGCTTGGGCTCTTCAGCTTGGAGAAAAGATGGCTGAGGGGAGATATGATAGAGGTATATAAAATACCAGTGCTTTTTTTGTAGAAAAAAAGGTGCCGGTACTCATTATGGGTGGGGTCATCACATATGGCTCCACCCCTATGGTAGCCACACCCATATTAGCCACACCCCTTATACCAGCTATGGCGCATATAAACATACATCATTGAAAATATTATACTAGTATAGGAGAAAAAAATAACGGGTTTTTTTTCATTAGAAATAATTTCTGTAAGCTGTTACAGCTCCAGTATACCCAGTGCAAAGTAAGACAGCAGATGTAAGTTCTCAAATTGGACATATTTCAAACACTAAAATGAAAATAAAAAGATTTTTTCTACCTTTGTTGTCTGGTGACTGTTTTTCTTTCCATATTGGTCCCAGTCTCTGATTCTGCTGCTCTCTATCTGTTCCCTTAACTCCGTTTCCAGGGCTTCCTTTCCATTTATTTCTTTACTTTCCGCCTTTCTTCTTCATTTCTTGTCCTACATCCGTAAGTAAAAGCTGGGTCCTCCGCAGACTTCACCGTCCAGTGGATCCAGCTTCTGCCTATTTTCTTCATCTATGTGCAGATTTTCTCCTCTCTTCCTTTCCCCTCATCTCATCTCTCACTCTTCCCTTCCCTCCATCCATGTCCAGCATTTCTTCTCTCTCCCTTCCCTCTCCTCCATCCATGTCCTGCAACCCTCCTCTCACCTGCCCCCCCTCCATCAACCAATGTCCAGTGATTCCCTTGGCTCCCCTGCCCCCCCTCCAGACATCCATACCCACCCCGCGATTCCCTTGGCTCCCCTGCCCCCCCCTCCAGCCATCCATACCCACCCCACAATTCCTTTTGCTCCCCTGCCCCCCTCCAGCCATCCATACCCACCCAGCGATTCCCTTGGCTCCCCTGTCCCCCCTCCAGCCATCTGTACCCACCCAGCGATTCCCTTGGCTCCCCTGTCCCCCCCTCCAGCCATCTATACCCACCCTGCAATTCCCTTCGCTCCCCTGCCGCCCACCATACCCATCCCACGATTCCCTTGGCTCCCCTGCCCCCCCTCCAGCCATCTATACCCACCCAGCGATTCCCTTGGCTCCCCTGTCCCCCCCTCCAGCCATCTATACCCACCCAGCGATTCCCTTCGCTCCCCTGCCCGGCATCTATACCCACTCTGCGATTCTCCTTGATCCCCTGCCTCCGTCGCAGCTGCCGTAGTGAAAGGCCGTCAGCCTTCCCTTTATTTCCTGTCGTGTCCTGCCCTCGCGCAATGACATCAGAAGAAGGCGGGGCACTGACAGGAAACGAAGGGAAGGCTGACGGCCTTTCACTACGGCAGCTGCGACGGAGGCAGGGGATCAAGGAGAATCGCGGAGTGGGTATAGATGCCAGGCAGGGGAGTGAAGGGAATTGCGGGGTGGGGATGCATGGCTGGTGGGGGCAGGGGAGCGAAGGGAATCATGGGATGGCTGGAGGAGGGTAGGGGAGCGAACAGAATCGCGGGATGGCTGGAGGGGGAGGGCGGGGGAGGGCAGGGGAGCGGATGGGGGGGGGGGGGAGAAAGGTGCCGGTATGCTGTACCATTGCGTACCGGCACAAAAAAAGCATTGTAAAATACTGAGTGGAGTGGAATGGGTAGACGTAAATCGCTTGTTTACTCTTTCCAAAAATAATAGGACTAGGGGGAATGCAATGAAGCTACAAAGTAGTAAATTTAAAACAAATTGGAGAAAATATTTCTTCACTCAGTGTGTAATTAAACTCTGGAATTTTTTGTCAGCGAATGTGGTAAAAGCAGTTAGCTTAGCGGGGTTTAATAAAAAGGTTTGGATAGTTTGCTGAAAGAAAAAGTCCATAAGCCATTATTAAAATGGACTTTGGAAAATCCACTGCTTATTTCTGGAATAAGCAGCATAAAATGTATTGTACTGTTTTGGGATCTTGCCAGGTAATTGTAACCTGGATTGGCTACTGCTGGAAACAGGACACTGGGCTTGATGGGTCTTTGGTCTGTCCCAGTATGGCAACACTTATGCACTTATGTAACACAACCTCAGATATTCATTAGAAAGAGGTCTTTCACTTGGTCTTTAATTGGTTCTTCTTGTACATAGAACTTTGTGAAATCCAGCACACACATGTGTAAGTGTGGGCAAATATACTAGCTTTGTACTATCAAGAGAACTGTCCAGCAGTTCTAAACCCTGTTTCTCCTGCCACATCAATACACAGGAGGGAGGGGAGGGGCACTGGTGGCAGGAGGAGCAGCAGAGTTAGAAACAAGGATGACTCCCTGCTCTTCTGCAGGCCAAGATTGGGGGGGGGGGGGGGGGGGAGTGAAGGAGAGAGGCCCAGGAGAGAAGAAGGAACAGCTATGAAGTATGGTAAGGGGAAGTGGGGACCCTGGGACTGGGTTGAAGGAATCATACACTGGATCCTCAGGGACTGGGATGGAATATGATTCATAAATGTATCTAAAATTAATAAAAACAAAGTAGTCAAACAATTAAACACCTAACACCCAATTGACACCCCTTATTTTCACTATATCCAGTGGGTCGATGCTCAGAACCTAATGCCGGCGCTAAAGGTACTACTGAAAAAGGTGTGAGCAAAATCTAAATAAATAAATAAAGATGATTAGCGCCGGAATAGTGCCAGTGCAATGCTCAGAAACAGTGCACAAACCTTAGCGCTGAAAACCTAACGCCATCTTGGAGCTGGCATTAGGGGTCTGAAGAGAGATTTCTTGTGCACCAACCTGTACTTGCTTCATGGGGAGCGGGGAAGGGTGACAGTGATTCTGATGTTTAAAAATAAGATGGTATAGGATTTTTCACACCTCTGTGTATTGGTTCTGAAGTTAGCTCAAACGCTCCACCATTTAAATATTTGCCTGACGATACCATCCCTGTCACCGCCTCCAGGCTCTGGTTCTGACTGAACATGCGCGCAAGAGCTGTGCTTACCGCACCAGGCACGCGCCTCCTACTTACCTTCCCATTGCTCAATGTTAACAGCGTGCATATAATTTGCATGCTATTAGTGTTGAGCACTGGGAAGTTTTTTTTCTGCACTGTTTCCATGGTATTTCCCAGCGCTGTTCCCTACAGTGCCAGAGCTCTTAGCATCGGCCCACAAGTCCTCAGACATGCATCAGCTCTACATATGCTGCAAATCTTTCAACTTCCCAGGTTTAAATACAACATACTGGGAGCATTTAAAGCATGTAAAGTGTAAAAGTGTTTTTATAAACTTGTGTGGCTTTATACACACATGTAAGAATGCATGCCAAAAAGATTGCACACTGGCATTCCCAGGGATGAAATTTGGGTGGAGTGGAGCAGGTGCAAATTGGTGCATAAGAGTTTACACTTTTTAAACTGGTTCTGGGTATTTATTTGATAAAAGTACTTAGGCACCTGTGTTGCCTTTATAAAGTAAGTATAAACCAGGTGCCTTTTTATGACATTAACAATAGTGTCTACTTATAAAACTACCCCTATTATGCACGAGGCAAAAATCTCGCACCAGGCAAAGTCATGCACAAAATAATTCAGCATACTGAAACATAGAACTGCAGATCTTTCACTCAGGCCTTGCATCTGATCCTATGCTGTTATTCCCATTATTTATATTTGGCTCAATTCACCCAAATTTGGTGTGGGAAAGAGTGCTTAAAATATTTGTGCTTTGCTGAATGGAAACCATTGTAAAAGCAGCAACTCATGAGACTGGCAGCCTAAAAAAAGAAAATATATGTTTCAGTCTGAAGAAGAGATATTCAAAGGGCACAAAAGGAGGAACTATAATAGCCATTTTATTCACAAACTCAACTGAGTCCACAGACCTGCCCACAAACACCCATTTACTCAAATACACACACGCCTCAGACACAAATATATTTACTGTTGTCTGAGGCTGCCCTTGTCCCCAGTCCTGCCACCACACAGTCTCCATTAATTCCTACAGAAGCTATTTTTAGTCTAAAGTTTCTGGTCTGAATGCTGGTTTTCCTGCTAGGAATGACAATTGCCTTTCCAAATACACTTTGACCTTCCATTACATCTACATTACCTTGTATGCCCTAGGACCTGAATTTGAATCTCTCAATGGGATTTCTGTTAGATAGCCGGCCTCTGGCCAACTCAGCCATGCAGTCTCTTTTGGTCAGTACATGAATATCTGGCCTTAGCTGGGGGTAAAGATGACTGAGGAAGGCAATGGCAAACCAATCCACTAATAATATGAAACCATCATGCGAGGGAGCTACCTTTACTCTTTTTTTCCTCATACTATATTCACACCAACTCTCTTGTCCTACTATGTGCCTCTTTTCCCTCTCATTCACAGCTTTGCACCCTCTCTCTTATACACACACACTCTGTAACACTTTACATCATCTTATTGCTTCCTACATGTGGGCAAACACCTCTATCACAATATCTAGGGGCTCATTTTCAAAGCAGCTAGACACACAAAGTATGGTAGTTTGAGTGTCTAAGTGCTTTGAAAATGAGCTCCCTAGTAACATTATCATATGCACATGTCCATGGTACAAAGAGGGAAACTGCAGGACTATAGGGAAATCATAAGACACTGATACTAGTGTCATATAGCAATGTGGCATTAACAAGCAAGAACAATTTATTCTGATTACTTAGAACGATATGCAGTATGACATCCCCTTCTATATCTGAACAGCACAAAGGGACAAGCCACAGAACCATGGCACCATCATGCACCTCACAAAGTTCCCAGGGATTGTTACTACTACTACTACAAATCATTTCTATAGCGCTGCCAGTCATATGCAGCGCTTCACAATTGAACATGAAGAAAAGACAGTCCCTGCTCAAAAGAGCTTACAATCTAAATCAGGACAGACAGACAGACAGGACAAATAAGGGATAAGGGTAGGACAGACAGGACACATATGAAAAAGGGACTATTGAAGCGAGGAAGACAAGATAAAGGTTACGAGCAGGTGACAGATGTCTAACAGACGGAAAGGTTTGCTTCAAAGCACCTTGTGGTTTAGGGTACTGCTTGAGGATTCAGGAACAAAGACACATTTACTCCAAACAATGCAGTTCCGAATGTAAAATATTTTACTGAGGTATTTGGTAAATTGTGATCGATTGACAACAGGTACGTTTCTTGCAGATCATGTTCATAACAAAAATACAAGCAAACACACTTCATCAAACAACCAGGACTTTCTCTGACGTCAAAAACAGACTATAACTGGGACTTTCCTTACTGGTATCTGATTCAGCTTCAGATCATCTGACTCACAGGGGGTATTCTCTTTACCACAGTGATATCCTTCTCATGCGTGTGGTTTTCTTCTAAATTCTTTGACAATTCACTTTAGAAGGAATTCTTGCTGTCTTTCTCCTGGAGGCAGAACTTTGTCAACTGTAGACACACATTTTCATCCTCCAAAATATTCACAGATCTGGGTGACCTCCCCAAGAATATGAAACACAGGATAGGTTTCCCCTTCCAAAGAAATCTTTCCATGAATTTTGGTTGGAGCCTGTTATGGCTCTTCCATGCTCCACTGCTTCTCATAGATCCAAGGTTTCCAACCTTGAAGCTTGTACAACTTCAGAAGAGAGAGGCTGGAAGCTCCTGTGCTTTGATTTTTTATTTTTATTCATTATCTAAAAATTTCAGATACCTCCCATTGGGTATGTCTGAACACTATTAACATCTCTTCTCTGGTCTCATTTATGTACAACGCTGTGGAGACATGAGCCTCAATGATAAGCACTGTTCTCTCTAAGCTGAGCAGGAGTTCTATACCTACAGTCCTGCCAGTGTGTAGGGGGGAGGGGTGTGTGCTTCACTATTACATTTTCAATAGTGAGGGACACTCAAGCTCTGGAGGACGCCAGAGAACCTTCCAGTTCCTAACAATTGAAAACACAATATTGAAGCACCACTCCCCACTGTCAGCAATGTAGTTGAAGGACTCATGCTTAGCCTAGAGGGAACAGTGTTGGTAAGAAAACTTTAGATTCCCTTACAGAACACTGCTACAAACGCCTTACGGTCAAGGAGTGGTATGTGTATGTTGAAATTGTCCAATGTGTACTCTGCCTTTCTGTGTTGCTGTGTGTATACATCATGGAGTGTTAAAGGTTGAGAATAGCTCTATTGTGATAGGCAGATGAGCATTCCTTTTCCTATCCCCCTCAACTATGAAAGGGTAAAGAGAAAATTAGAATTTGAGTGTTGGTAGGAAGGGAAATTCTGTTTGCGAGATGGGGAGTGTGTCAGATGTTTTGGAAGGTTAGTGCAGTGGGCTGGGAACCTAGGAACTGGGGTAAATTCCCATTGTGCCTTCTTGTGAACCTGGGTAAATCACTTAACCCAGAACCCAAAAAGAGCGAAGATAGCCGAAAACGGAGGAGAAACCACAGATCCAATTAGAAATCCTTTATTGGCTGACGCGACATGGCCGTGCTTCAGCACTATGCCTGTGTCAGGAGTTGTTAACCTATAGTAAAACAGGTATTTGTACCACACTCGCAAAATCCAAAGTACCTAGAAGTGTGTAGAAGGTATCTTAAATGCTTCTATCGTCCTCTTTAGCTTCCTGGAGGATCAGGGATGCCACTATTGTTTCTGTACTGTGTGGCCTACAGAAGACCAATTGATTCATATCCGGTAGATCACAATCATAAAGATGTTATTGCAGCTGGATAGTCACAGCTGCTTCCACAATTTTGGCCATATGGAAATATTTACTACTGGGCAGTAACTAGAACATTGTGCATCATCACTTGGATGGTGTGTACAGGTGGGAAGAGAGAGAGAGAAAGAGAGAGAAAGTTGATCCCTAAGGGTCAACATCACCATTTTGAACTTAGAGCCAGACATTATAGGACAGAAGAGGGCCACTGTCCCAGTAGACTACCAGGAATCACTTTTAGCAAAGACTCATGAGTAACAAGGTGTCCAGGAATAGAGGGACTGGGGAAGGGTTGATTAATAGGATTAGAACTAGAGGGGGGAGTACAGGGGGAGATCGAACCAAAGGGGGATGGATCAGGAGGATCAGAACCTGGGAAGAGGGGTATGGGGTGAGATTAGAAATGGGGAAGGGGGGATTTGGGGAGGAGATCAGAAATAGAAGGGGGGAAGTAGGTGCCTCCTTCATGACAGATCCCTTTATGTGAGTCCTAGCCGATATTCAGCCCAGACCCAGATAACTGTCATATCCGGGTGCCTGCTAAATATTGGCCAGGACTCACATAAGCACAGTGGCTAGTTCCTCATCATTTATGCCTAGATATTCAATGCTGGTGCCCAGATATGGCCTAGCATTAAAAATTGGGGTCTAAATTTTCGCCAGTGGCTGTCAGCACTTAAACCCCCCCAGTAACTGTTGCAGGGTTGGTTTCTAACAGTTAGCTTGATGGTTTATCTGCAGAGTATCACATCATTGTGAATTTTTATATTGGCATGCAGCGGACTAATCAATATTACAGTAGAAGTGATAGACTCTATGGGCACTAATCAGCCATCTCTAATCTGAGCAGGATGGGGATGTTCCGGGGGTGGAAATTGGGGAGGAGTTGAGAGTAATGTGAGTGCCGGCAATATTCAGTGCTGTGCCTGCATAGCTAAACTGGCAGAAAGGACCACAGAAAAGGGAGTCCTAACTATGCCTGCTTAGCTGTATGGCACTGAATATTGGCTAGCACCTGCATAACTTATATGATTTAACCCACCATTGCCCCAGGTACAAAATAAGTACCTGTATATAATATATAAACCACTTTAATTGTAACCACATGTAACCCACCCGGGCAGCACACACATACCTCCAGCTGAGATCTGTTGCTAGTGATCTGCAACCTGTTATTAAAATCATCTGCAGTACCTGAAGATTGGAGGATGACCAATGTAACACTGATTTTTAAAAAGGGTACCAAGGGTAATTCAGGAAATTACAGACTGGTAAGCCTGACTTCTGTGCTGGGAAAAACAGAGGAAACTATTATAAAGAATAAAATTATGGAACACATAGCCAAACATGGTTTAATGGGATAGAGTCGGCATGTATTCAGCCAGGAGAAGTTTTGCTTCCCAATTTGCTTCATTTCTTTGAAGGCATAAATAAACATGCGGATACGTGAGCTGGTTGATGTGGTGTATCTAGATTTTCAGAAAGCTTTTCTCAAAATTGCTCATGAGAGACTCCTTAGAAAATTAAAAAGTCATGGGATAGGAGGCAATGTCCTTCTGTGGATTAGGAATTGGTTATTGGATAGAACAGAGAGTAGGTTTAAATGGCCATTTTTCTCAATGGAGGAGGGTGAATAGTAGAGTGCTGTGGGGATCTGTACTGGGACCGGTGCTGTATAACATATTTATAAATTATCTGGAAATTGGAACAATGAATGAAGTGATTACATTTGTAGATGACACAAAACTATTCAAAGTTGTCAAAACACTTGCGGATTGTGAAAAATAGCAGGAAGACCTTAGAAAACTGGAAGTCTGGGCATCCAAATGGCAGATGAAATTTAATGTGGACAAATGCAAAGTGATGCATATTGGGAAGAATAATCCAAGTCACAGTTACCTGATGCTGGGGTCCCACCTTAGGAGTCAACACTCAAGAAAAGATCTAGGTGTCATTGTAGACAATATGCTGAAATTTTCTGCCCAGAGTGTGGCGGCAGCCAAAAAAGCAAACACGGTGCTAAGAATTATTAGGAAAGTGATGCAAAATAAGACTAAGAATATTATGTTAAATCTGTTTTATTGATGACAAATACAAATATAAACATCAAACAATCAAATGGAAATCAAAGAATTTCCGTCGTCCCAGGTTTCCAATTTTCACCCCATCCTCCTATCCCCAGAACCTCCTCCCAGCCTAGCCTTCCACCTCCTCCTATCTCTCACCCATCCCAACATCCTCCCTCTAAGCTTAACCCCAACATTGAAGTACTATCCCAAAATATGGGATTGGACACATAAACATCCCCCACCCACCCCCACCCATCATCACCAGTTCTAATATCCCGTATAACACTCCTATCCTGAATGAACTAAAATAAGCTTATACAAGAAACAATGTAAAATCATACAAAAGTGTTCTACTATGCACTAGTAAAATATACAAAATAAAGATAACACAGATAGAAGGGACCAAGCAAACACAACTACAAGCAAGTCCATAGCTTACCAACATCTTAAGTGCTCACTCCGGCTGGGACTGCCTCCACTGTGGTAAAAAAATGAGTCTTGCTATCATACTTAATCTGAAGTCATGCTGGATAAAGCAAAGCACATGGAATCTTTCAGAGATAAAACTCAGGACATAGGGGAGCAAACGTTTCCTGAGCATTGCGCACTTTAGCAGAATAGTCATGAAAACATAAAACGTTCCTGGTTTCAAATTCCAAATTTCATCCACCATGCAAGGCTTGCAGGACAGCTTGCTTACGTGCTAAGTGCACCACACAAAATACAACCACCTTAGGTCTCACAGATACACCAGCCCCAGTGCCAAGCAAATGAGCCCATTCTATTTTAAAAGGAACATTAAAAGAAATCAAGTGTAAAGAATTCGGAAGTCTCTAAAGTCTTCATCAAAACTTCATTCTTCAAGGACTGAGGCCCACCAATCGTAAATTATTATGCTGGGCTCTGCTCTCCAAGTCATCCCACCTTGCACTCCATCTGTTGAAGACTGAGGCAAAGCTGATCCATATCCCGGATGTGCTCTGAGCCTCAACTTCCAGCACTTCCACTCAATGTTGCTACACATCATAAACTCTAGATCCATGCTGTCCAATTGGTCAGCAGCAGCGTCAATTCTATCATGCAACTGCTGCAGTTTAGTATCTAGTGCAGCTTCCACCACTGTCCACACTTCCGTCTTCTTAGCTTCTGCTCCCCGTGATTTCTCCGGAGCCCTGCAGGTCAATCTCAACACCATAAGAAGTCAAAACACCTCGAAACTGTCCCTTCTTCAAGTCAACCGGCACTGCAAAGAATACTTAAACATTAATAATTCTCTCTTGCAAAAAAAGTCAGTGAAGATAGGTGGTAAATTTGGTGGGGAGATGGAGGAGCCAAACAGGCAGCCTCTGCTCCTATTCTAGGCATCATGTGTCCCTGTGAGACCAAGAATATTATAATGCCTCTGTATTGCTCCATGGTGTGATTTCACTTTGAGTACTGCATTCTATTCTGGTTGCCATATCTCAAAAAAGATATAGCGGATTCGAAGATTTGAAAGAAGAGCAAGCAAAATGATAAAGGGAATGGAACTCCTCCCATATGAGGAAGGCTAAAGAGGTTAGGGCTCTTCAGCTTGGAAAAGAGATGGCTGAGGGGGAATATGATTGAGGTCTGTAAAATCCTGAGTGGCATAGAATGGGTAGAAGTGAATCGATTTTTCACTCATTCAAAAAGTACAAAGACCAGGGGACACTTGATGAAACTACATGGAAATATTTTTAAAACAAATAGGAGGAAATATTTTTTCACTCAAAGAATAGTTAAGCTTTGGAACTTACTGCTGGAGGATTTGGTAACAGCAGTCAGCATATCTGGGCAGTGGCGATCCTAGGTTGGCTGCCACCCTGGGGCGGATCGCCGCTGCGCACCCCCTCGGGTGCAGCGGCATCCGTCCGTCCCCCAGGGTGCAGCACGACACTCCCCCCGGCGCAGTGACACCCCCTCCCTGGCGCATCAAGCCCCCCCCCCCGGCGCAATGACACCCCCCTCCCCAGGGCATCAAGCCCCCCCCCAGGTGCATTCTTGGCTGCTGGAGGGTACAGAGAGTAGCCACGTGCCTGTCGGCTCCACTGGCTCCCTGCTCCCTCTGCCCCATAACAGGAAGTAACCTGTTCCGGGGCAGAGGGAGCAGGGAACCAGCAGAGCCAACAGGCGCACGGCTGCTCTCTGCACCCTCCAGCAGCGTGCACCCAGGGCAGACCGCCCCCACACCCCAACCTTGCTACGCCGCTGTGTCTGGGTTTAATAAAAGTTTGGACAAGTTTCTGGAGGAAAAGTCCATAGTCTGTTATTGAAATGGACATGGGGAAACCACTGCTTGCACCAGGATTGGTAGCATGGAACGTTGCTACTAATTAGGTTTCTGTCAGGTACTTGTGATCTGGATTGGCCACTGTTGGAAGCAGGATACTGGGCTAGATGGACCATTGGTCTGACCTAGTATGGCTATTCTTATGTTCCCACATTCCACCCAGGGTCCTGGGTGGGCACACACAAACAAAATTTCCAACTCAGTTCTTTCTCTGCCAGTAGACACAGCTCCCACTTACTACTACTACTACTATTTAGCATTTCTATAGCGCTACAAGGCGTACGCAGCGCTGCACAAACACTTGCTGGATAACTCAAGCTGGGCATGGGCTGAGGCCAGATTCATTCTGGTAGGCTGAGGGTACTTTCTCTGGACATGCTTTTATTCTCTTCCATACCAAAGACTAGTTTTAGCAGTCCCAGTTGCAGAAAACTTTAACTGGCTTTACTAACAAACTTGGAAAAAAGTTCATAAACAACAATTTGTTCTGTACAATTCAGGGTGGTTTTCTCCTTCATATGGTCAGCACAGTGCAAAACATAATGATGTCAGGGCATTTAGGGTTCTCATTAAAATCTTATCTCCTCTATTTACAAAACCAGAAACAGTACTTGGTGATTTTCCTCTTGATTAAAATTAGTCCACCTCAAGCTTCCCCTATTTGGGCACTACAGGCTTCAACTCCTGGCCTGCAAATTCCTCAAAAATATTTTAAATTGTTTAACTTAATGATTTCTTTTGCTCTCCATCTGATTGCACTGCATTGGAAAAATAATCAGCTTGTTTCGTTTCATGAATGTTTGTGCAGCGCTGCGTATGCTTTGTAGCGCTATAGAAATGCTAAATAGTAGTAGTAGTAACTTGCTGTGTTCATACAGGCGATATGAGGAAATAGCTGTCATAAGGTTTGGTCATGTCTCGTCTTTTTATAAAGCATGGTCACTGCTAGATAGCTATGTAATCCTGTAAAAGGCAATTAACTTCCTAAAAGTATATTTGTATATGCTGTTCTACTTTATTTTTACCAGCCCACTGTCACGTTTATGTTTTTTTTTCTTATTTCAATAATATATGCAGATGTATGTTTCTACAAATACTGTATTGTTTAAAATTAATAAATAAAGTAAAAAAAATTAGTCCACATTCGTATTCTCACACAACTATTGCAATTATCACTATCATCTCCTTTTTTTTCCTGTTGGCCATTCCTCTCCCTGTGCACCCAAACATCCTTCTGATTTTTGCTGTCACCTTTTTTTTTTTTTTTACCTGTTTGGCAACCATATGGCCCTCTTTTTAACACAGACGTGCTTCACCCTGATACTGCACTGTTCTCTTGGAATTATGCATGAGACTGCATTTCTTAGCATTACATCTTAGGTGTAATATTCTAGACCATTCTTCAAGCTTCACTAGATCCCTCCTCATGCTATCCACACCCTATGAAGTGTCTACCCTATTATAGATTTTGGTACCATAAGCAAAAAGGCAAACCTTATCAGACATCCTTTTTACATTACCACTTTCAAAAATGTTAAAAAGAATCAGACCAAGAACCAATCCTTGCAGCACACCACTGGTAACACAATTTCTTCAGAGCAAATTCCATTTCCCACTACCTTTTGTTGCTTCCCACTCAACAAGTTTCTAATCCAGTCATTCACTGTATAACCCATTAGCAGGGGTGCTCATTTATAAATCAAAGGCTTTTCTGAAATCTAAGTACTTCCAGCACTTTCCCTCGATCCAACTATTTGGTCACCCAGTCAAGGAAATTAATCAGATTTGTCTGACAAGAACTGCTTCTAGTAAAACCATGCTGCCTCAGGTTCTACAATCCATTGCAGTAGCGTACCTAGCTTGGTTGCCACCTCAGGTGGAGCACCCCCTCCCTCCTCCAGGCACATCACCCCCCTCCTCCAAGCAGTATGGGAGTGCATTGAGCAGTTGCAGAGTCACAGACTATTTGCGCATGGCTGTCAGCTATGCCAGTCCTCTGCCCCAGAACAGAAAGTTGATGTCAGAGGGGGCAGGGGACCTCCTAAACCACCAGCTGCATGCATGTAGACTGCGACTCCACGACTGCTCAATGCACCCCCTTACTGCCTGCACATGGGACAGACTGCACCCACTGCCCTGCTCTTGGTACGCTACTGATCCACTGGATTCCAGAAACCAACATCACTATCCTCTATTTTAGAAGCATTTTCACTAATTTACTTGTCACAGAGGTCAGGCTAACTGGCCTGTAGTTCTCAACCTCCCCCTTACTTCCATTATTCTATCCATGAGCCATCTTTTTAGTGTATATACCTGTGCAATGTTCTGTAAGCACTCGTTTCTACCTGTAAAATATGTTTAACACAAAGAAAAAGCGTTATCAAATTAACTTACCCCCAACATACCCATACAGGAAGCAATCTATAAACTGCCCATATCGTTGCTGTGGTCTTTACTCAAATTTTCAAAGTGAAAGAACACACTTTCACTTTGAAAATTTGCCTAAGAAAGAGGTGGGTTTCTCCCCTGACCTAGTCCCTCCACTACAATGAAGGGAAAAATATGTACATTTTAGAACAAAGCTCATACTTACCCATATACATAGTGGGCAATTTTCAAATTTATTTGTGGAACCCCAATGAAATTTGCCCTCTACAATATTTTCTTTAATATATAAATCTTGAATCCAAACCACTTAGGAGCCTTTTTACAAAGCTATGGTAAGCATTCTGTGGTAAGCATTAACGCATGCTTACCACAGCAAAAAAATGGCTTACCACAGGGCACGCTGAGGTGTCCCTCAGTAATTTTGAGATGTGTGAGTGCACAGGGGCGTGTCTGGGGGGGTGGAGAGTGGGCATGTTCTGTGCCAATCGGTTGGCACAGCTACATTGCCATGCACTAACCCATTAGCACGTGCTTAGTGCATAAGCCCTTACCTCCTACATAATGGGTGGCAATAAAGGCTCAAGTGATAATCTGTTTTATTAGCCACACACTAATTCTATTCTATTCAACAATTTATAATCCGCCTAATTCCGTGAAAAGATTCAAGGCGGAGTACAGATGAAGAGATCTTCTATATACTGAAGAGATATAACAACAAACAACATGATACTAAATATGAATCAATTGTTAATCCAATTAGAAAAAAAGTAGGTTTTTAACGTCTTTTGAAAACTTAAATAGGATTGAATTTATCTATTTTGAATAGGAATACTATTCCACATTTTAGAACCTTGAAAAGAAAAAGAATGTTCCAACACTGATTTGCAGTGCAAGGCCAGTAATAAAAAAAAATAAGAAATTCTGCCATTTTACCCCAGTGGTAAAAATGACCTTACAGCATAGGAAAGACCCGTATATGGGTGCATTAAGGCTACTTTTACCATTGTCTAGTAAAAGAGCCCCGTAACATGTAAATCAAAGCCAAGCAATGTCATGTTTGCAATTACTAAAGCTGTAATTGTGACATGGAAAATGATCTGAAAGTCAGTAGCGTCCTTTTAGCTTCATCCATGTGTTTCACAAGTGATAGTTTCACTGTTGATGTCATTACATTTTATTAAATGAGAGACAGCAAGCTTTCAGTTTTGAATGTGTCATCCTTTTTCTTTTTGAACTCTCAGGCTGGCAGACACTTCCTGGAAGTACAGTGCCCCTCGACAAAGGCTTGCATAAAGGAATGTGAGTTGTGGTTGCAGAGAGCTTTGCTAGTAAGCATGAAATGGCATGCCTTAAACACGCAGGCTGTGACCCATACTTCAACTTCATGGAGTTTTATTTTGTGAACTCCCCCCATATGTTTTGATTATCTTCCTACGGTTCACGTTATCCATCAAAATGGAGGCATTGATCCCTGGAAGAATTTATTTCTGCCTCTGTGCCTTGGTGTCACAATTCTCTAATATCTTTTTCTGGTTCTCTTTCTTCTTAAGCTCTTTCTACTGATGGCTTACATATTACTTTACAGCTCATCTAATTGTATCATATCATTTTCTTATTCTTCCAGAGTTCATTACAGGTCATGGCTTCATTTCCTATGGGTGATTTCTATTTCTCAGAGCAATTTTATGGTGATTAATAAGATGGAATATATCTATATCTATATATATCTGAAGATTAATGAAGATTCTAGAGAAGAAATCCCTACATCCTACTTTAAACATTTTTATTATACATGAACAGCAGACTGCAGAGTTAACCTTCATAAAATACTGCATTCTGGTCAACCTCTCTTCTTCCAGTACTTGATTCCTTATTCTTCGGCACATGCATTGAGATCCCCTCAGCAAAATCTGATGGTGATCCCTTCTTTTAGGATTATCAGTCTAGATACTATTCACTGTTCTATTTTCAGTGTTACTGTACCTACCCTTTGAAACAATCTCTCACTGCATCTAAGGTTAGAACCTTTCTATCAGAAATTTAAGACCAGTCTAAAAACTTTATTTTCCCCTTAAGGCCTTTGAGACTTAATTAACCTCTTGGATGCCAGTTGGTTGTGTGAGAGTTGGTATGGTGCCTGGGGCCTGAAGTCCTTAACAGTATGGCTGTTTGCCTTATTTATACTCTCCTCTATCCTGTTTCTCCACTTTTTTTCCCCACTCTATGTTTTGTTATTTACTTATACGATGCATTTTGAAATTAATATTTTATATAAACTGCCTAAATAAACATGAAATTTGAAACTCGAAACATTGAGTTTTCCAGTCAAACGTTAACTGGTCTGTGGGCCCCAAGTTTGACAGACACGATTTATCCAGTTATTCTGATAAATCTTGAGTATCCCTTACTGTCTGGTGCTCCAAATACTATGCTTACCATGGGTTATAGAAATACAGAACAGGCAAGTAACAATAGTAAGAAGACTGATCAAAAAACAGGACAAGGTGAGGGTATCATTGTCAAATTATTTTAAGCATCAGTCTTTAATAACATTTAAAAAACACACAGGCAGGCGATCCACAAGATCCACGATAGGCAACAAAACAGAAGATCAATGAAAATTGTCCAAAATCAAAATTTATTCACTAAAGGATTAAAATTACAAAACTAAAAGCCTGACAGGGACATGTTTCACCCTTTCAAGTTGTTGCTGCCACAGAACATTGCCTCTGACGAATAGGTGATATACTGAAATTATACCTCTTGGTCTTTATATCCCCTGATGCAGCCCTTGAAAGAGCAAAACATGGCCATGTTGGGCTTTTAGGGTCCATTTTACTAAGCCGTGTAAGTGTCTACGCGTGCCCAATGTGCACCAAAATGCAGTTACCACACAGCTAATGCATGGCCCTTGCAGTAATTTCATTTTTGGAACGCGTCTGCTATGCGTACCCCTTCCCCAATTTTTTATTTTCTGGCAGTGGCAGTTGCCGTCCATAGATCATTACCACCCGGTCACTGGCAATTTTCATTTTGCACACATCCGCTTTCGGCAAAAATAAAAAAGGGCTTTTTTACAGGCGCGCTGAAAATGGATTGGCGGGCACCCAAAATCCGTGTCTACACTACCGCAAGCCATTTTTCAGCGCACCTTAGTAAAAGGACCCCTTAGCTATGTAATTTTAATCCTGTTATGGTGAATAAGTTTAGATTGGACAGTTTTTCATCGATCTGCTGTTTTGTTGCCACTACATTAAAAGTTACAATTCTAACTTTAAACAAAAAGAATAGCAGCTTTGGATCTGATATTCACAGTATCATATGCTTTTTTTGTTTAATGAAAAACCGGCAAATCTGCCTCTATGCAAAGCTTTGCTGATAAAAATACAATAAGACAAAAATCATAAAATCTGAGGCTCACAAAAAAAATGTGCAGATAAGCATGTGAAGTAACATCTTCATATATTTATCTATATGATGTCCTTTAGATTGTAAGGTCTTTGAGCAGGGACTGTCCTTCTATGTTAAATTGTACAGCGCTGCGTAACTCTAGTAGCGCTTTAGAAATGTTAAGTAGTAGTAGTAGTAGTAGTACCTATCAAGCTTATATGCCACCATTCCAGAAAGCTTCAAAGTGGTTTACAATGAAAAGTTCAAACAATACAAATTAATGAAGAGACAACAGTTGAAACTCACATTGAGAGGAATAATCGAGCGGCGCCGGCCATCTTCGGGGCCGGTTCAGCAAAGGGGCAGTGCCAACCGTAGTATCGAAAAAGATGGCCAGCAATCTTTTCTTTCGATAATACAGTTGGGGCCGGCTAAATCTCAACATTTAGGTCAAATGTTGAGATCGCTGGGTTTACAGATGGCCAGCTTCAAAAAAAGTGGAAAAAAATCAAAGTGCTTGGATGGCTTGTTCAGTAGTACCAGTGGGATTTGAACCAGTCACCTCTGGATTACAAAACTGGTGCTCTAACCACTTGTTTGGGTGTCCCTCCCTTTTGATTATGCCCCTCCAGGTCTCTCTCAGCCAATCACAGACAGGGGTCTCTCAGCCAATCACAGCGCATTTAGCTGTCTGTGAGTGGCTGAGAGAGAACCCTGTCTGTAATTGGCTGATTTAGGACGTCCCTGACGAGCACTTCGATTTTTTTTTTATTTTTTTGGGTGGGAAGGGATTGATGACCACTGGGGGAGTAAGGGGAGGTCATCCCCGATTCCCTCCGGTGGTCATTTGGTCAGTTGGGGCTCCTTTTTGAAGCTTGGTCGTGAAAAAAAGGGACCAAGTAAAGCTGACGAAATGCTAGTCAAGCCTGGCTTTTTTTTTTTTCCATTATCGGGCGAAGCCGGCCATCTCGTGATCATGCCCCCGTGCCGCCCCGTCCCGCTTTCACTACCCTACTGACACGCCCCCTTGAAATTATGCCGGCTCTGCAACGGAAAGCAGTTGAAGCCGGCCAAAATCGGCTTTCGATTATACCAATTTGGCCGGTTTCAGATCACCGGCGATCTCCCGATTTGTGTCGGAAGATCGCCAGCGATCTCTTTTGAAAATAAGCCTGAATGACACCTAGATCTTTTTTTTGAATACTGACTCCTAAGGTAGAACGTAACAACAGATACCTATGATTTTGATTATTTAGTCCAATGTGCATCACTTTTCATTTGTCCACATTGAATTTCATTTGCTATTTGGATGCCCAGTCTTCCAGTTTCCTAAGGTCTTCCTTCAATTTTTCACAGTCTGTTTGCATGTGTTTTAATAACTTTGAATGGTTTTGTGTCATCTACAAATTTAATCACCTCGCTCATTGTTTCCATTACGCTGAAATCTTCTGCCCAGTGTGTGGTGGTGGCCTAAAAAGCAAACAGGATGCTAGGAATTATTAGGAAAGGGATGCAAAATAAAACCAAGAATATTATAGTACCTCTATATCGCTCCACGGTGCAATCTCACCTTGAGTAAGTAGTGAGTAGTGGAGTGCCTCAAGGATCGGTGCTGGGGCCGATTCTGTTCAATATATTTTTTGAGTGACATTGCCGAAGAGTTAGAAGGTAAAGTTTGCCTATTTGTGGATGATACTAAGATCTGTAACAGAGTGGACACCCGGGAGGGAGTGGAAAACATGAAAAAGGACCTACGAAAGCTAGAAGAATGGTCTAAGGTTTGGCAATTAAAATTCAATGCGAAGAAATGCAAAGTGATGCACTTAGGGAGTAGAAATCCACGGGAGACATACGTGTTAGGCGGGGAGAGTCTGATAGGTACGGATGGGGAGAGGGATCTTGGGGTGATAGTATCTGAGGATTTGAAGGCGACGATACAGTGTGACAAGGCGGTGGCCCTAGCTAGAAGGTTGTTAGGCTGTATAGAGAGAGGTGTGACCAGCAGAAGAAAGGGGGTGTTGATGCCCCTGTATAAGTCGTTGGTGAGGCCCCACCTGGAGTATTGTGTTCAGTTCTGGAGGCCGTATCTTGTTAAGGATGTAAAAAGAATTGAAGCGGTGCAAAGAAAAGCTACGAGAATGGTATGGGATTTGCGTTACAAGACGTATGAGGAGAGACTTGCGGACCTGAACATGTATACTCTGGAGGAAAGGAGAAACAGGGGTGATATGATACAGACGTTCAAATATTTGAAAGGTATTAATCTGCACACTAACCTTTTCCGGAGATGCGAAGGCAGTAGAACGAGAGGACATGAAATGAGATTGAAGGGGGGCAGACTCAAGAAAAATGTCAGGAAGTATTTTTTCACGGAGAGAGTGGTGGATACTTGGAATGCCCTCCCGCGGGAGGTGGTGGAAACGAAAACGGTAACGGAATTCAAACATGCGTGGGATAAACATAAAGGAATCCTGCTCAGAAGGAATGGATCCTAAGGAGCTTAGACGAGATTGGGTGGCAAAGCCGGTGGCGGGAGACGGAGATGGTGCTGGGCAGACTTATACGGACTGTGCCAGAGCCGGTGGTGGGAGGCGGGACTGGTGGTTTGGAGGCGGGGATAGTGCTGGGCAGACTTATACGGTCTGTGCCAGAACCGGTGGTGGGAGGCGGGGCTGGTGGTTGGGAGGCGGGGATAGTGCTGGGCAGACTTATACGGTCTCTGCCCGGAAAAGGACAGGTACAAATCAAGGTAAGGTATACACAAAAAGTAGCACATGGGTTTATCTTGTTAAGGCAGACTGGATGGACTGTGCAGGTCTTTTTCTGCCATCATCTACTATGTTACTATCCAGCTTATAATCGAACGAGAAAAACGCCCAAGTTCCGACCTAAATCGGGAGATGGACGTTTATCTCACAAAAACGAATAAAGCGGTATAATCGAAAGCCGATTTTTGGGCGTTTTCAACTGCACTCCGTCGCGGATGCGGACAAAGTTTATGGGGGCGTGTCAGAGGTGTGGCGAAGGCGGAACTGGGGCGTGGTTATCTGCCGAACAAAGATGGGCGCATTTCAGCGATAATGGGAAGAAAGTATGCGTTTTTAGCTAGAATTTAGGACACTTTTCCTGGACCCTGTTTTTTCACGAATAAGGCCCCAAAAAGTGCCCTAAATGACCAGATGACCACTGGAGGGAATCGGGGATGACCTCCCCTGACTCCCCCAGTGGTACCTAACCCCCTCCCACCACAAAAAAATGATGTTTCACACATTTTTATTTTCACCCTCAAATGTCATACCCAGCTCCCTGGCAGCAGTATGCAGGTCACTGGAGGAGTTGTTAGGGGGTGCAGTGGACTTCAGGCAGGTGGACCCAGGCCCATCCCCCCTACCTGTTACAATTGTGCTGCTTAATGCTTATTAGTCGTCCAACCCCCCCAAACCCACTGTACCCTCATGTAGGTGCCCCCCTTCACCCCTTAGGGCTATAGTAATGGTGTAGACTTGTGGGCAGTGGGTTTTGAGGGGGATTTGGGGGGCTCAACACACAAGGGAAGGGTGCTATGCACCTGGGAGCTCTTTGACCTTTTTTTTTGTTTTTGTAAAAGTGCCCCCTAGGGTGCCCGGTTGATGTCCTGGCATGTGAGGGGGACCAGTGCACTACGAATCCTGGCCCCTCCCACGAATAAATGTCTTGGATTTATTCGTTTTTGAGCTGGGCGCTTTCATTTTCTATTATCGCTGAAAAACAAAAACGCCCAGCTCACACATTGTTGAATAAAACATGGGCGTCTATTTTTTTCGAACATACGGTTCGGTCCGCCCCTTCACTGACCCGTTCTCGGAGATAAACGCCCATGGAGATAGGCGTTTTCGTTCAATTATGCCCCTCCATGTTACTATGAGTATTGTGTTCAATTCTGGTCACTGTATCTCAAAAAAAAAAAAACGGAATTAGAAAAGGTTAAAAGAAGAGCGACCAAAATGATAAAGAGGATGGAACTCCTCTCATATGAGGAAAGGCTAAAGAGGTTAGTGCTCTTCAGCTTGGAAAATTGATGGCTGAGAGGAGTGTTTTGCCTATATTTGAAAGTCTCAGTGAATGCTTCTCAACTACCCCGTATGCAGGTCTTATCGACCAAAACGCCTTTGATCTCGTTGTTGGGTGTGCTTTTCTATTAGTTGGCCAGCATTTTCTGCTAGCTTCACATTTAAGCTAAGTAGTCACACTGTTCTCTTTCTTAAAGTGTATTTTACAGGTTACACAGAGGCTTCGAAAGTGCCCAACCCCTCTGAGAAAAGTTGCATTGGCTCCCAATCAAAGAATGGATCATCTTCAAAATCTGTGCCCCCCCAAAAATCAATTATTCTATCAGTCCAAATGAAAAAAAGAGTTCATAGGCACACAGAGAAAAGTTAAACATTTGATCCTTAAATTAAGCTGCTCTCTTCTTTTTGTGGCTTCACCTCTGCAACATACTCAATGTAGAAAATCTGGAAAGCTTGTCTTCTTATCCTTTCGAACTGATCTTCAGCCAAGCCTAGGATTACTAATAAATCTCTGCCAGATTATCAAAACCAGCTACCTGACACTGCTGTAACTGCCTATTGCTCATCTTTGATCTATTCTTACTGTGCACCGCCTTGAGTGAATTCCATCAAAAAGGTGGTAAATAAATCCTAATAATAATAATAATACCCAAAGAAACTGGACTAACTCTACGTAATACTTCTGTCTTGGTCTCTGTGGTCCCCTTCCAGACTAGTGGCTAGTATTCTCTCACTAACTTCTTTATCCTGATCCAGGGGCGTATCTGAACTGCGGCGGTAGGGGGGGCCAGGGCCAGAGTGAGGGGGCACATTATAGCCCCCCCCCGCCGCCGCCGCCATTGCCGATCCCCCTCCCCCCAGCCGCTGCCATTGCCAATCTCCCCCCGCCATTGCTGTCGCCTACCTTCGCTGGCGGGGGACCCCAACCCCCGCCAGCCGAGGTCCGCATCCTCCTGCCGCTGCCGGCTGCCTGTAAAAGAATTCCGTCAGCTGGCGGGGGACCCCCAACCCCCGCCAGCCAAGCCGAGGTCCTTTCATTTCTTCCACTAAAGCTGGCGCCGAAAGTTTTTTCTGAGTTGTACGTGCAGGATGTCAGACTCAGAAACAGAATGATACAGGATGGACACTGCAGGGCGGGCAGGGGGACAGAAGGGTTGGTGGTCATCAGGGGGGACAGGTAGGTCGATGGACATGGCTGGCCACAGGGGAGGAACAGGGAAAAAGGAGAGGAGTGTCCTCAGACATGGGTGGCTGCACAGGAGAGGAGGGTCGCTGGACATGGGTAGCTGCAGGGGGGGCAGGGTGACAGAAGGGTCGCTGGACATGGCTGGCTGCAGGGGGGACAGGGGAGAGAGGAGGGACGCTGCACATGCGTGCCTGCAGGGGGACAGGAGGGATGCTGAGGGGGGGGGGGCTGAGACCACATGGGTGGCTGCAGGGGGAGCAGGGGAGACAGGAAGGACGCAGCAGGGGGAGAGGAGGGTTGATCGGCATGGGTGGCTGCAGGGGGATGCTGGACATGGGTGGCTGCAGGGGGAACACGGGGAGAGGAGGGTCGCTGCACATGCCTGGCTGCAAGGGGGCAGGGGAGAGGGAGGGGGTGAGGGGGTTCCTCACACCACACACGCAGTCACTCATTCTCTGTCTGCCACATACACTCTCACTCACACACTTTGTCCCTCTCTCTCACACAGTGTCACACAGAAACACAAACACTGTCTCTCACACAGTCTCTCTCTCGCACAAACACATACACTCTGTCTCTCTCTCTCACATTTTCTGTCTGACACACGCTCTTTCTGAAACATACACTCCAAGGAAAACCTTGCTAGCGCCTGTTTCATTTCTAACAGAAACGGGCCTTTTTTACTAGTATATTATAAATAGCACTTGTTAAAGCTTTTGCTGCATGAAGCAGACTGCCCTTCATATGTTCAAGTTTACAAATACCTAAAGAGACCATCTACTAAAGTTTGCTAAGTTTTGGGCTTAACACACTGTAACAAAGGATCAAAGCTAACAATGCATCAAAAAGGCGTTATTGGAGGTTGTGACATCTTTAAGAATGTGATTGTTATTTATTGTTTTGTATTTTGTTCACATCTTTTTCAGTAGTAACTCAAGGTGAGTTACATTCAGGTACAATGGGTATTTACATATTCCCTGGAGAGCTCACAATCTAATTTTGTACCTGAGTCAACAGAGAGTTAAGTGACTTGCCCAAGATCACAAGCAGCAGCAGCAGGGTTTGAACCAGGCGCATCTGGGTATCAAGACCAGTGCTCTAACCAGTAGGCCACTCCTTGTTGAACAAGACACCTTATTGAAGGAGTCCAGCTTTCAAGCAGTCCATTTCCATGCATAAATCACTATCAGGCTCATTTTCGAAAGAGAAGGACGCCCATCTTTCGACACAAATTGGAAGATGGGCATCCTTCTCACAGGGTCATCCAAATCGGTATAATCGAAAGCCGATTTTGGACGTCCCCAACTGCTTTCCGTCGCAGGGATGGCCAAAGTTCAAGGGGGCATATCAGAGGCATAGCGAAGGCAGGACATGGGTATGCCTAACACATGGATGTCCTTGACCCATAATGAAAAAAAAGGGCGTCCCTAATGGGCACTTGGACGACTTTACCTGGTCCTGTTTTTCTTATGACCAAGGCACAAAACGGTGGCCAAAATGAGCAGATGACCATTGGAGAGAATCGGGGATGACCTCCCCTTACTCCCCCAGTGGTCACTAACCCCCTCCCACTTTCAAAAAACATCTTTAAAAATATTTTTTGCCAGCCTCTATGCCAGCCTCAGATGTCATACTCAGCTCCATCACAGCAGTATGCAGGTCCCTGGAGCAGTTTTAGTGGGTGCAGTGCATTTCAGACAGGCGGACCCAGGCCCAACCCCTCCCTCCCTGCTACGTTTGTGGAGAAAACAGTGAGCCCTCCAAAACCCACCAGAAACCCACTGTACCCACATTTAGGTGCCCCCCTTCATCCGTAAGGGCTATGGTAGTGGTGTACAGTTGTGGGTAGTGGGTTTTAGGGGGGGGGGTTGGGGGGCTCAGCAGACAAGGTAAGGGAGCCATGTTCCTGGGAGCTTTTTATGAAGTCCACTGCAGTGCCCCCTAGGGTGCCTGGTTGGTGTCCTGGCATGTCAGAGGGACCAGTGCACTACAAATGCTGGCTCCTCCCATGACCAATGGGCTTGCATTTGGTCATTTCTGAGATGGACGTCCTTGGTTTCCATTATCGCTGAAAATCAGAAACGACCAAGTCTAGAGAAGACCATCTTTAAGGATGAACTAAATTTCAAGATTTGGGCATCCCCGACCATATTATCAAAACAAAAGATGGACGTCCATCTTGTTTCGATAATACAGGTCTCCGCGCCCCTCCATCAGGACATTTTGCGAGGACGTCCTCAACAAAAGTTGGGCATCGCTTTCCATTATGCCCCTTCACGTATCCATGGAAATGGCTTTCAAAATCGCTCTTGATGTACTTGCAGGCCTGTGAGCTGTTTCTGAAAATTTAGCCTGGCGGAAGAATGTCAGTACTTTCTGTTCATATACCCTACACAAGCTCTGAAGCAGGTGGAAAGCGCACATGAGAAAGCATGTGTGTAGATTTCAAAGCAAAACCCTGTGTGCACCTCTCTTTTCCAACCATTTTCCCAGTGGATAAAAGTGTACACACTATGAAAAGTGTATGTACTTTTACCCACTCTGAGGGGTGAGGATGAAGGGAGAACTTTTCAAGCCTGCTTTTTATGGGTAAAGTTTTTAAAACCTTTTCTTGGAGGGTCAGGTTCAGCAAAGACAATCTGCTATTATCCTTTAGTCTGTGAGAAAAGTACTGCAATCTGTAAAACAATTAAGGAAACATTGATGCCAGACAAAATAGCACAGAGAAGAGCAATAGTGCTGACTGACAAGCCAGCAGTAAGTGATTTGCAAATAAGGTACAAGGGAACTGTCCTTCACAACACACATGCTTGAAATATAATTTCTAGTATTCTCAGTGAGGCAATGTCTATACAGAGCAAAGCAGTAGGAAATGAGGGATAAATGAGGCCATGATTACTTTTTAGAGGAATCCATAAAAAAAGATTTCTATTTGCCTGTTGATGTGTATTATGCATCAATAACGCAGAAGACACTGGTCAATATTTTTTCATAAAAAGGTTCTAGAAAGTGACCACACAGTATATTTCCTGCCCTTAAAGTGGCTCCATCTACAAAAAAAGTAAGTCTGGTGTGATTCAGTCTGTACGACCGAACACATGCACATGAAAATGAACATTAGAGCACTAGGAAATAGTTTTAGTAATCTTTCCACTCTTGCGATGGTGAATCAGAATCCTACAAAGTGCTTAAGACCAGTGGATGAGAAATGCAGGAGGAATAGATGTCTAGTGTCTGCATTAAATTTTCTCTCCCATTGGACTAATGATCTAAGCATCTAGACTGGCTACACATGCAAATGACAATTTCAGAATAGCACTATTTACACATGAGGGTGGCTGAGATACAGATGCATGCTTCAATATGGGAGTACCAAAATTCGGAAGGGCCCAATGTTCAGAAATGCTGAGCTCATAAATGTATGCTCCTTCGTTAGGCTTATAAATTTGTACCCTATTTTCAGCCACATTCAGCTGAAAACTCATTTTAATTTAGGAGCTTAAAAAGTATGCTCATAATTTTAAGCCTGCCATTTGTTTGTCTAGATGTATGAGCCTAGTGCTGAAAATCAGTGCTAAGCACCTAACTTCTTTTTCTGGCCCTAAATCCACGTGTTACTACCCTCTTTTTATGCTCCTAAATTTAAGAGTTTAGTGAAATTCTGAGTAAAAATTCATGCACTCAGCCCTAGCAAATTTTCAAAGAGGTCAAGTTATTAGCATAACTCTCAAAGTTAGGAGCATAAATCCTTTGAATATCAGGCCATATATTTTCCATTTTACAATGAGAATACATGTATATTTAAACAACATCCAGCGAGTAGCCACCTGGACAGTTCCCACTGGATAGTTCCTACCCACCAATTCCACCTGGGACAGTTCCCACCCTGTACAATTTCCCCCCCTCCCCCTTGGCAAGGGATACAATTCCCACCCAGGACCCCCCCCCCCCCCGCGCAGTCATTTTTCACCCTCCCTTTTTTTTAAAATCTTTGCTTCATTCTTGTATCATGTCTTTTTATTCCGACGCTGATGGAGAATCAGGTGCGTCACTGACAGGGAACAAGGGGGTTAGATTGAGAACAGGAGACGCTTGCTACTCAGCTGTCATCCCCGTTTTGTTTGTGCAACATACAGATGTACACAGAGGAAGTATAATAACAAAATAACTTTCCATAGGTATTGTAGTAATTGGTTATCATTTTGAGGGGCTGATTATAGGGATACCTAGCACATGTTGTGCTCAACATTCAGAGTTTCTATCTATCTATCTATTTATTTACTTATTTATGATATTTATTTCCTGCATTAAACATGAATTAGGTTGAAACCTGGGAGCTTTTAAAATCTTAATTTTTTTCTTGTGCCTAGTGTGCATAGGCTAGCGAGGGTGTAGTTTGGGGGTACGGGGGAGGGGGGCATTGTCGCCCCACATGAACTGCACGTCTGGAAGGGGAAAGGGAAGGAGATTAATTGTCCTAGTGTGTTTTGGTTTGGGGGGTTTTTTTTGAGTTATGGGTGGGAATTGTCCTCCCTGGTGTGGTGGTAATTGGTTCAGTGGTAATTGTCCTAGGTGGGAATTGTCCAGATGGGAATTGGTGGATGAGAACTGGCCGGTGGGAACTGACCTAGAACCGTAGTAATAACCCATAATCCCTCATTTTTTCTGCCTCAAATGTTTTTTTTTAACAAAACCCTTTGGTGGCATCATTAGCTAATTGCTGCCACTTATAGAAACAGTTTTATGAAATTACTCAACTATACATGTAAGTGCTGGCACCTATGCATGTAATTTACGAAATTATCATTTTCTCATATAAGTGCTGAAATTTATTTGTGGAAACTTGTGAATGATGCCTACTCTTCTTTTCTACATAGAGTTCTGCAAAATTGTTGCTCCCACTCTACATACTAGCAAATATATGTATCTTTGCTAACACCCTTGTATATATATTTTACAAAAGACTGCAAATTAGGGCTTCACATTTTCAGCAGAAAATGCTCCTAAATTTACGAGAATAAGGAGCTCATTTTTGAAAGAGAAAAACATCCAAAAAAATGGCTTAAAAGGCGGATGGATGTATTTTTTACAGAAAAACATCCAAAGCAAAGAAAAAAAAGAAAGCAAAGCAAAGAAAAAAACAATCTAAATCGCTAGTATGTTCAGGTCACAATGTCACCAGAGGGGGTGTTTTGGAGATGTGACATGGGTGGTACTACAGAATTTATTTATTGCCTGTTTTTTGAAGGTATTCACTCAAGGCAGTGTGCAGCAAGAATAAGTCAAACATAAGCAATAGACAATTACAGTAGTAAAAATATTCAAACAACAATACAAAGTATGGCATAGTATGCTTCATTACAGTGTCAACACAATACACAATAAAACATTTTGATAAACAGCATAGGGTGTAAGCAAAGATGGAATATACAGCTAGATAAGATAGAACAAGACTAAGAAAATAAGGGACTAGTTTAAAGAGAGTTGAAAATGAGGCTAGGGATAAACATGTCTTTTTATAATATGTGCAGCCGGTGTCATTTACGTCTTCAGTTAAAAGTCTGGTTAAAGATCCAAGTTTTCACCTGCTTCCTGAAGTAGAGATAGTCTTGTGTTAAGCGAAGCCTTTCAGGAAGTACATTCCACAGTGTGGGGGCTACTCCAGAGAAGGCTTGCTTGCAGGTATCACATTGTGTGATGTCCTTTGGAGGGGATGTGGTTAGGGAAACTCCTTGGGAGGACCTTAGTGACCTTGAAAGTGTATAGAGGGAGATCATCTGCAGCCCATAATGGATAGCAAAATGTTTTCCCAGTGGCAGGAAGAAAATGTACGGAATTAGACCTGATATACAAGCATCTAAGGTAAGAAGAAAGTTGTCTTTAGACTCATTTGCAAATTTGTGGAGTTGGAGAATGGAGGAAGTGCTAGTTTGAGAGAAAGTGGAGATTTGCTGAGTGCTGTGTTACCGTTTGTCTGTTTGCCCTAGACTGAACCTCATTACCTTTACATTTCCTGAATTGCCTCCACTGTGTCTCACCTTTTCAGCTTCTTGCCCACTCCTGCTAGCCCCTTCAGCCACAACTACTCCTTCCTCTGTATCTCGCCCCTCCCCCCCCAAACACTGATTGTCCTCAAGCCTACATACCTGCCATTATACCCCCTTTCCTGTTTGGCTTCTGTCTATTCGTGTTGCTCTCTTTGTCCTGTGTGCTGCTGCTATGTGTGTGTGAGGACTGTTGGCTGCTTATGTATAAGGACTGCTAGTTGCTGCTGGGAGATTGAGTGCTTAGGGGGTATGTCACAAGTGTTTGCTGTTGCTGAGAAAGTGATTGCTGTGTGCTGCTGCTGCTTGTGACTGCATTGTTTGTCAGTGGTGGGAGAGTGAGTGATTGGTGCTACTTTATATGCTGTGGTGAAACTGTGTGCTGGTGGTAGGAGAGTGAGTACCAGGCAGTGTTTGCTGGTGGTGGTTTTCACTAGGTATGTAGGTAGAGGTGTGCACAGTGGTGTGTCTGGGGTTAGTGGATTGCATCTGTGGTGGTGGGATATAGATACTCTGATTACACTGGTAGCTCACATATTGGAGAAGGAGAGTTTGGAGAGTACGCCCCATAGGAGATACCCACATCCCAGAGATTTCCAACCCTGTACCCGTTTCCTGGACCTTACTGACCAGCAATGTCTCAATAGGTACCTCTTTGACAGGGCTGAAATTCAGCACCTGTGTGACCAGCTCCAACCGCTCCTGCAGCCCAGGACCCATAGGAACAATCCCATCCCTGTCCACTTGAAGGTCACTGCCTCCCTCTCTTTTCTGGCCACTGGCATCTTCCAGTCTGTCCTAGCTGTGAACATGGGCCTGACCCATCCCACCATTCCAAACTGCCTCACCCAGTTTATTGATGCCTTCCTTACCAACACCTCAGGCTACATCACCTTTCCCAACTCCTCCAGACCCTGAAGAACAATGTGGCTCAGTTCTATGACATAGCTCGCTTCCCCTCGGTCATAGGTATCGTTGACTGTACACACGTCACACTCAGACCCCCTGGGCACGAGAGGTCACCTATAGGAATAAAAAAGCCTTCCACTCTATGAACATAAGGTTGTGTGTGACTCCTGGGGGACATTGTGGATACGTGTGCCTGATACCCAGGTTCCACCCATGACGCCTAAATACAACATTCTGGAATCTACCACAGTTTTGACCAAGGGGAGATCACTGTCGACTAGCTCCTAGGTAAGCACAACAGGGATCTGCCAACCCCATACCCCTCCTCCCACAAATCTTCAGCACTCCCTCCAGGTGTCTCCACAACTCACAATCCCCACCCCCCCACCACAAGATACCTAGACCGGCCAATACACACCGTCTCTCATGCTACTTCCCTTCACAGGTGACAGAGGATAACCACAGCAGACCTGGCTTATGATCCCACTCATGAACCCTCAAACTGCGGCAGAGGAGGCCTACAAAAATAGAATATGTTCCAATGTCTCAATTGGTGTAGAGGGGAGCTCCTCTATAGCCCAGAAAAAGTCTCCAAGATCTTCATGGCCTGTTGCATGCTTCATAATGTGGCCCAGTGCAGAGGGCAGGCCCTTACAGAGGAGCAACAGCTACAGCAACCACAGCAGCAGGCCCAAGACGATGAAAAGCCCCCCTCCAGCCCCTGCCCACAGAGCAGGACAGAGTGCACACCAGCTGGGGGTCTGAGCCAGGGAAAGACTCATCCAGACCAATTTTTAGTGACGTTAATAAACTTATTTTGCTAACACACCATAACCACACCACCCAACATCACCACCCTCCCACTCCCCCAGCACAACCCCCCAAACACACCCCTCTCCCTCAAAACCCTCCAATCACATCCCTCTCCCCCTCCCCCAACATACACACTCACAATTACACCTTTCTCCCCAACACCCCCTAACAATCACACCTCTCTCCCCCTCCCCCAACATACACCCCCACACCCCCTTCCACAGTAAGGCACCAATGTGCTGCCAATGCCTACTTGCCCTTCCCCCTATCCCTTCCCCTTCCCCATGGGGCTGCACCCATTCCACTCTTGCTACAGCAGACCCAGTGTCCAATTCTTCCCAGGAGGTGTTTTCAGTCTCCTCTGAGTCCACATTTATGCCTGCTGCCTTGGCTGCCCCCCCCCCCCCCCCCCCCCCCCCCCCCCCGGAAATCCAGCTGAGTGGGCTGAGTGCCCTGTGGTGCTCTGGGAGCCCAGGATGGAGGTCTGGCCTCGCCTGCCTGTAGCCTCACTCCTTGATAGCCCAGTGGGGTTCTGAGGTTCCCACCCATGGCCGCTTAGGTGCTGGCTGTTGGCCTCCATCAGAGGTTCCACTTGCTGATGGAGTCAATGATGGTGGAGGAGGCCTGGTGTCACCTGTGCTGGCAAGTGGAGCTGCAGGTGTCTGTTGTGTGTGTGCAGCAGATGTGGGGGTTGCTGAGCATGGAAGCAGTTGCTCATGTGGGCCCTCTATTTGGTTTCCTATCCCAGCCACCGCCTCTTGCAGGCCCTGGAGAAACTGGACAGATTGCTGCTGTGCTTCAATCCCTTGTGCAGCAGTTGCAGCTTCTGGTGCCAATAATCTAAGAGCTCCACATTTTAGGCCAGGAGCCTGTTAGCCAGACGGAGCTGCTGACTCAGGTGGCATGACTGTCCCCGATGGCCCTGCCATGGCTCCTCAGCTGTGTTTCCACCCTCTTGTGCCTCACCAGCAAATTTGGGGGGGGGGGGATGATTCCTCCACTGCCTGGACCTCTCATTCCTCTGCAGGCAGCTCCTGAGTATTGTCGGGCTCCTGCTGGGCTTCTCCCACAGTGTCCCCTTGTGTGCCTGCCCTCCACCTGTGCTGTATCTAGCCACTGGTAACCACTTCCACCTCAGACTCAGTGTCATCTCTTGCATAGGGAACATTGATGAAATGTCTGTTGTTGTCTTGCATCTAAGAATACTTAATCCATCAAAAGGCTCTCAATACAGTCCATTCATATCAAAATGACAATTCAACAAATAATGGACCAATGGTTCATCATAAAAATATATGGAGAGATGGGGGAAAAAGTGTCATCTATCATTGAGTACCAAAAGCCACTGGGGCGGGCTTAGTGAGCCAGAAAAGCAGTCTCACCTGATCAGCCTCTCTCCCCTGCTCTTTTTCATCAGTCTTTTCCTCTTAGCTCCTCTTGCCTTACAAGTTACATCCCTTCCCTATCACACTTCCTTTCCCTCACCTCACTATAGTACTGCAACCACTGCTGATTCCCCAGCTGATTTGGATCCTTCCTGCCCCTGATCTCCTTGTCAGCTGCTGCCATTGCTATTGATGTCTGGCTTACATGGACCTTTCGCTTTGACATTTTATTGTATTAAGCGGTATATCAAATCAATAAATCAAATCATTGCTCCTGCTATGCAGAGACCTGTTGCTGCAGCTGCCGTGACTGCTCCATTCTTGTGGCTTGGCTCTGCCACTGCTGATTCTCACAGGAAGAGAGCCTCATGTGCCTACTCATTCTCTTTCTCCTTGACATCATTTCAAAATGATTGAGGGTGTCAAACACAAGGGAAAGGGAAAGGAAATGGGACTTTTGCAACTACATTCAAAGCGGTTTACATATATTCAGGTACTTATTTTGTACCAGGGGCAATGGAGGGTTAAGTGACTTGCCCAGAGTCACAAGGAGCTGCAGTGGGAACTGAACTCAGTTCCCCAGGATCAAAATCACTAACCACTAGGTTACTCCTCCACAAATTACCCCTCCCTGCACCCAGTTAAGGAGCTTGCCCAATATTGGAGGCACCCACAGATATGCTCAGGAACCACCTGTGATAGCCTCACAGAGCACAAGTTTGGAACTAGGGTAATAGCTAGTTCAGCAGTGTGCTAAACATCTAGTAACACAAGTTTAGACATAGCACAGCCCACTGGATACTAATGGCTTCATTCATTAAGCTTCCTTGACACAGAATGGAAGACATGCCTCACACTGAGTCAGAGAAGGAAAAACTACACTCATACACAGAATAGTAAAGAGTAAGGGTAAAAAAAAAAATACTTAGACAAACAAACAAAAAAAAAAAACCAACCACAGACATGAATGAGAGATCTGCTCCAGCTGGAGAGAAGCTTTTTCTAAACTCACAATCATACACATGACCTCACACAATTCTAACAGCAGATAAAAGTGGGAAAACACTCAGTCAACACACTGAACACCAAAGAGAGCTCTGCCAAAGAAGTAGAGGAATTTTACAGCAAATGTCAGTTCCAAAAACAGAAGCTGCACAGGACAAACTGGCAGGGAACAATGCTTAGCTAATGCCTGCTCAGGTTTGTATCCTCTAGACTTGAATCACAGCATCACTTAAGGACAATCTGACTGGAGCACCAGGAATCCGGGAGTGACTAGCCCATCAAAACCTACCGCAGTCTTTATCAAGAATTAATCACTGTAAAAACAAAACACAACCAGTAACTTCCAAGTGGAAGCAGCATCTAGAAGTGAAACCCTAGTCTGAAAGATGCTAGCAAGGATTATCTGGCTACAGTATATAGTTATTATTGTAAAGCACAATTGAAGTCATGAGGATGGAACAGGGTGTTGGATGGCCTGGAAACTTGTACACTCAGCTACCCAGAATAGCAAATTTTGGGATTTGAATTTAGCTCATGCTTTTCACAGTAATTCAAAGGTAGTTACATTCAGGTAAAGTGGATATTTTCCTGTTCCCAGAGGTCTTACAATCTAAGTTTATTCCTGAGGCAATGGAAGGTTGAGTGAGTTACCCAAGATCACAAGGACCAGCAGTGGGATTTGAACCAGGCTTGTCTGTTTCTCAGTCTCCTACTCTAAGCATTAAACTACTCCTCTGCTCCAGAACCAATAGCAGAGGCTACAAGCATTGACTTGGATATGGAGCAAAGTCCTACGAGCTGTCAAACTTCTACAGCTGGTAGATTGGCTATATTCATAGCAGTGTGGACAGGAATTTCTAGGCAGACCAGTATGAGTCAGCTGATCTTAATCTACCATCACCCACTATGTTATTCTCACAGTAGTCTAGTAACCTTATAACCTAAGTAGGATGCCCACTCAGATTTCTGTCTGCTTTCTAGGAATGGGCCTATCCAAATTTTTGAGGCTGTCTAAAATGTGTCTAGTTCTGGTCATCTCATATTTTTGAAAGCTGTTTAGAATTATAACATGAGTTGTTCTAGTTTATTTATGTGGATTTTGCTCACACCTTTTTCAGTAGTAGCTCAAGGTGAGTTACATTCAGGTACATTGGGTATTTCCCTATCCCTGGAGGACTCATATAATCTAAGTTTGTACCTGAGGTAATGGAGGGTTAAGTGACTTGCCCAAGATCACAAGAAGCAGCAGTGGGATTTGAACCAGGCACCTCTAGATATCAAACCCAGTGCTGTAACAACTAGGCCACTCCTCCACTGTGTGCTGTTTTGTATGTTAATGTGAATGATTTAAAATTCTGGCATACACTGCTCTGGATCCTTCATGTGGGTCTAATCAGGTTTGTTCACCTCAACAGGTTTTACAACATCCGGACCCAAGAAAGGTGGTGTATAAGAAGGTTTTTGCTACCACATTCGCATATTTGGCAGCTAGTCAGTGGAATGAATTACCAATTGTCACCTCTCGCTTGGATTATTGCAATTTGCTTCTCACTGGTCTTCCACTCAGCCACCTCTCTCCTCTCCAGTCTGTCCAAAATTCTGCAGCACGACTTATTTTCCGCCAAAATCGTTTTACCCACACTAGCCCACTCCTCAAGTCACTTCACTGGCTCCCTGTCCGCTTCCACGTACAGTTCAAACTTCTCTTACTGACCTTTAAATGCATCCATTCTGCAGCCCCCCATTACCTCTCCTCTCTCATCTCTCCCTACATTCCTCCCCGTAAACTTCGCTCGCTGGACAAATCTCTCTTGTCGTCCCCCTTCTCCTCCACTGCTAATTCCAGGCTTCGTTCCTTTTCCCTTGCGGCACCTTATGCCTGGACTGGACTTCCTGAGCCTGTTCGCCTAGCTCCATCTCTACCTGTTTTCAAATCTATGCTGAAAACCCACCTTTTCACCACTGCTTTTGGCTCCTAGCCACTACTCAATTCCCCTATCCTTGTTCCTTCTCACCCTGTACTTTCCTCGCCCTTAATTGTCTTGTCTGTCTGTATTTTTAGATTGTAAGCTCTATCGAGCAGGGACTGTCTCTCTGTGTCAGGTGTTCAGCGCTGCGTGCGTCTGGTAGCGCTATACAAATGTTAATAATAATAATAAGCAATCTAATTATATGTTTTTTAAAATGATTAAAAATGTTCTTATTTAGAAAATTTTTAAACATGTAGCAATTGTGTTTCATAAGTATATGGTCTTTTCTTAATTTGTGTAGTTCCTGGAGATGTTCTCTGTGAGCCACACTGAACTCCGGTGGTAAATGTGGGATAAAAGTGTCATGTAATGTAATCCATATGTTTCACGCAGCCCTCCCATTTAACCTAAACCTCTAGCAATTTGTCAGGTTATTGCAGACAAATGCCATTGATAAGGCCAAGTCTGCGATTTGGGTAGTCATCTTAATGGACATGATAATTCCGTCCTATTCAGCTCAAACAAACAGGGGGCATTAAATAAAAGCTGGCACATGAATATATAGAAATAGCCAAAAGAGAAAATGACAGCAGATAAGGGCCATATGACTCATATACTTTGCCAGTTCTTGGTAGAATACCCCAGAGCCTATCAGATGTCAGGATTTTTCTACGACGGGTTCTAAAGACTGATGCATGTAAAGGACAGTTTTATAACTGGGCATCCATATTCATACCAGGTCTATGGCTGGTGTAACTGTGGGCTTATAGATTTTAGGTGCGTCAATGCTGACTTGCACCAATATTCTATCATTGATTCTGGAAGCTCAGATGCTGATATAGAATAGGTTCTCACAGTGCAGCATTGAGGTGCCTAAAAGAAGTGCCCAGTAATAGAATTGCTGGCTTAAATTATTATTAATATTATTAAAATAATTTCTATAGTACATAGCATAGGGGGTGGACAACCTGCATCTTGCCATTGAATTTTATCCGGTCCGCAAGACCATGGGAAGTATACACAGAAATCATCATTAACAAGAGTTTTGGCAATTTCTAAAATAGTGTATTAAGAACATAATAACCATACTAGGTCAGACCAATGGTCCATCTAGCCCAGTATCTTGCTTCCAGCAGTGGCCAATCCAGGTCACAAATACCTGGCAGAAACCCAATTAGTAGCAACATTCCATGCTACCAGTCCTGGGGCAAACAGTGGTTTGCCCCATAACAGACTATGTACTTTTCCTCTAGGAACTTTTTAAACCCAGACACGCTAAACACTGTTACCACATCCTCCGGCAATGAACTCCAGAGCTTAACTATTCTTTGAGTGAAAAAATATTTCCTCCTGTTTGTTATAAAAGTATTTCCATGCAATTTCATTGAGTGTTCCCTGGTTTTTGTACTTTTTGAATGAGTGAAAATTGATTCACTTCCACCTGCTCCACAACACTGAGGATTTTGTAGACCTCAATCAGATCCCCCTTCAGCCATCTCTTTTCCAAGCTGAAAAGACCTAACCTCTTTAGCCTTTCCTCACATGGGATCAGTTTCATCCCCTCTATCATTCTGGTCACTCTTCTTTCAAACTTTTCTAATACCGCCATATATAGCGACCAGAGTTGAACACAGTACTCAAGGTGAGCTCAAACCATGGAGCAGTACAGAGTTATTATAATATTTTTCTCATATTTTTCATTCCTCTCCTAATAATTCCTAGCATCTTGTTTGCCTTTTTGGCTGCGACCACACACTGGGCTGAAGATTTCAGCACATTGTCTACAATGACACCTAGATCTTTTTCTTGAGTGCTGACTCCTAAAGTGGACCCCAGCATCACGTAACAATGATTCAGGTTATTCTTCCCAATGTGCATCACTTTGCATTTGTCTACATTAAATTTCATCTGCCATTTGGCTGCCCAGTCTTCCTGTTTCCTGAGGTCTTCCTGTAATTTTTCACAATCTACATGCATTTTGACAACTTTGAATAGTTTTGTGTCACCTGCAAATTTAATCACCTCACTCGTCATTCCGATTTCCAGATCATTTATAAATATGCTAAATAGCACCGGTCCCAGTACAGATAAGTACATAAGTACATGAAGTGCAGGCATGGCCTAGTGGTTAGCACACCGGTCTTGCAATCCAGAGGTGGCCAGTTCAAATCCCACTGCTGCTCCTTGTGGTCTTGAGCAAGTCATTTAACCCCCCATTGCCTCAGGTACAAACTTAGATTGTGAGCCCTCCTGGGACAGAGAAATATCCAGAGTACCTGAATGTAACTCACCTTGAGCTACTACTGAAAAAGGTGTGAGCAAAATCTAAATAAATAAGTATTGCCATATGCCCAGCATCCTGTTTCCAACAGTGGCCAATCCAGCTCACAAATACCTGGCAAGATCCCCCAAAAAGTACAAAACATTTTATGCTGCTTATCCCAGAAATAGTTTCCTCAAGTACAATTTAATAATGATCTATGGACTTTTCCTTTAGGAAGCCAGCCAAACCTTTTTTAAACTCTGTTAAGCTAACCACCTTTACCACCCTGCAGCACTCCACTATTCACCCTCCTCCATTGAGAAAATGGCCATTCAACCCTATCCTCTGTTTTCTGTCCAAATAACCAATTCTTAATCCACAGAAGGACATTGCCTCTCATCCCATGACTTTTTAATTTTCTCAGGAGTCTCTCATGAGATACTTTGTCAAAAGGTTTCTGAAAATCTAATACACTACATCATCCAGCTCACCTTTATCAACGTGTTTCTTCATGCCTTCAAAGAAATGAAGCAAATTGGTAAGGCAAGACCTCCCTTGGCTGAATCCATGCTGACTCTGTCCCATTAAAACATGTTTGTCTACGTGTTCTGTAATTTTATTGTTTATAATAGTTTCCAGTATTTTGCCCAGCACTGAAGTCAGGCTTACTGGTATGTAATTTCCCAGATCACCCCTGGAACCCTTTTAAAAATTTTGTGTCACATTGACCACACTTCAGTGTTCAGGTACTATGGATGATTTTAATGACAGGTTACAGATTACTAGCAGCAGATCAGGAATTTCATGTTTGAGTTCTTTCAATACTCTGGGGTGTATACCATCCAGTTAAGGTGATTTATCACTCTTTAACTTGTCAGTCTGGCTCAGTACATCTTCTAGGTTTACTGAGATTTCTTTCAGTTCCTCTGCATCATCACCCCTGAAAACCATTTACGGTATAAGTAGATCTCTTACATCTTCTTCAGTAAAGACTGAAGCACAGAATTTATTCAGTCTTCCTGCTGTGTTCTCTCTGAGTGCTCCTTCTGCTCCTTCCTGATCTAACGATCTCACAGATTCCCTCACAGGCTTCTTGCTTCTGATAAACCTGAAACAAATAGTTTCAAAATAGCCACTCTAGCAGTTTATTGCATCGTTTGTAGTTAAATTCTTCTTTATTTATCTTTCTATAAATGGCGCCTAAAAAATTGGCGCTGATAAAACCCCACTTAAGCGGTATTCTGTAAGCCACGCCTAAAGTTCAGCACAGTTCATAGAATAACACTTAAGCAGAGAGGTTGCACGTAAAATGTGGTGCAAATGCCCATGCCTAAATTTATGCACAGAACACTGTTATTCTATAATTATGCATGTAACTCCATACCATGCCCCTGAACCGCCCTGGAATGCCCATGTCCCTCCCATTTCTGCATCCCCTTTTTCAGGCTATGTGTAAATTTTAGGCACATATGTCCCAGTTAAGTATAATTAAAGCCAATTATTGCTTGTCAAAAAGCCAATTATTAGCACTAATTGGCTCATTATTCTATTACATTGTGCACACAAATTGCGAGCATGTCTAAATTTGCGCACACAATTTTTAGTGACTTTTATAGAATCAAGGGGTTAGGGCCCACCAGGGGCATAGCCATACTTCGGCGCAGGTGACAGACAGCAACACACTGATCACTGCCAGATAAATATTGGGCTTCCTCTGTTTTGATACACCGCTCCATCCACTTCCCCACAGTCATCAAAAGACAGCTTTGAGTGTCTTCTAATTTTATTCCTACATCTCCCAATAATAAATATGAAACCCCATTTTGCCTAGCAAGGAATTGGGACACCCATGGTGAAATGTGCTGAATTCCATGGGCATTTTGCAAAAGGCAAATCCATGAGTATTTTGCAAAAACAACACCAGACAGTACACATGTTAAGTGCTAGCATGCAATGCAACAGCTCTTATTTTAGAAATTCTAAAGAGCGGCATCATGCAGGCATTTGAACAAGTAAGTGCTGGCCCTTACACATGTACATGCTGAATTTTATTAAACTGGATGCCCAGGAATAGCCAATAAAAAGTTAAACGTACTAACATGATAACGCATTACTGTGGATCATTAGTAACTAGGTTCTTGTGAGGGACTGAGTGGTATAGCAGCAGGTGTCTCTAGGAGCACTCCCTCACTGAAGGTCAGGTTAGCCACCTTACAGCAGGTGGCGCTAAAAGGACACAGTTTAGCTGCCTGAAAGCAGGGGGCACTAAACTGCCAAAGCAGGTCCTGAGTCAGCAGGGTGGGGCTCAGAGGGAAGGAAGGTTAAATGCCCTGAGAGAGTGTAGAACCAGGGAGACTCCGAGTGTAGAGGCTTCCAGGAGAGAGGTCCTGAGGGAAGAGGACTCCATTCTTTTTTTTTTATTTTTTTAAATTTTATATTTATTGAAATTTTAACATATATCCAAGCAATAAACACTTGTACAGCAAAGTGATATTATCGAATTAAAACATAAAGCAATCTATAAAAACCTTATAAAGAAACTCAAAGAAAGTCACTCAAGTCCACCATAAAAGGGATCCAAGACTTAATAAAGAAGAGGAAAAATAAAGAAACAAATCAGGAAAATATGCACACAAGGTGCTTGGGCACAGCACTACTCAAATGAAGAGCTACATCAATCTCTAACACTCGTTTAGTTGCCAAAAATAGCTGAAAGATGCATTGGATCAAACAAAACATATTTAGTAGATTTATATCTAATGATGCATTTACAAGTATATCTTAAGAAAAGGGAACCTCCAGTCTGAAGAACACCTGATTTCAGTAACAAAAACTGCCTTTGCCGATGTTGGGTATTTCTTGATACATCTAGAAATATTTGAATCTTGAAACCCATAAAAGTTTTATTTTTAAAGTACATTCGCAACAACCATTGTTTATCAGGTGAAAGTGACACAGAGGCCACCAAAGTAGCCGCTGTAGCAATCTCTGAATCTGAAGTTTCTAATACAGCTGAAACATCTAAAGGAGCTTGCAACTGTTCCACAGCTTTCTCAGGGAGATAATAAACTTGGGTAAAAGTTTCCAGCAGACCGCCAAAACCTGTCGCTTCTTCCTTTTCAACATCAACAAAATTTGCCCTTTCCTCACTGAGCACACCACCCGAACTCTCGTCCACGCTCTCATTACCTCTCGCCTCGACTACTGCAACTTACTCCTCACTGGCCTCCCACTCAGCCATCTATCCCCCCTTCAATCCATTCAGAACTCTGCTGCACGTCTTATATTCCGCCAGAACCGATATACTCATATCACCCCTCTCCTCAAGTCACTTCACTGGCTTCCGATCAGATACCGCATACAATTCAAGCTTCTCCTCCTTACTTACAAATGCACTCAATCCGCTGCTCCTCACTACCTCTCTACCCTCATCTCCCCCTACATTCCTGCCCATAACCTCCGCTCACATGACAAATCCCTCCTCTCAGTACCCTTCTCCACCACTGCCAACTCCAGGCTCCGCTCATTTTGCCTTGCCTCACCCTATGCCTGGAACAACCTTCCCCAATCCCTACGCCAAGCCCCCTCCCTACCCATCTTCAAATCCTTGCTTAAAGCTCACCTCTTCAATGCTGCATTCGGAACCTAACCTTTCGAACATATAGGTTGCCCCAATCTGTGTGACCTATCAGATTAACTGTACATTTGTCTCTTAGATTGTAAGCTCTTCGAGCAGGGACTGTCCTTCCATGTTAAATTGTACAGCGCTGCGTAACCCTAGTAGCGCTTTATAAATGTTAAGTAGTTAGTTAGTAAGTAGTTAAAAGGTGGAAATGTGTCCTCTGATATACCAAAAATTTCCTTCATATAATACTTCACCATTTCCCTGGGCATAACAGTAGATACCTGGGGGAAATTCAAAAAACGGATATTATTGATACTCACATAATTTTCCAAACCTTCACATTTATTCTTCAAGTTTGATAAGTCCTTCACCATGGAAATTTGAACAGCAGATAAGAGGACTCCATTCTAAGCTGAGCTGTAGTATCTGAGGAGAGGATCAGGGAAGCATTGTGGCTCAAGCTTATCTCTTCAGAGTGGGTGTGTGAAGACTATCAAGGTAGGAGATAACCTTGAATTGTATGCAGAACGTACTTGTTTGATGAATGTCCAGAGGGAGCCCAGGAAAGTATTAATGGACACTGTTGGGCTAGACTGGAAGCCAGCCCTAAAGAGAGAGTGATGACAGTAATGTGTGAGGAACCAGAGAGAAATAAAGAGACTGTACTTGTGCTCCACTAAAGCTTGTGAAGTAACAGGGGGCAGATGTTGAGTCAATCAATAGTCGTTTCCTTTTTGCTTGCAAGTTGCAACCCTGTGTGTATGACTGAGTTTGTGCCCAATCCAAGCCACACCCTAGACCACACTAACACAATTCTATTCTATAAAATAGGACCTGTGGTAAAAGAATGCATGTTAATGACATTGGCATGAACTAATGCAATAGGGCATATTAATAATTCTAGACCTACTCAGTCGAGCAGGAATACTTTTTTTTTTCATTTTTGAGGTGGGTTTAAACACTAGAGGGGTAAGCACAATTGCCTCTCAATCACAGATGCAAAACCCCTAGTCTAAATAAGCAGTAAACTGAAACTAATGCCTTCCTTAGAGCAAGTGTAAATGACAATGTCTTGATTTATTCAAGTACAAACTTAGGGGTATGTTTACTAAGCTGTATTAAGCAGCTAGCATGGATTTTACCACACATTAAACATTAGCGCAAGCCTGCGCTAATGAGCAATGCATATCAACATGGCCAGTGTGGTAAAAGTCCAGCGCTAGATGTTTAATAGTAGGGGCACAGAATAATAGGAGTGGCCATCATTGACAGCTAGTGCACAGGTCATGACTACATGCTAGCTGTCACAACTGCTTATAGAAATGCTGCAAATACCGCCACCTCAAGAGGAGGCAGTAGGTGCAGCAGAGCTATTGGCAGTCCCATCTTCCCCTGACAAACATACTGTAAGAACCTTTCCCAATCTTTACAACAAAGAGACGAAGCCCTCCCGATCCCCTGACATACATAAGAAACCCTTCTAATCCCCTGACATACATAAAAAGCCTTCCTGATCCCCCCAACTATTAAGATCCCCCACATGGGGAGGCCTCCCCCCTCCTGATCAAGAATCCCTACTCAATGTCACCCTGAAAATCAAGACCCCCCCCCGATCCCTACCTGATCCCTCCCTCTCACCCCGAGACCTATTTCGAACCTTTGCGACTTACCCGGGGCCATCCATGGTGAGTTAGTGGGCTTGAGCAGAAATGATCCCCTCCTCTGCTCCTGCCTGGTCTGGTTCTGGGTTCATAATGGCAACCCCCTAGTGGTAGTCTTATGGTACTACTGCTAGGAGTCAGCGGCTACCATTTTGAACCCAGATGCACACCAGGAAGAATGGAGAGGATCAAATCCTGCTTGGGCCTTCTGGCCCATCATGAATGGCCCCTGGAGGTTCTAAGAGGGTCCTGGGGGGTGGGAGGAAGGTCGGTAGAGATCAGGTAGAGAAGTCTTGATTTTTGGGGTGGGATCGGGTAGAGGTTACTGATCAGGGAAGGGGGATTGAGAGGGTATATTTTGTCAGTAGGGGGATTGGAAGGGGTGATAATGTTAGGTGGGTGGGGGGAATGGCTAGATTTGCTGCTGCAGGCATGGAGTTTCTCTTTGACGGCACTAAGTTGCATGCAGTGCCTGTGCAGTAAGTAACTGCCCTGTATGTTAAATGCAGGGCAGATACAGGACACACCCCCTGCAGTTAAGATGTGGTAAGTGCAAAACCTTCCTCCACTTTAGTAAATAGGCCCCTTAGATTGTAAGCCCTTCAAGGACAGGAAAATACCTATTGTACCTGTACTTGGAACTTCTGAGAAAGGCATGAGCTAAATCCAAATCCCCTCTACACTGATAAATAGAGATTTTATATAATAAGTTTTTGCATGCTAGAGCACTCACACATGTAAACACTGCAATTTATGGGTCTGATATTCTGCCTGAAGCAGTCAGTGGTTTTTAAGCTGCTGACAGCATTGGACTGAATTAAATCTAGACATTCAGTGGTGGGCCATGTCTGGTCTCCAGCATTGAATATTCAGGTCAGTGCAGGAGTTAACCAGGTACTGGTCAATATTCAGATCTTGGCAGAGTTAGGACCTTATTTAACTGGTTAGCAGACTAAATTTAGCCGCTAACTGTCCTGGCACTAATCAGACAGTACTGTGACAGTCAGAGCTGATATTCAGTAGCAATGTCTGGTTAAGTGCTGCTGAATATTGGTGAAAAAGCAAAAAAAGATGTAGAGGGTAAACCAAATGTATTTCCAACGAGTAGGTTTATTGAAACAGACTCAACACAGTCCTGCGTTTCAGCGCTAAACGCCTGCCTCAGGAGTCAAGTAAATTATCTCAGCCATTGATGACAGGCACTAAAAATACACAGGCTAAGAAATCCAAAGGTACAGCATAAAACTATGTGGATTACGTGAAACATGCCAATTTTCTTGACTCCTGAGGCAGGCATTTAGCGCCGAAAGGCAGAACTGTGTTAAGTCTGTTTCAATAAACCTACTCATTGGAAATACATTTGGTCTACCCTCTACTTCTTTTTTTCGCTTTTACACTGTTGTTAGGGGAGCATTTCTGCTGAATATCGGTGGCCAGCCTGCTCAGCTTGGTTTAAGCTGCCAGGAGCCTCTCCCGTCCACTTAAACCATATTGAATATTCACCGCTATGGGGTGAATTCTATAAATGAGGCCTAAAAAATCAGCACTGAAAAAACCCCGCTTAAGCAGTATTCTATAAGCTGTACCTAAAGTTTGGCGCGGTTTATAGAATAATACTTAAGCAGAGAGGTCACGCGTAAATGTAGGCACCAACAAAAACATGATATAAATGTTCATGCCTAAATTTATGCACTGAATACCTTTATTCTAGAATTACATGTGTAACTCAGAACCACACCCCTAATCTGCCCTGAAACGCCCATTAATTTCACATTTCCACACCCCCTTTTCGGGCCACATGTAAATCTTAGGTGTGTAAATCCGAATTAAATCTAGTGCCAATAATTGTTTGTTAAAAAGACAATTATTGGCATTAATTGGCTTATTCTATTAAACTGCAGGCGCAAATCGGGGCCACGCCTAAATTTACACACGCACAATTTTTGGTGACTTTTATATCATCGGGGGTACAGGTATAAATGCTGTGCAAACTTCTAAAAAGACATTTTAAGTGTAGCAAAGTAATCCAGTGACTGAGATAGAAGGATTTTGTTTCCAATGTTTCTTTATATCCTGCCTCTGTGAAGTGCTTTTTGCCAGGCCTTTTACCATGGACTCCTTAGTTTAACTTCAGCAGAATTTCCAGCATTGGCCAGACTGAGAAACAAAAACCTGAGCTGGATCTAAATCAAGGTCTTCCTAACTGATTGATGACTAAGAATGTTTCTCACCAGTTGTCCATGATCATCCTTACTGTCCTCTGTGTTCAATATTATCAACTAAATATTTCTATCAGCTTTTGATCTCATATTGCTTGTCCAAGTATCAGTTTAACATGATCTGCATGAAAGGACCAGATGGCCCTGGTAAGTGAATTTACAAACCAGGACCAGATTATCATCTTATTATGACAGGGAGTTAAACTGGTACCATTGGCCTTCCTACTGCCATCAAAGAAGTTATGTTCTCTTATCAAAGGACTGTTAATATACTCACCTTTCAACAGACTGACTGGCAGATTGCAGCATTCCTGATGGACACAGAAGGCTTGATTTGTATTGAAGTGTGCTGGAAAATGAGAGACTTAAGCACTGCTTTGCCAGAAAGCTATATTTTCTAAAAGACCTGCTATTATTATTTTTTTCTCTTCTTACAATGTACAGAATACGCACTTGAGACTAATAATTCTATTAGCAATACCATTTCTGTGTGTGTGTTTTAACCACTATGTCCAGTTTTCCAGCATTCAGCTTTTCATGCAATAAACTGAATTAACCCCCCCCCCAAAAAAAAAAAAAAAAAAAGATACTGTGGATAGGTGGTTGAAATGAAGAACTACCCTACAGTAATCCAAATTTAGCTGCAGCTACTATTTTTCTGCAGTGAAATAAAGATTTTAGGAGTAACTGTTAACTCAAAATTAACAATGAAGCCATATATAAATACGGTCTTAAAAAAATATTTTTTATAACTTGAAAATGATCTGTTAGATTAAACCGCATCTAGAACGCAAGCATCTTCACACGATACAAACAATGGTTTTTTTTCCCACCTAGATTACTGTAACACAACACTATTGGGTCTCCCAAAAATGAAAAATTTGTAGATTACAAAATATAGCAGCCAGACTGATTCTGGGAGGAGGTTAGGCAGATAGGGCTACACCTTATTTAGGGTCCCTTTTACTAAAGGGTATTAGAAACTGGTCTTAGTACATCTTAAAGCAAGAGTTTCCCATGCACTAAACCCAGATTCAATATAGCACAATTTAGGGCATTTTTAAATAATTTTTTCAGGTCATGTGCAAATGTTCACATTAACGAGTGTTACCTGAAAATGTTAATGCGCTAAGGAAGAAATTCTAATGAATGCAAGGTGCCATAACATGAAAAAACACGGAGATGCTACTACTACTACTACTACTTATCATTTCTATAGTGCTACTAGATGTACGCAGCGCTGTACACTGGACATAAAGAGACAGTCCCTGCTCGACAGAGCATACAATCTAATTAGGAAAGACAAACAGGACATCGTCTATGGCAGGGGTTTAGCTACGTGGGGCCACGGGGGCCTGGGTCCCCGTAGATTTGGTCCTGGACCCCCCTGCCGATGACCCTCTCGACCTCCCCCTCCTGCCACCAACCCTCTCCCGCCGTCACCGTGGGCTACCTTTGCTGGCAGGGGACCTCCAACCCCTGCCAGCCGAGGTGCTCTTGCTTCCCGCGGAAGGCTTCATTCTGTTTCTGACGTCCTGCACATTGTACGTGCAGGACGTCAGACTCACAGAAACAGAACGAAGCCTTGCAAATCTGTAAATGTTACCTAGTGATTTAGGGGTATGTCTACTAAAAGGTGTTAAAACTTAACGTGTGCAAAAACACTTACCGTTGTACGTGCAGGATGTCAGACTCAGAAACAGAACGAAGCCTTGCGCCGGAAGAAGAGGACCTTGGCTGGCGGGGGTTGGGGTCTCCCGCCAGCAAAGGTAGGCAACGGCGGCAGCGGGTTGGCGGCGGGAGGGAGTCGAGAGGGTCATCGGCAGGGGGGTCCAGGGCCAAATCTTTGGGGGCCCAGACCCCCTTGGCCCCACGTAGCTACGCCACTGGTTGATATCCCAGCGCTTAAAACTAAGTGCCTCCATTTACACCAATGAAAACATGGCATAAATCCCTGCATGTAGATTTACAAGCACTGGGCCATATTTTATAACTGACCGCGTAAATTTTGGAACACCTATGTAATGCCCATTTCCATGCCCATAGCCATGCCCCTTTTGAACTGCATGCATTAGAATTTAGGCACAGATCATTACAGAATACGCTTAGAGGGGCATAATCGACCAGAAACGCCTATCTCCATGGGCGTTAATCTCCGAGAACGGGTCCGTGAAGGGGCGGAGTGAACCGTATTTTTTAAAAAAAATAGACGCCCATGCTTTATTCGCCAAGGTGTGAGCTGGGCGTTTTTGCTTTTCACCGATAATGGAAAATGAAATCGCCCAGCTCAAAAACGAATAAATGCAAGGCATTTGTTCGTGGGAGGGGCCAGGATTCATAGTGCACTGGTCCCCCTCACATGCCAGGACACCAACCGGGCACCCTAGGGGGCACTTTTACAAAAACAAAAAAAAAGGTAAAAGAGCTCCCAGGTGCATAGCACCCTTCCCTTGGGTGTTGAGCCCCCCAAATCCCCCTCAAAACCCACTGCCCACAAGTCTACACCAGTACTATAGCCCTAAGCGGTGAAGGGGGGCACCTACATGTGGGTACAGGGGGTTTGGGGGGGGTTGGACGACTAGTAGCATTAAGCAGCACAATTGTAACAGGTAGGGGGGGGATGGGCCTGGGTCCACCTGCCTGACGTCCACTGCACCCCCTAACAACTGTTCCAGGGACCTGCATACTGCTGCTTGGGAGGAGGGTATGACATTTGAGGGTGAAAGTAAAAAGTTGTGAAACATCATTTGTTGTGGTGGGAGGGGTTAGTGACCACTGGGGGAGTCAGGGGAGGTCATCCCCGACTCCCTCTGGGGGTCATCTGGTCATTTAGGGCACTTTTTGGGGCCTTATTCGTCAAAAAACAGGGTCCAGGAAAAGTGCCCTAAATTCTAGCTACAAACGCATCCATTATCGGCGAAGGGCGCCCATCTCTGTTCGGGTGATAACCACGCCCCAGTTCCGCCTTCACCACGCCTCCGACACTCCCCCGTCAACTTTGTCCGCATCCGTGACGGAGTGCAGTTGAAAGCGTCCAAAGTTCGGCTTTCGATTATGCCGCTTTATTTGTTTTTGTGAGAGGAACGCCCATCTCCCGATTTAGGTCGGAACTTGGGCGTTATTCTCGTTCGATTATAAGCAGGTTAGTGAGTTTTGCACATTAATTCTAATTATTGCCAATTAGTGCTCCTTATTGCTTGTTAAGTGCTGTTATCAATGCTGATTAGCTTGTTATGCCAAATAAGTTACGGACGCTGCTATAGAATATGCCTGGATTTCATCATGCATCTCTAGGTGCGCTATATAGAATCTGGCAGTTAGCGCTCATTTTTTTTTCAGTGCTGATGTTTTGGTGCCATATATACAATTTCGTCCCATGTGCTTAATGTGCTTTGGTATAAGGGCCTCTGAATAAATAAAATTAGTAATGGAAAACTAAGCGTGGGCCAATTCTGTGCCATCAATGCTACATCCAAAAAGGCTACATTAACAAATGAAGTCTTAATACCCTTCAGAAATGTTTCTTAAGTCAATTCCATGCACAAGTAGTGTGGTAAGAAGTTCCATAAGATTGTGCTGAGAAAAAGAATGCAGCATTCCTCAAAGTCTAGTCTTGCTCTAGGACGTCTTAGACTTTGAGATCATAAAGCACATCCAGGAATACAGGAGTCAATATTCAAAGCGATTTAACTGACCAGAAATGGCTCCTGGCTGGTTAAATCGTTTGTTAGGGGTTAACCGCTAATTTTCAGTTCCACTTACCAGGTTAGTGGCGCTGAAAATAACCAGTTAGCGTGGAACTGAAAACTGGCTATTTTGGTGGCATTCCAGGGGTGGAGTTGGCACTTGGCTGGTTAAGTGCTGATATTCAGCACTTGGCCGGCCAGGTTAACCACATACATAGGGCAGCATAAAAGTCAGTCCTATCTTTATGCGGTAACTCATAGCTGGTTAAGGGGTCCTTTTACTAAGCTGTGAGAAAAAGTGCCCTGCAGTAGTGGCGGAGCTGTTTTTCCCTCACACGAGGGCCATTTTTACCACAGCGGGTAAAAACCCCACAAAAAATGACCATGAGGCGATAAGGGCTCCCGCAGTAACCCAGTGGTAACCAGGCAGCATGTGGCAATGCCTGATTACTGCCAGGTTAGCTTTCACTATAAAAAAAATGTTTCTAGCACACCGGAAATGGCGTACGCTCGAGCCAGAACTAGCACCGGCAGCCGCGTTGGGCCAGCAGTAGTTCCGATTTAGCATGCGTTAAGCCCACATTGGGCTTACTGACGCTTTGTAAAAGAGCCCCTAAATGCTGAATATCCCACTTAACCGGCAATGTATTAGCTGGCTCTAGAAACCTGTAAATTCAATGCTGAAGCCCAGACATGGCCCGGCATTGAATTTCCGGGTTTAACACCGGTGGCAGATAGGAAAATGCTAATCACCACCAGATGAATTCAGGGCCCCTAAAGAATTAGTTGCTTAGATAGGTAAACAGGTAGACTTGTATGATGGGCTTTATGTGTCAAGATTAACATTTTATATTTGACATGATAACTAATGGGTAACCAATGAACTTCTTTTAAAAGGGGTGCATAATGGTCTGTATGAGTTGCTCTTGTGGTTAATCTTATAGCAGTATTTTGGACAGATTGAAGATTAGAAAATGGTATGGTAAAGCAGACTATAAATGTCTATGTTAAATTAAATTATGGGTAATCATAGTTTCTTCTCTGCATTTTGGTCAGAGTCATGATCCCTGTGTTACATATGTTTACACAGTTTCCAGTATTTGAGCTATGCCTTTTTACATACAGGCCTTCCGACATCAGTAACCTTCTAGTTCAGTGCTGTAGATTCTCAATTGTCTGTTATTCTGTGGGGTTTTCCTATGCTGGCTGTAAATTATCTTGTTTGTACTCAACCATCCCATGCTGCAATTATCAATATCTCATCTTTAATTGCCTCTCTCCAGCCATTATTGGGTCAGGTTATTATCTAGGCCAGTGGTCCATCTAGCCCAGTATTCTGCTTCCAACAGTGGGCAATCCATGTCAAAAGTATCGGCAGAAATCCAATTAGTAAAAAAACTCCATGCTACCAATCTAGGGGCAAGCAGTGGCTTCTCCCATTTCCATCTCAATAACAGACTATGGACTTTTCCTCCAGGAACTTGTCCAAACTGTTTTTAAACCCAGATACGGTAATTGCCATTACCATATCTTGTAATTTCATCAAGTGTTCCCTGGCCTTTGTACTTTTTGAATAAGTGAAAAATCGATTCACTTTTACCCATTCTACACCACTCAGGATTTTATAGACCTCAATCATATCCTCCCTCAGCCATCTCTTTTTCAAGCTGAAGAGCCCTAAGCCTTTCATCATACAGGAAGAGTCCCATCCCCTTTATCATTTTGGTCTTCTTGTTTGAAACATTTCTAATTCTGCTATATCTTGTTTGAGATATGGCAACCAGAAATGAATGCATTATTCAAGGTGAGGTCGCAGCATGGAGCGACACACAGGCATTATAATATTCTTGGTCTTATTTTGCATCCCTTTCCTAATAATAATTATTTTTTTTTGTTACATTTGTACCCAGCGCTTTCCCACTCATGGCAGGCTCAATGCGGCTTACATATACAGGTACTTATTTGTACCTGGGGCAATGGAGGGTTAAGTGACTTGCCCAGAGTCCTGTTTGCATTTTTGGCTGCTGCTGCACACTCGGCAGAAGATTTCAGTGTATTGTCTACAATGACATCTAAATCTTTTTCTTGAGTGCTGACTCCTAAGATGGACCCTAGAATCAGGTAACTGTGATTCGGATTATTCTTCCTAATTTGAATCACTTTGCATTTGTCCATATTAAATTTCATCTGCCATTTGAATGCCCAGTCTTCCAGTTTCCTAAGGTCTTCCTGCAATTTTTCAGAATCCGCATGTGTTTTGACAACATTGTGTAACCCAAGGGGTTAAAATAATCTTGACTGGGCTCCTCCAGGGAAAAAAATACAGGTTCTAAAGTGACATCACTCTGGGACAGCAGCTGAGCAACTGGTTGCCTTGGCAACGGCTTGCTGGTCAGTTGGGAGGTAAGCTTAAGGCTGAGCAGTCCTGTATTTTGAGTCTGAGATCAGCGGTGGCGACAAATCCTTTGTAAAAGTGGATTTAGAGCGCTTAGGAGTTGTATGAGTGAGAACAGTGTGACTGAGAACAGTTAACAAGAAGCCTGTCGCGGTGTAGAAGGCTTTGAGGGGGTGGTCTGATAGCTGCTTGTCACTAAGAATAAAGTAGCTTATTACTTTAGATTGGAATAGTATATCAAGCTGACTGTAGAGGCAGTTGGGAGATTGTTACTCCTAATATGGTAAATGAAGTGCTGATTGAGAGGCATCTTCAATGTATTTAAAGTTATAGCTTCCTGAAAGGCAGTAAAGAGGAAAATTATCTTCTGAGGCGTCTCTTGAAGCAGTACCCGTGCACACAGTGTTATAGTTGAATATATATATATATATAATTAATATATATATATGTACTTGAGGAACTACATTGAATTTGGAGTGGCACCATGGTATATTTATAAATATACTGTATGTATGTATAAGTATCCTTGAAATTCACTATATCTGGTATTGGGGTATATGTGAGTTACGAAGCAACTTTAAAAGCATTTCATACTCACTGTAATTTGAGGTATGAAAATATTGTCTCACACTGTTACTCAGAGATACTGATTGTGGGAGGGATAGCATAGGGATAAATAATTATCCATTTTTTTTATATTGGGAAAAGCCAGGGAAGAAAGTACTGAAATTGGGGGTATCATTACTGTTTGGTGTCATTGTGTCAAGTGAATGGTAGGGTTTTCCTATTTTGATTTGTTTAAGCATAGTGTAGTAGGTGTTCCAGTTCCTGGTTCCTGTTCCCTGGCCAGGGATCATCGCAGCATCATGTCTAAGGTACCCACCGTTTGCAAAGAGAACAGAATAAAACCTAACAAAGTATCCTTTTGAACATCATCAAAGTTAAAAAGAATGGAGATACTACAGTACTGTAGAGTTTCTACTTACCTTGGACTCGCCTGAAGAAGGACCTGTAAAGAAAAATAAAGCAAAGAATCAATTCTTGATAAGAGACACACTCCAAACAGTACTTTCTATTGCATGCATGTTTAAATCATAAACTAGGAAAATTGAACTGATACTTATTTGATGTTAGTGGCATCTTTTAGTTGATAGAGGGACCTGTGTAGAAACAAAGAAACAAATGACAAAAGTTACTGTTGTGTTGTGAGTTGAAATCATTTGTGTTAACAAAGTTAATGGTTTGAATAAAAAAAAAACCTTAAATCAATTCCATCTTGATAGTTTTATTTGTACCTCTTCTCCACTTCTGGGCGATACCATCTGGTCCAGACTACATTTGCAACCTAACCCATAAGTGGGGGAGGGGTTTACAATTGAATAGTTTTTCACCTCTTCATTCAGATTTCCAGATAATTTATAAATATTTTAAACAGCACTGGTCCCAGTACAGATCCCTGTGGCACTCCACAATACACCCTCCTCCATTGAGAAAAACGACCATTTAACCCTACCCTTTGTTTTCTGTCCAATAACCACTTCCTAATCCACAGAAGGACATAATCATTGTCTCCTATCCTATAACTTTTTAATTGTCTGAGGAGTCTCTCACGAGGAACTTTATCAAAAGCTTTCTGGAAATCTAGATACACTACATCAACCGACTTCCCTTAGCTAAACCCATGCTGACTCCATCCCATTAAATCATGTTTGTCTACGTGTTCTGTAATTTTATTCTGTATAATAGTTTCCACTATCTTGCCTGGCACTGATGTCAGGCTTACTGTTATGTAATTTCCTGGATCACCCCGGAACCCCTTTTAAAAATCAGCGTCACATTGGCCACCCTCCAATCTTCAGGTATTATGGATGATTTTAAGGACGGGTTACAGATTACAAACAGCAGATCAGCAGTTTCATGTTTGAGCTCTTTCAGTATCCTGGGGTGTATACCATCTGGTCTGGGTTATTTATCACTTTTTAAGTTGTCAATTTGGTTCAGTATGTCTTCCATGTTCATCAATTTTTCTTTCAGTTCCCTCGCATCGTCACCCTTAAAAACCATTTCCAGTGCAGGTAGATCTCTTATATCTTCTTCCGTAAAAACCAAAGCAAAGAATTCATTCAATCTCTCCACTATGGCCTTGCCCTCCCTGAGTGCCCCTTTTGCTCCTTCATGATCTAATACTCCCACGGATTCATAAGAACATAACATAACATAAGTGATGCCATACTATGGCAGACTGAAATTTCCATCATGCCCAGTATTCTGTTTCCAACAGTGGCCAATCCAGGTCACAAGTACCTGGAAAGATCCCAGAACAGTAAAACAGATTATATGCTGCCTATCTCACGAATACGTAGTGGATTTTCCCAAGTCCATCTTAATTCCTTCACAGGCTTTCTGCTTCTGATGTACCTGAAAAAGGTGTTACTATGATTTTAAGTCTCTGCAGCAAGTTTTTCTTCATATTCTCATTTAGTCTTCTTTATCAATGCTTTGCATCTAGCTTGACAGTGCTTGTTGCTTCATGTATTCTTCATTCAAATCCTTTCTCCATTCTTTGAAGGACGCTACCTTTGTATGCTGTATTTATTTGTACCTTTTGAACTTGTTTCTCCTTGTTTGACAATCCAACAATTTAAAGAGCTCTTCTTTCAAGTGCAAATGTTATTGCTTCTTCTGTTACCATGATCATTTCTTGCCTAATGGAGATTCAGTATGTAATGAAATATTAATTTAATTAAACTGAGTTCAATTATTCACCAACCTTAGCATGATCAAAATTTGCAGTGGGCAGAAAACTACAATGCAATTTTGATTTATATCCTGCAATTCCAGTATAAAATACAACTCAAATCAGCAAACACAATTCAACAATTTCAATTCAACATACAATATAAATATATGCATGAAAATATAAAACCAGTAAACTAAAATTATAAAGTGAACAGTAAGATACTCATAATATGCTACATTTTGCATATCTGATATGTATTAATTATTCCTTTACTTCTAATTTTCTTGATATCTAATGTACCTTAGTTGTAACAATACTCTGTTCTTCTTATACCGTTAATGACGATTGTCATTGTGGCATAATGTAAGCCACATTGAGCCTGCAAAGAGGTGGTAAAATGTGGGATACAAATGCAGCAAATAAATAAATAATTTCAGGTACCAAATCCATAGCTCGATGGCAGGAAACATCTGAGATTCCATGGTGGTAAGAAACCTTTTTTTTTCTTTTTACAAACACCTACACAATGAACTAAAGTATTAGGGGTTCTTTTACTAAGGTGCGCTGAAAAATGGCCTGCGGTAGTGTAGATACGTGTTTTTAGCGTGCGCAGAATCATTTTTCAACCTACCTGCAAAAAATGCCTTTTTTAAATTTTTGCTGAAAATGGATGTTTGGCAAAATGAAAATTGCTGCATGTCCATTTTGGGTCTGAGACCTTACTGCCAGCCATTGACCTAACAGTAAAGTCTCACGCAGTAACCGGGTAGTAATGGTCTATGCTCGTCAAATGCCACTTGGTACGTGCCTAATACACGTGTCCGAAAATAATTTTTTGGATGCGCGTGTCAGACACTTGCCAAAAATGAAATTACTGCAAGAGCCATGCGGTAGCCAGGCAGTAATTCCATTCTGGTGCGCATTGAGCCTGCCAAGAGTGGGAAAGCGTGGGGTACAAATGTAACAAAAAACAAAAAAACAAAAAACACGTAGACGCTTACGTGGCTTAGTTAAAGGGACTGTTAAATAAAACTAGAGATTGAATTTTTCTTTTAGGAACATGGATACACACTGAATATATGTTTTGACATTGAAGTGCATGAAATACTTTAGGAAACACATTTCTTTAAAAAACCTAATGGCCTTTTTACCAAACTGCGATAAAAAGTGCGCCCTTACATGGGGTGTTTTCCGTATGTTAAGGTCATTTTTACTGCTGGGGTAAAATGGCAGAATTTTCTATTATTTAATTAATGACCACTCATTAATTTTGCCATTAGCACATGGCCATTAGTCAGTGAGCCTCTACCACTAATCGGTAGCGCATGGCAATGTAGCTGCACTAACCGATTAGCGAAGAACATGCCCATTCTCCACCCCCAGATACGCCCCTGTGCCAAAAAATAAATGTTATTTTTTAGTGCATAGGTAGTGCGTGCACATTCCAAAATTACTACGGGATGCCTCAGTGCACGCCCTGGTATGCCATTTTTTGTTGTAGTAAGCATGCATTGGTGCTTACTGCAGCTTTGTAAAATGGCCCCCTAGTTTCCAGAACATCTGTGGATGTCTATAAGTATATATGAATCCTAATAAAATACCCTCATCAGAATCCTCTTGTACCTCTCTGAGATGTCCTGAAATTTTAGCATAGCCAGGATAATGAACACAAAAGGTATCATGGACATGTTCACACACACATAGCAATCTTATAAGCTTTGTATCTTAGGAAAGTGCTGTCATTTACTATGTTACTCTTTGGGGTACTACATGGAATGTTGCTGCTAATTGGGATTCCAGAATCTTGTAACTCTTTAGGATTCCAGAATCTTCAGAACTCTTAGTACAAGAACAGAGCTGGGCAGACTTCTACGGTCTGTGCCCTGAGAATGGCAAGGACAAATCAAACCTGGGTATACATATGAAGTATCACATACCATGTAAAATGAGTTTATCTTGTTGGGCAGACTGGATGGACCGTAAAGTCTTTATCTGCCGTCATTTACTATGTTACTATGAAAGTAAGCCATGACATTCTTTTTACTAAGGGGTCCATTTACAAAGCTGCAATAAAAAGTGGCCTTCGGTAGTGTGGGCATGTCTTTCTGGCGCACGCTGGGCTACTTTTTAATGTGGCTGGGAAAAAGGCCATTTTTAATGGGCCAGAGAATGGGAGTGTGCAAAGATTAAAACTAGCATGCACCTATATACGGCCTGAGCCCTTACTGCCAGTCATTGACATAGCGGTAAGGGCTCATGCATTACCCATGCGGTAACCATGCAGCATGCGCCAGTATGGCTGCACTGCTGATTACCACTGGGAATGCCCCCCACAGTAGAAAATAGAAAAATATTTTCTACCGTGGGATTTGGCATGCTCCAAACTCGGAATTACCACCAGGCGCATACGCTACCCTGGAAGTAGTGCAAATTTGGCACATGCTACCTGTGCGTTAGCCCTCCTGTGACTTTGTAAAAGGGTCCCACAGAGAGTAATATGCCATAGAATAAACATAAATAAAGGGTACTTTTTTCATTTTGTTCTTTTTTTTGGGGGGGGGGGGAGACGGTTGAACTTTCATAGGGACTTTGGGACACTAGTGGTCAATTTCTTGCAATGCACAATAGACTACAAGCTGAAAGTAGTACAACACGCATGCAATTAACAGTCATGAGGGCATCAAAGGCATTTCCATAAGTAAAAGGACTGTGTGTAGAAATGGGGTTTCAGAAATGCTCAAACAATGTCTCTTTCTACCACAACTACAACTTGTTAGCAAGCTACACAGGCCAATTCTGGGCAATGCACATAATGTGGAGAAAAAAAGACATCAGGTATAACGGACCACCTCTTTGTCAAAGGACAAGCCTTTTGTATAACGAGGGGACCGTATCAATCACGTGTCTTGAAAAAAACTCCACACTATTTTTTACAATCTCTAACTTGCCACTAGCTTAACCATGTACCTTGTCAACACTTGTAAAGGAGATTCAAACAACAAACTCTAAATGCAAAAAAGAACTTGGAAAGAGTACTTATCTTCACCGGAGAATTATCTTGCCTAATAACTCCAGCTTCACTTTCAACGTACTCCACATCTAATAAATCGAAATCCCGACAGGGTTGCCCTGTTTCGCTAAATTCAAGCTGCTTCAGGGGAATTTTTAAGAAATCCAAGCTTAGATGTCTCGCCGTCTCCCTTAATCCCTGGATCAAAACATGGCGGACGGTCTCTTCACTTTCACAATCCGTTTTTATACTCGGCGTCTGACGTCACTCAGAAGCCCTCCAATCAGAGAAACGCTTTCCATTCCAGCGCTACATTCAAACCTCCGGGTATGACAGTCTTAAGTTCAAAAATCCATCGTTGTTCTCTCTGTCGTAGAAGCCGTCTGATGTCCCCTCTTCTTTCAGAAACTCTCATCTGTTCTAGTACAATACAACGCAACTCTGAAAATCGATGTTGAAATTGTACACAGTGTGAGACCATAGGTTCATAGGTCTTCTCCGATTGAATGCAATGTCTATGCTCTATTAATCGAGTTTTTAAAGACCGGGATGTCTGTCCCACATAACATAATGCACAAGGGCACATTATGATGTAGATCACATTCGTTGAAGTGCAATCTGTTATAGAGTGCAACTTATATTTCTTGTCAGAAATGGGGTGCATAAATTGATTAGAACTTAACATGATATGACACACTGAACAATGTCCACAAGCGCCATGAAATCCATCATAAGGTCCTTTAAACCTATCTTGGTCCCAGACTTCCGCTGGGCATAAAGTATCATTCAGATTGTTATTCCGTTGATAAGCAAAGACCACTCTCAGATCCCGGAAACAAGAATGAACCTTCAACATCGCTAAATGCTTTCTGACAATCTTAGATATTTTGTCTGTATGTGCATTATAACGTGTTACAAATGTTAACACCTCTTCAGGCTTCTGGATCTTCGGGCTAGGATGCAACAACCAATCTCTATGATTATTCCTAGCTCTCTTCTTCGCTGTAGATACCAATTTCTTCGGGTAACCTCTGTTTATCAACTTCAATTCCAGCTGATCAGACTGTTGTTGATAACCCATAGTGGAAGAACAAATTCTTCTATATCTAAGAAATTGAACAAATGGAATATTCGTTCTACAATGGTGAGGATGCATACTAGCAAATTGTAAGGTAGTGTTGCGATCCGTAGGTTTGATATATACTGCAGTGGCCACGCACTGATGTTCTAAAGTGACCCAAATGTCCAAAAAGGCGATGGCTGAAGTGCTGTGTTTGGCTTCAAACTTTATTGTATCATGACATGAATTTAATTCGACGACAAATTGGTCCAATTGTTCTACTGTGCCCCTCCAGACCATAAAGATGTCGTCAATGTATCTGAGCCAACAGACAGCATGATCGAATAAGGTGGACGTATAAATCCATCTTGTCTCAAAATATTCCATGAAGAGATTAGCAATGGTGGGAGAGCAAGCAGCACCCATGGAGACTCCTGTCTTCTGAAAATAAAATTTCTTATTCCAGGTGAAATAATTCTTGGTCAAAGTGATACGAATTAAATCAATTATAAAATTCGTTGGTACCATCTGAGGACGAGGTCTAGAGTCCAAAATTCCTTGCAATACTAAGATTACTTCTTCTTGAGGTATTGACGTATATAAAGCACAAACGTCTAATGTGACTAATAAAATATTAGTTCTTTCTTGTATCTGTAAGGCTTCCAAAAGGATCAAAAAATGAGAACTATCACGCACATAAGATTTTATCAAAGTCATATGGGGTTGTAAGATCTTATCTATATATTGTGCTGCTCGTTCCAATAAAGAACCCTTGGCTGACACTATAGGACGACCAGGCGGATGTTCTATGTTTTTATGGATTTTCGGTACTGTATAAAAAACAGGAACTTTAAAAAAACGATAGTTCAAAAATTTATATTCTCTTTCTGTAAGAAAACCTTCTTTTTTGCCTCTATCTGATAATCTTTGAATAAGCTCTTGAACCTCCTCAGAAGGATCTTCGACCATCTCGAAATATGTGTCCCCATTAGCCAACTGACATGCAATCTCCTCCATATACTGTGTCGTGTCTTGCACCACCACTGCCCCTCCTTTGTCTGCCTTCCGAATGGTGATTGTGGAATCTTTTTTTAATTCATATAAGGCAGCCCTTTCGTCCTTGCTCAAATTAAATTTACATTTAGGCAAATGAGATTCCATCTCCTCCAGATCTGTCAAAATACACATTTTGAAAGTTGTCAAAACTGCTTCTAAATTGCCCGAAGGACACCACTTGGAAGGTTCGCTTACTAAAGATCTATCTGGGCTCTCCTCCATTGTATTTGAGGCAAAAAACAATCTGAGATTCAACTTGCGGATGAATTTCTCAAAATCCATACGAAATTGAAAAGGGTCATGAAACCCTGTAGGTACAAATGTAAGTCCTCTAGCCAACACTGCAGTTTCAGTCGATGTTAATATTCGATTAGAAATGTTCACCACTGTTGATTGCGTCTCTGGGACCACGTTTGGGGTCTCTGATTGAAGTTCCGATTTCCTCTGCTTCGCCCTCTCCAGGGTCTGGTTTTTTCTTGCATATTTTTTCTTGTCTCCCCTGGCGGATCATTGGCCTCCTCATTGCTGCTGGAAGTATCAGATGAAAATTGAAATCTTGTCTGTTTTTTAACATTCGTTTCCACTGGTTCTTTCCTCATCCAGGGATAAACATATCCCTCTTTATAATCTTTCTCATCTCTTTGATATTTATGAATTTTTTGAACACGCAGCTCTCTCTGGAATTTTTCTAATTTAAATCTAAGATCTTTATGTTCCTCTGCATAATTCACCGACTCCTCTTGTATCTTCAATGCATCCTCGCATCGAGTTTTCTCAATCCCAACCTGTTCTTGTGTTCTCTTTACTAATAATACCATCAAATCCAGAGAACATCTGTTAAGTATCATATTCCATTGCGTGACAAAATTTTCGTCTTCCTGAAACATTTTGGGACCCCGCAGCATTCTTAAACCTCTAGGCACAATCTCCTGTTTACAATAATCAGCCAGGGAGGCACTATGTAATTCAAGCCTAATCATAGCCTTGTGCATATTCATGATCTCTAACCAACTGTCATATCCTTGGGTGGTAGCATTATTAGTCAATAGTCCTGGTATGTTCAGAATTTCCTCCCTCTGTTCCTGTAAGAAACCCAATCCTGTTTTCCAGTTTTGAGCCATGAATCTTCCAATCTAGTATCACTGAGTTCAAAAAACCGGAATAGGTAGAATATATTATCAAACAATGTCTCTTTCTACCACAACTACAACTTGTTAGCAAGCTACACAGGCCAATTCTGGGCAATGCACATAATGTGGAGAAAAAAAGAGACATCAGGTATAACGGACCACCTCTTTGTCAAAGGACAAGCCTTTTGTATAACGAGGGGACCGTATCAATCACGTGTCTTGAAAAAAACTCCACACTATTTTTTACAATCTCTAACTTGCCACTAGCTTAACCATGTACCTTGTCAACACTTGTAAAGGAGATTCAAACAACAAACTCTAAATGCAAAAAAGAACTTGGAAAGAGTACTTATCTTCACCGGAGAATTATCTTGCCTAATAACTCCAGCTTCATTTTCAACGTACTCCACATCTAATAAATCGAAATCCCGACAGGGTTGCCCTGTTTCGCTAAATTCAAGCTGCTTCAGGGGAATTTTTAAGAAATCCAAGCTTAGATGTCTCGCCGTCTCCCTTAATCCCTGGATCAAAACATGGCGGACGGTCTCTTCACTTTCACAATCCGTTTTTATACTCGGCGTCTGACGTCACTCAGAAGCCCTCCAATCAGAGAAACGCTTTCCATTCCAGCGCTACATTCAAACCTCCGGGTATGACAGTCTTAAGTTCAAAAATCCATCGTTGTTCTCTCTGTCGTAGAAGCCGTCTGATGTCCCCTCTTCTTTCAGAAACTCTCATCTGTTCTAGTACAATACAACGCAACTCTGAAAATCGATGTTGAAATTGTACACAGTGTGAGACCATCCAGCTTATAATCGAACGAGAAAAACGCCCAAGTTCCGACCTAAATCGGGAGATGGGCGTTTATCTCACAAAAACGAATAACGTGGTATAATCAAAAGCCGAATTTGGGACGCTTTCAACTGCACTCCGTCGCGGATGCGGACAAAGTGGATGGGGGCGTGTCGAAGGCGTGTCGAAGGCGGAACTGGGGCGTGGTTATCATCCGAACAGAGATGGGCGCCCTTCGCCGATAATGGATGCGTTTGTAGCTAGAATTTAGGGCACTTTTCCTGGACCCTGTTTTTTCACGAATAAGGCCCCAAAAAGTGCCCTAAATGACCAGATTACCCCCAGAGGGAATCGGGGATGACCTCCCCTGACTCCCCCAGTGGTCACTAACCCCCTCCCACCACAAAAAAATGATGTTTCACAACTTTTTATTTTCACCCTCAAATGTCATACCCTCCTCCCAGGCAGCAGTATGCAGGTCCCTGGAGCAGTTGTTAGGGGGTGCAGTGGACGTCAGGCAGGTGGACCCAGGCCCATCCCCCCTACCTGTTACAATTGTGCTGCTTAATGCTTATTAGTCGTCCAACCCCCCCAAACCCACTGTACCCACATGTAGGTGCCCCTCTTCACCCCTTAGGGCTATAGTAATGGTGTAGACTTGTGGGCAGTGGGTTTTGAGGGGGATTTGGGGGGCTCAACACACAATGGAAGGGTGCTATGCACCTGGGAGCTCTTTTACCTGTTTATTTGTTTTTGTAAAAGTGCCCCCTAGGGTGCCCGGTTGGTGTCCTGGCATGTGAGGGGGACCAGTGCACTACGAATCCTGGCCCCTCCCACGAACAAATGCCTTGGATTTATTCGTTTTTGAGCTGGGCACTTTCCCTTTCCATTATCGCTGAAAAGCAAAAACGCCCAGCTCACACATTGGCGAATAACACATGGGCGTCTATTTTTTATCGATAATACGGTTCGGTCCGCCCCTTCACGGACCCGTTCTCGGAGATTAACGCCCATGGAGATAGGCGTTTCTGTTCCATTATGCCCCTCCATAGGTTCATAGGTCTTCTCCGATTGAATGCAATGTCTATGCTCTATTAATCGAGTTTTTAAAGACCGGGATGTCTGTCCCACATAACATAATGCACAAGGGCACATTATGATGTAGATCACATTCGTTGAAGTGCAATCTGTTATAGAGTGCAACTTATATTTCTTGTCAGAAATGGGGTGCATAAATTGATTAGAACTTAACATGATATGACACACTGAACAATGTCCACAAGCTACTATTTACTACTATTTAACATTTCTAGAGCGCTACAAAGTGTACGCAGCGCTGTACAAACACAGAAGAAAGACAGTCCCTGCTCAAAGAGCTTACAATCTAATAGACAAAAAGTAAAGCATTTAAATTTAAAATATTTAAGCAGTCAAGCACAAGAGAACAGTCACAGAAGGACAGAAGATGTTGAAGGGTGGTCAGTGTGATTAGGTGCATCATAAGGTCCTTTAAACCTATCTTGGTCCCAGACTTCCGCTGGGCATAAAGTATCATTCAGATTGTTATTCCGTTGATAAGCGAAGACCACTCTCAGATCCCGGAAACAAGAATGAACCTTCAACATCGCTAAATGCTTTCTGACAATCTTAGATATTTTGTCTGTATGTGCATTATAACGTGTTACAAATGTTAACACCTCTTCAGGCTTCTGGATCTTCGGGCTAGGATGCAACAACCAATCTCTATGATTATTCCTAGCTCTCTTCTTCGCTGTAGATACCAATTTCTTCGGGTAACCTCTGTTTAGCAACTTCAATTCCAGCTGATCAGACTGTTGTTGATAACCCATAGTGGAAGAACAAATTCTTCTATATCTAAGAAATTGAGCAAATGGAATATTCGTTCTACAATGGTGAGGAGGCATACTAGCAAATTGTAAGGTAGTGTTGCGATCCGTAGGTTTGATATATACTGCAGTGGCCACGCACTGATGTTCTAAAGTGACCCAAATGTCCAAAAAGGCGATGGCTGAAGTGCTGTGTTTGGCTTCAAATGCTCCCAGGGGCAGGCTGAGCACTAGAGTCTTCGTGCATGGATAAGAATGATAGTGCAAGAAAACGGCACGGTTACATGAGGATAGGCTCCATCTTAATCAGAGTGTACCCAGGCTGCTGGTGCATTTACAAAGGAGGTAGACCAGATTTTAAACTGGTTCATGAAGGAAAGCCGACAGTCACTCAGGAGCACATTGTTTGGACAATATTGGCAAAATTGGAAAGTTAGGCTATCCTGATAGAGAGGTTGATTTAAAGGTTGAAGCATTTTAATAAATAGCTGACAGATATACATTTTTCCAACAGCTAAAGAGATTGAAAATATAAATAAAAACACACTTTGAATCATCTGTATTCAGATGGAAGAAGTCTACAAAAATAAGTTTGGAGAGTTTGAATATATACCACTAAGTTGATGGCATAAAGTATCAAATTTGCTCAGAGCATTAATGTCCCTTGTTTTCCTTTGTGGCGTGCTGTCACTCTGGTTCTCCTGCATTTCTCAGTTTCAGCTCTCCTCCTTTGCCCTGTGTACAGGTTCTCCTGTGGATGGGTTCTGTACCCTCCCTGCTCTTTTGTAAATGCCTCTCTGTTACAGGGACTTGTGGCAAAACAAGGGATTTTCATGCCTGTGATTTCTATTATTATTCTAATTACAGGTATTTCTCGTTTGGCCAGCAGGTGGTGTCTGTCCTCTGCTTTAAAGCTGTTGCAGAGATGACTGTTTTCCATTCATCTTAAGTCTTGAGGGAAAGTAACCTGCACTGCTATTGGTCAAATACCCCTCAGTGGTAGTACTCTGACTCTGATTGGCCCTGAAGTACAAAATCCAGCCAGAATGTTCTGGATTCCCCCAATCTCAGAGATAGAGAGTACTGTGGAGAGTAAATAATCTCTGCACTGAGACCCTGTTCAAATCTTGTGAGCAGTTATTTTCTTGAACTCCCCAGGTACTACTCAGGTAATAAGAAAGTGTCCAAATCGTGGCAACACAAAATATGTGTGTAAATGCTGATATCCTAGTCATTGTCAAAACTATACAGTTTCATTCCATAGCACAGCATGCCCAAATGACTGAATCCAGGCACTGGTTAAATAACAGGACAAGCAGAATGTATGCCAACTTGAGATTTTGTGATACATCAATAAACAAGCCATTTTAATAAATATTGGTCCACAGAGCCGTTATAATGAAATAAGCCATCCAATTGAGGCTATCATTTCTTTGCTCACTTTACAGCATGTGATATCCCACATATATTATGTCAAAATACAGTTTTCTAGTGCCAGATAATAATGAATGTTAAAATGTCCATATACCACCGAAAAATAATTGGTATGCAGTGAAAACGTTCAATAAAAATGTCACTTTCCAATGAAATTCAAACTATCAGAAGGTTATCAATAGAAATCAAACAAAATAAAACATGGAAAAGAAAATAAGATGATACCTTTTTTATTGGACATAACTTAATACATTTCTTGATTAGCTTTCAAAGGTTGCCCCTCTTCGTCAGATTGGAAATAAGCAAATGTGGTAGCAGATAGTATATATAAGTGAAACATCCAAGAATTACTTTGACAGTCTGACAGGTTGGGAGGGTGGGGTGGGTAGGAGGTATGCAAGGGGACATCAAAGCATTTCATTGATAGTCTAACAGGATGGATGTGGGTAGGTGAGAGGATAAACTATCAGAATAAACTAGGGCTGAATACAACCATCAATCTAATGCTCAATGAGGGGCTGAACAATGAAGATATGAATAAATAATTTGGAACAGACAGTATTCCTGGTTCTATAGAACCCCATTTTGTCACATCCTTCCTCAGGAACCATTGTTTCAAAGTAACCAAATATCAAGATCCCATTCTTTGGGATGCTTCTGAATATAATGGTGAACTGTATAATTGGCTACAAGTCATTTTGTTATTTATGCGGTATTATTTATGTGGCTATATGGTTGAATGCTGAATATCAACACTTAACCACAAAAGTGTTGACTCTGCCCCTGAAGCGCCCATAAAATAGCCCGTTTCAGCCTAGGCACTAAGGCAGTGGTTCCCAAACTTGGTCCTGGAGGCACTCCAAACATTCAGGTTTTCAGGATATCCACAATGAATATTGATGAGAGAGATCTGTATGCATTGCCTCTACTGCATGCAAATCTCTCTCATGAATATTCATTGTAGATATCCTGAAAACCTGACTGGCTGGGGTACTACCAGGACCAGGTTTGGGAACCACCGCAGTAAGGGGTGAATTCTATATATGACACTGACAAAAAGTGCTATTCTATAAGCTGTGCTTAAAGTTAGGCACTGTTTATAGAATAGCGCTTACGCCCAGGAATCAGCCATTTGCACCAACTGAAACAGATAGCCAGTTTTAAGTGGGCCTGAGTCTAAAGTGGGTGGGCACAAATTTTTCTCTGCCCTGTTCTACCCTCACCTCAAAATATATATACTTTAGCTAATGAGGATCCCCAAGCTCTGTCAGCTTGAATACTTTCTCTGAAGGTGGCCTTTTACCAAGCTTGGTAGGCAGCAGCAATGACCCTAAGCCACTGATGCTGGCACCCCACACATGCTTAGTTGTTGATGGCTCAAGGATGCTTTTGTCAACTGCAGAGCTTGGTAGAAGGGAGTTCTGGCCATCTTTGGAGGAGGTCCTTAGCTGGGGATGCTTGGGGATCCTCACCAGCTATACAGCAAAGGTCAGGACTGGTGTTAGACCTGCTTGGACCCAGGGCAGAAAATAAAGGAGGGCCCCACTCCCCGATTCCTTCTCCTCTCTGACTCCCCTCCGATTTCCCACCTGCCATTACTATCACACCAAGAGACCCTCACCAAATATAGAACAAGGGATCACAGACTAGAAATAAAAATATTTAGACAAAAATTGAATGTAGTTGAGTGGAGGAGTGGCCTAGTGGTTAGGGTGGTGGACTTTGGTCCTGAGGAACTGAGTTCAATTCCTGGCACAGGCAGCTCCTTGTGACTCTGGGCAAGCCACTTAACCCTCCATTGCCCCATGTAAGCCACATTGAGCCTGCCATGAGTGGGAAAGCGCAGGGTACAAATGTAACAACCCCCCCCCCCCCCCCCCCAAGAAGTTAAACTTAGCATTATTGCAACACTGGAGACAGAAATGCATTTCCTTTTCTAGTGAACATAATACAAAGACATTTGCTATGCACATTTCCAAAAGCTAATATATTCCATTTAAAACATTCAAAATAAAAAGCTTTGTTTCTACCTTTGTTGTCTGGACATTTTATATTTCCATCTTGCCGGTTCCAATTTCTCTTTTCTGCTTTCCTGTCTGTTGTCTGCTAATTCTCCTTCAAGCAGCTGCAGTCCATTTGTTTTTTCTCCTCTCTCCTGTCTGTTCCCTCACTACATCTGCTTCTGACATGTTGATCATTCCTTTTTAGCTCTTTTCTGCTTCTCTCTCACCCTTCTTTGCCTCCTTTTTCCTTTTCAACTACCTGTCAAATTTCCATCTTCTTCTTTCACGCACTAGCTCTCCCATTCCCCATCTCACTCCTTCATCAGCCCTACTTTCCCTTTCATCTTTAATCTGCTCTCCATTACCATATTTCTACCCTCTGTAATCACTATCCTTTAATTCATTTCCTTTCCTCCCCCTCCTGGCCTCTCCCACAGGGTTCCACTATTCCCATCGTCATCGTCTTCTTCCCTCCACCCTTCTAGCCCAGCATCTGATCCCTCTTCCTCCCCTCTCCACCCCACCCCACCCTCATAACCTGACATTTCCCTGTCCCTTCCCTCTTCCTTCCTGTCCTCTCCCCTATGGCCAGCATTTTCCCTCTTTCTCCTCTCTCCACCTTCTCTGTACCTCTCTCTCCCTCTCATCCACCTGCATATCCAACAACTCCCCTTCTCATTCCCACTGTCCACCATCTCTCTCTCCCCCTCCCTTGTGTTCCAGGTCCAACATCTCTTTCCCCCTCCCATACAGCATCTCTCCCTTCCCCCCTCTACCATCATGTCTAACATTTCTCCCTCCTCTCCACCCTTTATCTAACATTTCTCCCTTTCCTCCACCACTATGTCCAACATTTCTCCCTCCCTCCCCACCTACTGTGTACCTCTCCCTCCCTCTCATCCACCCCCATGTCCAACTCCCCCCTCATTCCCACTGTCCACCATCTCTCTCTCCCCCTCAATTGTGTTCCAGGTCCAACATCTCTTTCCCCCTCCCATACAGCATCTCTCCCTTCCCCCTTCAACCATCATGTCTAACATTTCTCCCTCCCCTCCATCCTTTGTCTAACATTTCTCCCTTTCATCCACCCCTGTCCAACATTTCTCCCTCCCTTCCCATTTACCATTTCTCTCTCCTCTCCACCTGTATGTTCAACTTTACTCCTTCTCTCGCCACCTATTCCTTCTCTATGCAGCATGTCTCCCTCCCCTCCACCTCATGTGCAAGATTTCTCCCTTTTTTGCCCCTCTACGCCTTTGCTGCATCTCTCCCTTCTTTTCCCCCCATGCATCTTCCCTCCCCTCACCATGCAGCGTCTTTCCCCTATCTTCACTTCTCCCATGCAACATCTTTCCCCATCTTCCCTCATCCCGTGCAGCATCTTTCCCCCATCTTCCCTAATCTCTGTGTAGCATCTTTCGCCCCCTTCCCTTCTCTTCCTTATCCCACCCACAACTCTCCCTCTTGTGTTTCTACATGCTTCCTGCTAATGAAGGATTTCCTTGCAGCTGCTAAGCGCTAATCTGGAAGCCTCTCCTCTGCCGCATCCTGAGTGTACAGAAACCAGAATTTGCTGAAGAGGAGAAACTTCCGGGTTAGCGCTTAATGGCTTCAAGAAGGTCATTGTACGGCCAGGCAGCATGTGGGAATCACTGCGAGCCTGCGACCTGTGAAAGCTACTTGCTTTAGGGACACCGCTGCTGGGTGGGCCTGACCCCAAACTGGGTGGGCCCACCCATGGCTATGCTCCTGCTTGGTGCAAATATACATGCCTAATTTAGGCGTGTATTCCCCCTTAATCAATAGCAATGCAAGTAAATGCTAGGAATGCCCCCATTCTGCCCATGACCCTCCCATTTTTGTGCCCTCTTTTTTTCACTCTCACGTAAAATTTAGGCAGAACTTTCATTAGAGAAAAATTCCATTAAGTGAAATTCCATAGAAGGAAGAATTGATGTACTTGACTCTCCTTATCACAGGTCAGTGAGCAGCAAAACTCACACCTTTATACAGATCTGACAAGAGCTGTGATTCGAATGCTTGTGCAATGGCCCCTACAACTGTATATTCCAAGACCATTGTTTCATCCCCTATAGTCCACGTTTTCTGGAATTTTAAATGGTGGTTTAGAGGTGAAAGGCTCTGGCAAGCTGTGAGCATACCTGGAACTGGAAAAGGTACATGGAAGGGCAACCAAAATGGGGTTGCCCTTCCATGAGTCGGAAGGACTCATGAGGAAAGGCTAAAGAGGTTAAGACTCTTGGAGAAGAAACAGTTGAGAGGGAATAAAATTCTATAAAACCCTGAATAGAGTGGAGATGAATCAATGGTTTACAATATAAAAAAATACAAAGACTAGGGGACACTCCATGCAATTACGTGGAGGGGCATAATCGAAAGGGACGCCCAAGTTTTGCTGAGGACGTCCTCGCAAAACATCCCAATGGAGGGGCGGGGAAACCCATATTATCGAAACAAGATGAATGTCCATCTTTTGTTTCGATAATACGGTCGGGGACGCCCAAATCCTGAAATTTAGGTCGTCCTTAGAGATGGTCGTCCTTAGACTTGGTCGTTTCTGATTTTCGGCGACAATGGAAACCAAGGACACCCATCTCAGAAACAACCAAATACAAGCCCTTTGGTCATGGGAGGAGCCAGCATTCATAGTGCACTGGTCCCCCTGACATTCCAGGACACCAACCAGGCATCCTAGGGGGCACTGCAGTGGACTTCATAAATTGCTCCCAGGTACATAGCTCCCTTACCTTGTATGCTGAGCCCCCCAAACCCCACTACCCACCACTGTACACCACTACCATAGCCCTTACGGGTGAAGAGGGTCACCTAGATGTGGGTACAGTGGGTTTGTGGTAGGTTTTGGAGGGCTCACATTTACCACCACAAGTGTAACAGGTAGGGGGGGATGGGACTGGGTCCGCCTGCCTGAAGTGCACTGCACCAACTAAAACTACTCCAGGGACCTGCATACTGCTGTGATGGACCTTACTATAACAATTGAGGTTGGCATAGAGGCTGGCACAAAATATTTTTAAAGATTTCTTTTGAGGGTGGGAGGGGGTTAGTGACCAGTGGGGGAGTAAGGGGACGTCATCCCTGATTCTCTCTGGTGGTCATCTGGTCAGTTCGGGCACCTTTTTGTGCCTTGGCCGTAAGAAAAACAGGACCAGGTAAAGTTGTCCAAGTGCTTGTCAGTGACGCCCTTTTTTTTCCATTATGGGTCGAGGACGTCCATGTGTTAGGCACGTCCAAGTCCCGCCTATGACAAGCCCCTGGGAACTTTGGCTGTCCCTGTGACGGAAAGCAGTTGGGGATGTCCAAAATCGGCTTTCGATTATACCGATTTGGGCGACCCTGTGAGAAGGATATCCATCTTCTGATTTGTGTCTGATAGTAGCACATTTAAAACAAGTAGGAAAAAATATTTTTCACTCATTGTATAGTTAAGCTCTGGAACTCACTGCCAGAACAAGTGGTAAACAGTATACATAGCTGGGTTTTAAAAAGGTTTGGACAAATTTATGGAGGAAAAGTCCATAAACCATTATTAAGATATAACTAGGGAAAGCCACTGCCATTCCTTGAGGTTAAGTAGCATGGAATCTTGCTACTTTTGGGGACTCTACAGAAAAATGGAAGGAGAAATGTGAAAAGTGTAGCAATCTCCCAATTATATTACAAGTAACTTGAAACTTTATGGGACTCTGGTAGGTACTTGTGGCCTGGAGTGGAAACAGTATACTAGGCTAGATGGACCATTGGTGTGATCCAGTAAGGCAACTCCTATGTTCTTATCTAATACCTGGTCAGGCAGTCTGACTCACCTATTTGTAACATGATATTTATATGGTGCACATCAATTTTACGAAGCTAGCAGGAAGTAAGATTACTCCAAAGAAACATGACTAGGGTCTCAGTCTGCTCTCAATAACTTCTACACGTTTACAAACATTTTGTCTAAAGGACATTGTAAGAATAATTCTGTTGTTTATTTTTAAAAATAATTATCTTCTGTATAATGTCTGCAAAACATGTAGAACCTTCAAAAACCCTGAAGATCATAAGAGGGTAATTTCCAAAGGGGTCATTTTTAGAGAGTTGCAGGGGACAGAAATGTAACCCATCCCTGCTGGAATCTTATCCATTCCCCCCTCCCCCTGCTAGAACCTTACCTGTTCTCACCTATCCCCACAAGAATTTAATGTATCCCCACCCATCCCTGCAAGATTTTAATGGCACCAAAAAAAAAAAAAAATTCCAGTCCGCTCTCTCAGTCTCTGGGTTTGAGCCATAGCACTGCAGGCAAGGAAGAAATGGAAGTTGGAACACTCTGGTGCACATATGTAAGGCTTGTCTCTGATTCGCTGGCACTGTGTGTTGAGAGGTCGCCACATGCACGCAGCAATAGGTCTGAAGCTCATGTCTGTGTCAGGGGTGAGGCCTGTGCATCAGCCCAGGAGCAGAGAGGGTTAATGGAAGACTTTCTACATAAGCACTTTTAAAGCAAAGAGGAGGATGAGGTGGCACTCAAAAAACTTGGCACTTGGTAGGTGAGAGGCTGGCGCAGGTGCAGCTTACACTTCCATGAGAACCCCACAGGAACTGCTTCCATCCCTATGGAAACCCCGCAGCCCCTGAACAGATTCCCACGGGATTCCCACAAACCCTGTTCCCATGCATGTCTCTAGTCCTTTTACCAAGCTGTGTTAAGCATTAGCATATGTTTACTGCTGTTTTAAGAGTTTACATTTAGGCATCCTATGGTAAGTTCCGAGTTGGCACACACTAAAATGTTTTTAAAATTTTTATGACGGAGGGGGTGTGTCTGGGGGCAGAGTGGGCATTTCTACAGTAATCAGCTAATGCAGCTACATTGCTGTGAGCTAACTGATGAGAATGTGCTTAGCCTGTGAGCCCTTACCACCTACAAAATAGATGGCAGTAAGGGCTCTCACACTAATCTTTTTTAATGGCCACGCGCTAATGGCAACAATAATGGGTAGCCTTTAATACAAAAATTTGAAAATCGGCCATTTTACTGCTACGTTAAAAATGGCCTTAGCGAGCAGGAAAGACCCACTTAAGAGTGTACTAAGTCCACTTTTTAGTGCTGCTTTGAAAAAGGACTTCAAAGTTTTCCTGGCATAATTTTCATAGCAGAAGCATGGCCATACTTTCACTTTCTAGTAAAGCCAGCAAGATGAAAAGTAGGCATGCACTTTAAAAACAGAGGCACAATTTATTGTTTGGACTTCTAGAATAAGAGCAACACTCCCCAATGTGAAATAATCTTTAATGTTTAGAAGTCAAACCACTTCAGCTACACAACTACTGCTTTCAGTCTCAACTCCCTAAACTATGTGATCCATTTCAATCTTACTTAGATTCGACATGGACAGCCACAGCTGACAAAAGTCTCTGCTAATAGGGATTAAACACTTGCGGCATCAGAACTGTCAGCTTCTGGCCAGTAAAGACACTTTCGGTCTGATCAAAAGGAATTTTTTGCCTATGGGCACAGAGTGACAAAAACAATTATGATAAATCAGGTCCCTTGGATCAGAATTGTTTTCTATGTACATACCTAAACATTCTCAGACCTGTAGTCTTGTCTTGAACAAACAGATTATAAATGCTAACAACTGAAAGGTATAAATTTAACACAAACAAACAGAAGGCTGTAGGGATGGTTTGGTCTCATAGGAAGGTCCTGACAATGCATATCTGCTTAGTTATTCACCACCTGTGAAAGGCTACTCGGCCATGATGAGCAATGGTATAATAGGGTTAGCACCAACATCCAACTCATATGGTTTTCTTCAGAGAAGCACAAGCACAACAGGCTGTCAACATACAAAAATACTTTAAAAATCACAAGACTTCTACTATATAAAAGTCAGCTGTTTATGTACTTAGTATGCCTTGGTAGGGTATACTGTGCATGTGTGGCCTGTACAGTCCTGCTTATTTATTTACAAAATCATCTAGCCCATGCAATCCACAAACCTAGGTGGGTTACAAATGCACATACAAAACAGCAATATAAAAACAGCAAAAAACAAACATTAAAAAACAAAATAAAAATAAATAGAACAAATTTATTCTATATACAAGTCACAATAGAAAGTCATGTGAAGCAAAGATCAACACAGCAGGTATGGAGTGTCTGGGCCCTGCCTGCCAAAGAGGAGGCAGTGAGTCAATGGACCAGAGTGACATGGCATGGGAGGCCTCACCAGTCACAGCAGGCAACCTTGCATCCCACACGGAGTCCTGCCACCCCACTGCTCTCCGGGTCATTTTTGATGGACATTTTCATTTTTAAATTATATATATATATATAAAGTTCTATCAATTGGTCCTAGCAGTGAATATTTTTGCTTGCTTGCTTGCTTGCTCAAGTAGGGTGGTGTCACATCATAATCCTATCTTAGCCCACAAGACAAACACAATTAATATCTTTAAATGCAATGCACCTGCATGTCTAGTTTGCAGTTTTACTTAAAACTTCCAGTTAGCCAACAATTTGGTAAGCAGAGGAATGTAAATAACAGTTGTTGTAAAACTGCAATATACAAATATAATTAAGAGTGCTATGCAAGTAATGAAATTATAAATAGAATATTTACTCTGGCACCCATCAGAATGAATAATGTAAGTGTACTGCAGGAAGGCTGAGTTTCCTTTTGCAGGCCTCAGGGCTGTAGCAGTCCTGAGCTCTGTAAGGGCCTGAACATCAGACCACATTTAATCCACAACATTTCTTTGCTAATGCTCTGCACATAAAGATATTCAGCCTGTCTTAGGGAATATTCACATCTGCCTGCCTGAGAATGAATGTTTACACCCCTTTGAATTATGCAGAACTGCGGCCTCTCACTATTAATCCACAAACCTTGTTCAAATCAAACATCCCAAAGGAAATATAGCTGTGTTTCTGGCTTAGCTCTGAGATGAATGCAAGACACTTTATTTATTTTAATAAAAATAACAAAAAGGCCACATTGCTACGCTAAATAAATGGATACGGTTAATAGAGCAAGTCTGCTTATTATGATGCAATAATTTTATAACATCATTTCCCAATTTTATTTGCACCATTTTTCTACTGGAGTAACTGCAGGCAGAGTTTGGCACTGATGCTGTTGGTTCGCAGAAACTATTCTGGCATTTCTTCATAGCATGTTGTGATTACATGAGACATTCTGACTTCCATAGCATAGATGAAACGCGCAAAGTAAAAAAAACAAAAAAAACAACACACAACCCCCCCCCCCCCCCCACACACACACCACCACCACAAAAAAAGAAGAAGTAAAAATAGACTGGGCATTGTAGCAAAAGAAGAGCACTGCTTGGAGAACGAGAAAATCCTCAAATATATGCCGTATGAGCCGCATTTTACATCGAACGTAGAGATCAGAATTGAGACATCCAGGTCACGACTTGCCCGGTTCCGGTAGCATTGTAGAAAAGGATCTGCCAACACAGAGCCTTTTCTAAAATACCTGCAGAAGTGCAAATGTATTTGCCGGCATATGCAATAGGAACAGAGATCTTACAGATACACATGTTGAAAAAGTGAACAGCATGGACTTGGCAGATTCCACGTGGAGCTGTCAACACTTACATGCAGAAGTGGTGATTTCTGCACTTTTATGTGTAAGTGATGCCATTTCCACGTGTAACTGCCCCATTTCACAAATCTACAAGTATAAGTGTTGCTAATTAAATTAAACACTGAGGCTGTAGTTTTAATATGGGTTCATTTTGGAGGTGGGAACAAACTACATGGGATTAAGGAAAATGACTGTTTTAGTCCCTCATGTACAGCCCTGGCAGAAATGAGCATTTGTTAAAAAACCTCTGCAAATGGGCAAACTAGGTACATGCCTTGGCCCCAAAAGTTTAGGGGCTCTTATCAGATTTGCCAGGGTTAGGAGGCTTGGGGCTCCGTTTACTAAGGTGCACTAGCATTTTTACCGTGTGCTAATGTTAGAGACAACCATATATTCTTATGGGTTTCTCTAGAGTTAGCACACACTAACTTTTATCACAAGCTGAAAATGCTAGCATGCCTACAGCGTGGCTTAATAAACAGGGCCCTAAGTTTGCTATCTATCTGGATTTTTTTTCCCTGTAAGGAGAGAGGGAGGGGGAGGCCTTACCTTGGAGGGAGGGACACTGGACCCCTGCAAGAGGGGATAGAGGAAGGAAGGGCATGGGGTATAGGGTAAGAGATATAAGAACGGCCTTGAAAGCAAGGGAATGAAAGAGAGACAGACAGGGATGGAACTGGGGACGGATAGGGTAATGAGATCCAGTGGAGGGTAGATGAGTGATAAGAGGATAGGAATGGGGGCTAAGGAAGTGGGTGAAAGATGGAGAAAGATAGGGGTTTAGGAGACTGGATAACTGAGAGACAGAGGGAGCAATGGTAAAAGCTAGTAGGTAGATGAGAAGTGACAGGAAGGCTAAGGTGAGAGAAAGAGTTTGTTCCGCAGTCCCGCCTTCTGACGTCATTCCTCGAGGGCGGGACTGCAGAACGTACTCACGAAGGGAGGGAAGGCTAGAGATGGGGCAGGGCTTTCAAATGATGCGGCTGCTGGAACTGAGGTAAATTAAAGATTTAAAGCACCAAGAGTGGTGGGGGATGGGGTCGGAGAATCGCTGGACAGGGGCAGGGTGGGAGAAGAGAGAAAGGAGATGCTGGGGGGCGGGGGCGTGCGGGCGCCAACTCATAGTCTGCAGGGGGGCGCCAGAGACCCTAGGACTGGCCTTGCTCAGACAACTAAGGTAGAAAAGAAATATTTTTATTTAATACTTTTTAAGGACTGAGATGTGCCTGCTTTGTGAAATGTACATCTTTTCTACTTTTGTATTTTACAGAGTGCAGGAGAAAATACATTTCCATTTCTCTTTTACTAGTGTTTGCACTGCTTACAGTGTCTGGCTTCCTTGAGGGAGATCTCTGTTTCAGTTTTTCTGTGTTTCCTTGTTTTGTATAGTGATAAAAACCACTGAGGTGGAGGAATAGGTGATCACTATGAATAGTCTAGAAGGGAAAAGGGGGAGACTAGTGGAAGGGTCTTCCAACATAAGATACTAACATGCAGGTAATTGTCAAGAGGCTTTATTGGCAATTACCTGCATGATAATGTCCTGTGTTGGAAGATCCTTCCACTATTCTCTCTCTTTTCCCTATTTTGTATCATGTGAGGGTCTGTCCATGTTCTGCATGTGCAACTTAGGTGAAGGATTCTGCTAGCATGTAGTGTCTGTGTAGGAATGTGTAACAGTCCAGATTGTTCCAGTTTCCCAGTAGCAAGTGTTTGGGGGGTATTCTTTCTATCTATGTGGCATGGTATGAACAGTTGCTGATAAGGAAGGAGAAAGAGCTGGGATTTGGAAAAAGCGAACAGAGATGGTGCTGTGTCAGGCCTAGGGAAAGTGCATGCTCCTCTTGCTAATTTGTGTGAATGTGAGGGGCATAAAGAGAGAAATTTCTCTTGGTGCTGGCTCATTTTCAGTAAAAAAAAAAAAAAAAACGTCATTGCTTTGATATAGTGGCTTTATTCAATGTTTTAGTGTGTGTGTGTTTTTTGAAGAACCATAATGAATATGTATGTATGCAAATAAATATGCTAATAAGCCAAGCCATAACCTTTGCCCCCCCCCCCCCCCCCAATGAAATTACCAAACTACGCCCTTGGGGATGCCTGAAATTGCACCTTCGCTTTTGAAAAATTCCCATAGGATGTGGCAAAAACCCGCCTAATTCCGCGAGAAAGCCGTAGACATGGCAACTTTGAGCCTCATCTGAGCCCCGCCCATTTTACTCAGCATCAGACTCAGTGTCTGACTCTGCAGACTAGTGCCACCTGCTGAAAGCTGGCTGAACTACACCAGTGAGAGAGTGTGTTTAAAACTATTTAGTGTCCAATGTTCCCATCAATCTGTTCCCATATGGCTTATTACGGGAACATTGGACACTAAAGGGTTAAGGAAACTCTGCCTTGTACCATCCACTCCCTCACACAGCTGTATGCACAAAAATATTATATATGGCAAAGTTTTAGCAATTGTAGGTATTCACGCATGGAGTAACCAAAATATTTAATGTAATTTCCACATAAGCTATAACCCTTAAGAAAAGCCAACTACCCTATGGTCAGAGAAAAACCACACGGAGTGTGGAGGTGCACTTGATCCCCACAGGACAAAAAAGCGAAAACAAAAAAAGGGGTGGGGAAAATAGGCTCTATTCAAACAATGGGGCAGACGTATAGATTAGTTAAAACAATGATTTTTATTGTGAATAGGTGACTCAACACAGCCGTGTTTCGGCGCCATAGCGCCTTCCTCAGGAGTCTTCCGGAAGTGTTTCAATCTTTGAGGTGATTGGCACACTGGGGAAAAAACACTAAGGGATACACAATCCTTTCTTCCAAAGGAGTATTCAATGGTTAGATGGGTAACACTCAGGAAGATAATGGCATAAGGAAATGCACAGTTCCTCTTTAAGCCAACTAAACTTCTCAGGAGACCAGCACTGATCCGACGGCTGTGTTGAGTCACCTATTCACAATAAAAATCATTGTTTCAACTAATCTATAGTCTGCCCCATTGTTTGAATAGAGCTTATTTTCCCCACCCCTTTTTTTGTTTTAACTACCCTATGGTGCCAGAAGTAAAAAAAAAAAAAAGTAATACAACCGCATATTGGGGTCATTTACTGTAAATCACTGTTGCCATGCAGTGATAGCTAATGGTTCAAAAACTAGATGATGCAGGAAGCATTATTTCCATTGCCCCAAGCCCTAAGTCATATCGTGCAGTACCCTCATCACCAGAATTACATGTTGCAGCAAACAAGAAAGTCATTCCTACAGGGTTCCTAGCTAGGGATGATGCTATTGGTGAAACAAACCAATGTGGTCCACTAGATACTCTCCCCTCCCACAGTGCTGTTCATTCCTGCTGTCCTTGGGAGATGATTTTGTGTTTATTTCATGTCTCTGTTTTTATTGCTTTCCATTTGAACCTGGTTCGCACTAGCAACATTTGAGAGACTTCAGTTACAGTTGTTCTTTATTGGATGCTCTATTTTATACTCTAAGGCTCATATATTTGACAAGTGGTAAAAGACACAAAAAAAATATTGACGCTCAGGTTTGAAACATGTGAAGAATTCAATTCAGCAAACCTAAGCTAAACAGATAACTTTTCCTTTAGCGGGCTCAATATCACCACTAACCTGATTATTCCTGATGTCACTACCACCCTTCACCTAGTCCAGACACTAATTGAACTTATGTGACAGTTTTTTATGTGATGTAAACCGTGAATTTTATGTGATGATTTTAGTTTTAAAGTTTGTATTGTTTGTATGTCTATACTATGTTTATAATTTATTTTTATAGATCTGACTTTCTAATCCACTTAAAAACTTCAGATAATGCGGAATACAAATTTTGTAATTAAATAATTAGAGGGATCATATTTGGTTGTGTAGCAAAACAGTTCAATATTATCCAGCCAATATTCAGCCTGTGGGAGGTAGGCCGGCTATGTGCCTCGATTGGATCTGAGCCCGAATATTCCGGTGCCCTGCACTGAATATCTGGGCTTTTTAAGCTTAAATTTAACCAGCCAAATTACTTTCAGCGCTGGTCGGTTAAGTTTATAGTGGCCAAAGACAGGACTCCTATTTAAGTGGTCCGATTTGGCTGCTAATCTTAGCCAGCAAAGTGCTAAATATTTGTGGCTAGCCAGTTAAATCATACAATATATCCAGTTAGCTGCTATACACTAACACCTATGTTTATGAAGGTGCGCTATGGCGCATTAGTGATTTTAACATGCGTAAATTGTATATGCGCATTAAATGCTAATTCACCCATAGAAATGTATAGGCGCATTAGCGTTTAACGCACCTAAAATTTAAAGATGCGTTAGAAACGCTAACGCACCTTAGTAAACATACCCCTAAGCATTAATATTCAGCAGAGATAACCAGCTATCTCATGCTGAATATTAGCGCTTAGCTGGCTAAGTGCTATTTAACTGGCCAGGAGCCGTTTCTCGCCGGTTATATAGTGCTGAATATCGAACAGTATTTTTTTACAAAGTAACATAGTAAATGATGGCAAATAAAGACCTGAATGGTCCATCCAGTCTGCCCAACAGTCACACTCATTATCAAGTCATGATCAAACCAACAATGAATGTGATATAAAATACATAATTGTCTCTCTTTGGTATTTCTGGGACATAAACCATAGAAGTCCACCTGGCCCTGTCTTTAGGTTCCAACTACTGAAGTTACTGTCTAAGCCCACTGCAGCCTATCCAAATCCATCTTGTCATCTGCGCAACACAGACCATAAAAGTCTGTCCGGCATTGTCCTCATGTTCCAAATTGCTGGAGTTCCCGTCAAAGCCCTCTCCAGCCCATCCTAAACTGCATTGTCATATATGGGACCCAGACTGTTTAAGCTTGCCCAGCACCGACCATAGTTTTTCCACAACTGATGTTGTCATCTAAGCACCATTCGACATGCAAACACACATGCAACTATTTAAGTGCTTTATACCATTCATTTTCTAATTAGAGATCCTCTGTGTTTATCCCACACCTTTTTGAATTCGGTCACTGTTTTTTTGTTCACCACCTCCCTTGGGAGGGTATTCCAGTCAGTGGCGTACCAAGGGGGGACGGTCCACCCCAGGTGCATGCCGCTGGGGGGGTGCCGCGCGCCTGTCGGCTCTTCGTTTTCAGGTTACTTCCTGTTCTGGGGCAGAGGGAGCATGAAAACGAAGAGCCGGCAGGCGCGCGGCACCCCCCCCCAGCAGCGTGCACCCGGGGGGTTCTTTCACCGGGGGATCGGGGGTTCTTTCGCCAGGGGGGGGGGCGTCGCGCTGTTCCGGGGGGGGGGGCGGGGCGCATCGCCAATCCGCCCCGGGTGTCAGCCCCCCTAGGAACACCACTGATTCCAGTTATCAACCACCATCTCCGTGAAAAAGAATTTCCTGCCATTATTCCTAAGTCTACCACCCCGCTACCTCAGTTCATATATTCTGGTTTTACCGTTTTTCCTTCTCTGGAAGATTTGTTTCTATATTAATACCTTTCAAGTATTTAAATGTCTGTATCATATCTCCCCTGTCCCTCTACTCCTCTAAGGTACACAAATTTAGGTCTTCCAGTCTCTTCAAATACCATTTTTGGTGCCTTCCTTTCTCTTTTCACATCCTTAGCAAGATACATCCTCCAAAACTAAACACAATACTCCAAGTGGGGCCTAACTAATGACTTTTACAGGGGCATCAACACCTCCTTTCTTTTGCTGGTTACGCCTCTCTTTATACAGCCTAGCATCCTTCTGGCTATGGTCACCACCTTGTCACACTGTTTCGTCGTCGCCTTCAGATCCTCAGATACTATCACCCCAAGGTACCTCTCCCCATCAGTGCATATCATGAAACAAGGGACCAAAGATCAGTAATAGAGATATGAAGGCAAACACACTGAACTGGAAACCCTAGAAGTCAGACTCTGTATATACAGCAATGCTAGAGAAATAAAAATTAAAATGCAAGGTATCCGAGATGTGCATTTCCAAAAACTGACATATTCCAATTAATAAATTCTAAATAAAATAAATTTTTCTATATTTGAGCATTTAATTTTTTCCATTCACTTTGGTACTAATGTCTCTTTTCAGCTTTTCTCAATCTCTTTCTTCATAAAGAAACATCAGGATAAATAGTTTTCCTTCTCTTGTGTTCTGAAAGAGGGGAGACTGGTTGTAAAAGATATACCTGTATCTTGATCCATTCTTGTTCCTGCTTCATGCAGACCACTGTTCCATCCAGTTTCTTGTTCCCTCTTTATTTAGCCCACTGTCAATACAATACCCTCACATTTGGCCTCTCTTGAACCTCTCAGGGTCTATACCAAATGACTAGTGGTGCAGCTTGCCCATCTAAACAAGCAAGGTCACCTAGTTTTTTCTTTATCTCAATGACAAGCTTCTGGCAACTTCCTTGGAAAGCTACCTCTTGCCCTTAGGGGTTAAACAATTCACCTCCTCCAAGTTTAGACTTCATCATCAATTTCTAGGATTTAAGGGCAGTACTGAACACAGTACAAGCCAACGATTTTCTGTCGATCGACAGAATGTAATTTGTAATGCTTTATGTCCACAACATAGCTGTTTTCATGACAGCCACACCTAGGGCCTACTGCCCAGTGCCAAGCAATATAAATGCTGCCATCCTTGTAGTTCCTCTTGCTCAAGTGAAAATGAGAAGTTCCACTTGCTCAACTGAAAATGAGAATGAGAAGACCTTAATGGGATCACTACTTCCACTGGAACCATCCCTATTCCTTCACTTCAGCTAAATATCATGCTGCAGTGGTGGATAAGAACCTAACGAGATCTTGGATGTCCCTTATCTGCTCTGCTGAAAAATTAATCTGTCCTAACAGAAAATGCTTCCAACACTGACTGGGGAGCTCACCTAGACCCTAATCTTACCCAGAGCATATGGTCACATTTTACACCTTTTGAGTCTTTGTCCATCTTCCCTGAGACACTTCTGCTTTAATTCAAACAGACAAAAACTTGCTATGTTTTATGTCAACAGCAAAGATGGAGGCACAGGATCCCTCTTTTTCTGCTGGGAAGAAACCCAGATCTGGGACTTTGCCACAACATCCAAATAATAGCTGTTTACCTCCCTGGTGTTCAGTCAAGAAAGATGCACCCACCATTATTTGTAAGAGGTTTTCAGTGTGGAGAAAATGGACACTGGGAGAGTGTTCTCCATTCATCTATCCTTTTGACAACTGGGACAATTGGAGAATGAGTGACCTTTGAAAAGGCAGCCATAAATAGGGAACCATAGCTGTAAAACAGGGTCTGCTGGTTACCTCTAGCAATGTATATTAGTTTTAAAATCTTGGTATTTACTTTTTTAATTGAAAAGTATAACATCTTTTTATTTGAGACAATAGATCCAACAATATGTATCCATAACAGCATTACATCCAAGCCAGGATAGACAACTAAGAATTCCATCATTGCAAGAGATAAAGTTAATGTCAACTCAAAATTGAACTCTATTAGGAAAGGAATCCACAATTATGGAATGTTTTTTACCATCAGAATTGCAGAGTCATCTTCAGTTTCAGAAACTTTTACACGTTGTTTTATGAATATACGGAATAGTTTTCATTGGAGAAATGGGTAAGTTTATGATTTTTTTTATTTCTTTATGTTATTGATTTTGTCAATATAAATTGATTTCTTTGCTCTATATGAATTTTTATATTATGTATGATGTATTATAATCAATTAAAAATTGATCTGTCATTGGCCAGGTGATCAAAAAAGGACCAGTATAGCCAGATTCCCCATCCAGAAGACATTAACTCCAAATCTCTGGCCATCCAGAATACATAGGCTAGTAATATGATGAAGGACCAAGCAGGCATCAAGGTGATCTTGAGCACTGATAATCACAGGATCCCATGAGCAATGCTGAAGCCCTGACCTCTGATACAGTTTTGCTGACTTGATTTCCTTCACTCTGCCAGTGTCTCCATTCAGAGCTGGGGACACAAGTTCCTTCTGACAGATTCTGTGCCCATGTGCATCATTGGAGGGACTGTGCTGCCACTCAAGAGATGTTGCAAGCAGATTCCATGCTACCTCTGCATAGTGTGGGAGACCATAGAGACTTCAAAGTTCAAAACTTAAGCCATGCTTGAATCTGTGAGCCTGGGGATGGGCATCACATATAGCAGTGTATTTATAAAAATGGAGTCTTGAGTGTCTGTTCAATACAAAGCCAGACATCAACAGAGGTCAAACTCCAGCAAGGATTATGCATAGGGCTCTTGGTAGAAGTGTATCCTACCTTGACACCCTCAACTAGCAGAAATTGACACTGAAAAGAAGGTGGTTTTCTTACTGTCCCAGGTCTGGTGGAAAGGTACTACCACTCTTCCTCTACACTTATGAGAATTGGTTACCGCTTCAAGGATCAGTTGGTGCCCATTTTGCTGCAGTTAATATACATAATGCTTACAATTCAGATAAGACTGCATTACCCAACATGGGCTGGACTGGACTAAGTCAGAAGAATGCCACAGTCTACAAGAACAGACCCAATAACTGTGGTTCCAGAATCAGAGGTGGAAGAAACCTAATCAGAAGTACAGAGCTTAGTTGTGATCCCAGAGACATATTAGCCTGAGATGTCAGAAGGACCAGACCCTACAGGTGAGGACCATCTACCTAGAACTATACTAGCTATTCTGTCACTCAAGCAGCAAAGACTGTAGACCCACCTGCTCACTATTAGGGCTAACCTCTACTTAAGGGTGGACATCCCTGACTGGGTAAAATAATCCAGAGGAGCCACCTGAGAGTCTGATAGTCTTTTCTGTCTTCCCAGGCAAGTTTGAGAAGAAGAATTGCCAACCCCACATCCCAAAACCAACCTGTGACCAGAGCACAGATAGGAACTTTCAGTTGTGGGTGTCATGAAAAAAGCTAAGAAACAACTAATTATGTATGTGTTAACCTAAATGTTTATCTCCAGTTAACTGAGGAAAGGACTCAGCATAGGAGGAAGGGATTATGGGAAACCTGGCAAGACCCACCACTGCTATGCCACTGCTCTTGCTTCCTGCTGCTGCTTCTTCACTCTGTGCTACTGCTAGAGTGGTAAACCGGAGTGTAGTGCTTTCACTTTTTCTGTAGCCCATGCGTTAGTTCTCTGACTGTATGCATGGGTACTTGCTCTGTGGGTGCAATGAGTATTTGAGAACTCCCCAGTATATTGAGCAAGCTCCTTCACTATGCCCAGAGGCAATGTGTGTTGAATTTAGCACCCATAGGGTCAAATTTAAGATTTTGTCACCCTTAGGCCCCACAATGTAGAATTAGGGAGGGGTGACATAGATTCCAAAGAATAGAGATCTAAAAGAGGAACAGAGGAAGGCCATAGTGCCACAGTGAACCCTTTTCAAGCAGCTAATGCACATGACCCTAAAGCAGAGGTTCTCAACCCAGTCCTCAGGACACATCCAGCTAGTCAGGTTTTCAGGATACCCACAATGAACATTCATGAGATAGGCCTCACCCCATGCTTAGAATAAACTCTCTGAGCCCATATGCCAGGCCCCCTCCCTGCCCATCTTCAAATCCTTGCTCAAAGCCCACCTCTTCAATGTCGCCTTTGGCACCTAACCACTACACCTCTATTCAGGAAATCTTGACTGCCCCAACTTGACATTTCGTCCTTTAGATTGTAAGCTCCTTCGAGCAGGGACTGTCCTTCTTTGTTAAACTGTACAGCGCTGCGTAACCCTAGTAGCGCTCTAGAAATGTTAAGTAGTAGTAGTAGTTTGTATACTATGGAGGCAGTGCATACAAGTTTTTCTCATGAATATTCATTTATGGGTATCTTGAAAATCAGAATGGCTAGGGATGTCCCGAGCACTGGGTTGAGAGCCCCTGCCTTAAAACAGGGGTTCTCAACTTGGTCCTCGGTACACACCAAGCCAGTCAGGATTTCAGGATATCCACAATGAATGTGCATGAGAGTAATTTGCATAAATATAACCACTGTATGCAAAACTCTCATACATATTCATTGTGGATATCCTGAAAACCTGACTGCCTTGGTATGTCCAGAGGACTGGGTTGAGAAACTCAATCCAAAAGTAAGCAGAAGCAGGCTCTTTTGATATTTAGCCAAATTTGGCATCCTAGGCTGTTGCCTATTTCTAAATTCAGACCCAAGCACCCCTAATTGTTCTGAAAAGTTTGCAAGTATGGGTTGCATGTGCACACCCAATGTTCTGCCCTCGTGTTCATGGTGGCAGGGTGTATTGTTATGAATATTTAGTATGAGTATTATCTGTATTAAATTATAACAGATAGCACTATGTTATGGGGCTTCCCCGCCCCCCTATAGTTTGCAGTATCCTGTGATTGACTCTTTGTCAGCTTTCCCTATTGGCTGTTAGCTCTGAGCTAAGGCCAGCCCTCTTCTCTTTTCCCTATGAGGGCTGTGTGAAAGAGTCCAGTCTTCCTTGCATGCCTTAGTGTTCAGCAGCTATTCTAAGAGGGCTAATCCCTCCTTAATCTACTGTAATTCCATCAATATTTTTCACCATTTTCCCTGAGTTTCTCCCCCTTATTCTCCTTTGAGTGTTACAGCTTTTCCTCTCAGCTAGGATGAGGTTCTGGCCATCTTCTTGCCTCTGGGGTGGCTAGATACAGACTGTATGTGCAGAAAACAATTCTCTTCTAAGCAACTGAACTGTAAATTGGATTTTTTTGGTTGAGTGCTACAATAAAGAAGATTTGCTTAAGAATTGAGAGTCTACTGGTAAAGCTTCTGCTAGGGGATGGTTTAGCTGGCTGTTTAGCTACACTTTGCCTAGAACAGTAGAGTGAAAACTCTTGATGGAATCACAGTAAAAGTCTCAGGGGGAGTGAAGAATTTTGGAATAACTCAGTGGATTCTACTGACAAAGTTTGTAGTAGACATTCTCAAAGTATCTTATGTGTGGATAATGAAGTATGTTCCAGTTCAAGTGCATGTGTGCATGTAATTATAAGCATTTCTCAATGTAAAAGAAAGAGAAGAGTTACAAGTGCATTGCTTAAAAACTCCTAATGTGTGATCTCAGTTGAAAATTCTGCAGAAGAACTGTGCAGTATGAAAGCCCTAAGCGTCAGCTCTATCTCTAGCAGAGTACATAAAAGTTTGTTAAAGTAAATTGCACCTGCTTGTGGTATCGGTTTGATGGGAAATCTGGACTGTTAACATAAAAAGCCTGATAACCCTTGCTGCTGGAAGGCTATAGAGAAGGCAATTTTGGTGCACTGAAGGAAACACTCTCTCTGAATATGTTTATTAAAGCTTAATTGTATGGCCTGAAAGATTACTGTGTGAATTTAAGTGACAGACTTGTCTGTTTGAATTACTTTTAGCGCTTGCATTCAAGTTTATAAGCAAAAGATTTGTGCAGACTCCACTGGCTATTGCAGACAGTGTGGAACCAGCTTCCCTGCAAAGAAAGGCAAACCTGCATAATTAATTAGCTAAAGAACCACCACCACATTTTCCTCTTCAGAAACTAAATAAACAACTATACAAACTATGGATACCTTCTCCACATTGCACAACACTATTGTAACTCCACCATAATTTAAACTCTAAGCCACTTTGAACTGAAATGTGTTTTTGGATAATAGTGGGGTACAAGAATGCAAAATAAATAAATACATAAAACAAAGCAAGCTGCTTTTCCCAAAGCAAGAAGCTGTGCCCCTTTCCCCCACTGCCTGCAAGATACAAAAGAAAGGAACGCCTATATAAGGGCTTCCTAGCCAAAGTGCTTGTGCAACAAGGGAAGATGAAAGCTGAATGCATCCCCCAGCTGTTTCTATTAAGTGACATTTTGGCACAAAGCCAAGGTTCATTCTGTAAAGGTGTTCTAAGAAAGAGAAAAAACACACAGAAAAAAGGGGTTTATTTTACCTGTGCAAGCCATGGAAGAGTTTCTTGAGTCAGACAATGCAGTAACTGAGCAGTCTGAACAAAATACAGCACAAGCCAACCTTGGTAGTAAAAAGGGTTCAAAGTCCAAAAGACCATATATGCCTATGAAAGCCAGAGAGATGTATGGAACTGAAGTAGAAATGAAAAACATAGAGGCAGACACAACCCCTGCAGGGGAAAATCAACTCAACATTCAGGTAACTCCAGACACGGTTTTAGAAATTCTAGAAGTTCTACATCTCTAAAATCACACAGAACAAGTCATTCCAATCAGTCTGTAACCAGTGCAGCAGCTCTCCTGGTCTGAGCCAAGGCTGTAAAATCAAAAGTTCTTTATAGTAAACAAGAAGCAACTATAGAACTTGAGAAATTTAAAATAGGTGAGAGTAGTGGCTGTCAGTGTACGCAGGAAGGCAGCATTAATAGAAGAAGCGGCTGCTACTGCATGTAGGAAGGAAGGAAGGAAGGAAGAAGAGGTGGCTGCCACTGAATGTAGGAAGGCAGCATTAGTGGAAGAGATGAAAGCTGCTGCAGAAGGCAAGAAGGCAGAATTAGACATCGCCTTGAAGCTTATCCAGCAAGAAAAAGAAGCAGCCGCCCTGCAGGCCAAAGCCACAGCACTGGAAAAGGATATAAGGCAGGATAGCAGGGAGAGCCAGCTCTGCCACATTATCACAGAAGATTCTGCACAGTGCACAGCAACATGTGTGAAGGTGCATACCCTGGTTCACAAAAGCACACAGTCAGAATCTGACTCAGAAGTATCATCAGATTTTGAGAAAGCACGTTCGTCTACACCAGATTCTCGCTTGCCTAAAAGAAGTAAGCCTAAGGCAAAGCACGCTATGGAGGCGAACTGCTACCACAGTGATTCATTTGCTCACAAGCAAACGGATGCACTACCATTGGCTCTCGTTCCAGGAAAGCGCACCAAGGGAAACTTTTCATTTCAACCAAAGACTCTGGTGCTATCCAGGAACTGGTCTCAAATAAAAGTTGGGCAGCCCAGCAAAACACTCTATGATTAAGCGAGAGCCACCAGACCAGCCGCACTCCATGCCTGACTTCGGACATACCCCAGCACACAGCCAACTACAGGTACCTACTGCAAGCATGTTAGAAACTTCAGAGAGAGAAGATCTGGCAATGTACATAGCTTGCAAAAAGATGGTGAACATGCAGAGTAATTATAAGCATTCCTCAATGTGAAAGAGCAGAGTTACAAGTGCATTGCTTAAAAGCTCCTGTGTGATCTCAAGTGAAAATTAAATAATTCTGCAGAAGAACTATACACAAGTGTTCTCTGACATTACTCCTGAGTCTGCCCCCAATAAACCTCAATTCATGTCCTTACCCAGTTTAATGACTGCCCCGAAAAGTACAGAAGATGGAAACTAACTTTAAGGAGGCCATGCCATTTAAGAAGCTTACCCTGATTCGAGATATGAACCTGATATTAAAATAGTTGGGAACAGAGTCAGCCAAGTGTGTGCAGGAGATACCAGATGCATGTCCCCTCCAGAGGATTGAAAGAAATGTGGGAGAGACTTGACCAGCACTAAGGCAGCCCAGAAGCTATCCAACAGGTCACAAATAAAGATAATAAGAAGTTACAGGGATTGGGAGTCCTCCTCCAGGAACTGGAAACACTCAAGGCTGATCCGAACCTTTCTGGCCTGCACTACTTGGATACAGCTTGGGGCATAAATGAGATTATATCAAAGCCGCCATACAAGAGAAAATTGTTCATCAGTAGGCGCTAAGTATAAAGAGGACCACCAAGAGAGGTTTCCTCCCTTCACAGTCTTTGTGAAGTTCATCTGAGATTTGGCAAAGAGGAGAAATAACCCAGGCTTCATGTTTGATGTACCTGAAGCAGTCAAGACAGGCTACTTCTCAAATGAAAAGCCGGTCAAGAAGTATGGCAACACCAAGAAGCCTATAACTGTACATATGTCACCCACAGCAATCCCACCAACCGATCATCATCCTACTACAGAGAAGGTAGAAGATTCAGACAGTGTCCTATACATAAGAAACTTCATCCTGTCAAGAAACGTAGAGCCACAGCTCCCCGAACCTTCTCCAAGGTAATGGTGGTAGTAGCTGCCTTTCTCAGGCGAGAGGGTATCCGGGCAAGGTTGAAGGCGTGCCCTTAGCTGCTCATCCAGATGTGGCACGGTTTCTTAGAGGGGTGCTTTGGCTCTGTCCTCCCGTGTGGGCACCTTGTCCAGCTTGGAACCTGGGGTTAGTATTGAAGGCCCTTCAGGGGGCTCCCTTTGAACTGCTTCAGCATGCTTCAGAGAAAGATTTGACACTGAAGGCCGTCTTTTTAGTGGCCATTACCTCGGCAAGACAGGTGTCAGAGCTCCAGGCGCTGTCCTGTAGAGACCATTTTCTGCAATTCTCAGAGTCAGGGGTCACGGTTTGGACCGTGCCTTCCTTCATGCCTAAGGTGGTTTCAGCGTTTCACCTAAACCAGCCTGTTTTTCTTCCCTCCTTTGTTGAGGAGGAGTTTCCAGGTTCATTTGGGCAGTTGCACCTTTTGGATGTGCGCAGGACTCTGTTGCAGTATCTGCGAATTACAAATTCTTTCAGGACCTCTGATCATCTTTTTGTGCTGTTTGCAGGTCCTCGCAGAGGGTCTTCAGCGTCTAAAGCCACTATTGCCCGTTAGCTCAAAGAAGCTATCTTTTCAGCATATCTGCTGTCTGGCCGGGCTCCGCCTGAAGCCTTTAAGGCACATTCCACAAGAGCGATTTCCTCTTCCTGGGCGGAAACTGGAGCACTATTTCTTCATGAGATTTGCAGTGCTGCAACATGGGCTTCTAAGCTCTCTTTCGCCCGACATTACAGGCTGGATGTGGCTGTCAGGAGGGATGCGCGTTTTGGAGCACAGGTGCTAGCGCGTGGTGTGGCTTGTTCCCACCCTATTTAGGGATTGCTTTGTTACATCCCATATGTAATGGCTTCATCTGCTTGATGACAAGGAAGGGAAAATTAGGTTCTTACCATGATAATTTTCTTTCCTTTAGTCATAGCAGATTAAGCCATGAGCCCTCCCTGTATGAATGTCTGTATTGCAGTGATTCTGATTTTAGGTGCTGTTCTTGTTTCCTGAAGTTATATTCCTTCCTTGGGGAGTCGGAAAACAGTCTTCAGGATTCTTGTTACAGTTATAGGAGGATGAGTTTATTCCCTCCAGGAGGATGCAAGTATTCCCTCCGTTTATACAAAGTGGAGGACGAGTTTATTCCCACCAGGAGGATGAGTTCATTCCCTCCTTTTTTGAGTTCATGCCCTTGTTAAGGGGCCATCGTTCGCTGTGAAGAAAGTTCATGTTATTCCCATTGCGGTTCGCCATACTGCTTTGGAAGCTTCAAATACTGAAGAGGCAGTGGAGCTAGCTGGCCATGAGGCACTGAGAAAAGTTGAGTGCTCTCTATCTCCCCTTGCTGGTTGATGGACACCTCTCAATCGCCATGCCATAAGACCAAAGCGGCAGGCGTCCTCCATGGTCACCGGACCCTGTGACAACAGGTGCGGAACCAGAGGTAATGGAAAGGGAACCTACAACAGCATCTGTCCGAGGTCCGCATACCAAGGCCTCCTGGGCCAATCCGGGGCGATGAGCACCACTTCTCCTGGATGCAGCCGAATCCACAGGAGCACTCGCCCTATCAAGGGCCACGGAGGGAAGACATACAGCAAGCCCAGGGGCCAGGGTTGAGCCAAGGCATCCAAACTGGCAGAGCGAGGATCCCTCCGTCTGCTGAAGAAGCACGGGACTTTGGTATTGGAACTGGTCGCCATAAGATCCATCACTGGCTTGCTCCATTTGCCACATTAGAACAGCGCTTTACAGTCTGCGCAGCCATCGCCGAAAACGGCAGTAAAATTAAAAAATGGCAGTTTGCGCCAAAAACGTCCAGATCGCGGGCCCACCCCGGAGGAGTCAGAAAACACTCTTACCTCACTAGACCGAGTATCACGGCTCCGGTCCTGCAGAAGAATCTGAAGAAAAAAAAACCTCTTTTCCAAGATCGCTGCACTAAAGCGCGATGCGACTTTAATTAATTAATTATTTATTTATTTATTTTTAACGCTGTGAGGAAAGCAGAGGCAAAAGAGGTAAATAGAAACACTCCGGAGGCTCAGATAAGTGGGAAAGGCAGGGAAAGGCGAACCAATGTGCCTGCATCCACTGAGTGGGAAAGGACAGGGAAAAGCAAGCTAATATGTCCACATCCACGGGGGCATGGGTAAGGCAGGGCTCCATAAACTTCGCTCTCCTGTTCTTCAGTTGGGCGGCCTTTTTTGGTTGAATTTTCCATACAAATGTATAGTGAAGTTAAATTCAGTGAAATATGTTTTCTTTGATCCATTATATTTAAGTTCCTTTCTTGAATCTAGGTCAGTAACAACGCCATCTCCAATTCCAGAAATGGTAATGTCATCTACACCATAGTCTGTTATATTGATTTCTCTCAAGGGAACCTCTTTTCAAGTCTCTAATAGTAGATTAGTTAATGAAACTTATCCTGAGTATTGTGCCTTGTTCTCTTCTCCTAATTGTGGACTAAATTGGATAATATGTATTTTCTTTTCCTTTTGACAAAATGCATTGTAGTAGATTTGCTTTATTGTTCCTTTTTTTCTGTAACAGGATTGTTCTTGGAGCTGTAATAATAATCTTCTTTAAAAATAAAATAATTAAAAAAAAAAAAGGACAATGAAGAACGTTGGTACTTAACCTACTTTTGGTGTTTATCAGCCACAAAAACCAGGCCAGAACAGGATTGTGCTTGATTCTAGTGCTCAATTTTCAAGGAATCTCACTCAACAATGTTCTGCTTTTTGGGCCTGACATGATCAATAGTCTAGTAGGAGTCTTGATTCGCTTCCAAAAGGATCCTATCACCATAACAGCAGATATCTAGAAAATGTTCTATTGCTTTGTTGTACACCCAGACTTCAGAAACTACTTGGAATTCCTGTTGTACCATGACAATGACATCATCAGTTTAGAGGCAGTTAGATACTGGTATTGTTAGAGGTATGAGAACCTAAAGCTTTGAAGGATGGCTGGGATTGAGAGATACCTCCACTTAGATAGGGAAACCTATTTGGTGAAGAAGTTGAGGTCCGCTAGTATAAGGGCCTTGCAACTATATGCAGAGAGGGCCGGTAGTATCTGCTTGTGCCTTGCAGCCACTGCCAGCTGGATGTAGCCGGTACTCCAGGATTGTGGGGTGTATCAAAGAGGAATCATAATGCTTTGTGCTTCCTGAAGGTTTAGGACAGGGAGTAGCACTAGCAGGCACTGCCCCCTGCTACTGTTATTGATAGCTGGGCCTGGGAGTTGCTTTTGCCTAGTAAAGTTGTTGGATCCTACAAGCATATAAACACGTCTTTGCTACATGCCACCACAGAACCCACAACCTCCCAGAGAAGGAACCAAACATGTAAAAATATTATCTTTCATAAAATACTTATGTGTGCACAGAACTGCACAATCGTTTGTTAAGAGACACAATTCACATAACTTAGCTCCTGCTGTATATTTCGAAACCTCAAAAAAAAAAAAAAAAGGACAGCGTTGTAAGACCCAGTTTTGCACATACGCGCCATTTACTGTCTTTCACATTTTTCCTACCAGCTTTACAATCTTTTTTTAAATGCTTAAATACCCCGTTTCATTTTCCAATTCAAACTGTTTTTTAGTCTTGCTCTTTTTTTTTTTTCAGGTGTTTGCCTTTTTTTAAATTCCTTCTCTTCTCTCCCCTCACTCTCTCTCTCTCTCTTTTCTTTCAGTAACTTTGGCCCGTTTCCTCTCCCTCTCCCATGTGACCCTGTACGGAATTTTTGTGAATGAAGCTCTGTAACTCTCAAGCCCCCGAAGGCAGAGCTCGGCCGCGCGTCTATGAATAAACACATCAATCAGATTGGAAAAACACGTGCTCCCATTGGCTGCCGCGACATGCCCCGCCCCCGCCCCTCTGTTGCCCGGGGAACCAATCCTACCCTGTCGGCTCCAGATAGTCCTTTGAAAACTGTTGCTCAGATTACAAGGAAAGGTAACCTGGATACTAAACAATATCCGCCTGAATTTTTTTTGTTTCTTTTTAAAGCAAAGTCTGCCTGCTGGAACCTTGCGAAGGTAGTGATAGTTTACCCTCTCTCTTTTGTGTTGCTCACGATTATTGCACAAGGTTCCTGGCTGGATATACCTTGCACAACAGGCCAATACAGTATAAGAATTACAGCAAAGGAGATGGCTGTGGTTTTTTTTTTTTTTGTAATGTCTGTTTCAGGATGACTCCATTTGCAGCATAGTTGAATAGGAAGAGTAATAAAATAACAACCACAATAATACTTTTACGATGCGCGTATAAAATAATAGCACCAGGAAAAATTCGATTCTGATGCACCCAAGCCCCAGATGTCTTCAGAACGGAAGGCTTCAGGCTCCGTCCCAGTTGGAAACTTGAGACACGCTTGATGAGGAGGATTTAGCTCCCTTCCCCACGGGGAGAGGGCACGTTGCCCCTGCTCCGAATGGCCCCGGCCTTCGCTCTGTTTGGTTTGTTTTCCCCTCATCCCTCGTGCGCGAATCTTGATTCGCCCCCTCCCGGCTAGGTTCCAGTTTATACTATCCCGGAACCCTCTTGCTGTTTAGCGATAAATAAATAAATGTACCGATAAATACGCATAAACTGATTATTATTATTGTGCTAAAATGTCAGGCTGATGGCAAGCTGCATAGCGTGCATACGGAGCGGAGGCGGAGGAGGTGGTTGCTCTGGTTTATTTGGGGGTAGTTCCTGGAACGAACGAGCGGGCGGGGTACAGCACTGGGGGTCGAGAGGCCGCTATCCCCCCCGAGAGACAGGGGGGGCTGCTCAGGTCCCCCCCCCCCCCCCCCCGTTCCCATCAGAGGGCGAGAAGGAAAGTTGATTGACAGCCAGAAATCTGATCCAGTGAAAGAGACGGGGAGCCAATGGGAGGGAGCGAGCCATCAGCTGAGACTGGAGGCCCCTGGAGGAGAAGCAGAGGAAAATCCACCGACTCGCAGCCCTCGTCAGCGCCGCTTTCAGCTTCCAAGGTGGGGGGTGGAGTACTGGAAAATAATTCGTGGTTTTTTTAAAGTCATATTTGGAAAAAAACATTTTTGCAGCCGATCGCTTTGCGTTAGCGTCTGGTGGGTTTCAGCCGAAAGAAAAATAACTTGTTTTTTTAATCTTTTTTCTTCAAAATGATTTTTTTTCCTGCATTTGGAAAATGATTGCAGGGTGGGTGAGTCGCTATTAGAATATATATATGTGTGTGTGTGTGTGTATATATATATATATGTAAGTAAAAGGTGTCTGTGTCCTTACTCCAGTTAGGTGCAAAACAAATCATTTTGATCGCCATTACTAGTTTTGCTGGCGTTTCAGAGTCAGTACATAAATCGGAGAGGGGATACGCAAGATATGTGAATAAATATCTAGCCTCGCATATCTACGACTATTAAAAGGTGGTGGTTTTTTTTTTTTTTTTTTTTAGTATTACTGTAAAATCCAGGTTAGGGCGGTGGAATTGGGTTTTATGAATGGGACTGGCGAAGGTTAATTAGCTATGCAAATTCAAGCGGTTCATTCATGAATTTTTTTTTCTAAAGCCATCTTGTTCTCTCCAGGTTGATAGCACTCCAGATCCTGAGGAAATCGCTAGATAAATGCCCAGAACATACAGTATTGCCATAAGATTTGCATAAAAGCTGAAGAAATGGATGGATTTTATGACCAGCAAGTGCCTTACACGGTCACCAATGTGAGTGATTAAGTGAAAAAGTTGATGTTTATAAACTTAACTCTTGCATCGTCCCTGTAAAGGGACTTTACGGAGAGGCTGTTGTTTTGCAACCATTGTACTCTGTGATTCTTGCGTTAGGAGACTTTATGGTAAACTAATGTAGTAGCTTTTCTTTTTTTTTTTTTTCGGTTCTTCTAATGCATCTTTTCTAGAAGTGTTTTCACTTGTCAGTTTCTGAGGAGTTGATGTGCTACATAGAAAAGAGCATAAATGTTAATAGTGTTAGCACTGACTTGTTAATAATATCTGCCTGTTTCGAGCTCTGTGTGTGTTTTAATGGGTGCATCCATATTTTTATATGCATATCTATCGTTTATCTGTGTGCGCATAGAAAGAAATATTAGTAATAGACTCAAACGATTCTTGGGTGCTGATTTATTAAAGGTTTCCCACTGAAAACACTGGTTTGCTGTTTAAGTGCAAGTTTACCATTAGAACAGGAAAGTGCAAACCCTTCATCAACCACTCCATTTTTGACAATATTACACATTCAGATTTGGAATCCCGTTTTTTGAACTTTTGATTTGGGCAATGAACACTGCACAGCAGGGACCAATCCTTGGCGTTCAGCATTGCTGTTTATATAGATAGCCACGGGCATTTTAAAAAAAGTAATTGATATATCCTGTTTTTAGAATTCGCGTGGGAGAAACTGCAATGAGAGATCGACGAACCTCAGGAAAAGAAAATTCATTAGTAGAAACCTGGCCCATGATTCAGAAGGTGAGAGGGTTGTACATTGCCCAGAGAGCTGTGGCAGAGTTTGATATTTTCTCGACGTGATATCATTGTCTGAAAGCATCGTGAGAGCTATTTGCAGTATAAATTAGATTGTGATCGTTAAGCACATCTCCATTCTCCTAAGCCATGTAGCCATTCGTTTACATCTGCCCTCCCCCCCCCCCCCCAATATTATCCTAACTCCTGGCCAGGGATTGTTTTATTTAGTCAATGAGGACATTGTGCCTTACACAAGTGGGTTTGTTTAACATTTGCTGCCTTATAGAGATTGAGTCTGACTTAAGCACTTACTGTTACAAAAGGGCTGTGCAACCATTGATTGTAATCACAGTGCTAAGTGCCTTCACTTTGTATCTTAGTTATTCTCCTGTTCACTAGATTGTCTGGGTGTAGTTAGTAAAATGTGTTCCTCAATATTTGCATTCAGACATATTCTGAAAGAGTATGCGTTTTTCTTTTTCCTTACTGCCTGTGTTCACTTTTACTTTCAGAACTCTTCCAAGATCTGAGTCAGTTGCAGGAGACATGGCTTGCAGAAGGTAAAGGTAACCACCTCCTTCCCTCCCTCCCTCTCTCCCTAAACAACCCTGAATGTAGAAAAAGGGGGGGGGGGACCCCATCAACTCTGTAGAAAAAAAAAAGAGTCCTGAACTTGCTGTCTTAATGTTCAGCCCAATTAATTGAGCTCTAAAAGAGCCACCTCATGTGTCATGCATACATTAGAGCCTCTGATGAGTTTGTCTTTGGGGACTCTGGGGCTGCTCTACCCAGTGTCATCACAAATTACCAGGAGAAATTGCTTCCAGCTCACAATCACATCTGCTTTTGGCAAGAACTAATGCTCCAAGACTTCAGGTTCTAAGACTCTGTTCAGATTTTAATTGCCATTGATCAGGTTTGTATTATTGTACCTCAAGAGACTGCATAGAGCCAGAAGTGGGCTTGCAGTTGACTTCAAGCAGCACACATGATTCTTTGGTGTTCTGGTGGACTCCTTCTCTGATGGCAGAAACTCGTTTCTCTGTGTTCATCAGGACGGGATGCTTCAAGATTTAAGTGCAAGTGTCTTCTTTCCATCTTGCTCACAGCATAGAAGTTTTGGTGCGTATCATATCCATAGGAAACAAATGTTTGTTTGGTTTTTTTCCCCTATTTTTTTCCTTTCAGCGTTCTTTTAGATTTGAGTGCAACTTTATTTTCCTCTCATCATGTCTTGTATTTGGTTATGTACAGGGCTGATTATTGACTATAACGAGTGTCTCTCTGCAGTGATTATGTATTTAGTATTTTCAAAATTGCCTTCCAAGATGTAATCTGAAACAGAGTAGTTGAAAGCCATTGAAAGGAAATCAGAATTTAGATTACTTATAAAGTGTTTCTGCATCTGCCTGCAAAGTAACGTAGAGGAAACCTACATATGAGTGAGTTATTAGCAGTCAGTGGAAGGTCCTGCTCTTTGAGGTCTGTATTGAGACATTTATTATGACATTTTTTTTGTTGTTTTGTAACCTGAAATCTAATGTAGTCAAGGGTTCAGATTAATGTTTAAAATGCTTATGGTGCTCTGTGTTGATCTTGGAGGTGTAAGGTGGGGTTTTTTTTGTTACTTTTTTTGGTCTGACTCAAAGCTGTTCTCTGTTTGCCAGGTTCTCAGTGTTTTTGATTCTTGTATTCTATGTTTATGACCTCACAGAATTGTTGCCTTTTTATATTTACAACCTACTGGTGGATATTTTTCCACACAGGTGGAAGCGTTGAAAGAATGGAATAGAGCTGTGCCTAGTTGGATAAATAAAGAATTAGGTTTTGGTGAAGATAGAATTCTGTTTCTGAGCCACTAAGTGAAAGTCTGATGTTTTCAGTTGTTCTACGGTACCGTAGCATAAATACCTGCTATTTCTGAGAATCTTCTGAAGATGGTCAGAAAGGTTTTCACTGAATATAGTAACAGTTTGGGTAATGGAGAATACTGTGCCCCTATCAGAAAATACAGTGATGTTCTTGTCTTCCTCTGTTGGTTTGGCAATATTACAGATTAGAAGATTGTGAGATCTTAATGAAAATCCTCTTCCCTTCCCAGTTTATTAGCTTATAAAGTGTACTTTTCCTTCACTGCAGAACACAAGTAGAACTTACGAACTCTAAGCTTCAGAATTCTTAGAAAACCAGTAGTGCCATACACACGGTGAATCTGAAACTCCTGGATATTAAGGAAGTGATGGTAAACTGTCTGGACTCGGGTCTATCAATAGTTAAGTTCCTGAAACCACAGATTTTAACTTTTCTTCCTGTAACTTTTTTTTTTTTTTGGATCAAGCTTATCATTCTGTTATGTTTTCTTTAAACATTTGAATTGAATACACTTATAAACTATGTCCCACTCATCAGGGTAGAAGTCGTTTTAGATTTGCAGATTTACATATACAGTATGCAGAGCAGAGAAGGGATGAGCCCTTTGTAAAATAATGTTTAGTAATCAGAAATCAAAACCAAGAAAATGATTCCAAGAGCACATCGATGTCATATTCTTGACTATACAAGACTAAGCCCAACTCTGAAAGCTGAGTAGAGGAAAAGTTGTCACAGTGCAGTATTCACACATGTTAGGAATTGTTCTATATTTCAGTCATAGGACACTAAAGGGTCCTTTTACTAAGGTATGCTAACGAGTTAGTGTGTGTTAAGTGCCATATAGCCCATGGGTATACAATAGGCTAGGTGGCATTTAGTGCATGCTAAATCTGTTAGCGCACCCTAGTAAAAGGATCCCTTAGCCTTTAAAACCCTGTTATGAAGGAATGTCTCATTTTGAGTTGGGAAAACAAAAGTTCTGAGGGCAAAATAGGAGCAGAATGTAGGTGTTTTTATGATCCCCTGTTTTTGTTTGTTTGTTTGTTTGTCTATGTAGTACATATTTGTATTCACAGTACAGTTGCAATGAAAGTTTGCAAACTGTCAGTAGTTACGGAGCAGTAATGTAAAGAGTTGTCATAGATGTTGAAGGTTGTAAGTCTGTGGAAGACGTTAGCTGTGAAAGCAAGCTTAAGATTAGCCTTGTTTTTTAATTGATGTGTGAGTTTATGAATTTGATTTCATATTATGTAATGACTTCTTGTTAGCCACATTGAACGCAAAACTGTGCGGGGAAAATGTGGGGTGTAGATGTCATAAGTAAATAAACTTCTGCCTGGGTTTGTCAGTGCGTGTCCTTCTGTATTTTCTGAAACTACAGTGCTGCCAATTTGGCAGGTTAAGAAATGTTTATGTTGTTGTTGATGTATTTTTTTTTTCCCCATGAGACTTTGTAGTTGGGGAAGGAGACCATGAAGATATTAGGTATCATGACAGTTAAGATGTGTCATGGCCAGTGACCAGTTTTTCTCCCCCGAATTCAGAAGTCCCACTCCTTTTCTGCTAGTAACCGGGTCACACAACCTCCTATTCCATGAGATAGCTAGCTTGGTTGTGCTGTAATGCACATGAAGAATGTTTTTCAAGAGCCGATGAAGGCGTCGTTGGTATCGTAGGCGTAATTTTTGTCTGCATATTTTAAAGTTCAGCTGTTTTCTGAGAACATTCCTGCCAGCACATAAACAAATAGGGACAGCTTGGATTGCTGTTCTGGGCTAATGAATGCAAAAACTAAACAGAGAATTTCCGGCTGCGCTCAGGAAGTGCATGCATGGACAAAGACCCTTCCTAAGTAGCGGCCTACAAAGCAGGTAAACACACTTTCCCTAGAAGTGTAATGCTTATGGCAATATTCTATGTTATATGCGATGTCTCAGATTTTTCTGATTTACCCTTTTAAAAATACATTGTCCAAAGTTGAAACTCAAACTGTGTAACATAAGGCCCAATCTCAAACTGAAAAGAATACCACAGGTCTTTTTTCTTCTAGTGAAGTTTAAAACGAGAAAAAAAAAAAATCCTACTGTAGCTTGGAGGGGAGGAGAGTGGAAGAACTTCCTATGTTTTATATTTAAGAGCAGTAGATCTGGCTGGCCTAAGATGGTGTCTCGAATGTTCATGATTTTTGTATTTGGCATTGTGTTGTGGAAACTGTCTCTCTGATTATAGTCCTCCTATGTATTTCCACATGGCATCTGCAGGGTAAATATAGCTCTACGAATTGGCAAAGTTTCCACTTTGTAGAGGGGAAAAGACAAGAGAAATTGAAAGATATATATTTGCAGTCAGCCTCCACTTCTGTTAGAAGTGCAATTCCTTTCAACTAGTTGATGAGGATCACCAAATTTGATTTAAGAATAAAGATTCCAGTATTTATTTTGTGATAAGTATTTTCTGTTGCTGTTAGTGTGTAATGGAATGCTGTTTGAAGAACCTTGCTAAAACTTGCACCACTTGTAAGATTGTACAGCCTGAGGGTATTGTCCAGATTAAAAGACAAAAAAACAAAACCCCTCAAAAAAAAAAAAAAAAAAACCAAAAAAAAAACAGCTAACAGAACATCCATTGTCTTTTGACCAGCACAAATATTAGAAAGCTAGATATGTTTCTATTCATCTCATTTCAGCATCATCAGCGTAGCCAGTGTGGAATATTTACAAATATTGAAGGAGCCATCAACGTTCTAAGAAGCCGTAAAAAAAAAATATATTGCCGTCTGTATTGCAAAGGTCATGAATCATCTAGTGAGAGCTAAATGATTAGTTGAAGTATTACAACATATCACTGGCAAACCAAGCGGGTTAAGCAGCAAACGTTTGTGTAGAGAAAGTCTTGCTGTATTTGCTGTTTTGAAATCGGTTGGACAGGTTTTCTAGTTGGACTCTGCACTGTGCACAGCGGCCCTCTACCCTTTCTCAGTGTCCTAGGGTGAGCTGATTTGACTTCCAAACGAATAGTATCTCAGCACCTGCTTTTGATTGTTTGGGGACATCCTTTTTTTCAGTGTGTTACGATAACAATGTTGCTGAAATTGTAGGCAGATTTTTTTTTCTTCCTTGATAAAAATTACTCCAGAAAAGTATGTTGATCCCGCACAGTCTTTTGAATTTAGATTTTAGATCACTCGGTTTTTGAAATCTGAGTTCAGGGTGACTTCCTGCTTGTACCTATGTGTTCTGTGCAGATTTACTAATGTACATTAATGTTTTAATGTGTGTTACTGCACACAGAAATGTGTTACTGCGCACCCATTGTGCTAGTGTCATTTTTATGATGTGTTTACTTATTGCAAACCCCATTATTGTCTGTGGGAACTAGTTAATAATGTATTCTAATTGCATTAGTGCAGGTTAGTAAATCTAGTGCTAAGTATGTATCTGAGGCAATCAAGGGTAAAATGACTTGCCCAAGATCAAGTATTTGCAAAGGTCTAGTCAAAAAAGGCACCGCAGTGCGTTCTTTAAGGAGGCGTAATGAATACTTTGTCAAGATAATAAGAAATTAAAGGCTATGGTAGTATTATAGATTTAATGTACATCTCATGTAACTCTGCGCACACAGGGCAGATCCACTAAGTAAGCATTTTCCTAAGGAGACACAAAAGGTGCACATCAAGCCCATTGTCTCCTAGCCACTCAGATTTCTGGAACATCAGGGGCACTCTTAAGAACATAAGCATTGACAGACAGAAGGTCCATCAAGCCCAGTACCCTCTTTCCAACAGTGGCCAATCCAGGTCACAAGTACTTGGCAGGATCCCAAAACAGTACAGTACATTTTATGCTGCTTATCCTACAAATGAGCAGTGGATTTTTCCAAGTTCATCTTAATAATGGCTTACGGACTTTTCTTTTATGAAGCTATCCAAACCTTGTTTAAAGCCCGCTAAGCTAACTGCTTTTACCACGTACTCTGGCAACAAATTTCAGAGCTTAATTACACATTGAGTGAAGAAATATTTTCTCCGATTTGTTTTAAATTTACTACTCTTAATGTGTGTGTGTGTGTTTTTTTTAAATAGACCCGACACCCTCTAGAATTCTTCTGCGTCTCATTTTACTAGATATTTTTAGGCTGTTAGGTTTGAATTTGGGTTGCTTATTATGGTATGCTCTCAGTACCATTTTTTTTATTTCCTTGTGCATGTATGAGCATGTGAAAGTAATGCATGAAAAACTCTAGGAGTCTGCATGACCACCAGGAAGTGAGCAGAGATAGGAACTTGGCCAGCGTTTCCCACACTTGGGTTTTGTTGTCACACACAATGTTGCAGCAGAGCAGGTTTTCTTGTAATTGTGTCCGGTGTTTTTTCCCTCTGTAATCAAAAAGCCCAGGTCCTTTCTTTAGGGTCCTTTACCTTGATTCTGAGCTGTGCAAGGCACGTGATTACCTCATTCATACAGCTCTTTACTGGCGCTGAGCAAGTAAGTGGACCTCTTATTCTCTTTGCTCAATGACACAGTTAAATAGTTCTGAGCTATGGAACTTAAGGCTTTTCACATGCTGGAATAGGTTGTTTATTAAATTCTAAACATGTTCAGCTTGCTTTACTGTTTGTTGACTGTACAGTCTTCTTGTATTCTTTTTTGCTTTATGCCATGCACATTCTTTCTGGTGTAAAGGCGTTACCTTGCCCATCCAACTCTCGGAAAAGCAAACTTTTTTTGCTAAAAGGTTAAGGGAGAGGGGAGGTTGTGAGATAGTTTTGCATACAGAGCAACAGTCTCCATTCTCCATCTTTGCACTGAACCCTCCAGAACTTTGGCCCTAACTTGTGCACTCTGCTGGTCTGTGGCATTTAGTGTGTGAGCCTCAGCCAAATTTCTTAAAGCAAAATGTAACCCTAAAAAGTACTGGGGGGAGTATAAGATGCAGAAACATTACTGTTTTGGTATTCTGCATTCACCAAAGTTGTTTGACAAGAGCAGTTGTTGAAAACGACAATAAAATGAACTTGAATTGCAGCCGCTTCGGGGTCCCAAATTTTTCTGATCCGAACAATATTTTATTAAATCACCACCGAGGAAGATGTGAAATGTTGCTTATGGAGAATAGCAGAGAACTGAATGCTTGATCTTTTTTTTTTTTTTTTTGCATTTCAGAGAACTGAATTCTTGATTTTTTTTTTTTTGCATTTCCACTTTCCTGAGTGTATGTTGATGTTTTGACATTGAGCAAAGCTGCAGAATGCAAGGAGTTAAACCTGAGTGCCTTTCCTGTGCTTTTAACTTTGTAATTTTATAAAATTTCGTTCTGTCGTGGATTTGGACGAAGTAAACGGGATTGTGGTGTTTGTACAGCGAGTTCAAGTTTACTTTGCTGCAGCTTTCTGGAAGGGTGTGACATGAAAAGACTGTGGTTGGACCACATGGTAAATGCTGGACTATGTTTTTGTGAATGGAGGCAGAATTCCAATTCCGACTGCTTGTCTTGAGAAATTGCTTAGGAGATCAGCTGTCTCATTCACTGGCAGAAAGAATGACTCATACATCTTTTGCCTTGTTTGGCTCCGGGTCATTGTTACAGTGCATAGAGCTGGTTTTAATTAAAATGTTAACCCTCTGCATGCTGGGGGCTTTGTAGCCTACTGGGAATTTTTTTTTAGGGAAACACATTAACGTCCTCCCCATTTTAGCAGCTTGGCATTGTGTGAAATGCACATTTTGTTTTGAATATCCTGGATACAGTTTCCTGTTTATTGAAGAGATCTGAATTGTCTCGGGTTGCTTTGAAACCTGCAGGTAGATTTTTGTGACTGCTCCCATAGACTAGCAGGGGGTGGAAGCAGGAAACCTTTCATTTTTCACTACAAACAGGGTTCAACTTTTGTGACACAGTGTATCATACTTAAGTCTCTTTTTTTTGTAGGATAACTTTAATATGCCCTTTGCAAAACTGATTTATTCCCAGTTTTTGAGGTTTGCTGAGATTTGAGGAGCACATCTCTGTAAGAAAGTTGAACAGGAGATGAAACAAAACCCCCTTATCTTGTAACTGTTTGTACTCAACTTATTCTACACTTGTGTAGCTTTCTCCTCTGGACTATCTTGTGAGCTTCAGGAGCAGGGGAAAAAGAGAAACCTTAGGGAGTAATCTCAGCTGTAAGGAAAAACTGTTAGTGGACATCCCTGCCTCTTCAGGCCACAGACTCCCAGACCTGATGGCAACTTTGTCTATTAAGGTGGAACTGAAGGGACAGGTAGAACTGCTCCTGTTATTATTAATAAACTCCACATGACTAATCTCCTTGAAAGCATTTTATTGGCCTTTTTTTTTTTTTTTCTCCTTTAAGTTGCACGAAGAAAATATTTTTATTTTATGGCAAGATCATTTCAGTTATGGTTTATTACAGTCTGTTCAATGGAATGGAAATACATTGAGTTCATGTATCTATATTGCACTCTGATATATTTTTCAGTAGTGTCTGTGCCTAGTCACTGCATGTAAAGAACTTTTTTTTTTTTATTCTTTTGCTAAATTATGGCATCTAATACTGTTTTGTCAAAATTAAGCAGGAAAAGAAGTGAGTGAGATATACATACATATAAAGTTTTAATGGCTTAGGCCATTTTTTTCCTTCATTGGATCCAGGTTACATATTTCCATTGCTTGCATAATACATGAAAGCTTTGCCTTTGAAAATGTGGCTCTAGAAGGCCTTGCCATTTTGAATGATGTGTATAGTGCTCAGATGGGCCCAATTATTACATGTAACAGGCTGTGTTTTGCTTCTGTTCCGTTTAAGAAAAATCTTGAGATTTAATTTGTGTGCATCTTGAAGATGTCTAGGTGCTTTTTAGTATTTTAATTTTTACACTTGTAGTGTCCAGTATTTTTTTTTCTTTTAGGGCACTCTTTCCCAAATTCCTTTATTCTAAAGGAAACTTCAAAACACATAATTTTTCAAATTGCGTGGTGACAGATCGGGATGGTTGACATGAAATAGGGATAATTTCTAGATTTGCACTATTGTGCATGGAGTGCATTTTACTAACTGAACCTCCTTAACTCTGCTGCTTCAGGTTTTGCCGGATCCAATACAGCAGTGTTAGTGATCTGACTTTAAATTTTACCATGTTAATTTTTGTTCTTCTCTGGGAAGTAGATGAGCAGGTAAATGAAAGTTATTTTCTTTTGCCTTCTTATGGGGCTTTTGGTGCCACCTACTCAGCATGGAATTGCTAAGGAGTGTGAGCGCATCCAGCGCACAGTGCCATGAGGAGGGAAAATTTAATTTCTGAAATGTGCTATTGCCTTTCTCCCTCAAATATGGAAGGAAATTAACACTGTGCATATGCGGCATAGCACACGAAGTTTGCTTTGTTGTATTTCTCCTTTAAATAATTTTACAGTATGCTTTCATTCTGTGAAGGTGGATTCCACACATTCACATTTTGAGGTCATATTGCATTCAGGCTGGTTTATGGAATCTTTTTATTCTTGAGTGGTTTCTCCCTATACGTTGCTAAGTTTTTGAACCCCTCTGGCCCTATCACTGCCCTTTCAGACTGTCAATATTCCAGGTTCAGCCGGTGTCTTCTGATATTGGGCCAGTGTGACGAAGTACATGGGCACGTCCAAGGATTCTTAGTCAGATTTTATTTACCAGATTCTGTGTGAAGGCCTGAGAGTTCGTAGAGGAAAATCATGTAGTGATGTTATGCCATGTGGTGTGACAGAACGTTTTATCAATTTTCCCCAGATTTTTCTTATATTATTGGAAGATCTGTATTAACTGTAGCAGTGTAATATGATCTGCATGGAAAAGTCGGGCTTCATAGTGCCTTAAGTGTGATTGAACTTAAAACCTCTTGCACCATTGAGAAGCTGAGCTCTACGGTTTCCCTTCCTTCTTAAGAGTTAATATTATGAATGCATTTTATTGTACTATCAAGAACTGCAAACTAGAGGAAACCCCTTATTTCAGCTCTCTGTGCCTGGGACTTGGAGCTGGACTAGCATATTTCACAGGGCACTAGTTAGAACTTATTCCACAGAGGCTAGATAGGCAAGGATCCTCAGTCCTTTATGGACCATGGACTTTTCAGCAGTTTGCTTTTAATTCCTTGTTGAGAAAATGTTCTACTATCCTGGTGTCCAGCAAATGGTCGGGGCTTGGATTAGAACCCAAATAGCTCAACCCCTGGGATTTGATCACAAACATTAAGTGCATGCTGGCAAGATGGACGTAGTCTTTGGAAGGGTTTGCATTGCATTACTCCACATTTAGACATATTTTGGGTTTTTTATCTTCTTGTGCAAGAGTGCTGAATCTATTCTTGTTTTGTGCCAGCTCTGTTTACTTCTTGATAGCACAAGTAAAGACAGCTTTGTTGAGAGATCAGTGTGAATGCCTTGCATACACAGTGTTTTGTGTAGACACAGTATTAGGTTAGAAGTGCCTTCACTAAAGAGTAGCTTTCACCCTTCCTCCCACATGATAACAAGAAAATCAAGTGAATCTGTTAGGAAAACGTTTGCACTAATGTCGAGAGACATAATTCCAGCTCAGTAGCATCAAAGCAAAGATGGTTTTGGGCAAGCCAAAGTTGACGTTTTCTTAGGATTCATATTAGAAAGTGATCATTCTAAGCATTTTGTTTCTTAGTGAGACATCATGGCATTTGCACATGTCCAGCTTGCTACACATGCTTTGATCTGGGTGTGCTGGGATCCCGGGGCTGCAGGTTAGCGATAGTATGATAATTCTAATTCTGCACCTTTCATAATTCATTCTTTATTTCCCCTCCTCCTACAGCTCAGGTGCCTGACAATGACGAGCAGTTTGTGCCAGACTACCAGACAGAAAATTGTAAGTATAGTTTATGACTCATCTTGGTATGCATGGTTTATTTTTTTTCTTGTTGTTGTATTGTTTTGTTTTTGTTTCTAATTTTAGTTTTGTGCTCTAGCAGCTCATTTTTAGCCTGCAGTTACCCTGCTGGTTTGCTTGTCAAGTCTGACATCAGCAGGTGAATGGATTAGGCTACATTTATCTTGAGAAGGGAGGGCCTGTAAACTGAGCCAGAAAGGAAATGGATTGGGTTTAAAATAGCACCTTAGCCACATAAACTCTGTGCCAGAGTTTTGTTTTTTACACAAGCTGCACCAGCCACCAAAAGCAAATTTATGTAGCAAAGAAAAAGAGTGAGGGGAAAAAAAATGTGAGAAAAAAAAAAGTCTGACTAAGTGGCTACATAAATGTGGCATTGTGTGTATGTGTGTGGGGGGGTGGGGGATCTGTTACTAACAGCACATATCTGCCACAGGGCCCACTTTATTCCTATGGGTTCTGCTGCAGATAGCATGTACTATTTTTTTAGTAAAAGATCCCTTAATTTATTGAGCATGTGATCACCATTTTGGTGAAATTTAAGCCTGTACATCTATACATAAATATATATTTCCTTTATTTCTGCTTGTTATTTGGTGAGAAGTTTAAGTGACTTGCAGAGCGAGGAACTGGTAGTGATAGGGGTTAACTCTGATAGTGCTGGCTGGGATTGTTAAATTCCGCCCCCCCCCCACACACCCCAAATCAATAATTGCTTTTGATTTCCTCTACATCAGATTTTTATTTTGCCAACATTCAAGATATTTTTCCATCCAATATACAGAAACTGATTTGTGTGTATTTGTAGCTAAACTGCACCTTCCCTTTCATACTGGGACAGTTGTAGAATTCACTGCAAAAGAGAAGACCTGTGGTTGGCATGTGGCGAGAAAATTGTTCCCGTAAGACACTGTGAAACTGGCTGGATTATAGCCAGACAGATCTTGCATTTTCTTCAACTCCCGTTTCTGAATCCTTTTTATTTCACATTTTCTGAAAATGAAGTTAAGACTGAAGTCACTTCCATAATATATCATATTAACATGTTGTATTACGGTAGTCTGTTTTATATTAACGCAGTGCATCATATTATAGCAAATTAAATCATGTCAATCAGTAACAATTTCAGAGAACCAGTTTGTTACGATAGGGCGTCTTTCAGAGGCAAAGGAAATCACTATCCCCTGGATTCTATATAGCACGCCTAGAGATCCGCACTGAAATTGGCGCGTATTCTATAACAATATACATAACAAGCTAATTAGCACTGATAACATCGCTTAACAAGCAATAATGAGCACTGATTAGAATTTAGATGCACAAGTCACTAAACGTATTTTGTAACAATGTGCGCCAAACTTCTAACATGCACAAGCAAAAAAGGGTATCGTTATGGGCAGGGAAATGGGTGTTTCATGGGCGTTCCAAAATTCACGTGTCTAGTTACAGAATATGGCCCAGTGTGCCTAAATCTACGTGCCAGGCACAAATGATAGAATACGCTTAGTCAATGGTGATTTCAGCGCCAATAGTTTTTTAAGGCACCATATATAGAGTCTCCCCCTATGTGTTTGTCTTGGAAGCAGGAGTGAAATAATTCAAGGGGTGAGGGAGGGAGAAAAAAAATTGCCATCTCTTTAAAGTGAAAATAACATAATGTTGAAATGAAGGGAAGGGAGTTTGGATTTCTCTTGTGCCTTTTTCAGTTGTAACTCAAGGCGAGTTACATTCGGGTACAGCGGGCATTTTCCTGTCTCCAGGGGGGCTTACGGTTTGTAAGCGTTCTTCCTCTGGCTTTTGGTCTTCTTGCTGAAGGACTTCAGGTTCTGCTTCTACTGAGGGTTTTTTCAGAGAGAGAAAGAGGAACTGTGACATACAGATCTGCTCTGTAATGAGAGAGAAAAATAATGTAAAGGGACCTTTTTCAACCTATTTGGGCTGATGTACTAAGCATGTTTTCACACAGAGACGGAAGGGATAGAACACTTTGGTCCATCTGGCCCTCAGGAGGTTGAGGGCTTTTCACAGCTTGTGATAATACAGCTGGGAGCTGCAGAGGAATATTTTGTATACCCAGCTGAAAATAGATTTTGGTATCTGAGTGCGCTGTGGAGCTCTGCCAGTAGTCCATTGCAGTTGCATTTTCCCAGTTTGTAAAGAAGAAGATCTTCTAGTTTGCTTCTAATGCTGATGTGCTTGATTTTGTGATCTTTGGTGTTAGGCTGCTGCTGTTAAAGTTACTTGGCCATTCAGCATGATTATTGCATTAGACTTTTTTTTGTTTCACTGGGTCACAAACTTTTAGTAGGGAGCAATAACTGTGTGCTAGGAGGGCATGTGGTAGGTGCCTCTTCTGTAAAGGAAAATGGGCGATTACTTTCCTTTTCAGAGTTAGCCAGTATATAAGCACCTAACATTTATGCTAGCTGGTGTAAGTGCCTTTGTGTGGCAGGGACATGTGTAACTTGCAGTATTCCTTAACTTGTGCACCTAAGTGGGAGCTGTGCCTACTGTATGTCCCACCCGTATTCCACCCTATGTATGCCTCCTTGCAAATATGTGCTGTTGAAGTTAAGCGGGCATGCTGGTGTATATGTACAGCTATGCTAGTATTCTAAACATTTACAGGTGTAACATTTATTTATTATTATTATTATGTTACATTTGTATCCCACATTTTCTCACCTTTTGCAGGCTCAATGTGGCTTACATATAACCATTAACGGCTATATGAATGAATATGAATAGTATGAATGAATACAAAGTGATATTGTGGTAGAATGAGGTACATGTATGGTAGGTACAGTTGGGGGGAACTTAGAGAGGAAAAGGCAGAAGAAGAGTCAGGTAATGTTCGTTACGGTCTTTGGTTTACACAAATGTAAGCACCTAGGGGGAATTCTGTAAATGGCGCTCAAAAATGAGTGCCAAAAAAAATTGATGATGCTAAACGCTATTCAGTGAAGGGCGCATACCCTTTATAGAATAGTGCTTAGCACCGATTCCCATGCCTAACTGTAGGCGCCACACTTACGCATTCTGAAACCTTGTGTAAATGCTGGCACCCAAGTTAGGCGCACTGAGGAAGTATTCTGTTACTATGGGGGTCTTTTACAAAGGCACAGTAGCGTTTTTAGCGTGTGCTAAAAACTTAAGTGTGCAACTTTTTGGAACACGCTTGGCCATGCCTCCTTTTGAGTTATGTGCTAGTAGAGTTAGGCATTATACCTTATAGAATAGCACGCAGCCAGATGTGTGCGCAAATCCTAATTGATGGCAAATGACCTCAATAATTGGTTGTTGGCACCCAATTATTGGTAGTTAAGAGCTTGTTACTTAAATATTTTGACACGAAGAACAGTGCAGGCAACAAAAAACAATCAGTGGTGCACAAAAGTCCTTTAATGAGCGTTTTCAACTGACTCAACACGGGCTGTGTTTCGACTGAAGCCTGCATCAGGATCCTGTGAACAATTACAATGAACAATTGATGTGGCACCCAATGTTCTGTATAAGTGAATATAGCAATTCCAATGAAAATGCGCATTACAAAAACCTCAGCCTTGCGGCTTGTCAAGTTTTTAAATGCGTATTTTCATTGGATTTGTTGTAGTCACCTATGGACAGCATTGGGTACCACATCTGTTGTTCATTATAATTGTCCGTAGACTCATGATGCAGTCCATTCAGCCGAAACGTGGCCTGTGTCAAGTCATTTGAGTTGTTTGAAGACACTCATTAAAGGACTTTTGTGCACCATTAATTGTTTTCTTGCTGCCTCCACTGTCCTTTATGTTGAGTTCCAAAGTGTGGGGTTTAGTTCTTCTTTTTGACTCAATTGATTTGTGCATGCATTTTGGGCATTACCCAAATTTGGGGGCGCTCTCTATGGGGCTAGTTTTATAGAATTTTCCTGATAAAGCCTATTGTTCCTGTTCTTCTGTGGGCAGCCCATTTGGAATATACCGGCTGCTGATAAGATTAGAGAGGATCAAAACATCAGTTTATTTGGATGAGTGTGTGATTTGAAATGAGACTAAACTACTACTTTTTGTTCTTTTTTTATGTTATTAAACCATATTGTAACGTCTCTTTGATGCAAGATAATATAAAATAATTCTGGGTGCTGTATCTGTATGATGATATTGACATGATTTTAGTATTTGAGGGGCCCTTTTACTAAGGTCCGTACATGCATCCTATGTGTGTCCCTTTTGGACTACTGCCTGGCTACCGCATGTCCCAAGCGGTAATTTCATTTTTTATGCACACTGGAAAATTTTCCAGCTCGCATTGCTAACTGGGCAGTAATCAGCATTGTACGCATGCTGGCGATTACCGCCTGATTAACATGTGAGACCTTACCGCTAAGTCAATGGGTGGTGGTAAGGTCTCAGGCCCAAAATGGATGCACCAATTTTCATTTTACCTCATATCCTTTTTCAGCCAAAAAAAAAAAAAAGTCCTTTTTTGTAGGTGTGCTGAAAAATGGACCTGCGCGCATCCAATACACGTGTCTACACCAACATAGGCCATTTTTCGGGGCACCTTAGTAAAAGGACCCCTGAATTAACTCGACTTGATTGGAAGATTAGATATTACTAATCAAAGTGAAACAGTGACTATGGGCTAGGTTTACTAAGTAGTGCTATGGGTGTGTCACTTTTTTAACGCGTGTAAATGGTTTACGTGCTCATAGAAATGTATAGGTGCATTAGCGTTTAACACACCTTAAATTTACAGGCGCATTAAAAATGATAACACACCTTAGTAAACATACCCTAAAAAACTACCTTTGGAGAGAGTAGTAAGGTAGCTTACTTCTGCCACTTTTTTGACTTGGTTTTCAATAAATAGTTAACTTTTGAATTGCTATTTTGGAGCATCATCTTCCTGTGTGACATTTGACCTTTATGAGGGCTATTGTCAATGTCACACTTGTGTTGTGACTGGCAAGGAACACACTGAGACTA